>NW_025963835.1:29687258-30340533 GCF_023055435.1 Haliotis rufescens | reverse complement strand
ACCAATGTCCAAGGACTTATTACGATGTATCCATGGTAACAGGGATGCTCATGGGTCAGACTTTTGGTAGACTCTTTTGGTTAAATGTAATTCCGACGTCATTTGGCAAAACTTGGTTGCTAGTTCTGCATCTTTCTGCATTTGAAATTTGTTTCCATGCCTTATGGTAAAATATTTAAACTAAACAACTAAATGGGTAATTGAGGATCTTATTTTGACCCGCAACACGCTTTTTTCAGAACATCGAGCATGCACAACATCCCAAGTGACTGTTTTTTTTATAGCCTGAGGACATCCCCACCCAAACAATTTTCCAGATAAGTTTTTGGGGGCACGGGTGGCCCAGACGTTTAAGGCGCCGCGATTTGCTGTGCAGAGTTGCGTCCCTTGGGTACGCCAGAAACCTATGATTGTGGGTTCGAATCCCGGTTCGCCCCAATTATGTTTCTAGGTTTGTCAGCACCATACCCGTGCTCGTGGGTTTCACCGAAGTTGTAAAAACGTCTTAGACCTGCATGACTTCGGGCTTTCCTCCCACATTAAGCTGACACGCCGTGATTTAACTGGAATACTGTTAAAAGCGGCGTTAAACCCAACTCAGTCAGTCAGCCAGATAAGTTTTTGTTGTTGAAAGATCCCAGCATTTCGCAACCCCCCCCCCCTCCTCCCCCCCCCCCCCCCCCCCCCACACACACACACACATCCCTATAAATCCCAACCACCCCTGACTATCAAATGATCGGCCCCCTGTAAGGTCAGTGGATGTCCCCGTAACCCAGTACAGTCGCTAAGCATGTTCTGATAAACGCATTAACTAGGTCATGTGTAACACTGATGTTAATTGTTGTCCGCCAATCAGTACAGTTTACTTAATGACTGGTTAACATTACTTTCGTTGCAGGGGGCACCAACAGAAAGCACATAAAACTAAGTAAGGTTACTGTAATATATCGGTTAAGTGTGTGATTGTGTCACGTAGTTAACGCCATGTGCTCTAGCGGAGTAAGGGGTCGTATCAAAATATATGAAGGTTGTATTATAAATTAATTTAAATTAAGTTTGAATATCGATTCTATATGATGAATTACTAGTGGTAGTACTTATTTGTCATTTACTTCAAACGTAAACGAAAAGCTTTCAGATGTTGATGCTGATTCAGATGTTTAAACCGATATTCTAAAAATTTGCTTGTTTACTTTTGAGAATGTCCCTATTTAGGAAAAGATATTTGTCCGAGCGGTCAAAGAACAAATATGTACCTTGTTGGGTGTAGCAAGGTAAACGGTCGTACAATAGGCCTGCGTGCTATAGTCATGTGGTATTAATAGCTAATTACAGGTGTGGCGGACAGGTGTAAATAGCGTTAAATATTAACTTCTAAAGTAAGAGAAAAATATATTTCTGGACATATGTTGGGTTCTGTGTATTCTTTATCAGTAACCAAACAAAAGCAAACATTAGGATTAAGTGTGATGGTTTTAACATCCCGTGCGACAAAACAATCGGGCGGAATAATTAAGTTTCGTTTCTCAAATCTCTCTTTGTTCAGTTTGCTGGTGGAACTGCGCTAGAACTAGATGAAGTAAATTTATATGCTGCAGGGCAAAAGAAAGTACACACTGAATAATTGAATTTGACCCCCCAAATCACAAACGTTGTCAAAACGTTAAAGGCAGAACTAGTTACCAACACATCGCAAATTTAGGGACCAAAACAACTATGATACCAGCATCCAATACATCACCATCGAATAACCATTTCTTGTTTGTTTCATGTTCAGCTACCATGGGAACTTATTTTTGTCCGGCAGTTTATGTAAGAGTAATATATTGATCTGCGTCTATAATGTGTGCAGTATATCCAATGAAGCGTGCTCAAAGCGCTAACATCATTATTATCACGGTGAATGTATCAGTGTGCATTCAAATGTCATTCTCAGCTCCCTGGGGAGTATAGAACAATGCTGCTTTATGGAGCGCTCTATGTAACATAACGTGTAAAATGTGTTTTAATGTGGGGCGGGACCCAACTCCTAGAATCTCCGAGGAGCCATTCTGCAGAACACGGCCGCGCTTGATAGGACACAAGAAATTGATTCGTTCGGTGTATACGATAGCCAACTAAGAATAGACGACTAAGAATAGACAATAGACAATGCGTAGTAGACATTGCATACAAATATCCTCGTGTCTGAAATAAAACAGACGAGGGATATCAGCAAGTTCGTCGAGTGTACGTAATTGCGGTACTTCCCTTTTCATAATGACATCATTTGATCACTGTGCACGAATATGAAAGTGGTATGACAGTGACATCGGGAAGGGAGGGGATTCCCCACTGTATTCGTCCCGTGACAATAGGACGCGTGATACTCCAGGTATGACGCAAACACGAGGATCCAATGCGTTTATAATTAGTGCCTGCTTGCGTGAAGTGGACCATCAGCATCCAGAATAACATTAATTTCGCTGTGGTACTTGCGTTTATCGGCAGGTGTCTGTGTCTGAATGACGCGGTTCATGTGGACAGCGCAGGCTTTTCAAATATGGCGAACCATATGTTTACCGCATCTTATGCCGAAACAAGCGCAGTACGTTAGCTAAGTTACGCAGTGGTACATTGTCACTAGAAATCGAACCCGGCCGTTTCAGACGCCCACTCACACCTGTCGAGGGTAGGCCTTTTTTTGTTTTGTTGACGGCGGTCTGTAAATAATCGAGTCTGGATCAGACAATTCAGTGATTGACATCATGAGCATCGGGATTGGGATACGCAATTGGGATACGATGACATGCATCAGCGAGCCTGACCACCCGATCCCTTTAGTCGCCTTTTACAACAAGCATGGGTTGCTGAAGACCTATCCTAGACCGGATCTTCACTTTTTCCATTACGAATTTAACAAAATAGAATAAAAAATCCGAGATATGTCACGGGATATGTCCCTGGTGTGTTCCGATTTAATAAAACTCTCTCAAAAGTCTCTATTTTATAACATTTTTGGAGCAATGTTTCAATGTTTGTTTACTTTTTAATATTTTTGAACGATGTGTACATAATAATAATACAATGGAGACTGCGCCAGTCTACCTTTTATCCCATAACAACAGACCCGCCAGTGAGCATAAATTGTGACGCCTTAGTGGTGACCTCATGAGGTCCCTTAGTGTGAGGACAGGTCGTCTTTCGTGTGCATATTCAGTTTCAGCAGTCACGCCTCATGGAATATTATTGATTATTATTTGACACAAAAACACACTGCCATTCTGAAAACACAAGATCAGATTGTTTTACTTGGTGTTTATTGATTTCGATTCCTAGTAACTATTGTTGTGCATCTCCAGAGATATTGATAAATAATTAAGTATGTAATAGTTATATATACCTTGTTGGACTTTGATATTGCTGTATTGATCGCGGTTCAGTGCACTGAAGTGTTACATAAACGGACACATCGGAGTAAATTATGAGCAACAACCTAAGAGTTGAATTTGCTGAGCTCGAAACCGCCCCCGTGTAGTCTAGTCGATTGGGCGCGCGTCAGCCCTGAGAGTCGGAGGTTGTTGGTTCGATCCCCTGGCCGCACCACACCAAACTACGTCAAAAGATGGTACTTGTTACCCTGCCTGGTGCTCGGCATTAAGAGTACAAAACAAAGACTAGTCGGCTCAGAACACACACACACACACGCACGCACGCACGCACGCACGCACACAACACACACATACACGCACGCACGCACACACAGAGATACACACACAACACGCACGCACGCACACACACCACACGCACAGACACACGCACACCGACACAGACACACACACACAAAACACGCACGCATGCACCCACGTACGCACGCACGCACACGAACATGCACAACGCCATATGTGAGTGCTGTCATTTTTACCGCGATAGACCATTTGAGTCGAAGACCCTGCATATCTAGCTGATCGTGATATAGGCAGTAGACTTGTCTCGAAATAGATGTACGTCGACTCATATTCGGTGTCATGGTGTTCGAGTTTGCGAGTTAGTCTTACTTCCACAAAGGTCAATTAGTACAATTGGCTCATGAATAATAGTGGGAATTATGTTTGACATTTTGTTGCCCAGGAACCTTATCGTCTACGAAACAAAAATATCTGACTTCACTTAAAACTACTCCTACTACTGCAACTACTGCTACTACTACTGCCGCTGCTACTGCCGCTGCTACTGCTGCTGCTGCTACTACTACTGATGCTAATGCTGCTGCAACTACTACTACTGCTACCACTACAACTACTGCTACTTCTGCTACTACTACTACTGCCGCTACTACTTCTGCGGCTGCTACTGTTGCTACTACTACTACAACTACTATTGCTGCTGTTACTACTACTACTACTACCGCTGCTACTGCTGCTACTACTGCTACTGCTACTACTACTGCCACTGCTACTGCTACTACTTCTACTGCTGCTACTACTACTACTACTGCTGCTACTACTACTACAACTGCCGCTGCTGCTACTACTTCTACGGCTGCTACTGCTACTTCTACTACTTCTACTGCTACTGCTGCTTCTGCTACTACTACTGCTATACTACTACTGCTACTACTGCTGCTACTGCTGCTGCCACTACTACTGCTGCCACTTCTTCTACCACTAATACTACTACTGCTATTGCTGCTACTGCTACTACTGCTACTACTGCTACTACTGCTACTGCTACTGCTACTACTGCTACTACTGCTGTTACTACTACTACTACTGCTGCTGCTACACTACACATATTCTTAAAACCATGGTTAGTGGTCCCGCCTTACCGGTACCGTGTGGAGCCAATTTCTGATATCCCCTGCTGTGATTTGGCTGGAATATAGCTCAAATCGGCGTAAAATCCTACTCATTCACGTATGTAAAGTAATCAGGGTACAGAAAGATTAACCGAACATGTTAAAAATGGCACCGGCGCGCGGACACTGGTACTTATTGACATTTCTCGGCAATCTGGTTTCACACCTATAAAATATCGCTCGGCCAAACTATCCACAATTACGGAACATCGACCCAGCCAATTTACAACGCGGAACCACAGGTGTGGAATGAGGTCGAGATACTTTAAATGTCATGTTAAACCTGCAAAGCGAGATGTTGAGTTGAGTTGTGAAGGGGTTGAACAAACGGAACAACTACTGTTCGAGACGCCTCTACTGGTCACGGGCCATGCGTTTCGATCGCATGGTTCGTAAAGATATCGATGGTGGGAAAATGACCAGGCGTGTGAGTACCGTATTTTAGGCCACGCGTTTTTTTTAATTTTCATGACCCGACACCCCAGCTTGTCTAAGAATTAAATTACAAATCCCACACTTCATGTTTATATGTCCAAGGACTTCACAGAGTTGATAGAAACCAATTCGTCTTAATGCAAGGATTTGTAAAGAAGCAACTATTTGATTTGCTGATGGAGGCACCAGATATGTTGTTGTTGTTGTAATTCCAGCTATATGACGGCGGTCTGTACATAACAGAGCCTGGATCAGATAATCCAGTAATTGTTATCATGAGCATCGATATACACAATTGGAATACGATGGCATGCATCAACCAAGTCAGCGAGCCTGACCACCCGATCCAGTTAGTCGCCTCTTACGACAAGCATAGTCGCCTTTTACGGCCAGCCTGGGTGGCTGAAGACCTTTTCTACCCCGGACCTTCACGGGTGGGCTCTTTCTATGCTCACAGAATGTCCATTTTACTTTAATATAAGCTGCCTACGTGGTCTAGTGGTAGAGCGTACGCCCGGAGAGCGGAAGGTCCGGGGTTCGATCCCCGGCCGCGTCATACCAAAAGACGTTAAAAGATGGTACTTGTTGTTACCCTGTCTGGCGCTCGACATTAAGGGGCTCAAACAAGGACTGGTCGGCTCGGAGTCAGTATACTGTGTCTGAGTGGGGTATTCATGTTAGACTGTGGCATGGTATCTCAGTGAGCTAGCACTATAAATCGGCATCAGTCCGGACTAGTACAAGCAGCCACATACACACGTGCATGCACGTCGCTATATAAGTGCAATAATCTTGGACGCGACGTTAAACCCAATTTCACCTCACCTCACCTTTAATATAAGACACTACTTATTGAAAGAATCTACCAAACTGGACCTGCGCTTTCCACAATCCACAAATATCGACAAATAATAGAACTATCATTGTTTTGTCCGGATTTGCCGGTACATTATAACTTAATACATGCATCACTTCGGGCTTTCCTTCGACATCAAGTTTACACTCCGTGATATAACTGAAATACTGTTCAAAGCGGCGTAAACCAACTCACTCACTCACCCACACTTGTGTCCGCATCGACAGTTGATAACATCATAGTAATATTTTCCTAAAGACCAATTAGAACATGTATATTTTAAAAATATATTCTGTGAATACACTCATAGATACTCTTCAAATGATATTTACATATTGTCAAATACTTTCTTGTAAATTATTTAAAGCAACAAATTATTAAATACTTGAATAAGAACAAAAAAATAAGATATAAACAAAACATATAATTTGACAAGAATTCATTTTTAAAGAGAATGAATGAACTTTTCGTTGTTACAACAGGACACAGATTACATAATGCTGTTAATGAGACGTTTATCATTTTCAGGTCATTCTTTGCTATTAAATTGCAGTCGAAATCGAATCGATAACGGTACACAATCCCTCCATTTTGCGGGTGTGTCACAAACATCAAAGATCGCTAAGCTGAAGCCTTCACAAATCCATGCTCTGCAGCCAAATAAACCCAGGAGGTCAAATATTGATGTAGGAATGCTGACCAAAGGGAACAGGATTTACCGCCTCTCTTCGTGGCCCTGCTGTTTTTTTTAAATACTCTTGCATAAATGATATTTTTTTAGGGATGATACATGGAAAATGAAAAAAAAAATAGTTTTCAGAATTAAGATCCTGACATCATTGCTTTCAACGGATTCGTTTATGGCGATTTTGTTTTTGGTGCGCATTTATCAGAATTCAAAAAAATATTACGTGTATATTTTTGAATATTTTACTTGCCTGAAGTAAGATTTTGTAATATTACTAATTTATCAGTAAATTCTGTTTACGTCATAAACTGCAGGTGACAAGAAAATATCCACCAATGTTTGATGGTGGCTAAAATGAATCAAACAAGAAGTTGAGTTTTGGACCGGAAGTGTCCAGTGTTTCGGCGACTTTTTTCAGCCTATTGCAAAACTGGTAACGTTTTGATAACGTTCGTAATTTTAAATCTAATTTTCAAGTGTATGCTTTCTTTTGCCCAGCATTGTATACATGTATGTGTATTTGTCGACAGATGACATTAAACATGAAGATTATATTCTCCCGAAGACACCGTCATTATTCGCCGATATACAAAATATATAATTACATCCTAAACTAACTGTGTTAGATGTGCTGCAATTGTTTGAAGGAATGTATTCATCTATGTTGTTTTACATTTACCATATAGACCGTTTAGTAGATGTTGAACTGAAACATTGAATCTAAATGTTAAATATTTAAGTGATATAGAATTAAAGAATACGAATCAAATTGTAGTCGGATGAGATTTTGATTTCACTGAGTGGATCCTGAAGAAATATTAAGTACACTTTCTTACCCTTAGGTACACATTATTATACCCCTGACCTAAAGGGAATTCCGTCCGTTCTTCCGAGCACATTTTTTTTATGTGACCTTTAACTTGAAAGCTATTACATAGATTCTTTTCATGCTTAGTGAACACGTTTTATACATATAAGAGAGGTGCAGTACGAAGTTGATTTCACTATTTGGATTTTCGGAAGAAATACAGCATTTCCATCTTTTTTATTTCGCACTTTTTTTCTTGAACATTTGTGAGATCTATTATGAGAAAACTACTGAATGGATTCTTTTCAAATTTAGGGAACAATTGCCATACTCACAGAAGAGGTGCAGTGCAAAGTTTGATTTCGATAGGTGGATTTTCTGAGAAAAGAAGATTTTTTTCATGTTTTGAACTTTAATTTTTTAATTCAACTTTTGTGCGACCTATTACGATAAAGCAACAGAATGGATTCTTTTTAAATGTAGAGAACAGTTGCCAAACTCACAGAAGAGGCGCAGTGCAAAGTTTGATTTCGATAGGTGGATCTTCTGAGAAAAGAAGATATTTTTCATGTTTTGAACTTTAATTTTTTAATTCAACCTTTGTGCGACCTATTACGATAAAACTACAGAATGGATTCTTTTTAAATGTAGAGAACAGTTGCCATACTCACAGAAGAGGTGCAGTGCAAAGTTTGATTTCGATAGGTGGATTTTCTGAGAAAATATTGCTATTTCATGTTTTAAACTTAGAAATAAGCTGGAGTCGAAGTCGGGGGTATTAGTGAGCCCTGGTCACTTTTTCTCTTGTTTTTTTCTGTAATTCTTGAATGTCATCTAAATGTATATAAATGTCATAAAACACTATCACAGTCACGTACCCATATCAATTTTAAGTCTATATCAACATACACAAAGCAAATATAGTACTCACACCTCTTTAGTAGCCACTATCACCATAATGTCTTATCATGTGATAATAAAAGATATCATCAAATTGGCATTTCATTGTTGTGTTTATGTACATCGAATGTTGACATAAATAGAAACAATGTGAAATTAGAAGACGCGTAGCGATATGTTTGAGAACATCACATAAAGCTTTCAATTTACATTGGAACACGAGTTGCTTTTCCTGATTAAAATGGATCTTGTTACAACATAAAGGGATTTTTCATGTTGTTAAATGGTTCAGTATTATGACAAAGAAGTCTGCGGGTGTCATGTATCTGACAATGTTGGTATTTCTATAAAGAACTCTGTTTTAGATGTTGATGCTTTCCAGTTGCTATAACACCTCTCAGACTGGACGGTGCCATAGCAACCGTCCATGTAAAATCTTGTTAGCATACAGTGACTGTTTGGTTGTCATTCTCGGAGTTGGCAAGTAAGTATGAAACACGTACACATTTATAGAGAACAACTTCTGGTTAATTGCATATAGCGACGTTTCGATGTGGATCCCTACAACGTTATCAAGCTGGGGTGTTACGGTGTACGAATCTACATCGAAACGTCGCTATATGCTATAAACCAGAAGGAGTTATCCATAAAGTTGTATGTTTTTCTTAGTATACAGTGGGTACAGTGAACACACTTTTTACTACAGGAGTTGAATATTTCATTTGTCTTGATCATTGTGAACGGGTTTTGGTATTTTCTTAACAAATTAGTACATGTGAAAATGTGAGTGAGTGAGAATTATTTTACGCCGCTATTAGCAATATTCCAGCAATTTCACGGCAGGGAACACTACAAAAGGGCTTCACACATTGTAGTCATGTGGAGAATCGAACCTTGGCTTTCGGCGTGACAAGTAAACGCTTAAACCACTAGGCTCACGTCTCACGAGAGACCTTTTGACTTTGAGTGAGTGAGTGAGTTGGGTTTAACGCCGCTTTTAACAGTATTCCAGTCACATCACGGCATGTCAGCTTAATGTGGGAAGAAATCCCGAAGTGATGCAGGCCTCAGACGTTTACCACTTCGGTGAAACCCATGAGCACGGGTATGGTGCTGACAAACCTAGAAACATAATCGGGACGAACCGGGATCCGAACCCACAATGATAGGTTTCTGGCGTGCGTATGGGACGCAAATTTGCACAGCGAATCGCGGCGCCTTAGACGACTGGGCCACCTGTGCCCCTAGACTAAAATCTAGTCTCTGAAATGAACATATCGTACATAAAAAAACCAGTTGTTCAGTTATCTTAATAAAAATATAATAAAAAGGAGCCCAGTGACTCTCTTCATTTTCAGATTCCTGATACTGCAGTGATCTAGACTTGCCAAACATTATAGACTTGCATGGGCTGTATTTGATATATATTTGTATCAGGGTCTGTAAGACAGACTACTGTGCCCCCTACAAAACCAATGGGGCGGTGAGGTAGCCGAAGACCCGGGATCAAATCCCCACATGGGTACAATGTGTGGAACCCATTTCTGGTGTCCCCCGCCGTAATATTGCTGGAATATAAAACCTGAATTCAGATTTGGCGTTCGCAGCCCAAAGCCCTCACTTGGTCTGGCGCTACTGTTTCCCCTTGATTTTCCCCGCGAAGCACCTCCCTGTTCCATGGCCTTGTTTGGTCTCAGCGTTCATTTGCCTTTCACCAAGAGATTACATTTGCATCGAACTAACAATTGTGTTTCTATTTTCAAATCACATGATCAACACTAACAAAAATATTCACGCGTAAAATATTGTAATTATTTGCGTAAATTACTCGTGAGAACACAATCAGTGATGAAAGAGAAATATGTTTCGCCGTTGTAAATACCGACACGTCAGTCAAACACACGCATGTCTATATCAGCTCGATCAGCCGCACGTCAATCAGCCCACAAGCCTGACACCACTCTAACCTCAACGCGAGCCGACTCGTCATTGTTTACGCTTTCCGCTCGAGGAAGACGTGAGTTCAAATCTGCGCGTGACATAATAGTAAACACAGTTGACCTATATATACACCTTCGCTAAAATATCTGGTTTTTCCGCTTCGTTCGTTCTGCCGTACATGTTGACTGTATGGATTGACCCACAACTGGGACTTATATAATACTGCTGTTTGAAATCGGGCGAACAGGTAACGATACATTATTAGATTTATATGCCGTGGCTTACATCATACCCTTTGGTATCTGGGTTAAATGCAAAATCCTTTGAACGCTGACCTATTTTGTCTATATTTAGCCAGTCCGTTTCAGAAATTCCAACATCGATGACTAAAAAGGGGCGCTGTCTCTCAAATCAGCCAATAAAACTTGAGAATTGATTTTTACCGTTTCACTGTGTGAGCAGACGACAAACGGACTGCACGCGCCGAGCAGACGACACATGCCGTGAATAATCTGTCGCTAACTGTGAAATTTATTAACATCTGAGTTGAATTGGCGATTCTTCTTCAGACTGAGCGTTCGAGTGTGAATAATTATAGTATGGCTGTTGACTGGAATGGACTAGCAGGTTTTGTTGGGGCGTCCGCCGTTGGCGACGAAGAGACGCGGGATATGGGAGTTAAACTTCGCCACATTGGGGATGAACTGTACGTCCGATACCTGCCTGTGGATCAGTTGATCGAGAGGATAGTAGAACACGTGTTGAATCACATTGGGTGGAGGAATCAAGTGTTTCAACTGATAGCTAGGATACCTGTGTTCAGGTGAACGCGTCTCTGGTAAGTAAGTCTATAACCATACATGTTAATACCATGTTAATTCATGTAAATAAACCGCCTCCGTGGTCTAGTGGTAGAGCGTCCGCCCGGAGAGCGGAAGGTCCGGGGTTTGATCCCCGGCCGCGTCATACAAAAGACGTTAAAAGATGGAACTTGTTGTTACCCTGTCTGGCGCTCGGCATTAAGGGGCTAAAATAAGGACTGGTCGGCTCGGAGTCAGTATACTGTGTCTGAGTGGGGTATTCATGTTAAACTGCGGCATGGTATCTCAGTGGGCTAGCACTATACATCGGCATGAGTCCGGACTAGTACAAGCAGCCACACACACACACGTACATCGCTATATAAGTGCAATAATCTTGGACGCGACGTTAAACCCAAGTTCACCTCACCTCACCTCATGTAAATGAAGGGACAGTAGGTTAGCCCTGTGGTTAAAGCGTTCGCTCGTCACATCGAAGGTCCGAGTTTGATTCCCCACACGAGCATTCTGTCTGGAGCTTATTTAGGTATCCCTGTTATGAAGTGGCTGCACTGTTTCCAAAAGTGGCGTGAAACCCAACTTTATTCATGTAATTAAGTAGCTAGTCACAAGGAAATATTAAAAAAACACCAAATAATACATCTTAGACTATGGGTTTTTTCTTGCGTTCTTTTTTTGTTTCAAATCGAACTAAAACATTTCATACTTTTCAATTTGACACTACATGGACACGTCATATTGTGTGGCGTAAGTGATAAAGATTTATGAATCATGATAGATGCCGGATTTTCCGTGTTTGATTTGTGATACAGACATGATCTCGTGACGACAGGAACATTCTTATAATTACTGACAGTGGCTTAGTTCGTTCACGTGATTATTATCAATTTTACCGCTACAAAATACATTTCACGTCTACTTGCTTCCACAGTTGTCAATCATGACAAATTCGAGTCTTATTTGTAATAGCTGGAAATATTGTTATGATTTTTTCATCGGCCAAAAGGCTTTGTGTACATTTCTCATTTGATCCGATGTGTATGTCCTTATTTAACACACGATTATGTCAACCTTCTTTATCCGGACCTCTCTCTCTCTCTCTCTCTCTCTCTCTCTCTCTCTCTCTCTCTCTCTCTCTCTCTCTCTCTCTCTCTCTCTCTCAAGTGTACGTTACTCATGATTCGTGTCTACGTCCCTTACAGATCACATCTAGATGAAGGAAATTCGTCTCAACCCAGGCATACAGTTTGGTTCCAGATCTCAACTCGAGGAGATAATATGTCTCAACTCCAAAAGCTTGCTGCTGTGTATGGAGTAACGCTTCCACGCTGTCAAATCAACAAATGAGAGAAATTATTCCATCGGACCCGGTTGAAAGAACAAACAAAAACTGTGCACTCTCTAAACGCTCGTCGTATTCTCCGCCGGGAATCTTGAGCGAGACGAGCATCCTAAACCCAGGCACCAGAAGCTTAGGACCCGGACTGTGCACAAGGAAAACTTAAACAAGAACAACGCTTCAAATATGTGAAAACATGGCCGAGCTGATGCTTATATATCATACCTTATTTTAGGTATTTATTTGTGACAATATTAAGTCCTTGATTTTCCTTCTTTCATGTTGTCTATTTATTTGCACGTTGTCCATGCCTGCAGATAACCGTTTGAATTACGATTTTTTAATTACTGAACGTGCGCCTAAAGCTTAACTATGTAATCGAAAAAGCATGTCTGATTTCTGTGATCTATTCGTTATGTTGTTATGTTACACAGTACAAATATAGAATGTGTGTGTGTGTGTGTGTGTATGTGATAGAGAGAGAGAGAGAGAGAGAGAGAGAGAGAGAAAGAGAGAAAGAGAGAGAGAGAGAGCGAGAGAAATTCTCGCTGTGTCATATTTAAAACAATGTCATCCCTTAACAGTTTTGGAAGGAAAGTATTTTCATAGATGACCAAAAATATGTCATAATTTAGAGAACGTTTTTAATAGATTTATATACTTGTATATGTAAATTATATTTTATGAAAAGTGCTTTACAAATAAGTGACCAGTTTCATGTCCAGTCCTTTCATGAGGTCAGTTAATTGTTCCGTCCAGTCAGGTGTACTTGTGGACAATACGGGTATTAGGTGTTTTAAACTGCATCTTCATCTTTGTAATATGATTGTTCTGTCTCATCAAAGCGTGATATCGCCTTTTGATATCATGAAAAATCGTGGCTGTAGTCTTCATATTGTGCTATCATTCATTCAGATATTTTGTCATCACACGATTAAACATTAAATGTATTATGAAACGCATTTTTTGTTATGTGTCCAAAAGTTATCGACTGTGCAATGATAGTTTTAATAACAAGGACTGTGAAAAGACAGGTTGTACTGTATGTTTTGCTCTGCGAGACTGGGCTCCTGACAACGGTTGTCAAAAGACGCGTCGATCCCTGTATTTCTATTGTGTTGCTCACACTTGTATACCATTCGGGTGTAGAATCGCTATAGTCTGGTTTATCCGCCGAAACAGATTCCATTTGGCGTAAAGGGCACAAAAAATGGAGAGATGGTGAGAATCCGTGATCACCAGGTGTTCGCGAAAAGGGTAGGCATGTCCTGCCCTGCCCCACCCTCCATTAGCTAAGTCACATAGCTAATAAGAAAAATCAAATCTGTTGCTTTTATAGGTAGTGTTTATGTTCTTTTAAAAGCAAATCTTTTTGGAAACATTAACCAGTGACTTGAGGACCAACCAGCTGAATTGGATGTCCTGAGAACAATTGTTTGGCCCCTCTTTTCACAGAAGAAAAATGCATTTTTGAAACCAATAAAATATCGTGCCTCTATCACAACGCCCAAACTATTACACTGTGGCCCTCTTACTAGGATATATTGTCACAAGGTTATAATGTCACGTTGACTCAGGTCACGTCTCACACTTGTATATGGGTCACTGTGACCTAAGGATGGTGGGTTAACTAAGTGGATTAGTCGGTCATCACACTGAAGACCCGGATTCGATTTCGCTTTGGGTACTTTATACAGCGATATTGCATGAATATTAATATGCTCAAAGCGCTGTGCTCACCAGTCTACAAACTCGTGCAGAGTAACCTCCCTTAAATGTCACTTTGCACCAATTCGTTTCACTCAACCTCTTATAGTGAGTGAGCTGGATTTAACGCCGCTTTTAACAGTATTCCAGTTATATCGCGGCGTGTCAGCTTAATGTGGGAGGAAGTGATTCAGGTCACAGATGTATACCACTTTGGTGAAACCCACGAGCACGCGTATGGTTCTGACAAACCTAGAAACATAATCGGGGCGAACCGGGATTCGAACCCACAATCATAGGTTTCTGGCGTGCCCAAGGGACGGAACTCTGCACAGCGAATCGCGGCGCCTTAGACGACTGGCCAACCCATGACCAAAGCTCCTAACAAATCAAAACGAAGCGAGTAGTGGTAGAATATGTGGCTACGAACATACAGCGTTTGACAATCCAGTGATTGACATCATGAGCATCGACCTACGCAATTGGGATACGGAGACATGCATCAACCAAATCAGCAAGCCTGACCACCTGATCCCGTTTGTCGCCTCTTTCGACGAGCAAAGTCGCCTCTTAAGACATTGTGGAGGGATTAGGTGCCTGGGGTGTCAATATTGACATCGGATGAGGCTTCATGCATTGTACGCGTATCGGAAATCGAACACGGGCTTTCGGCGTTACGGGCGAACGCTTTAACCACTAGGCCACCCCTTCAGCCCTGAAGCGGTGAACGGTTTGAAGTGCCGAGAGTGATTATAAAAAAAAAAAATATATGAAAACAATATAAACTTAAATTGTTTTCAAATTTCTTATTTCATAAAAAAAACCTTAACATACTACTACAGTCGCGATTAAAATTATTATCTACAGTTTACGAACGCAGTGATTCTTTGTAGATTCTAATTAAACAGGGACAAAAGGTACTTATGTGAGGAATCGAACCCTGATACGAACGCACTTACTACTGAACTACCACAGTTCAAATTAACACCGGTTCGTATTGAAGAAGTCACGAATGAAAGAATACTAGAATAATCACTGCAACATGGCCGCGTTCTCAAACGTCACAGGTTATTACCTAATACAGGTGAGGTGAGGTGAAATAGGGTTTAACGTCGCGTCCAAGGTTATTATACTTATATAGCGACGTGCATGTACGTGTGTGTGTGGCTGCTTGTACTGGTCCGGACTGATGCCGATTTTATGGTGATATCACACTGAGATACCATGCCGCAGTTTATCATGAATACCCCACTCAGACACAGTATACTGACTCCGAGCCGACCTTGTTAGCCCCTTAATGCCGAACGCCAGACAGGGTAACAACAAGTACCACCTTTTAACGTCTTTTGGTGTGAGGCCGCCAGGGATCGAACCCCGGACCTTCCGCTCTCCGGGCGGACGCTCGGCCACTAGACCACGGAGGCGGTCTTACCTATGTTTGTTTGTTGTTGTTTAACGCCGCACTCAGCAATATTCCACCTATATGACGGCGGTCTGTAAATAATCGAGTCTGGACCAGACAATCTAGCGATTTACATAATGAGCATCGATCCACGCAATTGGGATCGATGGCATGCATCAACAAAGTCAGCGAGCCTGACCACCCGATCCCGCCTCTAAGACAAGCATAGTCGCCTTTTACAGCAAGCATGGGTTGCTGAAGACCTTTTTCAGATAGTGTCTGCTCCGCGACAGTTGCGTAATCCATGCCATGTACATTGCATCACACGTCCGCCATCAACACTGCTATATATGCTGCTGATGACATCTACATGCTGACACACAAACACAGGTAATCATGTCAATCAATATATCACGAAGCACTGGAGCGGTGACGAAGACTGTCTCACGGCAGGGTCTAAAGTTCGAACCTCGCTGCGTAATAGACTAGAGCCGTAGAGTAAAGGGATTCATAATTATAATTCTAGTATATAATTTGTTTTTGTTCATGTTCGATTTCAAAGTAAGTGTGATGTCAACCTTGGATGTAGGGTGTCATTTGAAAACAGCAATTCGATAGCCATGAATCATATTGGTAAATAGTGTTTCGTTCGAAGTGAAAGGCATAACATATTTTTCAGGAAGTGAAAGGGTAGCTCTAATTCTTTTGATACGCCTTACATGCGGGATCGATACCCCACATGTGAGTGAGTTTGGTCTGACGCCATTTGAACATTATTCAAGTTATACCACGGCGTGTCAGCTTGATGTGGGAGAAAAGCCCGAAGTGATGCAGGTCTCCGACGTTTACCACTTCGGAGAAACCCACGAGCGCTGGTATGGTACTGACAGACCTAGAAACATAATCGGTACTAAACGGGCTTGGAACCCACGATCATAGGTTTCTGGCATGTCCAAGGGACGCAACTCTGTACGTTGAATTGCCACCTGTGCTACGTTTAATGTCAGGCTATTCTGGTTAAGGGGGAGGGAGTCTCAAAGTGATGCTGGTCTAAGACGTGTACCCGGGCAGGGGAATTTTGCTGACAAACAGAGAACCATGATGAGGGTGAATCTGGGATTCGAACCCCACATCAACTCGGTGGTTGGGCAGTTGATCGAGTGGCGCACTCACTCACTCACTAAACATTTCACTCACTCACTCACTCAACCAACCCGCCCACCCAAAGTGAGTGAGTGAGTGAGTTGGGTTTAACGCCCCTTTCAACAGTATTCCAGTTATATCGCGGCGTGGCAGCTTAATGTGGGAGGAAAGCCCGAAGTGATGCAGGTCTTAGACGCATACCACTTCGGTGAAACCCACGAGCACGGGCATGGTGCTGACAAACCTAGCAACATAATTGGGACGAACCGGGATCCGAACCCACAATCATAGGTTTCTGGCGTGCACAAGGGACGCAGCGAAATGCGGCGCCTTATACGACTGGGCCATCTGTGCGCCCCTCCCAAACACTCACTCAGAGGCGACTCACGGGTTCGGGGGGTCAGGTTCGCTGACTTAGTTGAAGCATGTCATCGATCCCAATTGCGTGGATCGATGCTCATGATATCAATCACTGGATAGTCTGATCCAGACACGATTATTTACAGACCGCCGTCATTTAGCTGTAGTATTGCTGAGTGCGTTGTTAAACGACAATCAAACAAACACTATAGATGGTATTGCCCTGAGACCCACCCTGTATAGCAGCGATCAAAGTGGCATGCCCTGCGTGATGTGACTAAGAGATTCAAAGGAGAGATATAGTTGCAACCAATCAGAAATAGCGAATTTGAAATAGTAATATTTTTTTTTCAAATTATGTTATAAGACAGTTGTTGACACAAATTCGGACAATATAATGTTTTATTGACCTGATGGTACCGCAAACGATCACTAAGTATTTGGAGGAAAGGTTTAGTAATAACACCTATTCAACCACACACTTACCTCTCAGTACTATCAATGTGCCTTTAACAAGATATAATAATACCTATGAGAGAAGGTAACTACAGCAACTACATGGGCATAACTCTTACATCGTTACCAGACCCGTGAAGATCCGGGATGGAATTATAGGTCTTCAGCAACCCATGCTTTCCGTAAAAGGCGACTAAGCTTGTCGTAAGAGGCGACTAACGGGATCGGGCGGTCAGGTTCGCTGACTTAGTTCATGCATGTTGTCGTATCCTAATTGCGTGGATCGATGCTCGTGATGTCAATCACTGGATTGTCATGTCTAGACTCCATTATTTACAGACCGCCGTCATATAGCTAGAATATTGCTGAGTGTGGCGTTAAACAACAAACAAACAAACAAACCAAACTGATCACTCACTCACCCAGCCTACCCATCTATCCACCCACCCACCCACCCACTTACTCACTCACTCTTGACCACTGATCTTTTGGAAGAACAATAAATGGATTTCAAGAATACCCAGACAACTCAATTTATGTTAACAGCGAAATTATTATATTTGTACATGTGGATGTAAATAACACTGGAAGCAAACGATAAAAAATATACTTTTTAATGGTAAATACTTGTAATATAATTCCATACATAATTCATTATATAAACAACGCTTCGTGAAATCCACACCCTGAACGACACATATGACGTATAGATCAACGATATCCCCAGAATGCTTACTGGAACGTCGTGCATAATGAATGCACTTACTTATATATACACAGCAAATAATGAGCCGAATTTATTATTCATGAAGATATTGATTCGGGAACACGTGTATACCAGAATAATTTCAGACTGCCATTACATAACGACTTTTGTCTTGTATTGTAATCGTGAATCATCGGTAATGTCCGTTCACGGCTGAACATATCTCTGATACAAACCCAAAGAAGGCAACGTCTAATTTTTTTGACAATGGTCGGGATGAAAACGATGCTTTCTTTTTATTGTAAGATGGGAAATAGTAATGTTATTTTGTTTAATATTTTGAACAAAACGTGGCGATATTCTCCTTGTCACTCACTCACTCACTTACTCAATAAACTCATTCTAGTCACTTCATGGGAGTTTAGTATGATTGTTCATCAACAATGTCGGAAAAGGTCCCCTGAATACTGTATAACCTATATGTACCGTCGTTTGTATGTATGTATGTATGTATGTATGTATGTATGTATGTACGTATGTATGTATGTATGTGCTTTTGTTTGTTGTTTAACTCCGCTTTCAGCAATATTCCAGCTATATGACGGCGATCTATAAATAATCGAGTCCGGACCGGACAATCCAGTGATTGACATCATGAGCATTAATTTACGCAATTGGGATCGATGACATGCCTCAACCAAATCAGCGAGCTTGACCACCCGATCCCGTAAGTCGCCTTTTACGACAAGCATAGTCGCCTTTTACGGCAAGCATGGGTTACCGAAGACCTATTCTACCCCGGATCTTCATATATATGTTTGTTATCAATTCATGAGTAATGACAGTTTCCACAGAGAATTTGAACAAACTATGTATTTTGTCACATGAAACCACAGCACTCCAGCTTCATCTCATTAAATTTTAATGTAATAAAGAAATACTTACTTACTTACTTACTTTAGAGATTTAACGTGCGCTTTCCGACTGATGCGTATTTCGCACACTGAAGAAATACTGCAAGTATTTGACGTGTAACGTGGACCGCATGATGACGGCATGACGGGTGTGTGTGTGTGTGTGTGTGTGTGTGTGTGTGTGTGTGTGTGTGTGTGTGTGTGTGTGTGTGAACCAGTTTGTTTGAAGTTGCAATATTCCCGGCATATCTTGGGGCCTGTCAGTAACATATTTTGGGTTTGGAAAGAATAATGGGTCTGCGTGCGATGACACACCATTCGTTTCAAACTTTAGGAGGCATTAAGGCAGGGGTAGATCACAGTAAGACAATATCACAGGTATAACATACGTTTTGTTTGTTTATTTGTTGTTTAACGCCACACTCAGCAATATTCCAGCTATATGAGTCTGGACCAGACAATCCACTGATTGACATCATGAGCATTGATCTACGCAGTTGCGATACAATGACCACGTCAGCGAGTCTGACCACCCGTCCCGTTAATCGCCTCTTATGGGTTGCTGAAGACCAGTTCTACCCCGGAACTTCACGGGGAATAAGATCTGTATGAACACCGACTCAGACAGACATTATGGCATTTCGTTCCTAGTTTCCAAATGGAACATGGGGCACGGGTGGCCCAGTCGTCTTAGGCGCCGTGATTCGCTGTGCAGAGTTGCGTCCATTGGGTACACCAGTAACCTATGATTGTTGGTTCGAATCCCGATTCGCCCCGATTATGTTTCTAGGTTTGTCACTGTATCACTTCGGGCTTTCCTTCCACTTATAACTGGAATACTGTTAAAAGCGGCGTTAAACCCAACTCACTCACTCACTCAAAATGGAATAATACACAACTAATGGGCGATTTTGTGAAACGTAATGTGTCCTGTTCCAACAGAACATACGGGTTTCATGGAATACTTTACACTCAAAGTTTAGGCCATTATTTATCGTAAAATATTATTTAAGGTAACATATTTAAAAAGTTCATATCGATATACTGAATGACTTTTCAAAGTACTTCCCCGTGGTGTAGATAGAAAGTCTGCCTGAGAGAAGGGGTCGTAGGTTAGATCCTCTGGTCGCGCCATACCTAAAATGCATTAGAATATAGTACTTGTTACCCTGTTTTGCATTCAGCATTAAGAGGATAAAACAAGGACTAGTCGGCTCGGAGTCAGTATACTGCTTCTGAATGGGGTCTCTATGTTGAACTGCGGCATGGTATTACCGTGACGGCACAATGAAACGGGCATATGTCTGATTATTACAAGCAGGCATACCATCTTGAACGTGACGTTTCACTATCCCCATTTTACCTCACCTCAACTCCGAAATGTGAATAAGGGTAACGATTCCGTCTTTGCTTTCAGACACTTACTAGCAGACACATAGCTCAGGCACCGACCAATTATGATGAGGAGGGGGATGCTGGAAATATATTTTGTCCTCGGGGGCCTGAGAATTTGTATTGAGATGATGTAACTTTATTCAGCTACAGCTACGAAACAAAAAATGTTTTAATTAAAAACTGTAATCCTAACGCTATGCAACAACGTGTCAACTTAGTTTTTAAAGAATTGTCTTGGACAATTTATTTTGTTGGATAAAATGCCAGCCCCACTCCTCAACCATCCGGAAGCTCAGCATCCTACAGACAATGATGTCGTGTTGTCTCCAAGAACAGAATAAGGGCTGAACGTACATGACAAAACAGATTTTCTAGGAAGGGTATATTTAATTTGACAGCAGTCTGATATAGATATTATGTCACTACAACTGTCACAGACAGCATTTGGCTATTATCGCTATGATCACAACGATGTACAACAAAAAGAGACATACACCCAACAGGGGTGGTTTTGCCCATTCAACTTCTTCTGCCAACTTTCTCGGCCTGGCCCGTTCAGCTTCTTCTGCCAACTGTTTTTGCCTGGCCCGTTCAGCTTCTTCTGCCAACTGTTTTTGCCTGGCCCGTTCAGCTTCTTCTGCCAACTGTTTTTGTTTACGATAAATCTCTTCCCGAGCAGCTTTAAAATCACCATTCGTATAATTACTGCCCTTATTCCTGTCCACAAGTGTGTCTACAGTTTCAATCAGACTGAATAATAAAAGACGCTGGTTAAACATATTCCTGTCCATGTTGTCCACAAAGAAGTATCTGTTTTCTGACATTTTTAAAATGTGCTTAATTTCCGGATCAAGCGTTGGTAAAAGGTGTGCTTCAACAGCCCGACCAGCCCATGTCTATAAATAGACTCCTGGGATAGCGTCACCATACGATAAGGCCATATTTGTACTGTTAGACGACAGAGCATGTAGGTCAACAAAGGTATCTTTAGATGCACATCTGACATGCTATCTTGAAATTTAATGTTCTCTTTTCCAAAGTCTCAATTATCAGTATCACTACATTGTATCCCTAGTGCGTGGATCGATGCTCACTGTTCCAGTTACTGGATTATCAGGTGCAGACTCGAGTTTTACAGGGCGCCGTCATATGGCTGGAATATTGCTGAGTGTGGCGTTAAACAACAAACAAACAAACAAACTTCTCCAAAGGTGATACTTTATACGAGTGTCACATATTGCATACAAGTGATATATCCCAATATAGTTGTGTATTGCAATATCCATTGAGTAATAAGTAAAACATGCTTGAAAGTTCAGTTTGAAAATGATGTTTTAAATATCAGCATTCTATATTCGAAATCATGGCTCTGCATCTCCTCGGCACTGACTGGACAAGTGTTCGAATTCTGTCCTGCGAAATTCTTCGCTATTCTGCTTGTAACGCGTTGGCCAGTTGTGGGGGTGTCTGCTGCGTATTCTGACGTTGACGTACACGTCGATCGAGTTCATCCAAGAGGTGTTCGATTGGGTTGAGACCTGGAGATCTTGACGGCAGGGGCAGGCCGTTGATGTTGGCATTATGAAGGTAGTCTACCGTGACACGAGCTGTGTGCGGTGGAGAGTTGTCCTGTTGATACAGCGGTCAATGATTGGAAGGAGGTGAGGTTGAAGAATTTGATTCATGTAGCGATTTGCTGTCAAACATCAGCAACAAAAATTGCTGCGTTTTGACGCACCGTTTGTCGAATATCAGGCCACTTCCAATAACATATGTCCAATTTATATACTGGAATATTTTGTGTAGTCAGGTTCAGGTTCAGGTTCTTTTTGTGAAGAGTATATATATATATATATATATATATATATATATATGGGTCCTGTGTATGAAAAACATCTTGAAGGGGAAATTTCATCAGGAAAATTGGCATCGGAGAGATTCTTGTTGTTTTCTTCAATCTTTGGCTTGAGTTGATGATTGTTCTTCAGGATGGTAGGCATATAGAGAGGTCACTGATTCGGGAGTAAACTCAAGAGTTACTCCAGCCGGATTCTAACACCAGATTCAACGCGCATGTTGACGGGGAATTGGCTCTTGGGGGAATCAAGGACAAAATCGACATCACTGCCCCGGAACGTTTTATGCACAACATGTACAACGAATACACAATGAGCGTAATACCTGCTCTGACAACACAAACACAGCGATGAGCGGATCTTCCAGCTCAGGCATACATGAGGTGAGCGGAGCTCCAGCTCAACCTCATGAAGTTTCCTATGAGCGGCACATCCTGCTCGAGGTCGTCCCTACACCAGCACTCGGAATACCAAGCTGACTAACAGTGTAATGATAACATTATATAGAAACGAACAACAATGGGCAGACAAAGAGACAGTGACGTTGCTCTGGACATTGGACATATGGGCGTGATGAACCGACTCAGTTCAGGGGATGATCAATTAAGGCAAGTAGAATCAATCGGGACCTAGAAATTTGTTCCAAGATAATGGAACTTTTTTAAGCTGCAGCTACGAAACCCAAAATGTTTTTATTAAAAGTTGTGAGCCTAACGCCATGAAACAATGTAACTTACGGCTCGTGATAAAGCATGATTAGTTTTTCAAGAATTGTAAAATATAGTTTGTTTGATAAAATGCCAGCCCCACTCCTCAACCATCCGGAAGCTCAGCATCCTACAGACAATGATGTCGTGTTGTCTCCAACAACAGTAGAAGGGCTGAACGTACATGACAAAATGGATTTCTAGTAAGGGTATATTTAATTTGACAGTGGTCTGATATAGATATTATGTCACTACAACTGTTAACGACAGCAGCAGCAGCATACGGTTATTATCATTATTATGATCACACAAGCGACCACCAGAAATATGCGCAATTTAGCATCTCCTGCCGACCGTTCTTGCCTGGCCAATTCAGCTTCTTCTGCCAACTGTTTTTGCCTGGCCCATTCCGCTTCTTCTGCCAACTGTTTCTGCCTGGCCCATTCAGCTTCTTCTGCCAACTGTTTTTGCCTGGCCCATTCAGCTTCATCAGCCAACTGTTTTTGTAGACGATAAATCTCTTCCCGGGCAGCTTTAAAATCTTCATTCGTATAATTACTGCCCTTATTCCTGTCCACAAGTGTGTCAACAGTTTCAATAAGACCGAATAGTAAAAGTCGCTGGTTAAACATATTCCTGTCCATGTTGTCCGCAAAAAAGTATCTGTTTTCTGACATTTTTAAAATGTGCTTAATTTCCGGATCAAGCGTTGGTAAAAAGTGTTCTGAAACAGCCTGGCCAGAGCTTGATTCCATAAGGGAATTTCTCCTTGCGTATTTATCGCAATGTGTGAACATGAAAATTGCATATTTGAAAAAACGTTTACCAAAAAGTGAAGGAAGGCACAGAAGTGCTGCCTTATCTTCTTCAGTGATCTTAACAACGGTACTGATGACTATAATTATAGCATGGTATCCACCGGGTCCTACCGAGACGGCCTTCAGTAATGGGTCATCTTCATCAAAGTCTGGTCCTGATGGTATATCAACTCCTGCCGCTTCGACAACCAGTACCTGCCGCTCACCCACTCTGTTAGATGCTGAACTAACTGCATTTCTTATCAATCCGCCTGTTGCTTGTTGTGAGTGGAGTATGTCCTGCCCCAATATGTAGTTTCCCAGGGCACTTTTACCGTGCCCGCGTTTCCCTACGAGTAGTAAGTTCAGCTGACAGCCTTCAGGAAGTTCAGGCAGGTGTTCTCGGCATCCCTGAAATCATGATGACTCCTGTTACTATTATAATACAGTACTGTAGCTCCCGCATATTCCCGATACAAATAACAGAGTTTCATAAACTGGTTGTTTTACAGACAAATTATGAAACATTTTCCTGACAAAGGCACTGGTTTGTAGTTAAAAGGACAATGGCGACAGTTAAATTTGAATCACTATTTTACCTGACAATGTATTCACTTGAAAACAACTTTTCAGTCTTTTTATTGCTGAAATTTGTAAACGACCTAGCCCTTATACATGTAGTACATTTACCAGAACCAGTCGACATGGTGACCTGCCAGTTCTTCGATCACTTTTACAACAGGCTAAGGGGAATAAGCACCATGTTATTTTCATCTCACTTTGAGACTATCAAGGTTGTTTCATTTTTGTCGACAATTAATATTCCACATGACATCATGGTATTCAGCAACCCATGCTCGCCGTAAAAGGCGAATTTGCTTGTCGTAAGAGGCGACTAACGGGTGGTCAGGCTGTTGATGCAGGCAATCGTTTCCCAATTGCGTGGATCGATGCTCATGATGTCAATCACTGGATTGTCTTGTCCAGACTCGATTATGTACAGACTGCTGTCAAAAAGCTGGAATATTGCTGAGTGTGGCGTTAAACAACAAACAACCAAACAAACAAATGTTGTATGTCATATTACTCTCGGAGGATATAACTTCGACAATAAGTTACAACCAGCAAGGTACCTTAGCCAACAAACTAAGTCCGTCGGAATCAGGTTTCCCACATTACAGGACAAAAACATTTCCCCCCACAGTTCCACCCCTACTGACTGACGACGTCAGAGATGGAACGCTGAATCACTCATATTGTAAGAGGGAGACAACGTGTGGCAGTTTTGATGCAAGAGTTTACTGGAGTACACGGCTGACACCATTACTACAAGCTTCTTTCTAGAGCCACGACATAAATCAGTAAGTCTGCCACACAATGAGTAATGTACAGACCCAGACTATCATTTCGAACTGCACTTCGCGTTGATCCGAACACAAACGTCCCCTATCTGGAAGCGACCCATAAATCTCCAGCCTATCTCAAAACTGTTTGGGCCCGCAAGTACCCTTTAAATGAGTGAGTGAATATGGTTTTACGCCGCTTTAAGCAATATTCCAGTAATATCACGGCGGGGGACACCACAAATGGGCTTCACATATTGTACCCATATTGGGAATCGAACCCAGGTCTTCGGCGTGACGAGCTAACGCTTTAACCACTAGGCCACCCGACCACCCCCCTTTTAAATGAGCGCTGACATTCAATGAATTCATTACTTGCTATTCAGAAGGTAAAAACGCATTTGGCATAACAGTATGAATGTGTGTAATAAGTTTACGGTGAAATGAGTCAGTTGTTTTTTGACCTGTCGACTCTACCCGCAAATGCATTCGACATATTCAGTGTTATGAGTTTGCATTTATGTATATAGACCGGCAACTGTAAGTATCAAATAATGACTCCAGTTG
Organism: Haliotis rufescens; assembly: GCF_023055435.1. NCBI lineage: Eukaryota > Metazoa > Mollusca > Gastropoda > Lepetellida > Haliotidae > Haliotis > Haliotis rufescens. Next base: position 30,314,552 of record NW_025963835.1, on the reverse strand, counting down.
TAACTTTAGGATTCCTCTTTACTTCAATATTCTGTGACCACAGTACAAATATAATCACATATAATCAATCGTGTCTTTAATGTTAATATTACACGTAGCTATCTCACCCAGTCGCAATGTTCCCTGAAGTTGTCATGGTTATATGTTTGTAGGACGCCACTCGCATACTGAAAGGAAGTTCATATATACCTATATTGTATATTTAGTGATGAAATGCTTCATTCACAGACAAAGATAGTACATAATACAAAGTACATATACATGGAACACAATAGTCACGGCACTGTAGCTCACCTAGATGTGAAGTCAACAGTGTAAAAGTGTCACCAAAGACAAGCACGAAACAGAAGTTCAAGTATTTTCTGCACACTTAAATTGAATAATTTGAACAATTCATAAGGAGAAACATGTATGTCAACGTTCACCTCTCACATTCTTGAAATTTCAAAGAACATGTTTACGGAGCCAAATATTCATTTGGATAGAATAAATACGTAGAATTTTAACGTGGCTAAGAATAGAAGGTTCATGTTGGAGACTACAACAAACGCCACAAATAGAAAATTCATTACATTTTGAAACAAAATTGCGAAGGAATGGTCATAAAACATGTTTAGCTTCAGTATAGTCGAAGTACAAATGTCAAATCAAGGTCAAAGTTTTAAATATTAATTTTAATGTCAATATTTAAAATAAACTGAACATGGCAGCCATATTGAAAAATTGGATCGGAAAGTCTTGAGTACATTCAGGTGGCATCATAAGCGGGAAGATGCATGTGAAGCTTCAGCTTAAGTGGTCAAGTGATTTCTGAGAAAATATAGTTGACAGTGTGAGGAAATGCACACATCGAATAAACGACAAAATTGAAATATCATGAAAAACAGAATGCATGCGTCATACTGACTACACACATACCAAATTTCATTACATTGTGAAACAAAATTGCTGACTCATGGCCATGTATAGCTTTGTCAATATGGCTGCCGTGCTACGAATAAATACATAAACTTGATAAAAAACAGCTATGTTCAGAGCAGTTCCACAAGGTGATGCTTTTTTTCGCTTTACTCGTTTTCACCGAGACAAAACCCCGTGAATACAATGTTCGTTTTTCAAAGACAACCACGAGTGATCACAAATGTGGTTTCATACAAAAAGAGCCACGGCACCCTGGCGGCCATATTGAAAGTTGGATTTGAACCTAGTGAACAAATTGTCACCAATGGTGGGAACATGACTGATGCGTTTCACTTTCGTTGGTCCAGGGGTATCAGGAGAAACACACACAATGGACACTGGACAAATAAGGCACGAACAAAACCCAACACAATCAGATACGAACCAGCAGTGTGAAATATATGGGTGCGGCAGCCAGGAGACAGGTTACCAGCTGGCGGACGAAAGAGGCCAAGAAGATTTCACCTGGAACAAAGTCAGCATGCATCAAAAGAGTAGAACCAATTCTTTTTGATACCTATATTTTAGATTTAAGTTACCTGATCAACTAGCACAAATGGAAGTAGAATTCAAAATCCGCATCAGTCAGCTGCTGGTTGTACGATATTTCCCCACAAGGATCATCATTGAGTTTATTGAGCGAATACAGCAAAGGACCGTGAAGGTTGGTAAACCACATAATACTTTATGAAACCTATATCACTGCCTTATTGAAAATCATATTCCCGATCGGGCACTTGGACACGCACAATGCAGCGGGTGATGCAAGGGAGGTACTCCGCTTATCCAAAGGGAGTTAATCAAACAATTGACTCTCGTCACGCTAACCCCAAATGTCGTTTGTTCTGCAAATGCACTTATATTAAAATCACATCATTTCAATCTGTGGACCCTTTTCGTCGGGATGTCCATTTAAAGCCCTTCAATCGCTTGTATTTAATACCATATCCCAACCATATAGAAGTACCATACCAATGTACCTTTGTGATAATGTACCCACATCAAAGTGCAACCGCATTTTGAAGTATATACTATTTCATATTTTAGGCTTGTGACTTTCTAATTCACCCTATTGACTGTTATCGAGTCAGTTAGGACCAGGACACTTTCCCTACATGTCGGCCAGTGTGTACAGCCCTCGCTCTGCATTCCACTTCAGGGAATTAACCATTACATGTTGCCCTGCGTGAAGATCTGAAAAACCCTCTATGGGACATGACATTGTATGGCGTGATAAGATGACACGTAGGGCACCAACCTTGACCAGCATTTCTCTGAGACGTGGAAAAACGCATTGCAGCTTGGTAGAATATTCTAGGTACCGCGGAGAGAAATCAAAAGTGAAAATCCGCCTGCTCGGGCTTTCCCATGTCTATAAATAGACTCCTGGGATAGCGTTACCATACGATAAGGCCATATTTGTACTGTTAGACGTCAGAGGATGTAGGTCAACAAAGGTATCTTTAGATGCACATCTGACATGCTATCTTGAAATTTAATGTTCTCTTTTCCAAAGTCTCAATTATCAGTATCACTACATTGTATCCCTAGTGCGTGGATCGATGCTCACTGTTCCAGTTACTGGATTGTCAGGTGCAGACTCGAGTTTTACAGGCCGCCGCCATATAGCTGGAATATTGCTGAGTGTGGCGTTAAACAACAAACAAACAAACAAACAAACTTCTCCAAAGGTGATAATTTATACGAGTGTCACATATTGCATACAAGTGATATATCCCAATATAACTGGGTATTGCAATATCCATTGAGTAATAAGTAAAACATGCTTGAAAGTTCAGTTTGAAAATGATGTTTTAAATATCAGCATTCTATATTCGAAATTATCTAAATATCAGGAGAAACGCACAGGTAGATTTTCAGTAAATTTATTGTACCTAATACAAATATGAAATTTTTGAGCTCGATAGTCACATGTTGTACACAGGCATTGAAAACTGTTCATAGTCATGTCACATAAGGCCACAAGGTTGCGCTGAAGTCAGTATCTCGTGTGACCGCCCCGGGCAGCAATCATGGCTCTGCATCTCCTCGGCACTGACTGGACAAGTGTACGAATTCTGTCCTGCGGAATTCTTCGCCATTCTGCTTGTAACGCGTTGGCAAGTTGTGGAAGTGTCTGCGGCGTCTTCTGACGTTGACGTACACGTCGATCGAGTTCATCCAAGACGTGTTCGATTGGGTTGAGACCTGGAGATCTTGACGGCAGGGGCAGGACGTTGATGTTGGCATTATGAAGGTAGTCTACCGTGACACGAGCTGTGTAATACCTGCTCTGTCAACACAAACACAGCGATGAGCGGATCTTCCAGCTCAGGCATACATGAGGTGAGCGGATCTCCAGCTCAACCTCATGACGTTTCCTATGAGCGGCACATCCTTTCACACCACATCCTACACCAGCACTCGGAATACCAAGCTGACTAACAGTGTAATGATAACATATATATAGAAACGAACAACAATGGGCAGACAAAGAGACAATGACGTTGCTCTGGACATTGGACATATGGGCGTGATGAACCGACTCAGTTCAGGGGATGATCAATTAAGGCAATAAATATCATACTATAAATAACAGTACTTAACGGGAAGTGATATGGTAGCCCAGGTTGGCCGACGGCCAATATATAATGAAATGTTGGTGAGGATTAACAACGGGGATTAGCGTCTTATACATAATGGCAATTAAGTTATGGAGACATATACATGTCATGCCTACAGGGAAATTAACCTTTGGAATCAAATGTTCTTGAGACAATGGTTGTCCCAAATCAGTCGCTTTGACACCTCCCCTCCCAAGCTAACACGAGTCCAAATTGATACTTTTACACTAAAAGGAGTGAGTGAGTGAGTATGGTTTTACGCCGCATTTAGCAATATTCCAGCAATATCACGGCGGGGGACACCAGAAATAGGCTTCACACATTGTACCCATGTCGGGAATCGAACCCGGGTCTTCGGCGTGACGAGCGAACTTTTTAGCCACTAGGCTACCCGACCGCCCCACACTTAAAGGAAACAACAGTGCAAATGTGTACATGATCAGTTAGATGAGTTCATGATATTGTTGAAATCCTTGTGCAACACATATACCTATACAATGACGGTATGAAAGTAATCATCTAGCCAGTTTTATTTAGTGCCCGTTTGAAAAATAACCACTAAGTCTTGATCTATGTATTGTGCAATTTCACTACAAAGAATTTACCACTTTGCACGGATTCAATAAATATTTCACTGAAGGTTCTTTAAATTCAGGAGTTTGGTTTGGTGGTGAGACTCAGTTCCGAATAATGATAATCATAATTATTAATGTCATAAAAAGAACAAGTTAAACAGCGCAGCTACGAAACCCAAAATGTTTTTATTAAAAGTTGTGAGCCTAACGCCATGAAACAATGTAACTTACGGCTCGTGATAAAGCATGATTAGTTTTTCAAGAATTGTCTTGTAAAATATATTTTGTTTGATAAAATGCCAGCCCCACTCCTCAACCATCCGGAAGCTCAGCATCCTACAGACAATGATGTCATGTTGTCTCCAACAACAGTAGAAGGGCTGAACGTACATGACAAAATGGATTTTCTAGTAAGGGTATATTTAATTTGACAGTGGTCTGATGTAGATATTATGTAACTACAACTGTTACAGACAGCATACGGCTATTATCGTTATGACCACACCAACGACCAACGTAAGAAATATAGCCAACCGGAATGGTTTTGCCCATTCAGCTTCTTTTGCAAACGTTCTTGGCCTGGCCCATTCAGCTTCTTTTGCAAACATTCTTGGCCTGGCCCGTTTCGCTTCTTCTGCCAACTGTTTTTGCCTGGCCCGTTCAGCTTCTTCTGCCAACTGTTTTTGCCTGGTCCGTTCCGCTTCTTCTGCCAACTGTTTTTGCCTGGCCCGTTCCGCTTCTTCTGCCAACTGTTTTTGCCTGGCCCGTTCAGCTTCTTCTGCCAACTGTTTTTGCCTGGCCCGTTCAGCTTCTTCTGCCAACTGTTTTTGCCTGGCCCGTTCAGCTTCTTCTGCCAACTGTTTTTGCCTGGCCCGTTCCGCTTCTTCTGCCAACTGTTTTTGCCTGGCCCGTTTCGCTTCTTCTGCCAACTGTTTTTGCCTGGCCCGTTCAGCTTCTTCTGCCAACTGTTTTTGCCTGGTCCGTTCCGCTTCTTCTGCCAACTGTTTTTGCCTGGCCCATTCAGCTTCTTCTGCCAACTGTTTTTGCCTGGCCCGTTCAGCTTCATCAGCCAACTGTTTTTGTAGACGATAAATCACTTGCCGGGCAGCTTTAAAATCATCATTCGTATAATTACTGCCCTTATTCCTGTCCACAAGTGTGTCAACAGTTTCAATAAGACCGAATAGTAAAAGTCGCTGGTTAAACATATTCCTGTCCATGTTGTCCACAAAAAAGTATCTGTTTTCTGACATTTTAAAAATGTGCTTCATTTCCGGATCAAGCGTTGGTAAAAAGTGTGCTGAAACAGCCTGGCCAGAGCTTGATTCCATAAGGGAATTTCTCCTTGCATATATATCGCAATGCGTGAACACAAAAATTGCATATTTGAGAAATCGTTCACCAAAAAGTGAAGGAAGGTACAGAAGTGCTGCCTTATCTTCTTCAGTGATGTTAACAACGGTACTGATGACTATAATTATAGCATGGTATCCTCCGGGTTCTACCGAGACGGCCTCCATTAATGGGTCATCTTCATCAAAGTCTGGTCCTGATGGAATATCAACTCCTGCCGCTTCGACAACCAGTATCTGCCGCTCACCCACTCTGTTAGATGCTGAACTTGCTGCATTTCTTATTAATCCGCCTGTTGCTTGTTGTGAGTGGAGCATGTTCTGCCCTAATATGTAGTTTCCCAGGGTCGTTGGTCCAGAGTTTTCTGAACTTTGTCATACCCACTCACTATTAGGTGAACAGAGGCACATTTGGAACAAAGTCTTGTACCCAAGGAGACACCGCATGTCTTCAGTGTGGGGCAGGACCGAAGTCCAGGAACCAAGCTACCGAAACGCAGTCACCCATTCAAGGACTCTCCATGACCGATGTTGCCACCTCCACCTGATTTGTGATTTCAATATTGCAATCCAGATCTGGCACACTTGCAATGCATAGGCAATAATAGAATAGTTGGATTAGAATAGAATACTTGGGTTATCCTAGGCCGATTTTTGTGTGAGTGTGTGAGTGAGTGAGATATAGCGGTCCCAAAACATCCCCAGGATTTCTTTTATTTTCACATTGGAATGCATTGTAGTCAGTTGCTCTTATGAAAAGCTCATACGAAAAATTAACAAACAGCTTTGGGGATTCGAGTTAGAATATGCTTCCAGCAACGTCTGCTTGCTGTACGAGGTGACATAATTGATCTGTCGGTCACACCCGGTGATTCGTTCATAATATATTGTCTAATCTAGATGCAATCATTCACACCGAAGACATACAGCTTAAATATAGTTTAGTGCAGCGTTAAACAACAAACAATCCGAACGCCACATGAGACCGCGATCAAGAGCAATGCAGTTGATGGTGTAAGGGAGGTAATCCGTTATTTGAAAGGGAGGTAATCAAACTAGTGACTGTTGTTACGCCCACCGCTCCTGTGGCTTGTACTGCTATTTAATGTCGTTAAAATCAAATAATTGACCCTGTTAACCTTTTACGTCGGGATGTCCATATATAGTCCTTCCCTCGAGTGTATTTAATGTCATATACAATGATATAGAAGTACATTGGTGATTATGTACAGTCTGATATACTGTCGTATTGACGTACAACCAAATGTTGAAGTATATACTAATTCGATTTTTATTCGTCCTCGTTTATTGATTAACCCTATTGCCTGTAATCACACTGACCGCCTATTGTTTGAGTCAATTTGGTCCATTACATTTCCACTTTGAACATCCCTCGCTCGTTCTACTTCAGAGGAATGAACCGTTATGTATCAGTCTGCATGGACTCTGACGAACCCTCTATGGATGATAACATGGTATGAAGTGAAAGGATTAAACGAACACACCAACCTTGACCACCACTTCTCTGAGACGCAGAAAAGGGCATTGTAGCTCGATAAAATCTTCTGAATTTTGCCGAGCGAAATGAAGAGTGAAAATACGCCTGTTGGGTTAGTCCAGGTCTATAAATACTCCTGGCGATAGTGCATCTACAGGTTCAATAAATGTGTTGGTTCTTAACTCTGTGATTAATTTCAACACAATGTCTGATGTCTCAGGCAAAGGGTAAACTGGTTCCACTGTTCGTAGGCGGATGGAAATCAGCACAAATGAAGCTGAGAGGACAGGTATTTGCGTTTTGAAGTTGTAATCACGATAGTGATTGACAAGATAAATGAGACAGACCTGTATTTTTGTATCTCGCCCCGCTTAGTACGGAGCGCGATTAAATATTAATATCAAGGTACCCAAATTCGCGAACACCTGGTATTATCATAAACAGATGCTCTTAATAGGGTCCATCTTCCCGAGGCAAGAGAGTGAACTGGACTTTTAAAGTCAGTAAACTCTCTTGCATCGGGGGCGGTCGGGTAGCCTAGTGGTTAAAGCGTTCGCTCGTCACGCCGAAGACCGGGGTTCGATTCCCGAAATGGGTACAATGTGTGAAGCCCATTTCTGGTGTTCCCCGCCATGATATTGCTGGAATATTGCTAAAAGCGGCGTAAAGTCATAGTCACTCACTCACTCACTCAGTTAACGCTCTTGCCTCGGGAAGATGAGAATGGTCGGAATCGTACAATCGACACTGGTTTTCGCAGATATTTCGTATGACAACGAAAAAGGTATTGTCCCTTTTATCTACTAGTGTACTGTGCATTTAATTGCCAACGAGTGGAAGATGAATGAATGGTATTTTAAAGTATATGCATTTGTATCACAGCAATAGTAAACTTAAATAAAAGGGATAATGCCAGCTTAAGATTTGTGTACAGCGACCTTTTGAAAGTCATCAAACAGATAAACATTTAAAACACTACAACACCAAATCTTGCTTGCCAACGGTATAAGCATCTATACCGAAACGTCGCACTTTACAGTATTAAAGAAGTTGTTATCCATAAATTGTGTCTACTTTGTCATCCGTCAACTTCCAAGTAATGCCTATCAAACAAAGCATTGCGTCATCTGCAAACTAAACGATTAAACGGTTGTTAAAATTACTAATACCAATACATAATACAGGAGAGAGCACACAACCTTGGGGAACACCCGTAGATGTAAAGGCCACAGATGATTGGATACCATTTACAGTCACAAAGTGTTTTCACGAGAAGATTCTATACATTTAATCATTGTTGAATTGAAAGACGTCATCATTTCTCGAACACGTCCCAAGCGGTACAATCAAAACACCCTTTCAATTGATAAAGAGAATGTGCTATCCACGATTTCGCTGATTTTAATGTTGGTTTGTCAGGTTTTAACTTTTACTTGTATGAAGGGGCTAAATATACTGAATTGTAATCCGATGTTCAGTGAAACAAAGAAGGCAGGTTCCTCAGAATTCATACATGAACTTCTCAGAGGCTTCTTGTTCGTTAACTTGGCGCCTCAAAGAACGCACATCTGCCACATTAATAGTTGGTGATGGAGGTCTGGTTTTAAGTGATCTTATTCTTCGCCTCAGTGCTCCTCTCTTACCTTCTTTCTGGATCAAGTCTGTCCTTTCGTCCCGTGAGCATTCCGAGGGTCATTCTTTATGCAAGTCACTGACATTGGTGTTTCAACTAAACCGCCATGTTGCATGTTTGAACTGCCATCTCTGTTTGCACTGACAACAAGGAAATGTTGAGAAAACAACACAAATGACACGTTCATCAAAATCAGAGTGATAGTTGTCCTTTTCCCCATTGTAAATAACTCTGCTGTGACAGCACATAAAATAAGCATATAAGCATACAATCTAAGAGCGTTTTCCGACCGTGCTTGTCGCAACAGAACAGTGCCACCTACCAATGTTCTACGTTCCTATATCACTAATAAAAGTGAGTGAGTGAGTATGGTTTTACACCACTTTTAGCAATATTCCAGCAATATCAAGTCGGGGGACACCAATATGGGGAATCGAACCCAGGTCTTCGGCGTGACGGTCGAATGCTTAAACCACAAGGCTAGCCAACCACACCCATCACTAATTATAAGACAAATATGATTGAAGTTTAATGGCATTATAAATATCAGTATTGGTATCAGTTGGTTTTTTTGGTCTTTTGATTTGGGTCTCCTCAATGCTGATCCATCCCTGTCGATAGTACACAATATATACCCTCCGAATACTATACATGTTAATTAATATATGAGAATTAATCATATTCAAGAGATATTAGATCAATCAGATGCACAAACGAACATACTGGTATGATGAGTGAACGGATGCTCATGAACGCATCACATATGACGTCATAGATCCCTGACTCGAAATGCACTATTTGTCCGGTGCAGGATAAGCTGCTAAAGTTTGAAATCACGTGAAGCGTATCGTGATGAGACACTCTGTTGTAACACTTGACTGATTGTTAGGTTCATCATTAATTGGTACACGTTGGAAACATCTCTTCTTAAGGAACATACGTTCCTACATGTTCGCGTTCTTTTGGCGGTGAGTATATATAGACGTTCGTACATGTATTTTTACCGTAACGCAAGGTATGTTATCTTGTCCTACTATCAACAAAATTAGTAATTACATACAACACATGCAATCTGTTATCGTAAGTACTTGCTCTGAAAAGCGCAATGCAACGTTGAATCTGTGTTTGGAATCTTTGGTTTAAATACATGGAACGTTTAAAGAACAGAGTAAACATGTGCTATACGATTAAGTTGAAATAAAGGAACAATATGAAAAAAATAGTTTCATACACTCAGATGAAAAGCATGTGGTTTGATAGTTACATGTAAATGGATTTTAACCAATTAAACGTTACCAATAAGCAGTATTTGTATTGCAGTATAATGCACGATTCAACCTGCAACACCTCCACAGACACGTCATAAAAACTGTTCAATAACTGTTTGGGAACAGTTTTCTTTGTTGCATATTGTGCTATTATAAGTTTAAGGTTGTTTGACAAATTAAATATTTATTATTTATTTGTCAGGATATATTAAGACGGAGGCTGCTTCAGACTACGTCTTGTCCTGATTGTCATTAATAGTAGATTATGTTTTCAAAAACATGCTGACACAAGCATAGCAATATTCCAGCAATATTACGGTGGGTACATGAGTAATGGGCTTTACTGAATCGATACATACTATATTTCATTCTTTATGGGGAAGTGTCATTCAGTCACGTTTTCCTTCAAACGTGTAGCTTCATGTCATGGGTTTCTCCTATCTAAAGCCATTACAATTGTAATTTATAACACATACAATTCCAAATTAGATAGTTCATAGAACTGCTTCTGTTTCTCCGGCTTTCACCGCTACTTTCGCTTTGCTCCTGTTTGGGTATACACACGGCGGTTGTCCTGTGTGCCAGGTGAGTGTTATATACGCCTTCTCACCTCCATATTCTAATCCCATCATCGTTATCAGCTACACTAGACAGATTTCCCTCGCCGGGCCAGGTGAGTGTGACATACAACTTTTCGCCTCCACAGGGGCTTGTAACGCACAAACAACTGCAGCTACGAGGCCGACTCACTAAGTGCAGGGTGTGTCAAGACCAAGGTTGTATATGGCCGACGGGGCACGACAAAGGATTTATTGAGACGAATTAATGTACGTAAACGCATTATACCATCAGGTATGTGTCGCGGAACAAATGACGATGGCCGCGTTGTCTCGTGGTCTTCGTGTACCGAACAAATGAACCAATTTTTTTGTTAAACTATCGGTACAAATTCCGAGCAGGGATTTTGGCTCCGATCCGAAAAATCATGATATTTTGATCTCCAAAAGCATGGCTTCGATTTTCATGATCTACGTCTCAATGTGTAGCTTAATGTATTGGCATGCAATGAGTGTATAGTTTGATAGGGTATTGACAGTTGACATTGTTGAATTCGTCCTCGAACGAACTTAATGACTTGGCCTCGTTATTTCTCTTTCTTTTTACACAGTATACTAACGATGGGTGTGACCATATATCTTGTAGCTGCTATTTTTTGCGTTACAAACGCCTGTGTTTTCCTCTATATTCTAATCATAACAGTAATTACTGCGCATGCAGACAGATTGATTTTCATTCATTCATCCACCTTATAACCTCCATATTCTAATCGTTATCGGTAACTACACCAGACAGATGTTTCCTGGTCGAATGCCCGTAAATCATTTAAATAGAACGCCGTGGTATAACGGGATAGTATTCAAAGCAGCGTTAAACCCAAGTCACCCACACACTTGAATTGATTGGATTAATTCGCAAAGGTAAAACAGGTGTGCCAAATGAGTATAATTGCTGCACAATGGATATGTCAGATTTAGCTGGTATTTGAGATAGGCTGAGCTACAAGGAATCGCCGTTCAGATTTTGTCCGTAACGCAGTATGTTATCATGTTTCACAACAAAATTAGTTTGTTTGTTTATTTGTTGTTTAACGCCGCACTCCGCAATATTCCAGCTATATGACGGCGGTCTGTAAATAATCGAGTCTGGACAAGAAAATCCAGTGACTGAAATAATAAACGTCGATCCACGCAATTGGGATACGATGACATGCATCAACCAAGTCAGCGAGCCTGACCACCCGATCCCGTTAGTCGCCTCTTAAGCTTACGACAAGCAAACTCGCCTTCACGGCAAGCATGGGTTGCTGAAGACCTATTCTACCCGGGTCTTCACGGGTTACAAAATTGGTAATTAGGCAGTCCATTGACATCGCGTATCTCCTTTGTGGCCCTGGATTATTTTGACACATTCACCAGTCTTTTCAGTGGTCAAGGTCTTACAACAGACGTCAGACAAGAAACAAACACCTACGTTTTTCTGCTTATCGTGGTGGTTGCTACCGGTAGGATAGGATATGCTTTTATTAATAGTGTATGAAGGCTTCTTTATTCAACTGTAAATACACGCACAGCAAAAAAAATGCAGTTTCCGGTATCCGGATACCTGCCGGATACCACCGGACACTTACCCAAAACGCGTCCGGGTATCCGGTGGCAGATACCTTGCCGGATACCAGATCTGTGGTATCCGGCATGGACACCTCACCGGAAAGTATGCCACCTGGAATCCGGGTATCCGGCACCGGATACCTCACCGGATACCTCAATCTGGGTGTCCAGGGATCCGGCACCGGATACCTCATTCTGAGTTTCCAAAAACATGTCACAATTTGGGGGGTGCATTTTGTTCAATTAAGTGTGAAACACCTAAAAATATATTGGAAACTAACCATGAAAATTGAACATTGCTGAAGGTATCCGGCAGGTATCCGGAGGCAATTTTTCGAGATGTCTTTCTCCTAGTAAATAATGTTAGCCTGGGCATAGCAGATAGCTGTAGTAATATTCTGTGCTATTTTAGTTGTAAATATCCCCTTGAAGTTGAGATCTATGGGCATGTACTTTTGGTGAAAACATTTTTCAAGTTCATATATATTTCAATTTAGATGTTCAGCGTATTAAATGAAAAGCATTCAGTCCTGGTATGATGGTATCCTTACATATCATCTTCATATTGCCAGTTTGTTTTAGCCTAGTGGTTGAAGCATTCGATTCACCACATCGGTACATTGCTTGGTGTCACCCATCATAATATTGTTTGAATTTTGCTCATAAAGTGGCATAACACCATACTCACTCTGACAAAAAAATGAAAGTCATTGGCTATGTGCTCACTTGGGCCTTTGTTCCTGGTGAGATTAAAAGTTTATTTTGGAACTGTATCAATACTTGTTACATCTTGACAGACGAGTTTCATTGAAGTTTGAAACAGAATATCATTAACCCAAATGGGTGCATAAGACTAATGGCATCCACAGAAAACATCTAATAAAGTACTGGTACATAAAAATATCAATGTAACTTTTCTACTGACATGGAACTAAAAACTTCGTTCAGTGAGCTGTATTAATTTGTAGGAAAACATTCAGGGCATTAGTATATTTGATATATGTTAGCACCTATGTTACGAATGATCAATATCATATTTCTTTAAAGAAGCAAAACAAAAAAATTGTTAAGATAAAAAATCATATTTATTGATTTTATGACATTTCATTGGTTCAGTAACCAGAGGTGTTTGCAAGAACATTCAAAAACAGAAACAGATGCTTCAATGCCATTTTCTAAATAAACAAATTAGTCAAATCTCAGAAGAATTTCAAGGTAGAAGAATATCTAAAGTCAATTATGTTTGTGCAGTAAACCACAAAAGTCATTCAGATTTGTATAGTCAGCGTCAGTGTACACCACATAAACAGTCTCACTGCTGTGGTATTGATTCCTTTAGACTTGATTAATGTCGTAATAAAACAACCTACAGAATCACACTGATGTGGCATTATTCATTCAGAATCATCACTTTCTGAGGTGAACCTGTTAGTTGTTCTGGGGAGGATTATTCATCATCCGGAGAGTCCTTTGTATGACTTGTCTGATCTGGTGTCATTGTGAAATCCAGGTGCCTGAAACAATTTATAACATCTTTAAAAGCTTGTTATTAAAAATATAAGAAACACACATATATTGACAAAGGGTAAAAATTTGGTTTCTCAATGAGTAAGGTAATGACAATTTATCAAGCAACTGTTAACCAAACCATGTTAACCAATGTTTAAAAGCCATAGCAAACAGTAAATTGTACAGAAAATACAAAATTGTAATTGATCTTCTGAAAACAATTCCTGTAGTGCCATAAGGCAGGCTCACCTGAATTTTTCTCAAATGTTTGCATTACATCAAAACATAAGGAAAGGTAAACAAGGCAATGCAAATTGCATAAAATAGGTTCTTATACATAAAAACAGAACTAAAGTATTTGACGTAATAAGCGCCTCGCTGTAATAAGTGCCCATGGGAATATTTGCTAATATATTGGCTAGTGAACAATCCCAATTAGGACCCTTTCCAATTAATCAATGTATACAAGACTTATTTATTTGCGTATAATACACACTTGTGTGTGATATGCATTATGATATTTTTATCATTTATCCTATCTTTAATTCAGATTAACAATAACGGCAAAAACTGCCAAATATATTGGTCAAGTGTAATCATAATTTAAGTAGTTCTATTTGGTTTGGGAACTTTTCAAGGGTAATTGTAAATCATTTGATTGTTATAAAGTTACACAGTATTGCATCTATCGTCTGTTTCTAAATACAGTGGAACCTATCTTTGACTTGTGTGACATAATTGAATCATACCCCAAGTTCATTATGCATTGTTATGCATCTGCACAGAGTGGTCAAAGTCCTTGTCACACATATAGTTTGCTACAAGGCAGAATCCAATAAGTACAGTTGAGACATCAGGCTGTATCCAGACAAACTGTCTGATAACCTCAAGTATGGTCTTGGTCGCATCAAGGGATGTAGCTAATCCTAAATAAACATTAAACAAGTGACATAATCTCTTCTACAGAACACTTGATCAAAGCCTGCCCCACCTTTGATGTTTATCATCTCGTTACGCTCACAACAGCTCATTAGCAAGATGAGCGCAATGTCAACTCATGGTGGATTAGGGATTAACAGGGCAATTAGTGTCAGGTGGGTATTATCACTTGCATTTGTCTGTTAATTACTTAATTGAGTAGTGACGGCTTAATTAGTTTCCAACCACACTGACTGTTATGCTACTTATCAAGTCAGTTTACTGGTAACATGTGTCTGTGGACCAAGGAAATGTATCATGCCAGATACTTAAAAAGTTCTACTCATAAGTAATAAAATAATGACAGTTTTGATATGCAATTCTCCCTACAAAGACATTTAACATTTGATATACATAAACTGTCTGTTGAAACTATGATGATGCTAATATACAAGTCGCACTAAACAACCTATTCATATACTGGTACCTAGCCAAACAAACATAATTGTTTTTTATGTGTATGCACATGCTTGTACACATATACCTCTACTGGCATATCACACATACAAACAATCATTAAATGGATGTAATCCTTCAAAAATATTTTACATACAAAAACAAGTGAACAGATTCTGTATTAGCATGGTTAATATTGGGAGATGTTTTAGCATTTCCATTTTCACAGAATCGAAGGCATATCCTTTCATGACTCAGATCAGCTTGTAGTGATTTAAATTCACATAAAACTGATTCATGTCAAATGACCTATCCCGCATGTGTGGGACCTGTTATAAAAATACCATTCATTACTTATTTGTGTGTCCAAATTATGCTATTATTAGAAATAATAGGTATTATGATACAGCATGGATATGATATAAGAAAGCTTTATATGGAATTGTTGAAAATTATGTACAGGAAAACATTGAAATAAATCAATCAATACGTGCATTTATCTCAGAATCTGGTACATTTAATCAATATGGACTTCTCCTTCATTATCTACTTATAATCAGATGATTACATTATTGCTCAACTGATAGTTTGCAATAGTATAGAATTAGTATTTTATTAATACTTATTTTGTATTTCAGCATCATTTAGATAAGCCATCGGCTTGTTTGCAAATCCAGTTCACTTTAAAAAAAAAAAATGTTTAAAACACATGTAGTAGAACATATTGCAATAGTTAAGACCCGAAAAGAAGTTATGTGTAGGATCTTCAAAATGGTATCCACAAGAGCATGTTGTAGAATCATGTTGGTGTTTGTTGTTTAACTCTGCACTCAGCCATATTCCAGCTATATGACGGCGGTCTGTAAATAATCAAGTCTGGACCAGTCTATCCAGTGATTGACATCATGAGCATCGAACCACACAATTGGGATACGATGACATGGATCAACCAAGTCAGGGAGGCTGATCACCCGATCCATTAAGTTATCTCTCACAACTAGCATAGGTTGATCATGTTGATGGGGACTTACTTCAACCTGGAATCCCCACGTGAGTAAGTATGCGGCTGTTAGCTTTGTTTGATGTTTAACACCACACTCAGCAATATCGCAGCTATGTGGCAGGAATCAAACCTGGGTCTTCAGCACGAAGAGTGAACGCTTCAACCGCTAGGCTACCCCACCACCAAAAATTCCCCCATGATAAAGTTGTCATCATGGTTATTGTTCAACTAGTTCAAGTGAAAATGTTCATACCCTTAAAATGTCTTTTCTTCCACTTCACGATGATCTCTGATGCAAAACTTCCCTGTCATTAAAGCTGTTCTTGATTCTTCACATCTGGAAAAATATGTTGAGGCTATTAATCACTCTCACAGAGTACAGGGAGTATATGAAATAAGACAGTGAGTCACATTAGCATACAAATTATCCAGTTAAAGTAAACATATTTCTACATTATATACATAAGCATATACTAACATATGATAGACAGGCTACTTGTCATATAAAAATATAATCATACATTTACTTACATGTTGGCTATAAAAGTTAATGTGTCACATGTGACAGGCTTACATGTGGTAAATTACTTTAATACGTGATCATTGTAATATTCACATATTCCTTACCTTAATGTGTCACTTCAGCTGCCAGCATGACCTCAGCTGCAATCTCAATATTTGGCCAGTTTTGACGAAATGACCGATCGTGTTCAGTGTATAAGCTGGGCCTCGTCTCTAATATAACTTGGCGCAAGTTGACGACGCGCATAGAGAGCCGGGGACCAGCTTATGTCGTGTTAACCTGGTTCCCGGCTCCCTATGCGCGTCGCCAACTTGCGTCAAACAATAATGTGATATTAGAGACGGGGCCCAGCTTAGTGTTAACCCGGAACAAGCCATTTTACCCATATTCCCCTACGGTCCAGGGCGCCATTTTAGAACATGGATGTAAACAAACCTCGTGTATCGATATACACTGTGATTCTTGATTACGATAAGCTTACCTCGTGTATCGATACATTGTTCTCATTCACCTCCACCACGGAAATGCCGGCCGAAGTTCCTCTCAGCCATCCACAACGCGGAAGTCAACAGTATTTGGAAAGGCGATTGGCATTGCCAGGTACGTAGCAGGGCTTCGAGGCCTTATGATTTCTGTGCAGAGATCTTATGGAACGGGTTGATGTAGATATTTTCCTGCTCTACATACTTTACCGTAAACGCCAAGGGTCCTTTTTTAAGTATTATGGTCAACTGTTTGTTAGCATAAGAGGTGTAATGGATTTGTGGTCAAAACAAGATGATCCAAATTAGATCCGCTTTTTTATAGATAATGAAGAAAAGTACCAAGATCTAGGAACGATTATTAACTCTTAACTTTCGTGGGATGCTAATACAGATTATAATTTACAATATTGGCCACCAAAGACTTTATTTTTTTTACGCTTAGGATATTGTTATAATTACACTGTTATGTCCTTGTTTTGTATAAGCTTCATAACTTAATCATTCAATATTTCATGGAATGACTCTGACCTTGGCGATGATCTTTTTTGTAACAAGTGATTCCTTATGTAAAGTGTATGTTGAATGACCCTGGCTTTGTTGTCAAATAATTGTTTGACAGTTGTTAAATATGGGGTTATGTTTTATCTCTGAATGTTTGGGATGAAATATTTTAATAAGGACAGTTCTAAGTTGGAAACTCAACTGGGGCCTTTTCAATTGAATTCAATGTACAGCATGTACAGTTTGGACATTTCTCTAATGTGAATGCTACTTATGTTTGCAGAATGTCTGGATGAATGAATGAGTCAGTCATCTGCACAGCATCAATGGAAAAAGGGAAGTAATGAGGAACAAGAGAAGAGTAGCAGTGAGTGGTAAATATTTGAAATTATTCTGTTTGGTCCATGTAGCTATTCTGCAAATATTTCTTCAGTTTGCTTGTTCTTTATCACCTGTTGGCATGGATGGCCTAATTATCAAAGGCAGTACAACTTGCTGTGCATAATTGCATCTCTTGGGCTTGACAGAAACCGATGGTCGTGGGTTTGAATCGAGGGTAGCATCATACACTTGCTTGTGGGTTTCATCAAAGTGGTAAACATGTAAGACCTGCATCACTTCGGGCTTTCTTCCCACATCAAGCTTACATGCCGTGATATAACTGGAATACTGTTCAAAGAGGCGTTAAACCCATTTCACTCATTTAACACCACATCCAGCAATAGTTCGGCTAAATGACAAGGATTATAAATTAATCAAATCTCAAATCTCAACTAGACAAACCAGAGATTAATGTTATGAGCTCGATCCAGAAGCACCGATGATGACTGTTAAGGACAACATCCCATGTTATTGGGTACGATTACGAGCGATCAATGAGCCCACTTGCTACCTCATCTATTACTTTGGCTTGTATGGCAAGCATAGGTTGCTAGGAACATTTTTAAGAGATGTCAGTTAATGATTGTTTCAACTCATCAGCATGGAACAATATATATCTCAAATGTTTGGTATATAACAAAACTGAAAGATGATAAATTAAGTGAATTTGCTGCCTTTTATCTGTAAGTACATGTTGCAACAATTCTTTTCTTTTGCTACAATCTTTATACATAATTTTGCAGAAACTGAAGTCCAGCTTGAGATACCCGGATGACAGGTTGACAGTCTGGAAGGACCCTTCCAGATATCCGAAGTGATTGGCAGACAGCGATGAGGAGAGTCCTGTTATTTCAATGGGAGCCTACCGAGAAGTTATATGCCAATTGACACTGGGACACACTCACAAAGGGTGGTCAGGCAAATGTGAGAAGACCAACCAATGCCAAGTCGGAGTGGGATCCTTCAAGGACGTTGAAGAAATTATTGTCTTTGGCCATGTGGTAATCACTTGAAAGGAATGATGTTTGCGACTACTTGTCTATAAATGTGGACCCAAACACCAAATAGAATGTTCACAATTCTACTAACACAATGCAACAGGGATAGAGCCCATCTGGCCTCCCCTCATCCTGGTTCCTGTTTTTCCATGGCAATATAGAAGGAAAAGGATGTTTGAGGGCAAGTAACTCTGAACTGGTGAGCATGGTCTGCTGATGCTTTCAAGCGAACAGTTATCCCGCGCTGTTATGAGTATTGAAGAATAGGAGGAAAGTGCATACTGCATCAGGAACCATTATATGAACACTGTTCAATGTGTGATATATGCATATAAATAAAAGAAATTGATAATTTGTTTGTTGTTTGTTTCTTTAGCCAGCTGTGTAAATGGGGATTTTCCAATATTTTGCCTCAGTTTGATAGCCACAGTTATCGTATAAAACCATGCATTGCTTGGACATCTTTGGAATAACACATTGATCTCCTATGTCAAAGGTCAATGTCACAGCCAGACAAAAAAATTGTTAATGGCCAAACTCTTCCTTAGGGCAGGGATAGAAGTTGGCAACAGGTCATACACTTACTTTTTATCCCCCGGCATATAATACGGGGGATATAGTGATCAGCCTGTCTGTCCGTCTGTCCGTCCGTAATCATTTCCTTTTCCGGGGCAGGATTCCCAAACCATTCAGTGTATTTGATCGAAACTTGGCAACTCTTATCAGGCACATACTGAAGTGGTGCCTTTTGATATTTTGGGATTTTTCTAATTTTTATTTTTTTAAATTTTTATGGAATGAAGTTGGACATAGACTCAATTGGGGATGGGGTTTGTTTCCGGGGCAGAATTCGAAAACCATTCAGTGTATTTGATCGAAACTTGGCAAAGCTATCATGCACATACTGAAGTGGTGCCTTTCAAATTTTGGGATTTTTCTCATTTTTTTTAATTTTTTTTTTTTAATGGAATCAAGTTGGACATAGACTCAATTGGGGATGAGGTTCATTTCTGGGGCAGAATTCGAAAAACATTCAATGTATTTGGTCGAAACTTGGCATTCATATGGATGCGACCATGGTGGATCTTTTGTGGGTAAACAATGTATGCTTCTTAAAGAACATTCAACTGTTGACTCATTACATACAGAAATGCACTAGTGGTTACTTTACAGACAGCTGCCGGGGGGATATGTCATCTTTCTGATGACTCTTGTTCTCTAATGTGCCTTTTCCCGCAGAAGTCTAAATAACTCTTATACACATAGTTGTATATCATTGTCATATGTTTGTCAATATTACACTGAATGAAGCACTTTACAATTGTTTTTGAAATAGTCGCAACTGATATTGAAGGTCAAATTAGCTTTCAATGTCTTTCAGTAAAAATGTTCACAGTAACTGAGGAACAGCTCTCTGTAGTGTGATGAAATCTGGTACATGTCACCCTCAGAGTGAGGCATATTGTGTTTCAAACTTAAATGAAGCTGGTATGCTCATAACAAGTACTTGTACCTTTACAAATAATCATATTATCATCTCACTAGGACCAAAGGCCCAAGTGAGCACACAGTCGATGAGTTTATACTTTCACTCAGAATAATCTGGAAGTCTGAACATGAAATTTAAGGATATCATCATACATGTATTAGAACTGATGTTTGTGCATTAACAGCTTAACATCTAAAACGAATTATAGATGAAATTGAAAAATATTGTCTTCTCCAAAAGTACATGCCCATAGATCTCAACTTTAAGGGGATATTTACAACTAAAATGACACAGAATATTACTACAGCTATCTGATATGCCCAGGCTAACATTATTTACCAGAAATAAGACATCTCGAAAAATTGCATCCGGATACCTGCCGGATACCTGCCGGATACCTTCAGCAATGTTCAATTTTCATGGTTAGTTTCCAATATATATTTAGGTGTTTCACACTTAATTGAACAAAATGCACCCCCAACTTGTGACATGTTTTTGGAAACTCAGAATGAGGTATCCGGTGCCGGATTCTTGGTATCCGGTGCGGATCCTTGGACACCCAGATTGAGGTATCCGGTGAGGTATCCGGTGCCGGATACCCGGATTCCAGGTGGCATACTTTCAGGTGAGGTGTCCATGCCGGATACCACGGATCTGGTATCCGGCAAGGTATCTGACACCGGATACCCGGACGCGTTTTGGGTAAGTGTCCGGTGGTATCCGGCAGGTATCCGGATACCGGAAACTGCATTTTTTTTGCTGTGACGATGCAACTAAACAACCTGGATCAATAAATCCATGTCAAGCAGGTTAGCTTTATTAATACTACCACTTCTGAAACGCCACCTCAAGATATCTTCCGACATTCAGTGCAGCGAAACAGCCCTACTGTCCACAGTTTTCTGTACTTTTCAGAGCAAGATGTTGTCCTCTGCAGTAATGACGGTTGTGATGGCTGTGGTTATTTCCGTAGTGTATCACCTTTTGGCAAAAGAGTCGACTCTGGTAAGTTGTATCATTGTAAACAAAAGAAAGTTTTGGTCGAGTTCCAGGATCGATAAAAAAATAGAGGTTTTGTTGTGAATTATAATATTATATAGGGAGGGGTAACAAATGATTGATCAACCACAGGTTGAATGAAATTGTGCAATCACAGGTAATGTAAGCTCAAGGTAAACACTGGTGGGGTAAGAAATTTCATTTTCAAAAGTTGTCTGAAATGTCACCAAAAAATTGTCAGACACACTACAAGTTCATTGTCGACACAGTTGCCTTCAATAGCGTGTATGACCTCCAGCTGCCTCAATGCATGCTGTGAAATGCCGCCTCATCGATGACGTGGAAATGAATCCGTTGCCACTCGTCTCTGAGGGCCTGCTGCAGTTCTTGTCTGTTGACGGAAGGCTGATGGCGTGCTCTAATCTGTCTGTCAAGATGGTCCTACAGATGTTATATAGGATTCATATCGGGTGAGTGGACAGGCCAGGGCAATACGTCAACGTTCTGCTGGTTTAGAAAGTTCCGAGTCAGTCTTGCAGTATGGGGCCTGACTTCAATCAGTAAACAGCACTCGACGCCATTTTTTCACTTGCCAGCGTCGAACCTGCCTCGCCCATCACAGTCTCAGGCGTTGATGTTGAGCAGTCAGTTCCATTCCTATAAAATGAAGATACGTTCGGATTCCAGCAGCACGAAGTCGTCGTAGTACTGTACGTTGGCTAATGGGCTGTTGCTGCCGTCGCCGTCGCCGTTACGAATCTGTTTCACAGGTGAATGAGCCGTATCTGACCGTCTTCCAGTGGTGTCACTCAAGGTCGTCCGGTTCTAGGCCAGTCCTGCGTCCTCCCTGTCTGTCTGTACCGTTGAATCAGCCTGGCTACTGTCAATGGTGTACAACTAAACCTTCTGGCAATTTGGACATGTGTTGCCCCTATTTCAGCCCTACTGATGGCTCTCTCTCTCTCTGCTCCTGTGACAGTGGTAGCATTTCTTTTGTGTGCTTTCATCACGTGTGGTTATACCCTGCAGACGAACGCATTTATACAGCTTACATGCACATGCAGTTTAATGAGTTTATGCCATAGGCGGGAAACCTGTTTCACCATTTTTTTGCCACCGCACTAGCGCCGTCAAAGGTGGCGCGTTCTGGTGAGGTGTTTTTGGTACCTGTTCCTGGGCAGTCATATTCCCAATACGCACTTTCCACTATATTTTCAACTAGTGTCCAAAAGACCTTTAATATAGAATAAAATGTATCGCCTAAACGCAGCTGATTAATTTCTGTAACTGACATGCCCAAAATGCACTTGCTTGGTGTGAAAATGTGCCTAGTGCTCGGAAAAAGGTACAACCATTGAATAAATACCTGTTTGGAAATCTGGTATACAACGGGTACGAATATGTTCTTTTGGCATCGGCACATCCAGTAGCCAAAAGTGGTCATGCCTCGATTAACATTGGAACAGAGAGAAAGGGCAATGGGAATGTTTGATATGGAGGCAACTCAGGCCCATGTTACTGAGGGACGTACTGATGCTGACATTAACGTAACAAGGTGCTCTCTCTCTGCTCCTGTGACAGTGGTAGCATTTCTTTTGTGTGCTTTCATCACGTGTGGTTATACCCTGCAGACGAACGCATTTATACAGCTTACATGCACATGCAGTTTATGCCATAGGCGGGAAACCTGTTTCACCATTTTTTGCCACCGCACTAGCCGTCAAAGGTGGCGCGTTCTGGTGAGGTGTTTTTGGTATCTGTTCCTGGGCAGTCATATTCCCAATACCCACTTTCCACTAGTTATCGCTGTTTTTAGGAAAATTACAAATTGCCAACCTATACTTTCTTTTGCCGCTTAGTTTATATTACATTTGTGTCTCGAGTGGAGTTTTTTTCAGGGGATAATAATAAAAGGATAATTCATGATTGCATTTTCATTTTATATGTTCATACCATATAACTCGAAATCAGTCTTTCGTCGCTCAGAAAGACAAGTCTCATGTTTGGTCGAAGTTAAATATAAAGAGAACAAATATATTTGTTAATTGAAAATAAATCGTGGTGTAAAGAACTGGTCAGATTGGATTCTAGTTTCCCCAGCCATTCATTTCATCCCATCATCTAATTTACATATTGGTATAAACTCACGGACATAAGAAAAGTCACCTCAAATATATTTTAAAATATATTTTCAACTAGTGTCCAAAAGACCTTTAATATAGAATAAAATGTATCGCCTAAACGCAGCTTATTAATTTCTGTAACTGACATGCCCAAAATGCACTTGCTTGGTGTGAAAATGTGCCTAGTGCTCGGAAAAAGGTACAACCATTGAATAAATACCCGTTTGGAAATCTGGTATACAACGGGTACGAATATGTTCTTTTGGCATCGGCACATCCAGTAGCCAAAAGTGGTCATGCCTCGATTAACATTGGAACAGAGAGAAAGGGCAATGGGAATGTTTGATATGGAGGCAACTCAGGCCCATGTTACTGAGGGACGTACTGATGCTGACATTAACGTAACAAGGTGCTGTTTGTACAAATCGTGAAGGAACTGTATAATTTAATTAGATGACTACTTGTAGTGTTGTGTCATTGACAATGAATTCAAATCGAAGTTATTGCTGTGAATGGGTCCACGATATTTACTTTATTATCATAACACAATGGGGATATTACACACTGGATAATCGAGAAAGGGGCACGGATAACCCCATTGTCTAAGTGTCCGCTATTTTGGTGTAGAGTGCGTCCCTCAGCTGTGAGAGGTCCCGCTTAGTCCAAGTTTCTACCTGTGTTATTAGCTTTATATCAGACGTCGCATTACATCAAAGTCATACTAACCCCTGTGCCACTTTGGACTTTCTACGCATATAAAACGGACGCGCGAAATATGGCTGTGATCCTACTCAAGACGGCGTTAAACCCCCATCACCCACTGAAAGACTGACAATTGCTTGCATTACTCTATTAAAATTCTATACACAGTACGTCCGTCGTGTCATCGTAAATACAATCTAAGTGTACCTCGTCATATTATTCTCAATGTGAATTTTGAAAAAGGTTTTAAGAACTATGGATTCTGCCTTTATGCAGCTGTCAATTATTATTGTGATTAAGTAGCACCAAGTAGTCCCTATATCTCGAAACGTCTATCTCACGATGTAGCCTTGCACAATTCGGTTTTCGTTTGCAGGAAGCCTTGGGCATCTTGTCAACGCCTCCTGATGGGCCTCCGTTAAGAATTCTTCTTCTTGGGAAATCAGGCAATGGAAAAAGTTCCCTCGGAAACCTGATTCTTGGCTATGATGTGTTTGAATCTCGATCTTCTATGAGCCCAGTAACCAGAGAGGCGACAATGGCAACCTCTCGCATTGGAGACAGATACATCAGCGTGGTTGATACAACTTCTTTAAAAACAATAACTAAAACAAATGAAGAGGAATTCCGTGATTTAGGCTCTTATATTGCGTTAAGCCCTGATGGTTACCATGCTTTCGTCCTTGTCTTCAGTGTAGTTGCACGTATATCAGAAGAGGAGAAGAAAGCTATTCTGTCATTTGCATCTGCACTTGATGATGACAATGTCTTTTTCAGATATTCAATTGTTATTTTTACCCATGGAGATTCTTATAGAGGCAGTGAGGACGATTTCAGACAAATGGTGTATCAAGATACATTCTTGGAAAGGATATTAACACATAATAGACACCGTTATATGATTGTAAATAATAAAGCTTTTTGTCCCTTTGGTATCAGACATGTCCAAGTTAGATTAATTAAGATGATTGATGCTTGTCTTCAAGAAAACGAAAACGAACCCTACAACAATGAGTTCTTTGAAACTGCTAGGAAAAAGTTAAGGGAACAGACCACAGATAAGGCTAGGGTACCAAGCAAAGATGAGCCCATCAGTGTTCACTTGAAGCAATTTAATGTTGATGATATTGTCAAGTATATAGCAAGGAGAATAATGAACACAGTTGTAACAGTAATTGCACAAAAAGCTTGGTCATTGCTAGATGCAGTTGGAGCCTATATCAGCTCTGCTTTTTTATATTTTTTAGCATGATGTCTGTTTTCTGGGGTTCATATCGTATTCAGGCTAGTGCTTAAGATGTGTACCGCATATTTTTTAACGGCTTTTGCTTCTGCACTGTGGTGTTACCTTCTCTACAAAGCTATTGATTTAAACATTATTACAATTATGCCAAAATCTTTAGAAATGAGGAATGACAGAATACCTGACAAACAAATGAATATTCATTATGTGGCCATTTACTGACTGACATATAGAGGATCGGTTAATACTATCATTGTGCTAGGGACGATGTTGATAATAACGAATCAACCGTAGAATTTAGTCATTGTAACAGACCCGTGAAGCTCCAGATGAAACCCATACTTGCAGTTAAAGGTGACTTACGGGAACGGATGGTCGGGCTCTCTGACTTGTTGATGCATGTCATCGCATCCCAATTGTGTGGAGACCCGTGAAGATCCGGGGTAGATTAGGTCTTCAGCAACCCATGCTTGCCGTAAAAGGCGACTATGCTTGTCGTAAAAGGCGACTAACGGGATCGGGTGGTCAGGCTCGCTGCCTTGGTTGATGCATGTCATCGATCCCAATTGCGTGGATCGATGCTCATGATATTCATCACTGGAATGTCTGGTCTAGATTCGATAATTTACAAAACCGCCGTCATATAGCTGGAATATTGCTGAATGCGGCGTTAAAGAACAAAAAAAATAAATTAATTCTCCCTGGTTTTGCTTAAAAATGCAATCTTCATGTAATTACACCCACAGAGTGCGTCAGGGGCGTGGACTATATTGCATATTAATTTTAAATCCAGTATCTATGACGACAGGAAATAGATGATGTTCGCATATTATATGCCTTAGTGTAAGACATATATGCATTGAACTAATATTGTATTATATTTTAGATAAACCAATAAATCTGAAACAACTGTTCTTTTACAGGCATATAATATCTAGAAAATTATATGTTAGACTCTAGTTTATTCAGCTGCTCTCTTCTCTTGTAGTTATGTTTGTTATTTTTGTTTGCTTCATTAAGATACATTCACCACGACGTTCTTTTGGTTATTTGTTATTTGAGTCTCTTACCCATAAGAATATTTGTACATGTTTATGTTCACATGAGATGTGACAGCAGTTTGGGCAAAATGTATTCTTCAGCAACGGTGCCCCATGCTTGCCGTAAAGGGCGACTATGCTTGTCGTAAGAGGCGACTAACGGGATCGGGTGGTCAGGATCGCCGACTTGTTGAATTGGTTGATGCATGTCATCGCATCCCAAAGGTGTGGATCAATGCTCATGATGATAATCACTGGAGTGTCTGAAAAGATCTTCAGCAACCCATGCTTGTCGTAAAAGGCGACTAACTGGATCGGGTGGTCAGGCG
This sequence comes from Haliotis rufescens, assembly GCF_023055435.1. Lineage (NCBI taxonomy): Eukaryota > Metazoa > Mollusca > Gastropoda > Lepetellida > Haliotidae > Haliotis > Haliotis rufescens. Next base: position 30,287,775 of record NW_025963835.1, on the reverse strand, counting down.
CGCTGACTTGGTTGATGCATGTCATCGATCCCAATTGCGTGGATCGATGCTCATGGTTTCATGGTGGCCAGACCTGATATTGACATTGTTCATGGATCTCTAACACCACCACCCTATTGGGGCGTGTCCCTCTGTCTCCTGTTAACTTGATGGGTTTTGACAGTGTGTTTGTTGTAACATAACATTTACATCACTTAATACATGTATGAAGCGACCCGTGAAAATTCCGGGGTAGAATAGGTCTTCAGCAACCCATGCTTGCCGTAAAAGGTGACCATACTTGTCGTAAAAGGCGACTAACGGGATCGGGTGGTCAGGCTCGCCGACTTGGTTGATGCATGTCATTGATCCCAATTGCGTGGATCGATGCTCATGATATTAATCACTGGATTGTCTGGTCCAGACTCAATTATTTACAGACCGCCGTCATATAGCTTGAATAGTGCAAACAAACAAACACATTTTTTATAGCGTAACTAAGAGCTTGAATACTGTAAACCTGAAGAGTTCGAGCTGTTGGGGCATGGTCAGAACACGTCACAACAAATCTGATCTTTTGTGACGCCAGCCTGACGCTATATCGAATTGGTGCTTTCCCTTTGTCCTTTTCTGCAGCAGAACGCTGACACTATGTTCCATCAAGACAGCGGCAAGGATTACTACTTACTGTACGCCAACAAGAGCATCTGTGTGACTTTCAGAACGACCAGTCCCTCCACTCAAAAAGACAAGGCCATCCTCAGTCGCTGATTCAGATTACGACAACCCTTACCAGACGTCTGACTCTCATAGTTCTGGGTGGAGCTACAGCATGTTTACATGCCAGTGGAGGACTTTACTGATTTACGCACCCGTGAAGATCCTGGGTAGAACTTTAGTTACCCATTCTGGCTGTAAAAGGCGACTATGCTTATCGTTAGAGGCGACTAACGGGATTGGGTGGTCAGGCTCGCTGACTTGGTTGATGCATGTCATCGATCCCAATAATGTGGAGACCCGTGAAGATCCGGGGTAGTACTTGCCGTAAAAGGCGACTATGCTTGTCGTAAAAGGCGACTATAGGGATCGGGTGGTCAGGCTCGCCGACTTGATTGATGCATGTCATCGATCCCAATAATGTGGAGCGATGCTCATGATATCAATCACTGGAATGTCTGGTCCAGACATGATTATTTACAGACCGCCGACAGATAGCTGGAATATTGCAGAGTGCGGTGTTAAACAACAAACGAACAAAACTTGCTTTGCATGTTTAACTAAACGATTTGTTTATAAGTACCTCCATCACATCTCTTCTGAATGATGTACTTACAGTAAAGTACGGTTATAACGAACTCAAAGGGACTACTATTTTTAGTTCGTTATAACCGTAGTTCGCTATAGGCATATATACAGCATAACTACAGCAAATAGTCGGGACCAAAAAGTGAGTTTGTTATATCCGTCAGTTTGTTATAAGCGTGTTCGTTATAACCGTAGTTGACTGTAGTTTGTACGTAGGCTTTAAACTGATTGAAAATGTGTAAGTCTGCAGATAAAGATAACTGTCCGTCAACAACAATAATGAAACATTTCACGCTGCTACAAAATATTCCAAAATATGTCAATTCGATTAACATGGAGGCTCTTAATGATAGAATTGGAACGAGCAAACCCATTACCAAGAAGGAAAAACAATAATGCTCCGTAACAATAACCATTGATAATTTTGTATAGTTATGCCCTTGTATCAAATAAGTATACACACAATTGGATGTTGAGAAGTGTTCGTCCTCAAAATGAATTAATCCAGATGACAAGAGCAATATTACACCAGGAACGATTGATTGTCTTAAGTATAACGTGCATTGACATGTAATACGCTTTTTGCTGGTAATGTATCGGTACACCCTTTCACGGGCAATAGCTAAGCCCCGTGATTGACCTCGGTGTTCACTGGAGTGCATTGAAGTGTGTTAAATCCAATACAACTGTTTGTGCGCAGCTATGGTTACGACCACCATGCTGGACATTTGGCTTGAGACATTTGACAGTAGCTAGTCTTGTCACAACGCAAACATGCCGCCCAAAAAAGTCTCCACTTCGAAAACGCCGTCTAAACCTGTCACCTCCAAAGGTACCACCACCAAAACCCCGGAAAAGAAAGCAGGGATCCAAAAAGGTTAGATTAGAGTATCCTAGATTAGCGTTTCAGAGTTAAGAAGAAACGAGATTGCTGATTTCCTATTTTCTTGTGCTTGTACACTATCCCACAGGCTCCACTATTCGCTGACAGCTATTAGCAGGCCGACGTCGTACAGCTGAACTATTGCTGCAAAGGCGTTAAACAAACTAACACAATTTCCCAAGGCTGAGCAGTTTGCTTTTGTCCTCGGACTGTGGGTGGTTATAATTGTGGTTCTCCAGGTGGAACTATTTCTTGTTTGTTCTTAAGACGATTTTTCCATTCTTCCTCCAGGTGAGGCATCAGCATCAGCATCCGCATCAGCATCAGCCGCCCCTCCACCCATGCCGCCGGTGACGACAATCAGTCTGAAGGGACTCAGTACGCTGGCAGAAGAAGCCAACCGCAAGGATCCCAACAAGTAAGATGCACCAATTGAAACGCAGTGTTCTTGTGAATACAAAGTTTGGCCACACTTGACACAGTACCAGTGAGAAAAAAACTGTGAAGACCCGGGGTAGAATAGGTCTTCAGCAACGTATGCCTGTCGTAAGAGGCGACAATGCTTGTCGGAAGAGGCGACTAACGGGATCGGGTGGTCAGGCTCGCTGACTTGGTTGAGGCATCTCATTTGTATCTCAATTGCGTGAATCGATGCTCATGATTTCAATCATTAGATTGTCTGGCCCAAACTCGATTGTTTACAGACCTCAATCACATAGCTGGAATATTGCTGAATTTCTAAAATAACAAGCAAACAAACCAATGAGAAACACTTGGCCTGGCACTAAACTGCACTGTTTGTTAGCCTTGAAATGTGGGTTATATAACAGTTTCAAGTATGTGCAATGAACATGACGTGACTTCATGCGTTAAAGGGGCGGTCGGGTAGCCTAGTGGTTAAAGCGTTCGCTCGTCACGCCGTAGACCCAGGTTCGATTCCCGACATGGGTACAATGTGTGAAGCCCATTTCTGGTGTCCCCCGCCGTGATATTGCTGGAATATTGCTAAAAGCAGCGTAAAACCATACTCACTCACTCATGCGTTAAATATTGACACTTAATTAATACGACCAAGGGACCCTCGCATTGTTCGCATTAATTTCACACTCTTGTTAATTTAATGTTTTACTGGCGTGTTTCAGATGGCCCCTCATAATTGACCTCCAGGGAAACGTGACCACCTTCTTCAAATACCGCGATGCTAACGTCCTGCAGGCTGAGCTTCCAGGTGACCTGAGTGTTGATAAACTCAGGGTAGCACTGATAGGTGCGCTGAGGTAAGTCATATAGAAACGTGTGCTAGGAGAACTAAATACTGTTTAGAGCGGCGAAAACACCAACTCACTCACTCATAGGTGATCTAGCCATCACCAAGTTCGTGAATGTTATTGGGGTAAATTAGTATAGAAAGGTGAGGTGAAATGGGGTTTAACGTCGCGTCCAAGATTATTGCACTTATATAGCGACGTGCATGCACGTGTGTGTGTGTGTGTGTGTGTGTGTGTGGCTGCTTGTACTAGTCCGGACTGATGCCGATTTATAGTGCTAGCTCACTGAGATACCATGCCGCAGTTTAACATGAATACCCCACTCAGACACAGTATACTGTCTCCGAGCCGACCAGTCCTTGCTTTAGCCCCTTAATGCCGAGCGTCAGACAGGGTAACAACAAGTACCATCTTTTAACGTCTTTTGGTATGACGCGGTTGGGATCGAACCCTGCGCCTTCCGCTTTCCGGGCGGACGCTCTACCACTAGACCACGGAGGCGGTCTAGCATAGAAAGGGAATACCCGACCTGCAAACAGATAGAATAACAAGTTGTGACCTGATCATTTGCCTACTGGTCTGGAGGGGATGAAGTCCCGTTTGTGAATCAAAATAGCCCGGAACCGGTGGACAGCGGTTCTATCCTACATGTATAATTTCCGCCTGTTTGTAATAACCCTATCACGGATATTTACCATTACGTGTTCTTAAGTTAACCTTTTAAGGGGTTTCACTTTTTCTAGTTAAATTCGGACATGGGGTTTTATATTTTCCTGGTTCGGCATGAGTTGGGAAGCAGATGAAGTTTGGACTTGGTGTTTCAAACGTCCAATGTTCTAAAATCGGCGACTTGAACATGTTTCATCGTGGACGAGGGGAGCCGAATTCACAACATTCTGATCAGTAGTCAGACACTGTAACCATCATCTTCCCGAGGCAAGAGAGTTAACTGACTTTAAAAGTCCAGTTTCCACCCTTGCCGAACTAGGCTAGAATTCCTGGGCTCGATCGTAGCGCCACCAGCGGTTATTACCAGTTATGTCCCTTCTAAGCCTCTCCTATGGACCAATCAGATTCGACCTCTCGTATCGCTTGCATTTGTTTCAAACAAAATGGCGCCGCCCAGTCAAGACGATCTGATCGATAATCAAGATCTATATTGCGATAAAACGGTCTTACATCGCGAAGTGCATCAAATCACGCGAGTACCGTGATTAAAAACATGAAAAGATCTGGAAAATATCTGTTGACAGCGAGTTGGCAGTTCATATTCATTGCAAACTCTGCAAGCGACCGAAATCTGCACCACAGTTTCCGAACCGGATTTCGATTTCGTTGCGTGGTTTTGATTGGACAATGCATAGACTCGTTAGTCCATGTAACTCTCGAATTCCAACCTAGTTCGGCAAGGGTGCAAACTGGACATGTATAGTCAGTTAACTCTCTTGCCTCGGGAAGATGTGCAACCATTCGACGACAGAACCTATTGAAGACAGTGGCTCAATTGACGCCGCCACGCTTAGCCAATATTTCCTGGCCAGATATATTTTACTAACGTTACTGTAGACTGTCGTAACGCACTTGTACACATAATATTAATAAATGTTGTTTCGATGGATTATAAGTCGGTAGAAACACGCCTCCTCGGTTTTGGTTGAAAATACATTTTCAACAAAGATACAAAATACAATTGCAACCAAAACCCCAAGGCGTGTTTTTCTATAAATATTGTGTCAACATCAGTATTTCTCGCAACCCGTTTCACGGACATCTTGTCATCTGGTAGACGACATAAAAGATTGTAACCCGGGTAATGCGCCCTTATTCGCTAAACTGCATCTTATAGGTGTTCTGCTCTGAAATAGTATAATCATATAATTGTATTCGCTTTGGGACGCAGTTCGGCATTTACCAGCTTTCTATGTGAAATTTGTACCTTATCTGTCAGTGGTAAAAGGTTAAACTGCTCGTGCAGTAACCAAAATGAATCGAGTATTTGAATGGTAGGTAAGATAAGACACATAATTGCAGGTATATGGACGCAGATCAGCCAATAAAGTAGGATTGGGGCAGTTCGTGCTTGGCTGAAAAACTAGACTCTATTATTAAAGTAGACTTTGTTCAGTCCATGCTCCCACGTGGTGTTAGAATGAATCTTCAGCAAACAAAGCTTGTCTCGCGAGGTACCTGGTAGTCAGACTCGGTTACACCAATGTGTTACTTTTCCGTCCGCCTCTGTGGTCTAGTGGTAGAGCGTCCACCCGGAGAACGGAAGGTCTCGTAACGAAAGCTTGTCTCCTGAAGCACTGGGTGGTCAGAGTCGGTGACTTGTTCGATTGCGCGTCATCATTACCAGACGGCGTTGGACGTTACTCATAATATTGATCACTGCTTTGTCTCGTCCAGACACGAAATGTTACAGGCCGACGTCATACAGCTGGAATAGTGTTGACTGTGATATTACAGCCGGTGCCTGAGTGAGTATACATAACACATTTCAATTGTATTTGAGTCAGTAGTGACCTCGGTAAACGCCTCGTCATCTGTGTACAGGTTCGGCAAACCACTAGTGCTGGACATGGGTTCACGTGACATGGGAGAGGTGGAGAGGTTGAATGACGTTGAGAAGAACTTGCTTGATTCCCTTCTGAACAAGACACTGCTGGAGGATGAAAGGTAGAAACTACTTATCACCACTCTCAATCGCTCACCGTTTAATGCTGATTGTGTGAGTTGCGGTGCTGCCGTTTGAGCAGGATCCGCTTACCCTTTTCGCGAACACCATGTGTCATCCCTGCCTTTCAGTGATCCATTGATGGAACATGTACTGCTATTTTGCCTCTCACGCTCGACCCGTGAAGATTCCGGGGTAGAACAGGTCTTCAGCAACCCATGATTGCCGTAAAAGGTGACTATGCTTGTCGTAAAAGGCGATTAACGGGATCGGGTGGTCAGGCTCGCTGACTTGGTTGATGCATGTCATCGATCCGAATTGCGTGGATCGATGCTCATGATATTAATCACTGGACTGTCTGATCCAGACTCGATTATTTACAGACCGCCGTCATATAGCTGGAATATTGCCGAGTGCGGCGTTAAACAACAAACCAACCAACCAACCTTTCACGCTCAGTGGCATCTTTTTAGGCGGAAAAACGAGACTGGTTTTTCTACAAATTCGAGCATCCGGAGTAGAACAGGTCTTCAGCTACCCATTCTTGCCGTAAAAGGCGACGATGCTTGTCGCAAGAAGCGACTAACGGAATCGGCTTGCTGACTTGATTGATGCCTGTCATCGTATCCCAATTTTGAGCGGACCGATGCTCTTGATGTCAATCACAGGATTGTCTTGTCCAGTCTCGATTATTTACAGACGCCGTAATATAGCTGGAATATTGCTGAGTGCGGCGTAAGCAACAAAGAAACAACAAAAAATACAAACCAAGTACGAGACTTGATGACATACCGCTGTGTGTTCCCAGATACCTGACGCTTGTCCAGCCCGAGGACGAGAAGGAGTACCACAACTCGGCCTACTATGCCACGGAGAGGTTCAGCCTCGTTGTCGTCACCACCAACCCCAGCCCCAACACCCACATCGCCGCCAGGATGACCTGTTTCCAGGTTGAGTGACATCACCAGACACGGCTTCATTTTAGATTATCTAAACGTTCACAACCATGAATTCGGTCTTGACCGAGGGACGATTGGAATAGGAAGATCTGAGCAGCGATAGGTCAAAAGTAGTACCAGTCGGATAGGCCCAATGTGGTACTTTTCTGCCTACCCCCATCGACCCTCAACCCACCAAGACCGAGATCGAGGTCGTGAACCGACTTATAGACCCTCATCTCTTCAGATGTCTACGTCATTTAACACATATCTCGTTTTTATTTGATGCCTATACCCCCTGTTTACAATGGGCTCGTCTAACTCTCATTAAAATATGTACTGCACGTGCGCCAACAGGTGGGCGACGCGCGTAGTCTCAAACCATGTGTTCAGTGAACCGTTACTTCATCACCTGCCTCGGTGGCCCAATGGGTAATTAGTTTAACTGGCATCCAGCACTTTCCACACAGTGCGTGACCAGTCCAGTGTCACCAGAACATCTCAGAATATTCCACATGTTTCTCAAACGCTTGACAACCGGAAATTTACAGATAATTCGAACATCTAAATATAATAACGTCCTCGCCACTACTTACATTTAATAGTACTACATTCCTGACAACTAATCATTGTTCAAATACAATGCAACGGACTTCTACTGAATCTCAACAGAAACAATTTAATACAGTTACAATCATTGTTTAACAATACATTACACTGCCATATGACCATATGCATATGTGGGCAAAAAGGTCATCGTCTTCAGCTAGAAGGCTATGTGTATTTCTATGGTGGTAAGTGCTTTCTCAGAACCATCTGTGACCGAGGTGTCTCTCCCTGAACCATCTGTGACTAACGCTAGATCTCTAAATGAACAATCTGTGATCAATGCGAGTGACCCCACTGTGACCCATGTCTCTCTCAAGGAACCATCTGTGATCTCAATTGTCTCTCAACGAACAATATGTAGCAATTTCTGCCAATAGATGCCACGTTGTACACACCATTTCTGTCTTCAGTATGAATAAATGGTTTATCATGTATTTCTTTCGTTTTCTGTCATATTAATACACTTACCATATAAGGTTTAAATGATACCTAAGTACAAGATAGTTAAGAACAATGTATATATTAACAACAAGTGATTGTAACACTATTTATACTGTTGTACAATCCTGTTTTAAGCAAATCCAGTTAAAGTTCATAATCTCGTTGACAAGCTGCAGTCAGACTGTGGGATTATCTTATGATCGTATGCGCTGCTGTCCCCCATGAGCAACTGCATCATAGTTAAAATCATCAATGTCAACATCGGCAACACAGTCTGTTCAACCCACCATTATTTCATTTTGTTTTGGGGCGGTGGGGTAGCCTTGTGGTTAAAGCGTTCGCTCGTCACGCCGAAGACCCGGGTTCGATTCCCGATATGGTACAATGTGTGAAGACCGTTTCTGGTGTCCCCCGCCGTGATATTGCTGGAATATTGCTACAAACGGCGTAAAACCATACTCACTCATTCACTCCTTTTGTTCTGTAACAGCTGCCACCAGTTAGAGATCGTAACACAGCTCTTCACGTCACGACTGGTTTATTCAAGGTCCAGACACAAACTCCCGTTTCTACAATCATCACAACCTAATTAGATAACCAAGCAACATATACCAAACATTCGATCACTTACAATTACTTCCCCATTACTTAACAATATTGGGCGGTCGGGTAGCCTAGTGGTTCGGGTTCTATTCCCGACATGGGTACAGTGTGTGAAACCCATTTCTAGTGTCCCCCGCCGTCATATTGCTGGAATATTCCTAAAAGGGGCGTAAAACCGTACTCACTCACTCACTTAGCAATATTAGAATTTCCCTACACTGACAGTGTTTACATTCGTTATCACTTTCGGTATATAGAGTTAACTCCCTTTGACCGTAAACGCTTGCAGTTAACACTACCTTCTTGTGTTTCATTTTAGTATAACGCCGCATTAAGCAATATTCCAGCTATTTGACGGCGTTCCTTAAATAATCGAGTCTAAGCAAGATACTCCAGTGAATGGCAACACGAGCATCGATCTACGCATTTGGGATTCGATGATATGCATCACCCAAATCAGCGAGCTGACCACCCGAACCCAATGGTCCTATCTGTATTGGGTTGCTGAAGACCAATTCAAAGCCCGGATCGTCACGGGTTGCTACATTTTAAAGCCAATAGCTATGTACACAGGTGTAGAGTAGACACTGATCCTGTCTTGGACACTTACTTGAACCGAAAGATGAACGGGTACTATCATCTAAGTCGGTGATACTTTCATCTACGTATGTGATATTATAATCGTATCGTAACTCAGACAGTGATATTGTCTTGTGAAGTTGCGACCCTAGTTGGATACAAGTTTGTACAAACATTTATATTTTATATAAAGGTGATTACTAATTACTGTTAATTAAATTAAATGTTTGGTCGTATATCTTTTTTGCCTTTTCCGTATTTTTACAACATAGTGAAATCATTGCAAACTCTCAAACTATCAGCGCTTAAATATGAACACAAACTGCAGATTTGAACCTTTAGTGCTTCATAAGATAATGGCGAGTATTGATTTGATATAGCTTTTAATAGTTTGAGTGATTCCCAACCCTTCATATTCACGTTTTACCTCTAAAGCCTAATTTCCGTAATGGAGAATTCATGACACTCAACATATGCGAGTGATTTCTTCGACTTCAATCATGTTATGGTTGATATATAATTTCGCTAAAATTTTGATACATGACATATACAGTGAACTACGGTTATAACGAACACGCTTATAACGAACTAACGGATATAACGAACTAACTTTTTAGTCCCGGCTATTTGCTGTAGCTATACTGTATATATGCTTATAACGAATTACGGTTATAACGAACTAAAATTAGTAGTCCCTTTGAGTTCGTTATAACCGTAGTTTAGTGTAGTTTGTTTGTTTGTAGTTTGGAGAACATTTTGTACTCTCCTGTCGCTATTGCGGTTGTAAGAGAATGCAGTGTGTGTTATTCTTCAGAAACTTCGACACATTGAAATAAAGATTTACTTTATTTAAATTTAGATGCTACCTCCATAAAGACATGTCAAAATTTAGATCGACCAATAAATCATAAACCAGGGATTACAAGCCAGGGATTACATATAACTGACCTGTATCTATTGTCGATTGCTCGAGAAAATATTGTTAAAGAAAGTAGTTAATTCGATAGTGGATGATACTTTCTTCTTAGAAGATTATAATACATCTACGTTGATGAAAGTATCTTCTACTTCGATGTGAGTAGCACCAGACTGTGGCACTAATACGCTTCCATATGTGTCTCTTCATTTTGTCACAGAATTATGCACCAGAAGATGCGAAAGCCAAAGCCCCTTTGGTATGGAATGGGGTTATCAGGATTATTGATTATATATTTATACACTTACATATACACTTACTATATATAATAGTATACAAAACGAGAAGAGTAATTCGTAAATCATTCGTGACGAAACGTACACTTGGTTAATGTTCGTCAACAATGTTCTGTCAAGCATACGATCGGAATTTGTTTTAAATCCTTCCACAAATGTGTGCATATATATTTAATCAATTATTATCCATTTATTTTGTTCAAGTAACATTCTATGTTTTAGCTATAAGGCAACATGAAATGGCTATACTCATTAACATGCTTACATGTGTATATGAAATAATACTTATTGATTATTACACTCAAATTGATATTCGTACATTTTGCAGCTCGATTTATATGCCATGTTCTTATGTGATTAAAAATAATTAAAAGCGACAAAACCCTTCCATAATCATAAGAAATCGGTTGAAATACGAGTCGATTGTAGATTACAACTATATCATGTGTTTATCAATCACTTTCAATTTTTTGTCAAAATTTCCATTATGTTCAACAAAAAGGAGGTTATTAAAAATTCATATATTACGGTGCCCTAGATCTACGTATCATAAGGTATTCGATATCAATATGAATCAATAGTGTAATGTATAGGTGTAAACATATGTAAAATATACGCAAACCTTCATTATGATTGAGACTGTAAACAGCAAGATTAAATGATCGTGTGTACTTTGAGAAAGGGAGACAATCGGTGAAGTGCTGGTATTCAAAGTTTGCTCGGGATCGTATATACATAAACGTGTGACGTAAGTAATCAGTAATCTGAAAATCGACATTCTTTTATTGTTTTCTATTGTAACAAAGAGAATTAGTCAGAAATGCAGAAAAATATCGTCGTCGTTGTGGATGTTTCGTCAAAGTCATGGCCTCACCCGTAACGTAACTGTTGATGAATTTACCAAATCATCGTAACATATCTCTGTGTAATTCCAATCTTTGATATGATATTTTCCCATGCATATTCACACAAAATTGTGAGCCAGTGTATATTACGAATTGACGAATGAATCTCTCTTGTTTGCAGGATAAATATGGTATGCAGTGCAAAATCTGAATTTTGCTTTGTTTTCCGAGCACAGCATTAATTTTTGACACCTGATTTAATTTGCTTGATTTCATCTAAACCATTAATTTATACTAGTGACAAATCGGTGTTATCATTTGTCGTTAACATATACCGTATTCGACCTAGGGCGCTCTCAAAATTAGAAATAGGGGTCTCTTATTAGAATATCATTTTGGTGAAAAAAACCAGTTGAACGATAAATTTCGTGGTTTATGCTGACGGCCTGAAATGTTTATGTACGACAGATATATTTTTCCAGAATTTAATTGCCCATAATTAAGGGTGCATACAACACAGGATTGCGTATCATACGCGAAAAATAAGTCTTGTGTACATTGATCAATCGGAAGGGGTGCCAATTGGGATTGTTCACTAGCCAATATTTTAGCAAATATGACCGTGGGCGCTTATTAGAGCGGGGCGCTTATTACGTCGTATACGGTACGAGGAATTCAGGGCTATATGTATCGTAGATGAGTATGTGCACGTGTGATGTAATATGTGACGTCTCACAACTGGCATGCACGAAACGGGATTTTGAAGACATTATCCAATATGGCGGAAAGTTCTCTTCGGAGTTAGTGTTTACATATTTTGTAAAACATGCTGAACGATTCTATAGTTATTAAGCGACGTTTTAGTATGATCATAAGTGATTGGTCAAATCACAAATGCACGTGATCGCTAATGGGCTGTTTTGGTAATTGTTTTCCCAGAGTAAATATCCGATATTTCTATTTCATAACATAAAGGAATTCGAAATAACCCCGTTAATGGTGATTTTGTAAAATGTCACAAATAGCGATATTTACGATGAACCTAATTTTCATCGGCCCTCGTTGAGTAGTTTTGCTTTGTCTACAATAACGGGGACAATGGATGGTCGCACAGAACAGATAATTACCAACAAACTTCAAAAGTGTGAAGTGTATGTGTGTGAGTGGTGTATTTGGAGTTTTATTCAACATCAAAGTGAGGGTGGTGAGGTATGGACACATGTCCCTGTGACATCTAAGAAGTTGCGAAGGGGTCACGGGTGGCCCAGTCGTCTAAGGCGCCGCGATTCGCTGTGCAGAGTTGCGTCCCTTGGGCACGCCAGACACCTATGATTGTGGGTTCGAATCCCGGTTCGCCCCGATTATGTTTCTAGGTTTGTCAGCACGATACCCGTACTCGTGGGTTTCACCGAAGTGGTAAACGTCTGAGACCTGCATCACTTCGGGCTTTCTTCCAATATTAAGCTGACACGCCGCGATATAACTGGAATAGTGTTAAAAGCGGCGTTAAACCCAACTCACTCACTCACTCGAAGAAGTTGCAACATCGTTCAGAAGAGTCACATACACGTGAGCTACTACTTCTCTGAAAGCAACGATACCAACGAAGGTGATCGTCTGCAAATCAACACTCAACTATGACGTCACGTGATGACAACCCTGCTAGTTGACTCTCCATAGTTTCCGGAATACGAGTATTTTTTAACGTTTGTTGTCACAAATATTGCCTTCAGTATTTTTTCCTTCAAGACACTTGTGATATGTTTTACAAATGATTTAATCCCACATTTATAGTTTACTGTAAATCTCCTTTAAACTTTAAAAGGATACTCGCACTCTCACCTTTAGGGAACACCTGGTATCATTACTGTTCGATAGTGCTTCATAAACACATGATCATGATAAAGTCGGAATCGTACAAGATTCCGGGGTAGAATAGGCCTTCAGCAACCCATACTTGCCGTGGAGGGGACTATGCTTGTCGTAAAAGGCGACTAACGGGATCGGGTGGTCAAACCAGCCAAACCAACGGAATCGTACAATCGACTTTGCTTTCGGCAAATATTTCTTATGAATATGGAAAAGGTTTTGTCGCTTTTATTTCGAGTTCGTTTAATTCATCTTCATCCAATGTGGTTGGGAACTATACTGTACACCCAACATATTGTGAAGGTGGAGATAACTACATGAAGATAATGTGCAGTAAGCATATGGTTCTACACGCTCAGTTACAACCTATACTTTCATAATGCAATATTCAGCAGCACTGATGGTTTTGTTGTTCACAGAAATTCATTATAGATTGACACCATGACAAAGTTTGTCCAGTAATGACAAGTGTCGTCACACACAATGACGTCATGGTGGAAATAACGTACAGGTGCCGAAAGCTTCTGTTTCATCAAACCCCTGGTTGTGTACGTTCCAAGGGTATGATCTCTATCCGTGAAGGTCCGTTCCATCCCAGGTTGTAAGGGACACTAGGTGGGACAGATTTCCCGACCCTGATAAAGAAAACAACAAATGCTTACCATGGATGTATAGTTAGTTCACAACAACAACACAGGCAGACACTAAACGTGGCTTGTTGTTACTGCCACGTGTACAGGCCCACAGGTGTGTTGTAGGGTGTAGGATCGATGACACGTGTATTGTCATGTATGCCAATGCTGGGCCAGTCCGTACGTTTCCGAGTAAGAGCACTTATAGTCGTGCCGGCCATGTGTTTCTAAGTAGTGCCACTTATTGTCGTGTCGGCCAGGTGTTTCTAAGTAGGGCCACCCATTGTCGTGCCGGCCAGGTGTTTCTAAGTAAGACCAATTATTGTCGTGACGGCCATGGGTTTCTTATTAGGGCTACTTATTGTCGTGCCGCCCATGTGTTTCTAGGTATGGCCACTTATTGTTGTGCCGGCCATGTGTTTCTAAGTAGTGCCACTTATTGTCGTGCCGACCAGGGGTTTCTTAGTAGGGCCACTTATTGTGGTGCCGGCCATGTGTTTCTATGCAGTGCCACTTATTGTCGTGCCGGCCAGGTGTTTCTAAGTAAGACCAATTATTGTCGTGACGGCCATGTGTTTCTTATTAGGGCCACGTATTGTCGTGGCGCCCATAAATAGATAGATATTCTTTATTTCCTCCAGATATTGTAGATACATATCATATATGATTATATGTATAATTACAGAGGTGTACAGTAGTACAATTGAACAATATTATTAGAAATGATAACTACAAAATGCATGACAATCAAGCATTCTTATAACTGTTTTGTAACATATACAGCCATTTCCTACAATGTCTTGACACAATAACCATAAGGTCACCCCATAGACTTTGAGATAAAGAGCTAACACACTCAGGCATACCGCCAAGTAGTACAGACAGGATTATATCATCGTCCTCACTACATAGTCTTGCAAATGTAGAGACATCTATCACATCACAAATGATTTCAAATAGTTCATTTCTGTCATTCATATTCAATGTACAATACAAAAAGACATGCTTAATAATATCATGAGCTCTAGGTATGGCCACTTATTGTTGTGCCGGCCATGTGTTTCTAAGCGGGGCCACTTATTGTCGTGCCGACCAGGTGTTTCTTAGTAGGGCTACTTATTGTCGTGACGGCCAGGTGTTTCTAAATAGGGCCACTCATTGTAGTGCCGGCCAGGTGTTTCTAAGTAAGACCAATTATTGTCGTGACGGCACTTGTAGGGTACAGGCCACACGTTGTTATGTAGGGCCACTTGTAGGGTACATGCCACATATAGTTATGTAGGGCCACTTGTAGGGTACATGCCACATGTTGTTATGTAGGGCCACTTGTAAGTGTACATGCCACACGTTGTTATGTAGGGCCACTTGTAGGTGTACCGGCCACATATTGTTATGTAGGGCCACTTGTAAGTGTACATGCCACATGTTGTTATGTAGGGCCACTTGTAGGGTACATGCCACATGTTGTTATGTAAGGCCACTTGTAGGTGTACATGCCACATGTTGTTATGTAGGGCCACTTGTAGGTGTACCGGCCACATGTTGTTATGTAGGGCCACTTGTAGGTTTACATGCCACATGTTGTTATGTAGGGCCACTTGTAGGTTTACATGCCACATGTTGTTATGTAAGGCCACTTGTAGGTGTACCGGCCACATGTTGTTATGTAGGGCCACTTGTAGGTTTACATGCCACATGTTGTTATGTAGGGCCACTTGTAGGTGTACAGGCCACATGTTGTTATGTAGGGCCACTTGTAGGTGTACCGGCCACATGTTGTTATGTAAGGCCACTTGTAGGTGTACCGGCCACATGTTGTTATGTAAGGCCACTTGTAGGTGTACCGGCCACATGTTGTTATGTAAGGCCACTTGTAGGTGTACCGGCCACATGTTGTTATGTAGGGCCACTTGTAGGTTTACATGCCACATGTTGTTATGTAGGGCCACTTGTAGGTGTACCGGCCACATGTTGTTATGTAAGGCCACTTGTAGGTGTACATGCCACATGTTGTTATGTAAGGCCACTTGTAGGTGTACCGGCCACATGTTGTTATGTAGGGCCACTTGTAGGTGTACCGGCCACATGTTGTTATGTAGGGCCACTTGTAGGTTACATGCCACATGTTGTTATGTAGGGCCACTTGTAGGTTTACATGCCACATGTTGTTATGTAAGGCCACTTGTAGGTGTACCGGCCACATGTTGTTATGTAGGGCCACTTGTAGGTGTACAGGCCACATGTTGTTATGTAGGGCCACTTGTAGGTGTACCGGCCACATGTTGTTATGTAGGGCCACTTGTAGGGTACATGCCACATGTTGTTATGTAAGGCCACTTGTAGGTGTACAGGCCACATGTTGTTATGTAAGGCCACTTGTAGGTGTACCGGCCACATGTTGTTATGTAGGGCCACTTGTAGGTGTACCGGCCACATGTTGTTATGTAGGGCCACTTGTAGGTGTACCGGCCACATGTTGTTATGTAGGGCCACTTGTAGGTGTACAGGCCACATGTTGTTATGTAGGGCCACTTGTAGGTGTACAGGCCACATGTTGTTATGTAGGGCCACTTGTAGGTGTATATGCCACATGTTGTTATGTAAGGCCACTTGTAGGTGTATATGCCACATGTTGTTATGTAGGACCACTTGTAGGGTACATGCCACATGTTGTTATGTAAGGCCACTTGTAGGTGTACAGGCCACATGTTGTTATGTAGGGCCAGCGATACTTGGGTGATGCGTGAGCCAAGTAGGTTTAGTGCTCCACAGACGTATGATGTGCATATTATAAAGTCCGTCCAGTGATACTAGTACTTGTGCTGGTCAAATTTAGTCCAAGATGGGCCAGTGATGCTGTTTGTTTGTTGTTTGAAGGCGGTCTGTAAATAACCGAGTATCGACCACACAGTTCAGTGATTGACATCATCAGCATCCATCAACGCAATTGAGATACAATGACATGCATCAACCAAGTCAGCGTGCCTGACCACCCGATCCCGTTAGTCGCCTTTTGCGGCAAGCATGAGTTTGCTGAAGACCTATTTTAACCTGTATATCTCACGTTTGGTCACTGAATCTTGTTCCGGTTCGCTAATGCAACGAGTAAAGGTCATATACATTTCAATTTGTGTTCAGTGATGCTCGTACAGGTTTATATATGGCAAGTGGCAAATTTACCTTTTCTTCCCTAATGTTAAGCACAGCGCAATGCAAGTCGCAGCAAATACTACCGTCACCATGGTAATAGATCCTGCTGTGATCCATTCAGCCGAAATGTCCTCGCCAGATCCACCGCACGTGCCATCTGAAGTATTTCAAAAGCTTCCACTGAGTGAGTGAGTGAGTAAGTTTGGATGAGCGCCGCTCTGAGCACTACTTCAGTTACATCAACACGGCGTGTGGACTTGATGTGGCATGAAAACTCCAAGTGATGCACGTCTGACAAATTTACGAATGTGATGAAACCCACACGTGACAAACCTAGTTATATCATCAGGGCAAACCGGGATACGAACCAGTCATTCAGGGCTCTGGAACACCTAAGGTATGCAACTATGCCATACTCAAACCCCAGCTTCCTATGGGGTCACCTTTTTTAGACAATATTTGACGAGCAAAACACAAAATAGAATTCCTTTACAACTCATATTACTGGAGACCTACAAGTATACATTTTCGCATGTTATACGGTGTGACAAGAAAGTTTTGAAATAATGTGGAATTCACCTGTGGGTGAGTATGTCCGGTCTAATGACTTGCACCATAAATAGAGTAACCTCCCTTAGACTGAACGTTGGTTGCACAGAACAGCTACATATTCACAGCTGCTTGAACATAAATTTTGTTGAACAATTTGTACATCCTACATTTTAATATGCATATATTGACCTATAAAAACAGGTTTTATAGTGAATTAAACTTTGTATTAAACAGCTGTATAGTTGACGATCGTTGTTGTCAAATCGGTTTTTGACATTTTCTGAACGCGTCAATGCATTATACAATACAATACATCCACGTCAGACATACACACTGGGGTATATTTGCCCATCTCGCAAATTCATTTTTCTTAATTTCGATTTGAGGCCTGATTGCTTTTTTATCAATTTCCTGATTAATTTCCTGTTTGACATAGGCGATTGGACGAGGGACATGTACGGAATAGAAAACGCCATCACCAGAGAATAACCAATCTAGATTGTTTGTGTGTTTGTTGTTTAACGCCGCACTCGGCAATATCCCAGCTATGACGGCGGACTGTAAATAATCGAGTCTGGACCAAACAATCCAGTGATTGACGTCATGACGACATGCATTAACCGAGTCAGCGAGCCTGACCCTCCGATCTCGTTAGTCTCTTCTAAGGACAAGCATAGTCACCTTTTACGGCAATCATAGGTTGCTGAAGACCTATTCTACCCCGGATCTTCACGGGTCGGGATTGTTAGTGATCAGGTTATGCCCTGGTGCAAAACAGGTACGTAAAAATAATGCCAGCAAACATGTTACACGTGTAGTAACAGATGTTTTGAGGCAGTATTAAATTGCTGTACTGCCATGTTTGTCTAGACCTCTCCTCCATAGAAAACTTTCGGGATGAGATGACATTGACGTCTACGACAGGATCAGCTCAGGATGCTTGCTCAGTTGGGACATGCCTTTGGTTGAATTTGTTTTACAAAATCGCATGTGTTCTATCAACGCCAATGGTGGTCAGACGTGATATTGACATTGTTAATGGATCTCTTACACCACCCCTCTTTTAGGGCGTGTCCCTCTGTCTCCTGTTACCTTGATGGGTTTTGTCAATGTGTTTGTTGTAACATAACATTTACATCACTTAATATGTAGCACAGTTACTTTTTTCCGCTGGTATATATCCCGCATACATTATTTCGCAAACTGTGGATTAATAATACATTTTTCATTTGCTTTAAAAAGGAACTTACTACTAAGCCGTGTCCAGGATCCCGGATGTGTGACGTCACAAATATGGCAGTTGTCTCCCGGATGGAGCTGACCTCGTGACACACAAACCCCGTCAGCTACACAAGAAGGTGTCTGAAAGCAAGATAATCCCTTTAGCTACACATGAGCCGCCTAAAACAGCAAGATACACCCCAGCTGTACAGGAGGGTGTCTCGAACTGGATTACAGAGACACTTGATACAACGCAATACCAATAAACCATGAAATCTCATAAAAGAGACACTTGCTACAACGTAATATCAATGTACTATCTGACATTATTATGGAGACACTTGATACAACGTAATACCAATATATTCTGTCATCATTATGGAGACACTTGATACAACGTAATACCAATATACTGTCTGACATCATTATGGAGACACTTGATACAACGTAATACCAATAAACTATCTGACATCATTATGGAGACACTTGATACAACGTAATACCAATATATTCTGACATCATTATGGAGACACTTGATACAACGTAATACCAATATACTGTCTGACATCATTATGGAGACACTTGATACAACGCAATACCAATATACTGTCTGACATCATAATGGAGACACTTGATACAACGCAATACCAATATACTGTCTGACATCATTATGGAGACACTTGATACAACGAATTACTCACATACTAATCACTCCAATCATGGTGAGAATTGATATAATTTTACACCAATATACAATCTAACCTCATTATGAAAATTCTTGATACAACGTCAATGCGTATATGCTAACTGCCACCTCGTCCGCCTCTGCCACCTCTGTAATGTAACACGAAGTGTGGCCAAAATATTCGCTTTTTGTACCTACCGTAAAGTTGCATGTGACGCTGTCCGAATCAACGCTGCACGCCTGGCACTCGGAGTTATAGACGATCAAGGTGCTGTGCTCACTAAAAGTTATCCCGTCGTTGGATATGGCAACACGGTACCCGTTCACAACATCTGCGATGGACTGAGTTCGACGCTGGGTGGGCAGGCTACACACTACTTCACTGACACTAGCAACTCGGGCTCTCGCCACGGTGGTACTGACCCTGGTCTCCAGCCCCTGCAGGTCGACCTGAACAGAGAGAAGATCACCACTATTCGTCCAGCCAAAATGTAAGGCTTCCTAAACTCATTTCGCATATGTATGCGTTGAACTGGCATTGATATGTTTATGGAATAAAATAGACAAATCAGAATTTTTGAGCGTAAGTATGATGCAGGAATGGTTCTATTATAGAGTGTTACATATAGGAGGAATTGAACGTGAGCATGATGTTGCTGATAGTTACATATCCATCTTCAGAGGATCAGGACAATTTGCAAAAATAAAAACAAATATGTCATCTGCAATGCTGGACTATGTAAATGTTGTGGGAAGGCATTAAGGCAAGAGATAGGCATATCCATGGGCACCAACTGTGCTCCCCTCCTTGATGAGGGCTATTAGCTCGGATTGGCAAAGTCAACATATGGGTATTTGGCCAAGAATTTTAATTTAAGCTTCAGGTATATCGATGATCTGATATCGATCAATAACCATCAAATAGCCAATTCTCTTCCACTGATGAACCCACCTGAACTAGAATAAAGGCAACCAGTAAGACAGCCTCGTCTGTTTCATATTTAGATCTATAGATAAAGATTCAGAGTGATAAAAAGCTGTATGACAAGAAGGATGACTTCATCTTTCCAACAGATATGTTGAACAGTATTAAAGCAGCTCAAGCCTTTGGTGTATACGTTTCACAATATTTGAGGTTCAATCGAGACATGTGGAGAACATTTCCAATTATGACGCATCGGTCACAACAATTATGTCCGATGCAATTCCCCATTTTTACTTGTACAATATGTTCCCAATTTTTTGTCAGATGAACGGTTCACTTGCCTTTGCATGTGTTTGTGACGTGTGCCACCTGTGGGCAGGATACCCTCACCTATTCGCGAACGCCTGGTTTCATCACTATTTGTTTATGATATAGTCGAATCGTACAACGCATTCTGCTTTTAGTAGAGATTTCTTATGAATGTGGAAATTGTTTGTCGCAATTATTTACAGGACGGCGACCTCTGATATTGTGATCCAGTAGTCGGCTTTGAACCGTGTGGAAGGTGACATTGCACTGTCTAGATAGGACACAGGCTGGTTGTGGTATAATCATACGAAACTGGTTTGTATCTTGGCCTGTCATCGCGGTTCATTCGGGGTTATTGTTGCCTTCAGTCTGTGCCTATATAAGCTATGGATTGTCTCACTGGTGCCGTTAATACGTCGTTCAATGTCAGTTATGGTTCGCAGCGAACATGCCAAGAGCTCCCCTACTCTCGATATGAATTTTGCACGGCATATTCAACTATTGAATTAAAACTTGATGTTCCAGTAAGTGTAGCGCAAACATATCGTATGTGCACAGAACTAATATAGTGGATCGCGTATGGTTTTACGGTGCCTTCAGCAATAGTCCATCATTCCCACGGCGGGGGATACCAGAAATGGGCTTCACATATTGTAGTCATGTGGAATATCGAACCTGGCTTTCGGCTTGACGAGCCAACGCTATAACAATAAGGCGGTAGCCTAACCAGCCGTGGTCAGGCTATGTGACTTCCAGTTGGTTGATTGCATATCTCAGTACCCCGACGGCGTTGATAAGGACTTATAATATGAATCACGAGAGCATCTGGTTCCAAACTCGATAGCGTATTGGCCAACGTCATACAGCTGGACAATTCCTGAGAGCGGCGTTCAACAACAGACAAACAAACAAATATCATTCATGGGATTCACTGACCGTAAAGTGCTGTATCCGGCACACCGTGTCGTCCGATTCGATGACGTTCTCAGCCAATACTGACGTCTCAGAACATGTGCACTTTTTGACGTCACACAAACCATTGTTTCTAAAGCCAAATGTCCTTGGAGCAGATGACCTCAGTACAGAACAATCGTTGCCACCATAGTCGCTGTTACATGCACAGGAACCTGGGAGATGAAGAACACGTCAGACCTCCCTTGGTCGTGCATGTGGGTTGTCAATGAAACACATTAATCTTACTAAATGTTTTACGATCGTTTTGTAAATTGGTTTAGAAATACATCTGGATAAAACAAATGTTGTGGTCTTCATAAATGGGGGCATTCTCACTTATCATAGGACACTGACAAACGGTAATACTGCCTTAAAGGATGTTACACATCAGAAGTATTTGGGATTGTTGTTTCTTCCATATTCATAAAGTCCATGGCAAGCAAACATCCAGACCCACAAGCATATAATGTACACTCTTCAAAAAATGAAACGCAAAGGTAGATTTTTAGTACTACCGCCACCGAAATTGTTGAATTCACGTATACAATGAGGGGCAAAACTCTCGTTTCGACGACGATAAACACGTTCTCTTCCATCACGCCGGTGAAGATGAAATCCTGATTCATCGCTAAACCACACTCATCTCCAGTTTCTCCAATTCCAAGGCTGTAAGGTTAGGAGGTTTTCCTCCATGATATTTTTGAACAAGTGTGTAATACCGTTTAAGACATTGCAAATCGACAATGGCGCACCGTTTGTCGAATATCAGGCCACCAACATTTTCCATTTTTTCAGGTTCAATGAACTACATACTACCTATGCGTTTCTTTTTTTTAAGAGAGTATATTGTATTTAATGAACTGCGAGAACAATGTTCTCGTGAAGACACGTACCATTCTTACATTCACCTCGCCCGTTGCAGTCAAAAGGACACGTAACTGCCATGACCTTTTCATACACTCTCCTTTCTTCGTCAGATCGCTGCTCGTCCAATACAGTGTTCATAACAAGGGCGTATACGCAACTGATCTTCGCTGCCTCCATTGACTGTTTGACAATATCACTGGTGTTCGTTTGCTGTGAATGAGAGCAATGTCATATCACCATGTTCTGGGGGCACGGGTGGCTGAGGTGCTGCGAATTAGCAGAGTTGCGTCCGTTAGGCGCACCGATGATCGTTGATTCGAATTTAAGATTGCCAAATTGTGTTTCTATGTTCTAACAACGAGGAAAGGACATTACACAATGAAACACAATTTTTATCCAATTATGGCTCCCGCATGAGTTCAAACGATAACTGTAGACATTTCACAAATTTCAGCAAAAGAGTAAAAGGCACACATTTTACTTAAAGGCACATATTCTTTGAACTTACTCTTCTGTTTCAAAATAACACTCGAAATATAACTTCGTCGCTCTCAATTGTAATACAGAAGTTGTTCATCCATAAATTCTTATCCTTACTCGAAATATAGATATATTTAGGTTAGGGAGAAGTTTGCGAGAAGAAGCGTCAAATAACACAACAGCATTACAGTTGTCTTTGCTGGTCCGAAAGCTTACCTGTACATCAACGATTCGGTTGTCTTGGTCACCTTTGAATCTTACCTGGAGATCAAATACACAGTTGTCCAGGCTGTCCTGGATCCCTGAGCCAGGTAAAACAATGCACGCCTTCAGCAATCTGTGGAAGAGGGTCTCACACAACGCCATAGCCTCACCTTCATTCCGTGTTATTGTCTGAAACAACAAAGAATGACATATTATTGTGGAGCCGATTACAGTGGAAATAAAATTCCAAACTAGGTTCTTGCATTTCCTGTAAATATTTATACTGGGAGAGTGGTTGTAGTTTGTGTATTTCCCCAATGCATTACTTCCATACTGGAAGACATTCTTTCCAACTGTTAGAATTTCCTCGGTGATACTGCTGGTTAACTCTGCCCCTAACATATTATCATATTGTAGCACCAGCTCTGACTGCTGGGTAGTACTAAACCATACAGCTGAGTAGCACTCACTTACCAGTCAGCGCTCACGTTTACTACTGGGTACAACTTACTGTGAACTACATTGCAGATCGATGCTCATGATGTCAATCACTGGATTGTCAGGTCAAGATTCAATTATTTACAGATCGCCGTTATATAGGTGGAATATTGCTGAGTGCGGCGTTGAACAACAAACAAAATCTGGGTTGCATCTTACAGCTAGTCAGCTCTTACTGTTCCCAGGTAGCACTTCCTAGTATCTACATCATGGTCTATACATGTGCTGGGGACACGGGTGGCCCAGTCGTATAAGGCGACGAGATTCGCTGTGCAGAGTTGCGTCCCTTGAGCATACCAGAAACCTATGATTGTTCGAATCCCGGGTCGCCCCGATTATGTTTCTAGGTTTGTCAGCACCATACCCGTGCTCGTGGGTTTCAACGAAGTGGTAAACGTCTAAGACCTGCGTCACTTCGGGCTTTCCTGCAACATTAAGCTGACACGCCGTGATATAACTTGAATAGTGTTAAAAGCGGCGTTAAACCCAACTCACTCACTGTACCTGTGCTTGACCACTGGCTATCTGTTGCCCTTCGCCGGTGTATGCCACCCTGGTATGGTGCTCCCTCTCCAACCCCGGACACTGCACAGGCTCCAGCACAGCAGTAAACTGGTCCATCCATCGTCGACCATGTTCACAGAAACTGGAGGTGGAGGCAGTGCATGCGGGGGCGTGTTGAGGGGTTGCGCTTGTACAGTGGCAATGTAGGCTGCTAGTGTTTCCCCACGGTTGTAAATGTTCCAGGCTTGTTTCCAGAAAGAGATTTTCGTTTTCAGAAACCCTGGGAAACAACAATGCATTTCCGTTTGTATACTGCAGTTCTACGCATTACTATGACATAATAGTATACACGCTTTTTATATTAAACTCCATCGGAACGTTTACTGAGATATTAGGCTCTTTAGACGAAAGAGAGTACATACTTAAATGTAAGGTGATTCATTTATCACCACAAGCAATAGCATGGGTACCTGAGTGCTTCTGTAACTAATCCAAACCTACAAATCAACGGGCACACCAAATTAAAACTTTAATTCGGATATGTATTGTATGTGGGACCAACCTGGTATTTAGAGGGGACCATTTAGAGGATGGTGTGTGTTGTTTGAGATATTCTCTATGACTGCGTCAATACCCGTCGTTACACACAGATAGACAGATAATTTTATATCTTCAAGATGATCTGAATGTGTTTACGCTTTTGTGGTTTGAGAGAGAGAGAGAGAGAGAGAGAGAGAGAGAGAGAGAGAGAGAGAGAGAAAGAAAGAGAGAATTTTATATCTTCAAGATGATCTGAATGTGTTTATGCTTTTGTGGTTTGAGAGAGAGAGAGAGAGAGAGAGAGAGAGAGAGAGAGAGAGAGAGAGAGAGAGAGAGAGCGAGAGAGAATTGAATTTTATATCTTCAAGGTGATCTGAATGCTTGGATTTTTGGATTCGAGTTACAGATTATGAGAGAGAATTAACTTTGTGTGAATCACACCTCCACGAATCTGTGAACGCCGGAAAAGTATTTCTTCTGTTGCTCCCTTGGCAGGGTACCCTCGCATCTGATGATGGGTTATAGCTTCCGTCCCTGTGTTTGAAGTCGTCCGCACAATCACCCGACAGCACCCCACACAACCCACCGCTGTTGCGGATGTCGCTCTGTACCGGGAACATCCACACCGACAGCAGGTGGTGGTGTATGCTCACGTGCAGGTAGGTGTCAGTTGGAAGACGGACCTGTCGTGCGAATACTCATACTGTGTAAATCAAGACTGCTATTTGCTGTTGTTGTGAAGCTAGATGCAATAGCCACATCGAACTAGAACCTACGGCATGACGAACGAACGCTTTAACGACTAGGGGCGGTGGAGTAGCCAAGTGTTAAAAGCGTTCGCTCGTCATGCTGAAGACCCGGGTTCGATTCCCCACATGGGTACACTGTTTGAAGCCCATTTCTGGTGTCCCCCGCCGTGGTATTGCTGGAATATTGCTAACAGCGGCATAAAACCATACTCACTCACTTTAACGACAAGGATACCTCACCGCCGTTTGAGAATGAAAATACTTTGCATGGACTCGACAAGTTTGGGATGTAAGTTAGGCAGGTACAATGCTTACATTTACTTTATTTTTACATTTATATCAAGATATCGGACATATAAAATTATCTCCATGTTGATTTTCCACAACGTACTATATACATGCTACCCTTCCTCTTCACTTCGACTAAATCCCCATGTGAGTCACGGAATGCGTGTTGGATCCTCCAGGGACCTCCACGGCAGCCATCAAGACGGAACACAGTTTGTCCAGCACGAATGGCAAGTGCGCATGGGCAGAAGGCTGCGTCGGTGTCTCTGCACTTGGTGAACTGCACTTGTACCTTTCAAATATCCAAGATGTCTTTACAACAGACATGTCAGGACCATCTACTTTGATATATAGAAAGAATAATAATATAAGTCCATAAATGTTCACTAAAATACCTTAATTAACGGGTTGATTTATGGGAAAGTATAACATTTTGAATAACATCACAACCACAACAACACAACAATCTTACGATAGCCTATTGGGGTCAATATTGAGATATGGAAAAGACACGAAAAGAAATTCGTTATAACGGAAATAAAGATTCCTTATTACGCAAATTATTTCGGTATAATGGAAAAAAGATTCGTTATTACGGAAATAATTTCGTTATAACGAATATTGTTTTCGTAAAAACGAATCTTGTTTTTGTAATAACGAATTACTATTCGTGTCTTTTCTATATTTCAATTTTGACCCGAAATAGGCTTTCGTACAATCTGACACTTACAAAATTATGGTTCTTCCATATTGATAAAATATGCAAAGTCAACAACTGACAATAACCAGTCCAGAATAGTACCATTCGAAACAGATTGGGGAGATTATATGAATAATTCACCAAAAATCAGGTGTTCGCGAAACCATCTTATATTTAAGAATAAAATACAAATCAAGGTACCAAAACAACCTCAGACCTACGACAGTCGTAAGTCTATGTTAAGGTATGGGTGTAACGATCACCTTAGCGCTAAGATCGCCTTGCACAACGGCACCCAGGGGCCGGTTCCAAAAGCGATCTTAGCGCTAGGATGATCCTGACTTTCATACTTCAATATTGACTCACGACAGTCTCAGCGCTACTGCCGCTTTGTGCAACCGGTCCCTGAACTATACACGATCTTACCTCGGTGTGGACTAGCCGGTTGCCATACAATGTGAATACTCCTTCAGAATGATGCTCGTAGTGTCTGGAAATGCCAAGGGTATCCTTAAAGTAGCGTTATGCACAACTGTGCAACTCAACAAACATGTGCAATACTCTACATATCGGGTGTCTACAGAAGGAATACTACAATACTACAATATCGGTTGGTCGGACGGGTTTCTCGCTTGGGCACGCTAGAAACCTATGAATCCCGGTTCGCCTAAATTATATTTCTAGGGGGAACGGGTGGCCCAGTCGTCTAAGGCGCCGCGATTCGCTGTGCAGAGTTGCGTCCCTTGGGCACGCCAGAAACCTACGATTGTGTGTTCGAATTCCGGTTCGCCCCGATTATGTTTCTAGGTTTGTCAGCACCATACCCGTGCTCGTGGGTTTCACCGAAGTGGTAAACGTCTGAGACCTGCATCACTTCGGGCTTTCCTCCCACATTAAGCTGACACGCCGTGATATAACTGGAATACTGTTAAAAGCGGCGTAAAACCCAACTCACTCTCTTATTATGTTTCTAGGTCTGATCACCATATCCCTGTTCGTTGGTTTCACCAAAGAGATAAACGTCTGAGACCTGCATCACTTTCCTCCCGTATTAAACTGACATGCCGTCTTATACCTGGAATACTGTCAAAATTGCACACGCGTAATCCTGATAACCTTGACATTAACTCCTGATTTCTCCGTTCATGCAAATATCAACCTTGTCATTCGGTGACATTAACTCGTTGTTTGACAAGATGAACTATTCTCTATATGTTACGATACATTGCCACTGGATCCCACTACTAGTATACCTTCCATCGAATGTGACCATGTGCGAGTGGGCAGTGACCATGCACACCTTCTTGTCTGTGACTGTCTGATTCTTTGCAACCGTTACCTACAACAGAGGACATACAAAATACCTACAACAGAAGACATACAGAATACCTTCAACAGAGGACATACAGAATACTTTCAACAGAGGACATTCAGAATACCTAAAACAGAGGACATTCAGAATACGTACAACATAAGACATACAGGATACCTTCAACAGAGGACATCCAGAATACCTACAACAGAGAACATACAGACTACCTACAAAAGAGGACATCCAGACTACCTACAACTGAGGACATCCAGACTACCTACAACAGAGGACATACAGAATACCTACAACAGAAGACATACAGAATACCTACAACAGAGGACATCCAGATTACCTACAACTGAGGACATCCAGACTATCTACAACAGAGGACATATAGAATACCTACAACAGAGGACATCCAGAATTCCTACAACTGAGGACATACAGAATATCTACAACAGAGGACATCCAGAATTCCTACAACTGAGGACATCCAAACTACCTACAACAGAGGACATCCAGAATACCTACAACAGAGGACATCCAGAATACCTACAACAGAGGACATCCAGACTATCTACAACAGAAGACATCAAGAATACCTACAACAGAGGACATACAGAATACCTACAACAGAGGACATACAGAATACCTACAACAGAGGACATACAGAATACCTACAACAGAGGACATCCAGAATTCCTACAACTGAGGACATCCAAACTACCTACAACAAAGGACATACAGAATACCTTCAACAGAGGACATACAGAATACTTTCAACAGAGGACATTCAGAATACCTACAACAGAGGACATTCAGAATACGTACAACATAAGACATACAGGATACCTTCAACAGAGGACATCCAGAATACCTACAACAGAGAACATACAGACTACCTACAAAAGAGGACATCCAGACTACCTACAACTGAGGACATCCAGACTACCTACAACAGAGGACATACAGAATACCTACAACAGAAGACATACAGAATACCTACAACAGAGGACATCCAGATTACCTACAACTGAGGACATCCAGACTATCTACAACAGAGGACATATAGAATACCTACAACAGAGGACATCCAGAATTCCTACAACTGAGGACATACAGAATATCTACAACAGAGGACATCCAGAATTCCTACAACAGAGGACATCCAAACTACCTACAACAAAGGACATACAGAATACCTACAACAGGGGACATACAGACTACCTACAACAGAGGACATCCAGAATACCTACAACAGAGGACATCCAGAATACCTACAACAGAGGACATCCAGACTATCTACAACAGAAGACATCAAGAATACCTACAACAGAGGACATACAGAATACCTACAACAGAGGACATACAGAATACCTACAACAGAGGACATACAGAATACCTACAACAGAGGACATCCAGAATTCCTACAACTGAGGACATCCAAACTACCTACAACAAAGGACATACAGAATACCTACAACAGGGGACATACAGACTACCTACAACAGAGGACATCCAGAATACCTACAACAGAGGACATCCAGAATACCTACAACAGAGGACATCCAGACTATCTACAACAGAAGACATCAAGAATACCTACAACAGAGGACATACAGAATACCTACAACAGAGGACATACAGAATACCTACAACAGAGGACATACAGAATACCTACAACTGAAGACATCCAGACTACCTACAACAGAGGACATCCATAATACCTACAACAGAGGACATCCAGACTATCTACAACAGATGACATCCAGAATACCTACAACAGAGGACATCCAGAATACCTACAACAGAGGACATCCAGACTACCTACAACAGAGGACATACAGAATACCTACAACAGAGGATATACAGAATATCTACAACAGAGGACATCCAGACTACATGCAACAGAGGACATACAGACTACCTACAACAGAGGACATACAGAATACCTACAACAGAGGACATACAGAATACCTACAACTGAAAACATCCAGACTACCTACAACAGAGGACATATAGAATACCTACAACAGAGGACATCCAGACTACCTACAACAGAGGACATACAGAATACCTACAACAGAGGACATACAGAATACCTGCAACAGAGGACATACAGAGAGCGACGTCGTGTATCTTGCTGTGTGACCTGTGGGACATTACATTCTGCATTTCTAATCCATGTTCCAAGCAAATGTACATTTCTTGCCATTGCATACATGTATGATCACTCTCTTAATTAAGATCACATCCGTGGTAAAGATAGAGCGTCTGCCCGGAGAGCAGAAGGTCGATGGTTCTATATCCTGGCCGGGTCATACCTAAGGACGTTCAAGAGATGGCATTGTTGTTACCCTGCATGGCGCTCGGCATTAAGGAGACAAAGCTTAGATTGGGTGACTTCAAGTCAGTCTGAATGTCTGAATGGGGCATCCATGTTGAACTGCGACATGGTATCTCATTGGGCTAGCACTATATAACTGGCACTCGTCTAGGCGAGTACAAGCAGCCACACACACATGAATGTCTCCACGTAAGTGACATAATGTTGCACCAGATAATGTTGCAACCACAGTTTACCTCTCCTAAATTCTTACTTATGAATAATAGCCTGTTCCTAGTGTAGCAGGGCGTGGAGTCATCCCACAGATGACATCCTTACCTTGTCAGCTTGCTGACGGGGTTAACCTCTTTGGTCATGTGGACAAGGCGTCCGACCTGTGATCAGATGGTCCGTGGTTCGAATCCCATCACGGGACTCTGAAATTTTATGGCCGTTACATTGGCGCCCAACGTGGGGCTGAGCACGTTCATATTAAATTTGAGCAAAATAAGCCTCAGTACCCTACTATGCGGCCCGGGACGTGCCTTCTGTTGACGGGGGAGTATGTAGAAGGGCGTGGAGTCATCCCACAGATGACATCCTTACCTTGTCAGCTTGCTGACGGGGTTAACCTCTTTGGTCATGTGGACAAGGCGTCCGAGCTGTGATCAGAAGGTCCGTGGTTCGAATCCCATCACGGGACTCGGAAATTTTATGGCCGTTACATTGGCGCCCAACGTGGGGCTGAGCACGTTCATATTAAATTTGAGCAAAATAAGCCTCAGTACCCTACTATGCGGCCCGGGACGTGCCTTCTGTTGACGGGGGAGTATGTAGAAGGGCGTGGAGTCATCCCACAGATGACATCCTTACCTTGTCAGCTTGCTGACGGGGTTAACCTCTTTGGTCATGTGGACAAGGCGTCCGACCTGTGATCAGAAGGTCCGTGGTTCGAATCCCATCACGGGACTCGGAAATTTTATGGCCGTTACACTAGTCTCTAACTTCAAGGCGATTATGAACAGACAATGTTACATTTGACCACTTTCTAAATAGCATTGTCTTTGTTACCTTCGAGACGATTGTATCATTCAAGACCAAATAAAGACACGTTATTGTGGCTGTGTTATATACAGTGTTGCACCATATATTTTTCAAAAAAAAGCTAGTGAACAGTTAGTCTATCAACAACTTGGAAGATAAAAGAAATATTGATACAACAAGTAATGTGGTTGCACTTAGCAAATATACTTTGAATACCTATATGGTGGTTTAGTTGACAGCATACATACCACTATTTCACCTACAACCACGGATCTCCAGAATGCCATGTGATGATTGGCCGCGGTTCTCAGGGTTAACCTGGTAAGCCCTTGACTGATACCAGCTCCGTGCAGTTCACCTCCCCTGATGCTGAGATCCCCACCCTCTCCAGCTGTCAGCCAAACGTCACAGCCCTTCTCCACCAATGCCGGAGGTCCGCAAGTAGGTGTCGCTTTAGTCTCCACCAGGACATGCAGTCCACACTGACTTGAAGCCCCACAATCTACAGGTGCGGTGACGTCCAGATGAAGAACCTTCGTCTCTGCCTCCGACAGGGTTAAGTTCCATGTTGCTGGCTGGAGGAAGACAACAATAAATGAGGTGAAGGCGGATGGAGTGGAAAGAGGAAGTCCTGAAACGTCACAGAAAGTCCTCTGGTCTTCCAGACGGGGTTTAACATGTTTTCAGTTCCGTGAAGATCCGGGGTAGAATAAGTCTTCAGCAACCCTTGCTGTAAAAGGCGACTATGCTTGTCGTAAAAGAGGACTTTGTGAAGCTCGCTGACTTGGTTGATGCATGTCATCGCATCTCAATTGAGTAGATCGATGCTTATGATGTCAATCTCTGGATTGTCATGTTTTCAATGTCCCTAGTTTAAGATATATTTTGCTATGACACAATCTACATGACACACATTGCAGTGTTGTCAAAATCATATAAAAACGTGACTTACATTTCAGTGGATTGAACTTGCAACCTTTGTAATTATAGCCTCGTATGTCAACCACCAGGATACAGAGGCGCTGAATGTTTATGAGGGTCTCCGTATCAAGATATATATTACGCCCTTTCCCTAAGGTTCGTTGAAAGTGTGTTGGAAACATAAAATTGTTGATAAATGATGTTTCAGATTTGTCTTTCGGTTTATAAGTCAGATAAAAAAGCATCACCCACCTCGGGTTTGGTAGAGAATGCCTAACACGTCTGTACTGTTTGTAACGACGTGTCTGCCTATATCTAATCCGTTTCACGTTCTTCAGCCTTCTGGGTCGGTCGGGTAGCCTAGTGGTTAAAGAGTTCGCTCGTCACGCCGAAGACCCGGGTTCGATTCCCGACATGGGTAAAATGTGTGAAGCCCATTTCATGTGTCCCCCGCCGTGATATTGCTGGAATATTGCTAAAAGCGGCGTAAAACCGTACTCACTCACTCTTCAGTCTTCTAGATGCCTATTGTAGTTTGACGGGAATCTTTCAGCAATTCATTTTGCTGTTCTAATCACGTGTGTACTTGTGGGTTCTTAAATTACGCTAGGCTCCACACACTCGGTGCCTGCTTCAAGCGCTAACATTTTTACCCTGGTCAATGGATCAGTGTGCACTCGATTTTCATTCTCAGCTCCCTGGGGAGTATACAGCGGACGTTGTTGATGTTTAGACTTCCAGCAGCCATGCAAAGCCAAGGTGAAACGTTTCATGCCTATGTCAAATAATACGCAAGCAGTGATACAAGTTGACGACTGACCTTTACTCCTGCAAGTTTCCATTCACTCCCTATGGTAGTAATAGCAGGTCCCTGCTTCGTCTTCCTTACCCTGATGTCACACTTCACCTGTGAAGCAAAACGCAGTTACAAATTGTGAAGTCAAGGATACTTATTGTTCAGTGTGTCCAAGATACACACTTCGAAAAGCCTTTATCAAACTATATATCTACATGGCAATTGTGTGTCTACAGACTCGAGTTTACAGCTTAGACACAGCTCGCACCATCCTCTTGCTGTTGGAACAAGACGATTAATGTATCGAGATTTAAAAAAAACAATCTACACCGTAGGGGTCAGATTACAAATCCAACGAGCGTGGCACACTGATCCATTAAGTAGCCTCTTACGACAGGCCCACTTGCTGGGAAAATAATCAACTCTAACTCAGAAGCCAGGAAAATAATCAACCCTAACACAGAAGCCAGGAAAATAATCAACCCTTACCCGGAAGCCGGGAAAATCATCAACCCTAACTCAGAAGCCGGGAAAATCATCAACCCTAACTCAGAAGCCGGGAAAATTATCAACCCTAACCCTGAAGCCGGGAAAATAATCAACCCTAACACGGAATCATGAAAAATAATCAACCCTAACACATAAGCCGGGAAAATATTCAACCCTAACACGGAATCTGGGAAAATTATCAACCCTAACACTGAATCCGGGAAAATATTCAACCCTAACAGATAACGTGGGAAAATAATCAACCCTAACACAGAAGCCGGGAAAATAATCAGCTCTAACACAGAAGCCGGGAAAATAATCAACCCTAACACAGAAGCCGGGAAAATAATCAACCCTAACACAGAAGCCGGGAAAAAAATCAACCCTAACACAGAATCCTTGACAATAATCAACTAATACACAGAATCCTTGAAAATAATCAACCCTAACCCGGAAACCCTGACTGTGTGTAAAGTGAAACAAGCATGGTGAATTCAGGACAATTCTCAGTAACAACATACAGTAAATCCAATGTGTGTGATTCCTTTCTTCACCAGCATGTCCTCCGTGAGGGCGGTGACCTGTCTGAAGTCAGACATAGGCTGCAGCGTATCAAATGTGTGGAGGCGGCTGTTGTTCCCGTACCACAACGTCTGGTAGAAGTAGAAGGGGTCGATGTTGTCGATGTCGCAGTAGAATATGAAGTGGCTGGTCTGCTGGAGTCGGACCACGTCGATAGTGATAATCGGTTGCTGTAAAGTTACAGCTGAAACAGTGAGCGAGTGAATGTTGTTTAACGCCACAGAAACCCGAACAGCGACTTTTTCATAACAATCAGAGAGTATACTGTAATGCGATACACATTTCACAGGAGATCACGTCGAGTGAACGTTATATTCAGCCAATAATCACGAAGGCTCACATATCGGTAAGTGTGAGGGAAGCATTCAAACCAACTTATCTCACTTCTGTATCTCAGAAACGAACTAAAACGAGTAGATTCGAACGTGCATAGCTATGTTGCAATTGTGGATAGTTCATACGTCAAGTCGTTCTTGGGAGCCTTCAACCAAAAAGGGAGTACCATAGAGTGAGTGAGTGAATGAGTATGGTTTTACGCCGCTTTCAGCAATATTCCAGCAATATCACAGCGGGGGACACCAGAAATGGGCTTCACACATTTTACCCATGTCGGGAATCGAACCCCGGTCTTCGGCGTGACGAGCGAACAATTTTACCACAATGCTACCCGACCGCCCCGAGTACCATCAAAGGGTTATTTGTGTTCTGTGTGGGTTTTCATTTGTGCAATTGAAATTTCCAAATTGAGGTAAAACAAAATTATCCCGAATCGTCATGGAAAGCTGACACCTTATTGGCTCAAGAACCCACGGAGTTCAGAGTTCACCTGACACGACCTTCTACAGAGATATCCTCAGGTCCTAACACAGAGAGATGTCGTACTGGTCTAAATATCAGGTTTGAGAACAACGACTGACAACAATCGGGGCAACAAGACACGCAATAAAATGTCACGGACTGACCACTCGAACCATTTTGTCGACTCTAAGGACAAGCATGGAGTAACATGGGGATTTAACACAGAGTCGACTTATTTCTCAAATGCGAGGCAGCTGGGTTATTGTACGAGAGACAGAACAGTATTTCTGTCAGATCTACAATAATTTTTTTTATCATTTACTTGAGGTGAGGTGAAAAGGGGTTTAACGTCGCGTCCAAGATTATAGCACTTATACAGCGACGTGCATGTGTGTGTGTGTGTGTGTGTGTGTGTGTGTGTGTGTGTGTGTGTGTGTGTGTTGCTGCTTGTACTAGTCCGGACTGATGCCGATTTATAGTGCTAGCTCACTGAGATACCATGTCGCAGTTTAACATGAATACCCCACTCAGACACAGTATACTGACTCCGAGCCGACCAGTCCTTGTTTTAGCCCCTTAATGCCGAGCGCCAGACATGGTAACAACAAGTACCATCTTTTAACGTCTTTTGGTATAACGCGGTAGGGGGTCGAACCCCGTACCTTCCGCTCTCTGGGCGGACGCTCTACCACTAGACCACGGAGGCGGTCTCATTTACTTGAAAGGATGGACAAAGAAATTGTTTCGGACCGAAACCATGGCATCTAACAATGGCTTTGAATTATATACATTAAACGTCAACGCTACAGTATACCCGATTATCTACCGAAACATTGGGCATAAAAGGCAATATACTGGTAAAAATTATATATATGAATCACTGAAAGTTGTGATGACAATAGGTGTTAAACCATGAGGCCAAAGTACCTTTTCAATATTTTCTGGACGAAATCATTTTGTCAGCAAAGGTTATTAACATTCCAACAGGCACCTACTGACACGTGCCCTTCGGCCCTGGTGCTCTGTTTTCAGTCACTAACTTCAGTTCTTATTCTGTAAACACGCAGTGATATAACTGATAAAGTGTGGTTAACCATGTGTGTAAGGTAAACGTTAGCAACCATTCCAGTGCTGATACTTACAGCTGCGGACTCCTGGATCATCAGGGCCTAAAACAGAGACAGACATCACACAGATATCGGACCATGATGGTGAAACCCCTTTAACTCCATTCACACAACATATGAGTGAGTGAGTTGGGTTTAAGGTCGCTTTTAACAGTATTACAATTATATCGCGGCGTTTCATCTTAATGTGTGAGGAAAGCCCGAAGTGATGAAGGTCTCAGACGTTTACCATTTCAGTGAAACCCACGAGCACCGGTATGGTACTGACAAACCTAGAAACATAATTGGGGCGAACCGGGATTCGAACCCACAATCATAGGTTTCTGGCATGCCCGAGCGACGCAACTCTGCCCAGCGAATCACGGCGCCTTAGACGACTGGACCACCCGTTCACCCTACACAACATATAAATTTCCTCATTCAAGATGATGTTTCTGTTACGAATTGTATGTGAGGAATTGAATCTATGGAGTATTTAACAGGGAGTATTCAACAGTCTGTAGATGGTATACGCGACATAGTAACAGTTGATTTAACCTTACAGTACACTGCGTCTTGGACGGGAGCTTTGACCAGTTTATAGATGATGTACGTGACACAGTTTGGTTTACCTGTACAGTACACTGCGTCTTGGACGGGAGCTTTGACCAGTCTATAGATGGTGTACGTGACACAGTTTGGTTTACCTGTACAGTACACTGCGTCTTGGACGGGAGCTTTGACCAGTTTATAGATGGTGTACGTGACACAGTTTGGTTTACCTGTACAGTACACTGCGTCTTGGACGGGAGCTTTGACCAGTTTATAGATGGTGTACGTGACACAGTTTGGTTTACCTGTACAGTACACTGCGTCTTGGACGGGAGCCTTGACCAATCTATAGTTGGTGTACGTGACACAGTTTGGTTTACCTGTACAGTACACTGCGTCTTGGACGGGAGCTTTGACCAGTCTATTGATGGTGTACGTGACACAGTTAGGTTTACCTGTACAGTACACTGCGTCTTGGACGGGAGCTTTGACCAGTCTATAGATGGTGTACGTGACACAGTTGGGTTTACCTGTACAGTACACTGCGTCTTGGACGGGAGCTTTGACCAGTCTATAGATGGTGTACGTGACACAGTTAGGTTTACCTGTACAGTACACTGCGTCTTGGACGGGAGCTTTGACCAGTCTATAGATGGTGTACGTGACACAGTTGGGTTTACCTGTACAGTACACTGCGTCTTGGACGGGAGC
The DNA here is from genome assembly GCF_023055435.1 of Haliotis rufescens. Lineage (NCBI taxonomy): Eukaryota > Metazoa > Mollusca > Gastropoda > Lepetellida > Haliotidae > Haliotis > Haliotis rufescens. The sequence goes on along the minus strand of NW_025963835.1, from coordinate 30,250,675 downwards.
CTTGACCAGTTTATAGATGGTGTACGTGACACAGTTTGGTTTACCTGTACAGTACACTGCGTCTTGGACGGGAGCCTTGACCAGTTTATAGATGATGTAGGTGACACAGTTGGTAGCCTTGACAATCCAGGTCTGGGAACAGTCTGAGTCCCTTGTCTGGACACACACCTCAACACTCCCACTTTCCCCTTTCTTAGGAGGAATTCCTTTAAAATTAATCAATATACCAGGTTAAACTAAGCGAAACTGAGTACATACAAGATATTTAGCTCACCTTACATAGCCTATTTGAAACCTAGAATTACGGATTAGGCTGTATGCTATGGAATACTGTAAGGGACATTCTCGCGATCTCGCATTCTCGCGATCTCGACCTTTGGAAACGAGGTAAATATGCCCAAAACACGAGAATGCGAGATCGCGAGAACGCGAGATTTGGCCAAAATTTCGCGTTCTCGCGATCTCGCATTCTCGTGTTTTTGGTACATAGCACTTTTTGTCAAATGTCGACAACGCGAGAATGCGACATTTGGACATGATGCAAAATCTCGCAATCTCGCAATCTCGACTTGTCAAATTAGGCCACAAAATAACGAAATCGCGAGAACGCGAGAATGCGACATTTCATTTTCTCGCGATCTCGCGTTCTCGTGTTCTCGCGTTTTAGACGCTGTCCGTGCGCATGCGTAATATCATAAGGTCAAGCGCATGCGCACGTTAGTAGTCCTTTGGCCATGCTTCTTTCATGCTCTTCATTCTCCAAGTAGTATTTAGCAAACTTATGACTTGAGCTTGAAAATGCTATGTAATTTACATACACAAAGTCTGAGTCATCTCCCGTTGTTACAGTTTCCTATGTACTTTTTAATAAAACCCTAAACATGCTCAATGTAATTTAATAAAAAAAATTGTGTCTATGAATGTCCAATGATGGTGAAAACATAAATGTGTCCGAAAGCTGGAAACAAAACTATTACCGTCAGTGAGTGAGTGAGTAATATTGCTTAAAGCCGCATCAGCAGTATTGCAGTTATTCGCGGCTACACTGTCAGTTACAGAAATAATCACAAGCCAGTGAGTTTCTCAATGAGGCAATTTTATACACGGCTAGAATATTCATTAAAATAAAATTCTCACAGACCAATTTGTAGCATTCGGATAAAATGATATTGTCCGATGTTGTTTTTTTGTTTGTTTTTTATACGATACCATATTCGCTACTTTAATTAATAGATTTTCATCCGCTCCCGCCTGACAACAAAACATCCTGCCTTACATTATTCTAATGCCCTCAAATTCCTAGAAATAGAAGTATCGTTAATATGAGTGTTCCTACTTTCTTTACCTGATAAAATACTCCGTACACGTAGCCCTACTGAGCACACATGATGCATGCGAATCGCATCCGCCGACAGCAATTGTACACATATGCCTAAAGTAGGTCGATAAGAACAAATTAAAAACGTTAAAAATAAAATGCCTCCTGTCTCCCATGTTTTTAAAAAATCAATCAAACTGTAACTATTAATTTATTGCGGCCTTAACATTCAAATGACAGGCATGCTTATACTGGAAAAGTACCCCCAATATCCAGCCTGGGGGACCAGCATGACTCTGAATAAGTGAGTGAGTTTGGCTTAACACTGCTTTGAACAGTGTGTATATTTTAGTTATATCCCGGCTTGTCGGTTTAAAGGGGCACTAATCTTCTTCTCGGCTGTCTAACACTGCCAGCTGGGGCTCACCATCTGCCGATTTGCTCACTGACGCAACTGAGCGTGACAAGAGACTGGACTACCTTGTTCAAGAACACTGATTGGTTACCTGTAATCTCTGAATCTCAGACAAAGGGCGCATGTTAATTAATTTCTTTAGCCTAAACAAACGGACAAAAAGAACGATGGAAGCTCATCGGCTGTCGTTATTTGGAAATACCCCAGATGGTTATAAACTGAGGGCCAAAAGAAACGTTACCAACATTAACTGATTTGCCACTTTGAAACAAAGATGCCAACCTGTTCAAAAACAGTAAAGAACACATTTCACGAATACAGCCTTCATGTTCTCTGTCGTTCTTTGCACGTGCTTTGCGGATTTTGGGAATTATTGGTGTTTTTCAGCAATTTTTTAAAACAATCTTCCCCAAATTATCGTGCAATTTCCGGGTATAAATTACGCAGGGATCTGTTCCCTATCAATGGTTGCGATGATTAACACCAACGAACATGCCAAGACTGACCGCTGTCCAGAAGGAGAGAGCCATAGGTATGCTGCAGATGGGAGCGACACAGAGAGCGGTTGCCATTAACATGAACTGCTCCAAGATGACCATTACCAGACTGGTCTCACGTCTCCGACAGACTGGCAGAACCGCAGACAGACCACGGAGTGGCAGACCAAAGGTCACGACCCCGCAGGATGACCGCTTTTTACGGGTACGTCATCTGAGGAACAGATTTCTTACTGTGACGTCATCAGATGCCAACAGCTAAGGACATCCGGCCAGCAGACAAACAGTGACCAGACGACTACGACATTATGGTCTCCGGGCTTATCGCCCTTTCAAAGGCATGACCTTGACCCGTCAACATCGACGTGCCAGATTGACGTGGTGCAGACAACTCAGCGATGGCAGCAAAGGGAATGGCGGCGAGTGCTGTTTAGTGACGAGAGCAGGTTCCAACTCTTCAAACCTGATGGGCGGACGCGAGTGTATCGACGACGTGGTGAACGTACGGCTCCTTGTTGTGTCCAGGAGGTGGAACCTTTAGGGGGCGGAAGTGTGATGGTCTGGGGCGACATTTGCGGAGACGAGAAGACGGAACTTGTCATCATCGAAGGCAATCTGACAGCACAACGCTACATTGACAATATCTTACGGCCAGTGGTTCTTCCTTTCACCCAGCGTCAACAACGGACGGTGTTCCAACAAGATAACGCCACACCCCATAAAGCCCGTATTACTAGAGACTTCCTCAACGCCAACAAACGTGACTGTCCTGCCGTGGCCAGCTCGAACACCAGATCTGTCACCCACAGAACATCTCTGGGACCAGCTGGGGCGTCGTCTTCGGAAACGTCAACATCCTCCCTTCACGAGACAAGCGTTGATCGTTGCCCTCCGTGAGGAATGGCATCGTAAACCTGCAGTCGATGTGAGGACGCTTGTCTACTCAGTGCGCCGCCGCATTCGAAGATGCATTGCCGCTCATTAAGGTCATATCCCGTATTGAACGGTCTGGGCCGTCGTCACATTAAAGTTGTAACCAATGTTGTTGATCGAATACTGGACGAATGACCCCTTGTCAAGAAATATCCCTGTTGGAGTTCAAGGACTTTGTTGTTGAATTAGTAAATTCGCATTTTACTGTTCTGAATTATATATTTCTACAATACAATTGTTATTGCTGCTTCAATTTGTTTTGGTCATATTTTATCCTAGAAATATCGTTGGTAACGTTTCTTTTGGCCGTCAGTTTATTTTTATAGTATCCGAGCAGTGAAAGTATTTTCGGATTTTGGATTGCGCGGATAATACGATTGCTATCTCTTGTTGTCATCCACGTTTTGGGGCATAACCCTACACCTGTGTCTTTGTTGCCATTCACTAGAAGCTCAGTTAATGAACCTATTACAGGTATAGTTAGTAGTAGCACTACTCAGATTACCTGACAACGGTTCCCATTTGGCATGTCTTGTGTCTGGGGCAATTATTTCATCTGAATCCAGGTTTGAATTGAGGTGAAATGTATGTTATGTAATATTCACGTGGCAGCCCAGCAAGAGGAGTGATCAGTTCATTTACTTTTTTGTACACGGATCATTCCTAGCCATCAAAAGTTCCACAGAAAATACGTTCATTGATTAATCACTGTTATCTTGCACAGTGGATTTGTAAGTGTTTACATGTGTAGGTTTACTAAAGCAGACAGAATACACTCATATCATGGCGTGAAGTGCCGATGTAAAAACAACATACTTGGTTCAAAGGATTAGCCGATAATACGTTTATTGATTGTTCATTGCTTTCTAACTCCATGGATATTTTTAAAGCACCATGGACATCATGAACATAATTGTCACACGTGCTATCTTAGCTGACCGATGAGACTTGCCACCTTTGTAAAAACATCTGAAAGAAACTTAGTGATCAGTTGCAAAACGAACACGGGTTATAATATCCAGAAACGCTCTATGTATATATTTTAACATTTGAATGTAACAGAGCCATGTGACGTCGAATAAGTTTATTTGTACAGCTGCAGACGTATGGGATATTGTTCCTGTATGTGAATATTCACGGATACATTCCTCGAACAAGGAAGCTGCCCAAATGTATACATAAAACTGCGGTGGGTCGTAATTATGATATTTGCATTTTGTTTTCATTCATTTGCTGTTGCATTGGATAGAATCAGTTTTGTTTCTCTTGTACCTGTAGGCGTGTATACATGTATATTACACTCAATGTGTAAAAAGTGATTCACTCAGGCAATTTATAAAATGTCTAAATATTTCAGTAATATAAAAAATTGACTGAATCCAAGTCCAGATTGACTAACAATTTTTAAGAGGTTCAAAAGGGCTTAAAAATAGACTATTTATCCTAGTATTAGAGTGAGTGAGTGTGTTTGTTTTTACCCTCCTTTTAGCACTATTTCAGCAATAACCACTAGGCTACCCGACCGCCCCGCTAGTATTAGAAGCCAAAACTATAGAAACGTACTTTGAATTTTGTTTTCTTTTAATCCTATCATTTTCAGTCACTGGGTGATGAAATTGACCGATTTTCAGTCAATTTGTAAAATAACTGAATATTTAGGCGTTGCAAAAATTGCCTTCGTGAAACTTTATACATTTTGGCTAAACAATATACCCACAATGAAATACTATCAATAAAAGCGATACATGCGCTTACGAATGGCGCAGCACAGGTCGCGAACTAGTCTTGATATCTGCTATATCATCCGGATACTCACGGGGGAGGTTGGGTGGGGGCGGGGAGGGGGGACAATAACTTAGGCAACAACCAGTCTCGGGGCATTTCTGTAGATCAGTGTCCTTTTAAAATGAGAGGAAACCTTCCATTGTTGGTTTCTGGCACATCCAAGGGACGCAACTCTACACAACGAATTGCGACAACTCAGACGACTGAGCCCCACGATGACTGTATAGGAAATCAGCACAAAAACACGAGAACGCGAGATCGCGACACTTGTCCAATGTCGCAATCTCGCGTTCTCGCGTTCTCGCGTTCTCGTGTTTTTGAAAATAGTTACATATAACTGTATAGGCAATTAGCGCGAGAACGCGAGAACGCGAGAACGCGACATTGGTCAAGTGTCGCGTTCTCGCGATCTCGTGTTTTTGTGCTAATTGCCTATTCAGTTATATGTAACTATTTTCAAAAACACGGGAACGCGAGATCGCGACACTTGACCAATGTCGCAATCTCGCGTTCTCGCGTTTTTGTGCTAATTGCCTATACAGTTATATGTTACTATTTTCAAAAACACGAGAACGCGAGATTGCGACATTGGTCAAGTGTCGCGATCTCGCGTTCTCGTGTTTTTGTGCTAAATGCCTATACAGTTATATGTAACTATTTTCAAAAACACGAGAACGCGAGAACGCGAGAACGCGAGAACGCGAGAACGCGAGATTGGTCAAGTGTCGCGATCTCGCGATCTCGCGTTCTCGTGTTTTTGTGCTAATAGCCTACACAGTTGTATGTAACTATTTTCAAAAACACGAGAACGCGAGAACGCGAGAACGCGAGATTGCGAGATTAGTCAATTCTCGCGATCTCGCGTTCTCGTGTTTTTGTGCTAATTGCCTATTCAGTTATATGTAACCATTTTCAAAAACACGAGAACGCGAGAACGCGAGATCGCGACACTTGACCAATGTCGCAATCTCGCGTTCTCGCGTTTTTGTGCTAATTGCCTATACAGTTATATGTAACTATTTTCAAATACACGAGAACGCGAGAACGCGAGATTGCGACATTAGACAAGTGTCGCGATCTCGCGTTCTCGTGTTTTTGTGCTTATAGCCTATACAGTTGTATGTAACTATTTTCAAAAACACGAGAACGCGAGAACGCGAGAACGCGAGAACGCGAGATTGGTCAAGTCTCGCGATCTCGCGATCTCGCGTTCTCGTGTTTTTGTGCTAATAGCCTATTCAGTTATATGTAACTATTTTCAAAAACACGAGAACGCGAGATCGCGACACTTGACCAATGTCGCAATCTCGCGTTCTCGCGTTCTCGCGTTTTTGTGCTAATTGCCTATACAGTTATATGTTACTATTTTCAAAAACACGAGAACGCGAGAACGCGAGATTGCGACATTGGTCAAGTGTCGCGATCTCGCGTTCTCGTGTTTTTGTGCTTAATGCCTATACAGTTATATGTAACTATTTTCAAAAACACGAGAACGCGAGATTGCGACATTGGTCAAGTGTCGCGATCTCGCGATCTCGCGTTCTCGTGTTTTTGTGCTAATTGCCTATAGAGTTATATGTAACTATTTTCAAAAACACGAGAACGCGAGAACGCGAGAACGCGAGATTGGTCAAGTGTCGCGATCTCGCGATCTCGCGTTCTCGTGTTTTTGTGCTAATAGCCTACACAGTTGTATGTAACTATTTTCAAAAACACGAGAACGCAGGAACGCGAGAACGCGAGATTGCGAGATTAGTCAATTCTCGCGATCTCGCGTTCTCGTGTTTTTGTGCTAATTGCCTATTCAGTTATATGTAACCATTTTCAAAAACACGAGAACGCGAGAACGCGAGATCGCGACACTTGACCAATGTCGCAATCTCGCGTTCTCGCGTTCTCGCGTTTTTGTGCTAATTGCCTATACAGTTATATGTAACTATTTTCAAATACACGAGAACGCGAGAACGCGAGATTGCGACATTGGACAAGTGTCGCGATCTCGCGTTCTCGTGTTTTTGTGCTTATAGCCTATACAGTTGTATGTAACTATTTTCAAAAACACGAGAACGCGAGAACGCGAGAACGCGAGAACGCGAGAACGCGAGATTGGTCAAGTGTCGCGATCTCGCGATCTCGCGTTCTCGTGTTTTTGTGCTAATAGCCTATACAGTTGTATGTAACTATTTTCAAAAACACGAGAACGCGAGAACGCGAGATTGCGAGATTGGTCAATTCTCGCGATCTCGCGTTCTCGTGTTTTTGTGCTCATTGCCTATACAGTTGTATGTAACTATTTTGTAAGGTAATTCGTCACGGTAAACTCGCGTGCAACGGCGTGAACTGAGGTGCGCACAAACCATTGTATCTAACATCTTTAAGACACTGCTTATTACTGTCTACAAACTCAAAAAGTTGGAAGAATGATGTTGGATGATGAATAAAATCTCACGCTCGTGTCTTTTGACATCAAAACGACGAAATAAACCACAAGGTTCATAGAAATTTCTGCTTTGCAAATTAATGCAGTTTATTTCAAAATGGCTGCTCAAAATCACGTGACTTTCGACAATGTCAGAATGCACATTTTCCAAGTCTTTTGATTATACAGAAATATATATGTAGACTGGTAACATAATAAAGTCAAGAACACGCTCCCTTTCTTGCCTGTGAACTGACTGAATTTGACAAATATTGTCTGACAACTAACAGTCAAATAACCAACATGGATGCCAAATGGTATTTTTCAGAAAGAGTTTGTTTGTTTGTTTGTTGTTAACGCCGCACTCAGCAATATTCCAGCTATATGACGGCGGTCTGACATCAAATATATAAACACTCATTTGGGTGGCCCAGTCGTCTAAGGCGCCGCGATTCTCTGTGCAGAGCTGCGTCAGTTGGGCACGCCCGAAACCTATGATTGTGGGTTCGAATCCCGGTTCGCCCTGATTATGTTTCTTGTTTCACCATACCCGTTCTCGTGGGCTTCATCGAAGAGGTAAACGTCTGAGACCTGCATCACTTCGGGCTTTCCTCTCATATTAAGCTGACACGCTGTGATATAACTGGAATACTGATAAAAGCAGTGTTAGACCCAACTCTCGCACTTACTCTATAGATGACTACGCGTTTAATCGCTAAGAACATCGAAGAACGAAGCGGGATGTATTATACGATTAATCATGACCTCATTTCTGATGATTCGATTGTGATCTTGTAACATTATAACGCAGTGAGTGACGACGTTAATTGTGAGAGGGAAGTGACCGTCAGTTTACTCTCCATGGATGTTGTGGCACTTTTATCGTAATGGCGGCTGCATGAAGACGATAAACATCCCAGTGTCACCCACAGGGTACGGGTAATTTACATGTTTGTCGTGTCTCGAAATATGAATTGTAAATAGTGTATCGTGCCAAATATATGGTGAGTTACTGAATACATACAGCAGTTTCAAGAAAGTGGTAATTGTATTTATAATGTTAAGTGTATTTTACAACATGGACCAGGTTTATATTGTATCTTATGAGTGATGTCGGGATCGAGTTATCGCCCTTGATGAATTGTTTGTTTATTATAGGGTTAAGATAATGATTTTGTATATCATTGATTATTAAGTTCATGTTCATGTACAGAATATAGACGTATGTTTATATGAACTGAATGATTGTATGAATATGTATGTGTATGAAACCTATGCAGTATTGTTTTTTATAATGTTATTGTTTTGTACATTAAAGGATGTCATTATCTACTCTGGCAATAAACACTCACACCCGTAGCCTATGTTTGAAATTGTATTTTCCTTCACAATCCCCGGTTACAATATGACAATCGGTTTTGGGAGAAAAGGTACGTGTAATCGACCTGAGGATTGTGTGAGCATATGCGGGAAATACCCGCCTTAAATAGGGGTAAATATTTTTAAACCTTGTACATTTTATCAACATCCTTAAAGAGGCTGTACATAATGTTGATATCTCATATATATAGAATACTAAACGAGCTCCCGTGTAATACCAATTTTATGAAACGAGTGAATAGTTCTGGTATCTGACGAGCGAAAGCGAGTCAGATACCATAACTATTCACGAGTTTCATAAAATTGGTTTTACACGGGAGCGAGTTTAGTATTTTATTTATTACTGGCCATTTATAACGTTTTTAGAATTATACTGTTGAATGTGAATAGGCTGACACCTACACGATCCACGGCATAATCCAACTGAGTTTAACACAGTAATACTTCAGTAATACTTCAAATACGTCAAAAGTTGAAACGTATGAATTTAATACCATCCAACGGTCCACCTTTAGAATTCAGGCGTCCGTTCCACAAAATTATCGTAGCGTTAAGGTTATCGCAACTCATATACTTTAACTTTGACCAACGACTGTCGTCGCGCTACCGTACGATCGCCTTGTACGGGGCCTTGTACCTCAAAGTTTACAATCACGTCACAATACCCGATGACGTAATTTGTGGAATTTTGTCGCAAGATCCTTCGGCGAAACAATGCCACGTGACGTCAACCTAGCAACAAGGTTGCTGGGGTCATCCAGTGTGCATAAGCTCCTCTCAGTGATCTATCATCTCCACAAGCAATGTCGTTGAATAAGCCAAGGGATGTTGAGAGCTTTCAATATTTGTTCGTGAAACGTGTTCCGAGAGTACATAAGCACGCGTTTTGGTATTACACAATGTGTAATACAGCTGTATGTTTATTAAACGGGTGATCTCTTCACGGGCAAGTAATAAAATCATTAAACGACTCGTGGTTGTTGTTTATTGTACAATAAAACACTAGCCCCTCATGGTTTATTCTCCCTGCAGTGTTTTATTGTACTCCCACTCGTCGTTTATTTCTTTAACAGTGGCCCGCTCATTTATGATAACATGCGGGCGGTTTAATGATAGTTTTATCCATTTTAACTATAAAATAATGTAAAGCGGGATGTTTTGTAGTCAGGTTGGAGCGGATGAAAATATGATAATTAATTTTGTATTTCAAACTGGTCTATGAGAATTTTGCCTTTCATGAATATGCTAGCCGTGTATAACATTGCCTCATGGAGAAACTCACTGGCCTGTGATTATTTCTGTAACTGTAGTACTGCTGGTGCGGCTTTAAGCAATATTACTCACTCACTCACTGACGGTAATAGTTTTGTTTCCAGCTTTCGGACACATTTATGTTTTCACCATCATTGGACATTCATGTACACAATTTCTTTTGTTAAAGTATATTGAGCATGTTGAGGGTTTTATCATAAAGAACATAGGAAACTGTAACAACGGGAGATGACTCAGACTTTGTGTATGTAAATTACATAGCATTTTCAAGCTCAAGTCATAAGTTTGCTAAATGCTACTTGGAGAATGAAGAACATGAAAGAAGCATGACCGAAGGACTACTAACGTGCGCATGGGCCTTGACCTTGTGATATTACGCATGCGCACGGACAGCGTCTAAAACGCGAGAACACGAGAACGCGAGATCGCGAGAAAATGAAATGTCGCATTCTCGCGTTCTCGCGATTTCGTTATTTTGTGGCCTAATTTGACAAGTCGAGATTGCGAGATTGCGAGATTTTGCATCATGTCCAAATGTCGCATTCTCGCGTTGTCGACTTTTGACAAAAAGTGCTATGTACCAAAAACACGAGAATGCGAGATCGCGAGAACGCGAGATTTTGGCCAAATCTCGCGTTCTCGCGATCTCGCATTCTCGTGTTTTGGGCATATTTACCTCGTTTCCAAAGGTCGAGATCGCGAGAATGCGAGATCGCGAGAATGTCCCTTACAGTATTCCATAGTATGCTCTTCGACACTTTTTCGGGATTTACACGATTCATTCACACGGGAAAGATATTCCGTAATTCTCTAAATGTTTTCTTCTGTACCGTGTTTTAAAGGTTGTCAGGTAGCGGAGTGTATTGACCCAGGCCGATTACCCTCCTGGGTACAATAAGTAAAAAACGCGTCACCCGTCGTAATATGATTGGAAGCTTTTATGAAGATGAAGTCACATCATTCTCACTCACTCATCGAAACACGAGCAAGACTCAGTACGAGCAAGACTCAGTACGAGTACACTGGTAACATGTGATGATTTTAAAATATCGGGTAGAAATTCAAAGAATGATACCATTAAATGGTTTAACCCAGATGTTTACCAGTTAAACAAATTAGAAAATAAGTTGAAGTTACTCTGTTGAAATTGTTTACTCGCATGGACAACGATTCACGGGTTTGTATACACTACGACCCTCAAGATATCCAGCGCAGATATCACATGGCTAATGCACATGATGCACCCGATGTCAAGAGATAAACACTGATGTTTGTGCAATGTACACCGAGTGGTCATTGCTCAGAACACTCGCTGTCCTCCACATGTCTACTGTAAACGTTTTGTAAGCTTTGCTGAGGCAATGAATGTTGTAACCTTGATCAAACAACTTTTTCAGCAAGAGTCGTATGACGTTCTTTGAAATCTTCGTAGAAAGAGAACGCGTGATGTGACCTACACACATGAAGATACCAAAAGCTGGAGCTGCTGGAATATTAAGGAAGAGAATATATTGATGTCAACTTCTTTATTATGCGGAATACAACGTTTCAGAGTATATGCTTACTCCTTTATCGGGTGAATGATGAAGGAGTAAGTATATACTCTGAAACGTTGTGTTCCTCGTAATAAGTAAGTTGACATCCATATATTCTCTTCCTTATGTGTATCACTTCTAAATGCCTTTCAAAGTGCTGGAATATTGCTCAACACAAAGGGAAAGTTGCTATTGGAAAGTTAAAGTCATACCTCTTGTCAAAAAGTTTTGTGGTGAGTTTTTTTGTCACTCTGAATATTTACGCGTAGATCTAAATATGAAACAGATGCAGCGGTGAGACTGGTGTCTTTCATTCCCAGTTCAGGGGTGTAAATCAGTGGACGGGAAATGGGTATTTGTCCATAATTGAACGATATCAGATCATCGGTTTTCCTGAAGCTTAAGTTAAACTTCTTGGCTAAATGCCTTTCTTTCGATTTTGCCAAAATGCCATCGATACATGATGAACATTTGGTAAAGGAACACTGTAAGTACTGGCTCTCTTCATAATAATGTAAGCAGGAAGAAGAGGGTAGTCCAATAACTTTTGTTTGTTTATTTGTTTGTTTAACGCCGCACTCAGCAATATTCCATATATATATATTCTCAGCTATATGAAGGCGATCAGTAAATAATCGAGTCTGGATCAGACAGTCCAGTGATTGACATCATGAACATCGATCCACGCAATTGGGATACGATGACGTGCATCAACCAAACCAGCGAGCCTGACCACTCGATCCCGTTAGTCGCCTTTTACGACAAGCATAGTCGCATGGGTTGGTGAAGACCTATTCTACCCAGGATCTTCACGGGTCAGTCCAATAACTACTGCCATGGAACAGTTACCAAACATGTCGTTAGATTACCGATCTCGGTTCTGTTTTTCATAATGCATATGCCACATTGTGAACACATGTTTTTCTTATCCGAAACTTAGTACTATTTTAGAAAGATGACTATATGGAAGTACTGAAAAATATTATAAGCGGTGCTTAACATTTCCTTGGTGTTTGGTTGCCTCACCTCTCATCCAGACTGGAAACACGCCGCCGCAGAAGCCCAAGCCTGGGGGCTGCGTCCACAGCGCCACGCCGACTGCACCGTACCAGACGTTGTCGGCGTTGCTGAGGAAGTAGTCCGGTACGACAGCTTCCCCCTGGTCTAGCGGGTAGTCCCAGCGTCTCCTGATGCCATCGGGGAAGGGGGTGTAGGAACTGCACTCCTGGGGGACACCTGAGAGTAATATACTGATGAGATGCTTCTGCCGCTTAAAAAAGATCTTCAAAAGTTTTGTGTTTGTGGAGATATAAACGAAAACACTAGCGCGGATTTACACAGTGTGGACGCCGGTGTTTACGTTCGGGACATTTTGTTAAATAATATTGAAATCAAACAAAAAATATTTTATAAAAACAACTGCTTATTAACAAACAACAAACTGTAGACAGCAACACGAATGTCAATGACATCGTTCAGTGCAATAATTCAACAAAGGCCACGCCCATTCTATTTTTAGCCTATCAGGAAACAGTAGTCAGTTGGTGGGCGTGGCCTAATTGTTATTGCATGGTTAGCGAATAAAATACTACAAAATCTCTAGCAAATTTATCCATTCAGTTATAAGGATCGATTATTACAACTGCAACAACTATCAAGTTCAGACAAACAGACTTTTCAATACAGGCGCTAACTAATATCTTTATCAAGCAGGTGACCAACAAGTGGGTCGAATAAAAGAAAGAAAATAGACGTTCAAATCCACAAGTAAACTCTTTTTGATATCGTTTATAATATGTCACTTAAAGAAATCAGAAATTCTTCGTCAGTCATTCAGTGTAATGTACAATTACATTAACTTCCCATTGATTGTCTTAAGTCCAATTTTCACTACACGTGGTTTTGAGAGTCATGGACTGGATGCTAAGATCATCTCAGCTGACTGGTCCATCTTACAGAGCTGCTATAAATAGATTAAGAAATGGATGACTCACAATTTTCTGAAACTAAACGAGTCCCAAACAGAGTTCTTAACCATCGGCGCGAGGAGCAAACTAGAATTAATAAGTAAGTCTGCAAACGCAGTCCTCCTTTATTGGAAGCTGAGAAATCAACCAAACACCAGAAGCCACAAACCCTGAAGTGATATTAGATGAACATAGGGTATGATCAACCAGGTTACCAATATTGTAAATGTGCGTCAACCTTTCTAAATGTCAGCTGGAATGATCCAGAACATCGCTGCAATGTCAGATCCAGAACACTGTTGCAAAAATAGTCACAAGAAGCACAAAATTGGATCGTGTCACACCAGTCCTCATGAAGCGTCAGTGGTTACAAATATCCTCAAAAAACCTTCATAACCCTAAGTCTAGCTTACAAGTGTTTCCGCTCGGACGCGCAGTCTTACTCGTCTGAATCTTTTGGAGGTACACAGACCACTACGCTGATCAAGATCTAAAACTCCTCAACATTTCAAGAGAAATATCGAAAATCTGGTCCAGACTCCATTATTTACAGACCGCCGTCAAATAGTTGGGATATTGCTGAGTCCGGCGTTAAACAAAAAAAAAACAACGTTATAGAATTTAGGCTCTTACCTCCTATACAAACGGAAAAAGTACCTGTGCTCCATAGTGTAGTACTTCTACATTGCTGTATGTAGGATCTTACCTCCCACCTTGTCATCCTCCTTCTTCTTGTCCTCGTCGTCAAGGTAATCCGGGAACAACTCTTTAAATAGAATAGGAAGACACCGAGAAGAGATGGAGGGTGATATTTGTGGATGTTCATGGAAAATAACAAACTCGCAAACTGATATGGCCACACTACCACCTTGGTAACTGGATCACGTGCTTCAGGAGATGTTACAGAGTCCTTTTTTCTTGGTCGACGTGGGACTCAATTTAACATTTGATACTTCAACAATTGTACTCACACCCAGACACGCTGTCCTGTATAACCACGTTAATACATGTACAACAGTAATATCTAACACATAAATAAAAAAGGAAGTACCGTATTCGATATAATAAGCGCCCAGGGCGCTCTCAAAATAAGAAATAGGGTCGTCTTATTAGAATAAAATGTTGGTGAATAAAATCAGAGTTGAAAGATCGTAAATTTCGTGGTTTATGCTGACAGCCTGAAATGATAGAAAAAAAGTCTGTGTGTATTATACACGACAGATATATTTTTCCAGAATTAAATTGTCCATAACAAAGGGTGCATATAACACACGAGTGCGTATTATACACGAATAAATAAGTCTTGTGTACATTGATCAATCGGAAGGAATTGGAATTGTTCACTAGCCAATATATCCACAAATATCGCCGTGGGCGCTTATTAGAGCGGGGCGCTTATTACGTCGAATACGGTATGCTCAATCCGTTGTCTGGCACCTACCTGGAAATTCCTCATAACAATCCACGGAGTAATCAACCTGTTGGCAGCAGTCGAATGACACTCTCTCTACCAGCATACCGGTCAGAAAACCATCTGCACATACCCTCTCCTCACATCCCTCCTCCCTTAACGGCACGTTGGTTGTACACGGTGCTACAAGAACGTTGTATATGATGTTTCTTAAATATACTCACCGTCAAAAGAAACGCGAACCATAGAAACATATAGTTGTTGTTGTTTGTTGTTTATCGTCGCACTCAGCAGTATTCCAGCTATATGACGGCGGTCTGTAAATAATCGAGTCTGGACCAGACAATCCAGTGATCGATCCACTCGATAGGGACTCGATGACATGCTTCAACCATGTCAGCGAGTCTGACCACCCCATCCCGTTAGTCGCCTTTTACGACAAGCATAGTCGCCTTTTAGAGCAAGCATGGGTTGCTGAAGACGAGAAACATATAGAGATGTATTTACGTTTAGAAGAGATGTTCCAATGTGTACTACTTAATGACAAAACTTACAATCAGTCAAGTGCACGTGTTACCACAGCGTCTTTATTCTTATCACGACATGCTGCACGGGATTTCCAAACTTTAGACACTAATCCTGCACGAGACAAATGCTGCATCTCGAGTCATGGATCTATGATGTGTGATGGGTCCATGAGCGTCGGTTCACCTAACATACCAGTACATACAACTCACTCTTGGTCTTGTTCTGATCCTCTTCATCGCCTTGATGAAAATCAATTCCAAGTCTTGCTGGAAGATTTAAATGTAAATTAGATATATAAATGGCATATGACACTCAATATGAGATAACTCATCATAATGTGGATTTATGTTGCCGAATTGGCGTAAAGTATAGATTCGCTCAAATAGTATGTAGCATAATAAGTTTGTTTAAAGCGTTTCCTCGTCACACCTAAAAGCCGGTTCTATTTAATAAAATTGGATATACTTTGAAATCTATTTGTACTCTCTTTCGCATTAATACAATGGAAATATTAGCAAAGCGGCACAAACTAAACTCACTCACTCAATCAATAACCCATCGTTTATCGAGTTGAAAACATTAAATTATTTAAATAATATAATTAATAGATAATCGGATAATCGATGAGGTAGCTTATGGTTAAAGCGTTTGTTCTCACGCCGAAGGCCCGGTGTTCCCACTCTGAAACAATGCTGATGTCTCCTTCCATGATATTGCTGGAATATTAAAGCCATACTCACTCACTCATTTAACTGCTGATCAATAATATTGTCTATTTCTTTCCTGAAATAAGAGACACAGATACGTTTGACGAAACTACATACGTTCTGCATTCGCCCAACTGAGCACAAGAAACTGCAGCAGGTACATTTTGTTCTCGTCTTGACAACTGAGAAACACTCTACCAAGTTCCCTTACGTACTTTTAGCTTGACAATAAACACAAACGTCGTACATGATCACCGCGTTATTGTCAGGTGTGCGACCTGCCATTTGCATCAACACGGCAAGGGCCGCATGCCACAATAGGCTTTGCTTGCTTTCGTTAGGACTCTCAAACAGGAATATGTCATACCAATGTTCTGATCTCAGGATTAGCATACGTGATGCCGCATATCAAATTGAAACTTAGGGTTGCCAAGTGCACGTCGTTAGGTGTTGTGAACATGCTGTTTGACCTGGCATCAAGTGTTGTTTGTAAAAGCAGTGACCTGATTACTTCTTACGGTATTTTCAATGCATAGCTATAGGATATGGCTCAATTATTCTACCGCTGGCGTGTCTGAGAATGAAAGTGGTAGGGGCTGTTTGTGTCGGATAGGGTCAACGTCTATTTTTATGTGTATTTGCCTCTTTTGTTCCTTTTTGAAACGGTCTGTAGCTCAGGAAGTGATGCATGAGTGAAAATGACTGTGACCTGTTTCACCTGTGATAGGAGATAAACTTGTCCATACCGAAACAACGAAACACAATGGGAAAAAACATGTGAAATAAAACCATAACATAATGAAAGTCACTGCTTTATCATATGTATAATAAACCACAGAAGAAAAATATAACAATAGTTTGAGTAATTCTTTAACAGGGAATCAATTAACCACAGGTAAATCATAAAAAAATATTGAAATCTCCAACAGTGGTGCACCGATCTCTGCACCCTGAATGCACACACTTACAGTATGTTGCACCCTTAATGTACGTCTCACGGTGAGACGGTAACGGTAACCTCCACGGAACACCTGCTGGCCGCCTGTCTGAGATGTAAGATACTCTGCTCGCTGAATACTTGCAATGATGTGATCTAAGGAAGATAATATATGGATGTCAACTTCTTTATTATGAGGAACACAACGTTTCGGAGTATATGTTTACTCCACCTGATGAAGGAGTGAGCATAAACTCCGAAACGTTGTGTTCCTCATAATAAAGAAGTTGACATCTATATATTCTCGTCCTTATGTGTATCACTTCTAGATGCCTTTCAAAGACATGATGTGATCTTGTTTAATACTTTCCAATGTGATGGGATTTAAATAAAGGAAGTGATATACATTGACACATTTTAGTCAGTCTAATGTTAACCGCACTGATCTCTGAACGAAAATAGAGTTTACAGCCAAATGTATTAATAGTGAGTGAGTTTGGTTTAACGCCACTTTTCACAGTATTACAGTTATATCGCGGCGTGTCAGCTTAATGTGGGAGATAAGCCCGAGGTGATGCAGGTCTTAGACGTTTACCACTTCGGTGAAACCCACGAGCACGGGTATGGTGCTGACAAACCTAGAAACATAATCGGGGCGAACCGGGATTCGAACCCATAGTCATTGGTTTCTGGCGTGCCCAAGGGACGCAACTCTCGAAAAGCGAATCGCGGCGCCTGTGACGACTGGGCCATCCGTGCCTCCTATGTATAAATATCTCTGCTTAGCTTAAGAACTGGCTTGTTTGAACATCAATGGATTTAAAACGTAAATTGCACTGGTCTTTATTAAAAATTGATGTGATTGGTTCTAAATTATGTTGTTGTTGTTGTTTATACAATAAGGAGTATTTAATTCATTTAGTTGGTTTGGTTTGTTGTCTTGCGCCGCACTCAGCAATATTCCAGCTATATGACGGTGGTCTGTAAATAATCGAGTCTGGACCTGACAATCCAGTGACTGATGTCATGAGCATCAATCCACGCAATTGGGATCGATGACATGATTCAACTAAGTCAGCGAGCCTGACCACCCGATCATGTTAGTCGCCTCTTACGACATACATAGTATAAAGCAATGTCATTCAAAGAATAGGAATTACACAATAGGCATAGGTGAGTTATTTTGAGCATGTGTTTATGATGTTTTATGTTTTCATGTTTTATTAAGCATGTCTTAGTCGCCTCTTACGACAAGCATAGTCGCCTTTTACGGCAAGCATGGGTTGCTGAAGACATATTGTAATCCAAATCTTCAAGGGGTTAGTGCATCTACTGGTTTTTTTTCAGTTACTAACATTAGTGGTTCAGTCGCTCTATATTCAGTTTCCTACATTGATATCTGTAGGCAAATTTGAATGTAGGCACAATGGGATGTAGGCACAATGGGATCGAACCGGCACCGCTGGCCCTGTAGTCTGACGCGCCGCAAGTCTCTGTCTAGAGTTACGTCCCTTGGTCGTGCCAGAAACCTTTCGTGGTTGGTTCGAGACCCGATTCGCCAACTTAAGGTTTGTCAGCACCATGTTGTAGGATTCACCATGGTGGTAAACGTCTGGAGACTCGTGACTTCGGGCTTTCCTTCCACCTCAATCTGACTCGCCGTCATATAACTGAAATATTGTTCAAAGTGGAATTCACTCGCTTACTAACTCACTCTTTCAGGCACTGACATTCTTTTTTTCTGCACATGTCCATGCTAAAGAATAATGTTCACAAAGATTTCCAGTCAGTACATGCAGTTTTTGTCAGCGCCATTATACAGTTATACATGCATACTAGATACATTGGAGTGAGTTTATGCTTTACGTCACATCGGCAATATTTCAGCCATATCGTGACTAGATACATTAGAAATAAAACTAGTGACTAATAGGCAATCTCGCGGTGTTTGGAATAAAGGAAATAATGCCTAGTATTGGGCGGAAAAGGCAAAATAGCGGTGAAAATTATATGAATGGATTACTGAAAAGCATTGTAAAATAAGTCCTGCCATACCGGTAGCACCCGCCACGCACACAATTTCCACAAGATAATATGTAAGGAAGAGATTATATGGATGTCAACTTCTTTATCATGAGGAACACAACGTTTCGGAGTATATGCTTACTCCTTCATCAGTTGAATATCTAAGATAATATGTGTTTGTAAAAATGTCTTGACGCGGTAGGGGAGTATGACATAGCCGTTAGTATTTCAGCTGGTGTATAGGTCGTTTTATATTGCACATTTATCCACAGGCTCAACATTCTGATATTGTCATACAAACATATACATAAACATATTTCTAGTGGTCTTGTGCGTCTGCCGTTCAATCCCCGAGTTTGATCTCCTGCCACGTCATACAAAAGATGTTAAAAGATGGTACTTGTAGTTACCCTGCCTTGAGCTCGGCATTAAGGGGCTTAACAAGGACTGGTCCGCTAAGAGTCAGTATACTGTGCCTGAATGAGGTATTGATGTTAAACTGCGGCATGGTATCTGATTGGGGTAGCACGAAAAAACCGGCATTAGTCCGGACTAGTACAAGCAGCCACACACACACACACACACACACACACACACACACACACACACACACACACACACACACACACACACACACACACACACACACACACACACACACGTGCATGCACGTCGCTATCTTGAACGCCACGGTAAACTCCATTTAACCTCACCTCACCTTTGGCCTATATGAGGAAAAAAATCATATTTTAAGAAATGAATCATATTGTCTGTGTCTGTCAAGCGGACAAGGGTGTGGAGAATCGGAATGGAGGTCACACATTAAGTCTTAAACCATATTCATATATTCTGATATTGATATTGAGAAGAATATATGTGCTTTTGTTAATAAAAGCGACAAAACCCTTTCTATATTCAATAGAAATCTCGGCATAAAGCTCAATTGTACCTCAGACATTGTGAAATGTAGACACCAGGGGCTGGAGCTGTAGGAATATTGCTGTACATAAAGGGAAAGCTGACTATTGGAAAGCTGAAGTTATCCCGCTTGTCATACACTCTTGTGGAGAGGATGTAAGGTTTTAATTCAATCTCTGCTTAAGCTATGACCGGCAAATAACATAAATACAGAAAAATAAAATTGTTCTATCATGACAGGTCCCATCACGTCTAAAATGTTCGTTTGAAAAAATATGTTTAAAATCCCACTGCAATACATGCTACTGGGAATATTTTAAAGTATCTACTACTGAATTAACTCGTGCCTTGTACTGGATCCCTTTTTTTTGTTCGTTTAACGCCACGCTCAGCAATTTCCCAGTTATGACGGCATTTTGTAAATAATCGAATCGGGGGCATCGATCTACCAATTGGGATATGATGACGGGGACCTGGTTACTATCCAAAACAGTTGTTTTTGTTGCCTCCTTTATGCCTCCTATCAAGGGTAGATTCACATACAAAGTGTATGGATCTGTGTATTGTCTTTGCACACTTTGAAATATAAAGATGTAATATGTATTAATGAGCATGAAATATCACCATAAAAAATCTCCAGTTGGGGTACGTATCCGCATAGTATCCTCAGTTTGGTACTACTCTTCATAGTTTCCTCAGTTTCGTACTACTCCTCATAGCTATATATATAGTTTCCTCAGTTTGGTACTACTCCTCATAGTTTCCTCAGTTTGGTACTACTCCTCATAGTTTCCTCAGTTTGGTACTACTCTTTGTTTCCTCAGTTTGGTACTACTCCTCATAGTATCCCCAGTTTGGTACTACTGATAGTTTCCTCAGTTTGGTACTACTCCTCATTGTTTCCTCAGTTTGGTACAACTCCTCATAGTTTCCTCAGTTTGGTACAACTCCTCATAGTTTCCTCAGTTTGGTACTACTCTTTGTTTCCTCAGATTGGTACTACTCTTTGTTTCCTCCTCAGTTTGGTACAACTCCTCATAGTTTCCTCAGTTTGGTCCTACTCCTCATAGTTTCCTCAGTTTGGTACCACTCCTCATAGTTTCATCAGTTTGGTACTACTCCTCATAGTTTCCTCGGGTTGATCCTACTCCTCCCAGTGTCCTCAGTAGACGTTTCCATTCCGCAAAGTATCCCCTTAGGTTAATCCAGAAGTCAGTTCGCACAGAACTGTGAAATCAGCAAATAACACACAATCAATGAATAATTAACAAATCAATATGAAATGCACAGTTTTAGGTTTACAATAACAAAAGGCGATACAATGGGTCAAATCAGTGGAAGCAACAGTGAGTATATGCGTGTCGTAAAAGGCAACTATGCGTGTCGTAAGAGGCGACTAACAGGATCGGGTGGTCAGACTCGCTGACTTCGTTGATGCATGTCATCGTATCTCAATTGCGTAGATCGATATTCATGATATCAATCACTGGCTTGTCTGTTTCAGACTTGATTATTTACAGAAAACTGTCATGGATCGATGTTCATGATATCAATCACTACATTGTCTGGTTGGTCCAGACTCGATTATTAACAGACCGCCGTCAAAAAGCCTGAATATTGCCGAGTGCGGCGTTAACCAAGCAAGCAACAAACAAACAAAAAGTGAGTGACAGACCCTATAATCAATGTCAGATCCTCCAAGAATGTCTTGAAATAAGCACGGTTGGTTGGTTGGTTTGTTGTTTAACGCCGCACTCAGCAATAGTGCAGCTATACGACCAGACAATCCAGTGATTGATATCATGAGCATCGATCCACGCAATTGGGATCGATGACATGCATCAACGAAATAAGCACGGGCTCAAAAATTGAATTTACAAGGTGTGGAAGATGTCATGAAGGGTTCAGATAGGTATAGTGTATACTGTCCGCACTCGCCGAGAATATACGGTGCAAGCCAGGTCGTTATAGGCCACGAATCGCCCTTGTCTCTCTCTAATATAGGTGCCTGCCTCTTTGTTCTGGCGATAGAGCGTCTGCCCGGAGACCGTCGGGGGTTCGATCCTTGGCCGCGTCACACAAACATATGTTCGTGCCTGGTGTTCAGCATTAAGGGAATAATACAAGGACTGGTCGGCTCGGATGATATAGTGTGTCGAACTATCATGTCTGTCGTGTTTGTCAACAACAGCCGAAGGGAGTTAACTCTAAATTACTACCTGCCGCGGCGTACCACAAACAATCCGGCCACCCAATACTCGATATTGTACGAGCGCTTCATTTGCTGCCACTGACCATCACTGCCTACAACATATGTAGTATTTTCCGTGCCGCCTGTGCTGCAGGATGCACTCAACTTTTAGCGAACACCTTGCATCGTCACTATTGACAGTATTCATAAACATGTGCTCAAAATACCTCACCGGATGCCTATTGTGTAATTCCTATTGTTTGAATGACATTGCTTTATACTATGTTTGTCGTAAGAGGCGACTAACTTGATTGGGTGGCCAGGCTCGCTGACTGGGTTGATGCATGTCATCGATCCCAATTACGTGACTCGATTATTTACAGACCGCCGTCATATAGCTTGAATATTGCTGAGTGCGGCGTTAAACAACAAACTCAACCATACCAAAAACCACAATTGCTGCTCGATAAACCGTGTTTGAGTTTATATTCAAGTTGGTATTTCCGCTACCCAAAGTGTTCAGTGAAGCAGGCTTATTGTTGATAGTCCTTTTGGAGACACAAATGCGATGTTTCATTAATGCGAACAAAAGCCACTCGTATTTTGCGCAATTAGTTGACGCTAGCGGTAATTTTAGCGTTAAGATTGACAGTATAGTCGGACTCCCACAATCGACTATGCTTTCAGCAGAGTTTGAGGGCTTTTATTATTATTTTATTATCATGAAAAGTTAACTTGAATTGTTTTTGTATGATATACGTGGTGATACATATTTTCAGTGTCATTTACACTATCCTGATGTGTCGGCTTCGTATTGATAATGTATCGTGTTTCTAGAAAATATTGATGGAATCAAGGTTGGTTTCAGCATACAGGTAACACAAGCAGCGGCTGATGTGCCTTGATTAAAACTGTACATCGAGTGTTGCAGGTTTGTCACAACTGTGTCAGCTGGGAGTGCTAACGCTGCGGCACCGGTAAACAGACACTCGCTATCTCTCTGTGGACCAACAACACAGTGTATACCTTACAACTGCGCTGGGCGTAGGGATCGACAAAGTCTATTCTTTAAATAAGACTACAAATAATTTATCCTCTGGTTTTACCTCCAAATTAGTTTGTTCGTTGGACGTGCTCCTTGAAGAAACGGAAAATTACGTGAGTGAGTGCGTGCATGGGTCCGTGTATGGGTGCGTGGGTGCGTGAGTGAGTGGGTGAGTCCGTGCGTGCGTGGGTTGGTGAGTGAGTGAGTGAGTGAGTGGGTGAGTTGGTGGGTCCGTGCGTGAGTGGGTGGGTCCGTGCGTGCGTGCGTGAGTGGGTGGGTCCGTGCGTGAGTGAGTGGTTGAGTGGTTGAGTGAGTGAGTGAGTGGGTGAGTTTTACGCCGTTTATTATCACTATTCAAGCAACATCACAATGGGGACACCAGACACGAGCTTCAAACATTTTGTCATGAACCACAATAAAATAGCAATGATACCAGGTACCAGTGACGTATACAATATATTGGTCATCGCGTAGATGGTTTATTGCATATGGGGCATGTGGCAGATATATACCAGATACCCATATGTATGCTAATGCAGATGGTGCTTCATCTTCATGCAAGTTCTAGCTTCAACAGGGGCGGTCGGGTAGCCTAGTGGTTAAAGCGTTCGCTCGTCACGCCGAAGACCCGGGTTCGATGGGCACAATGTGTGAAGCCCATTTCTGGTGACCCCGCCGTGATATTGCTGGAATATTGCTAAAAGCGGCGTAAAACCATACTCACTCACTCTAGCTTCAACAAGACTTAGAGTCTCGCTTTAGACCAGTTGTACTTTGAACCGCTTTTGAAGCAGGTGTTACATTGTAACGTATTTACTATCACGTTTTCTTGAATCATTTGCTAACATTCGTTAATGTCTATTCAATTTGAAAATACATTATTCCACACATGTATACAAGTACTATTGGCACAAAGCGTTAGTATTATCTGACTGGTGAACTAACACATTTATACATTGATTTCAAATTGTAGCGTGTCAGCAAAGGTAAGTAAGCTTTTAATACATCCTGTCTGACACTGTTTCAAAGTTTGGCCGTGTCGGCGCAATGTGATACGTTCAGATGTAACAGATTGTGTACACCTGCTCGAGATGGACCTTCAGCAGTCATGCAGGAACTATCAGGTGGTCATCCTGCACGACACGCAGTAATGGCACATGTGTTGTCAACATTAATCTTCACTATTTAATGACTGTAGTTGCACCTAATGTTCTAAACACACACAGGGGAGAAATCAAGTAGGACTCTCCCACTCAGGTTGTCTTTTGTCTTTGTCTCGTATTGTGTCTCATCTAACGGGAATATTTTTTTCTTCTGAAACATGTGCCACAACATATATTGACAACAGTCATCTTTAAACGCATGCTTTTGACGGAATTGTGGAACAGATTCTTGATTTATGATCACGGAATTGTTTTCTCCCTTTTATTCGCAGATTCCATAAAAATATTCGTAATTTAGAAATGTCAATTGTTTACTAGCCAATATAAAGAAAATGCTGAGGACGATTGTGCTCCTGGTGGCTGCCGTGACCCTTGCTGAAGGTAAAGTTTTCAATTATTTTTATTAACGACTCATTTATGTATACACATCGTTATGATTATTTCGTCATTATACATTGTGGAAATACCAACCCTGTTGAAAGGACCACAGTTTAAAACTCTCTGTAGAAATCGAAGAATGTGACCAGCGCTGACAAAAATAGTGTTCATCGCAGTGCAAAAGTATGAATACAGCTTTTGTAAAGAAAAGAGTGGTGCATTTTTTTTGTTGATATTCGCGTTTAGTAATGCTGTGATTGTATTGCAATTTAATTATATCTCTGTACACAACAGACGTAGTTAAAAAATTAACATATTGTTTTTATTAGTTTTAACAAAATCAGTAAATGCACTATCGTGTAGCTGAATTGTCTTGTTCATTGATCACTTAATTGTGTGGTGTGTTTTACAGGCCGTCGAACTGGCAGGCGTACTGCGTCAGGCAATAAATATACTCTCTCAAAAAAGAAACGCATAACGAAAATGGTAATTTGATGCAGCAATGTATTGGTACAGGGTGGGTTTTTCAAAAATATTTGTTTTGTTTATGATTTCTCTGGTGTTTTTGTCTTAAAACGTCATATCCAAACGCATCCCGCATGAAAAACCCGTATGTTAAAGCATGATTTTCGATAGACGCATTTAATGTCACAGAACACGTATTGCACGTGCAATGCGCGGGAAACTCGGGGATCACATCGTGTAGTGGATGGGTATAAAAGATCGATCTCCGTCTGTTTTCATTCACTTAATTTGGAAGTTTTTGAAGACTGCTAAATGCCAAGACTGAGCCGCGCCAATCGTCACATCGGCATAGGTCTCCTGGAAGCAGGACAATCTCAACTTGCAGTTGCCCGTCGAATGAATGTTCACCAAAGCACGATTTCTCGTCTCTGGGGGAGATATCGGCAGCAGAACTCGGTGGAAGATGAACCTAGAAGTGGACGTCTTCGAGTCACCACTGCGGCGCAAGATAGGTACATCCGGGTACATCACCTGCGTCAGCGAACAGCTACAGCGACCACTACCGCTAGGCAAATATCCGGATTGAGAAGGATATCTGCACAGACTCTCAGGAACAGACTACGAGAGGCACGTTTAAGAGCAAGAAGACCCTACTTTGGCCCCGTTATGCGTCAGCAGCATCGACGTCATCGCGCTCAATGGTGTACCAACGTTCAGGCCTGGAATTTGGTGAATTGGCGTCGAATCTGGTTCAGCGATGAATCGAGATTTCTGTTGGAACGTCGCGATGGAAGAATGCAGGTGTACAGACGACGTCATGAACGTTTTGCCGACGCTTGTATCCCCCAGGTGGACAGATTCGGCAGGGGCAGCGTGATAATGTGGGGAGCCATATCCTACACTGGAAGAAGTGAGTTGGTGTTGATCCAAGGCAACCTGACAGCGCAACGCTACTGCGATAAAGTCCTTCGTCCACACCTCCTTCCCATTATCAACCGCCAGAGGGAGCTATCCCAGCAGGATAACGCCAGACCTCATACGGCACGTGTCACGAGGGCCTTTCTCCAGAATGAGAACATCAATGTGCTGTCCTGGCCCTCCAGATCACCAGACTTAAACCCGATAGAACATCTTTGGGATGCCCTGGACAGACGGGTGCTACAGCGTAACCCACAGCCCCAGACACTCCAGCAACTAGCACATGCACTACAGGCAGTGTGGGCTACATTGCAGCAACATCAGATTCAGAGACTAATTCGTTCTATGCAGAGACGATGTCGCGCAGTTCTGAACGCCAATGGTGGTCATACGAGGTACTGACTTGTGAACAGCGCCATCAAACGTCGATTCATAAACTGACTTTTTTCCGATGTCTTATTAAACAGTGATACCTTGACATGTCCTGTGTAAAATGTCTTCGAATTCCATTTGCTATTAACTTGTCCACAGTGTATCAAAATAAAAAAAATATCTGTAGTTTAAATTCTTATATGCGTTTCATTTTTGAGAGAGTATACTTACTAACTTTCTTATGCAGTTGTGTGCATGGCGGGTGCTACCGGTTGGGCAGGACATGCTTACCCTTTTCGCGAACACCGGGTGTCATCACTGATGTTTAGTGGTCCATTTTTATAAGGTTCACATCCATTTTGTCACTTTCGAATCTGAGTTGGCGGAGAGTCTTCACTGGTTACTTTCTGACATTGAAAATGAGATAGTCACACAGTTGGTAAACGTTCACTACACTTACCATGCTTGCCTTAAAAAGCGACTACGCTTGTCGGGACTAAGGGGATCGGGTGATGAGGCTCGCTGACTTGGTGGATGCATGTCATCATATCCCAATTGCGTGGATGGATGCTCATGATGTCAATCACTGAATTGCCTGCTCCAGACTCGATTATCTATACACACAGCCATCATATAGCTGGAATATTGCTTAGTGCGGCGTTAAAGAACAAACAAACAAACATGAAAGAAACACTGACAGGTCAAAGATGTTTTGTATTTCAGGATTTCAGCCTCCTTCAGTCGGTGGGATCTTTGAGGACAAAAAGCCCAAAGGCAGTAGGCCAGATGTGAAACCCATTAAGGTGGTACCAACAGGAACCATGACCATCAAATACGAGAATGAGTCATAGTAAGTTACTTACGTTATAGTATTGCGTCCATTTATCATAGGATACAGGGAGCACAGGTGGCCAAGTCGTCTGAGGCGACGCAGTTCGTTGTGCAGAGTTGCGCCCCATGGGCACGTCAGAAACTTATGGTCGTGGGTTCGAATCCCTGTTCATCGCGATCATAATTCTAGGTTTGTCAACACTATACCCGTGCTCGTGGGTTTCAGTAAAGGGGTAAACGTCTTAGACCTGCATCACATCGGCTTTCCTCCCACATTAAGCTGACACGCGGTGATATAACTGTAATACTGCTGCGGCGTTAAACCCAAGTCACTCATATTACAGATATTTTTATCGATGCAATATACAAACACAAGAAACGTGGAATATATATCCGATAAATATTCAAGTGTGGTCATCTGGTCAACTTGCTTACTGAC
Organism: Haliotis rufescens; assembly: GCF_023055435.1. Lineage (NCBI taxonomy): Eukaryota > Metazoa > Mollusca > Gastropoda > Lepetellida > Haliotidae > Haliotis > Haliotis rufescens. The sequence goes on along the minus strand of NW_025963835.1, from coordinate 30,222,826 downwards.
CTTACGTTCCTAGAATGTTTATGTAGATTCCTGATGTGTGAGTGGTTATGTAAACAGAGACTTTGTTGCAAGTCATTTGGCACTATGCAAAGAATGAGACAGTCCACACAGACATTGTATTCTTACGCTATTCCAAAAGTTACTTTAGTAAATAAAAATATGTCATAACTTCGGTTAATTTACAAATGACAGTATGTGATGCTGGAGACTACCACCTCACCGGACAGACGCTCTGTCCACTGTATTACACTGAGACAAATGATATACCTTCCCACAAGTACTGGAAATATAGACCCGTAAAGATCCGAGTTAGAATTGGTCTTCAGCAACCCATACCTGTTGTGAGATGCGACTAACGGGATTGCATGGTCAGGCCTCCTGGCTCGGATGATGCATGTCATTCGTGTAGATAGATGCTCATGATGTCAATCACTGGATTTTCTGGTCCGGACACAATTATTTACGGACCGCCGTCATATAGCTGGCACAATGCAGAGTGCAGCGTTAAAATAATCGAACAAATAAACGAACAAAAAGTGAAATTCAGAACGTATAAATCCGTTTTTTATCTATTTTTGTGTGCTCTTATGGTGTACTATGTAGGCTTATATTGACCACCATGCAGATGCTTAATTGGCACAGATAATTTAGACCACCACTGATATAGGTTCTAAAGAAAAATCTAATTTTCGTCTTTGAATCTAAAGCTGTTTTCCTCTTAGCATAAATGTCTTATGAATATTAAAGGTTTTGTCACTGGTATTTATATATTTGCTGGGTAGGATTGAGTGAGTGAGTGAGTGAGTATGGTTTTACGCCGCTTTTAGCAATATTCCAGCAATATCACGGCGGGGGACACCAGAAATGGGCTTCACACATTGTACCTATGTCGGGAATCGAACCCGGGTCTTCGGCGTGACGAGCGAACGCTTTAACCACTAGGCTACCCGACCGCCCCGGGTAGGATTGAGAACGGAGCCAGGTGTGCACAAGTCATGTAAAGATGAGCTATCTGTAGGATACGAATATCGTTTCAGTGATGTGTCGGCAGAATCTTTCCAGACGTTGGCCAAAGTATTCGGTTTGTTCTTTGATAAGAATCACGATGGAATATTTGAGGCATTGCCGGAGGGCCTGGCTGTTTACGGTGAAGTGGACAAGGGTAGGTCTATATCCTTTCATTATGTTCAGGTTAAGTCTTTGATAGGCATTTGGAAGTTGGAAGAACATGAATACATGAAACCTTTTTTGTATAGCAACTTCTTGTATTCTTTGTCACGACGTTTAAGAGCTACTTCTTGCTCCTTCATCAGGCGAATGCTGATTAAGTGCATAGAGTTACTATATATAGGCTTTTTGATGAGATGTTCCGAAAGGGCAGATTTCATGTCAGATTTTTCAACAGAGGTCTTGTGTTCTCTATTCTGGTGGCTAAGTGGCGTTTAGTCTCTCCAATGTATTTGTGTCCACAGTTGCATGATTCCTCATACACACATCCCTTGGGATTTAGGGTGGACTGGGTGGGACCTTTACCGTTGGCGTGTGACATGTTTTCAGTGTCCGGTCGGAAGTGAAAGTCAAGTCTATGTTGGCTGTATTCGTGAAGAGTCAGGTGACTGGTATGGCTTTGGTATGGGATGCAGATGTGGATAGGTTATGCAGCTGATTTGGACGTGGAAACAGGATTTGTTTCTAGGTTCTTAGGTTTTCGGTTTGGTTTTCTTCACCTGATGTTTGGGATATGCATTGTGAGAAGCGATAAAGGTGTGTTTAGGATTGCTGAAATTCTTTGCCGAGACTGTCGGATTTGCAGATGAGTGAGTGAGTGAGTGAGTGAGTGAGTGAGTGAGTGAGTGAGTGAGTGAGTGAGTGAGTGGGTGGGTGGGTGGGTGGGTGGGTGGGTGGGTGGGTGAGTGAGTGAGTGAGTGGGGTTTAACGCCGCTTTTAACATTATTCCAGTTATATCACGGCGTGTCAGCTTAATGTGGGAAGAAAGCCCGAAATGATGCAGGTCTCAGACGTTTACCGCTTCGGTGAAACCCACGAGCACGGGTATGGTGCTGACAAACCAAAAAACATAATCGGGGCGAACCGGGATTCGAACCCACAATCATAGGTTTCTGGCGTGCCCAAGGGACGCAACTCTGCTCAGCGAATCGCCTTCGTGATTGATGAGGGGCGGTGGGGTAGCCTAGTGGTTAAAGCGTTCACTCTTCACACCTTTCTACTCCCCACATGGATTCAATGTGGTGAAGCCAAATTATGGTGTCCTCCGCCGTGATATTGCTGGAATATTGCTAAAGGCGGCGTAAAACCATGCACACTCACTCGTGATTGATGAGGCTAGACTGTTGGTGTCAGTGTGCAACCAAATCACCGAGTCCTCCTACCCGGTCCATTTAGTTCCTTCTTACGACCAGCACAGGTAGCCGGGGACCTAGATTCATCCCCGGGATCCCGACGGGTAGGTGACGAAAGTAAACGTATTGCTTCCATCCATCAGACGGTAATAACGGGCTCTCCCCCGAGGAAATAGCAGCAAGCCCCCTCGTCAACTGGAAGGACAATATGGCCACAGACGAGAACGGCCTGGTAACTGACGTGGAGTTTTTCAAGCTCATCGGCAAATTCGATCTGAATAGTAAGATATATACATGTTATAGACATAGATGTCATGTTTAATATTGATATACTGGACAAAACGTAGGGCATCATGAATATTTTGGGGGATAGTTCTTGTAGTGAAGACTGAGCACACAATTTCATTCGAATAAGCCTAAAATTATTGATGAACCCAAACATATTTTGTTCAGTGTATGTTATTTGACATTGCTTTTACTATGCAACAGCATGTTGTCGTTTAACTGCTTCAGTGGTACATCTTGAGTACATCGCTTCAACAATACATCATGAGTACATCGCTTCAAGGGTACATCACGAGTACATCGCTTCCAGATAAAATCCCGAGTATATCGCTTCAAGAGTACATCTTGAGTACATTGCTTCAAGAGTACATCATGAGTATATCGCTTCAACAGTACATCATGATTATGTCGCTTCAAGGGTACATCTTGAGAACATTGCTTTAAGAGTACATCATGAGTATATCGCTTCAAGAGTACATCATAAGTATATCACTTCAACAGTACATCATGATTATATCGCTTCAAGAGTACATCTTGAGTATATCGCTTCAAGAGTACATCATGAGTATATTGCTTTAAGAGTACATCACGAGTACATCGCTTCAAGAATACATCATGAGTATATTGCTTCAAGAGTACATCAATAGTACATCACTTCAAGAGTATATCGCTTCAAGAGTATATCGCTTCAAGAGTACATCATGAGTATATCGCTTTAAGAGTACATCTTGAGCACATCGCTTCAACACTACATCATGAGTATATCGCTTCAAGAGTACATCTTGAGTATATCGCTTCAAGAGTACATCATGAGTATATCGCTTCAAGGCTATGTCATAGGTATAACGCTTCAAAAGTACATCATTAGTATATCCCCTCATTAGTATATGGCTTAAACAGTTTATCATGCGTATATCGCTTTAATAGTACATATTGGGTACATCGCTTTAAGTGTACATCTTGAGTAAATCGTTTCAAGAGTACATCATGAGTACATTGCTTCAAGAGTACATCATGAGTACATCGCTTCAAGAGTACATCATGAGTACATCGCTTCAAGAGTACATCATGAGTGTATCATTTTAAAAGAACACAATGGCGTTGATTCAATAGTAACCATATCGCTTCAACAGTACAACAGCACCGCTTCGCTTATACAACATTAAAGATGAAACATGTTGATCGGTATAAACGACACAACGTACATGAGAAAAGTGTTAACGTTCATTACATGTAGTTTAGTATTTGATTACACGTAGTTTAGTATTTGATTACATGTAGTTTAGTATTTGATTACATGTAGTTTAGTATTTAATTACATGTAGTTTAGTATTGGATTACATGTAGTTTAGTATTGGATTACATGTAGTTTAGTATTGGATTACATGTAGTTTAGTATTGGATTACATGTAGTTTAGTATTGGATTACATGTAGTTTAGTATTGGATTACATGTAGTTAGTATTTGATTACATGTAGTTTAGTATTTGATTACATGTAGTTTAGTATTTAATTACATGTAGTTTAGTATTGGATTACATGTAGTTTAGTATTGGATTACATGTAGTTTAGTATTTGATTACATGTAGTTTAGTATTGGATTACATGTAGTTTAGTATTGGATTACATGTAGTTTAGTATTTGATTACATGTAGTTAGTATTTGATTACATGTAGTTTAGTATTGGATTACATGTAGTTTAGTATTTGATTACATGTAGTTTAGTATTTGATTACATGTAGTTTAGTATTTGATTACATGTAGTTTAGTATTTAATTACATGTAGTTTAGTATTTGATTACATGTAGTTTAGTATTTGATTACATGTAGTTTAGTATTTAATTACATGTAGTTTAGTATTGGATTACATGTAGTTTAGTATTGGATTACATGTAGTTTAGTATTTGATTACATGTAGTTTAGTATTGGATTACATGTAGTTTAGTATTGGATTACATGTAGTTTAGTATTTGATTACATGTAGTTAGTATTTGATTACATGTAGTTTAGTATTGGATTACATGTAGTTTAGTATTTGATTACATGTAGTTTAGTATTTGATTACATGTAGTTTAGTATTTGATTACATGTAGTTTAGTATTGGATTACATGTAGTTTAGTATTTGATTACATGTAGTTTAGTATTTGATTACATGTAGTTTAGTATTTGATTACATGTAGTTTAGTATTTGATTACATGTAGTTAAGTATTTCATTACATGCAGTTCAGTATTTCACTACTCCTTTGTTATTCGTCCTGTGTCTACAAACACAGAGTTAATGTTGAATGTCACGTCCACCTCACCTGTCAATCGCTCGGTATGTACAGGCCATAGGTACATGTCCTCTGGAAAACAATTTGTTTGTGAAATGTTTTGATCCGAAATGATCTGTGTCATCACTTAAATGAATGTGCATTGTGCATATAAATAAATAAATAAATATAAATATAAGCTTCAAATACCTTAATAACCTTGAATAATCTTGAATAATCTTAAATAATCTTGAATAAACTTGAATAATCTTGAATAAACTTGAATAATCTTGAATAATCTTGAATAATCTTGAATAATCTTGAATAATCTTGAAACATCTGATTACAGAAGACGGCAGTGCCACCTTACCAGAGATAATCATATACACAGCGGTGGGTATCCCATAATTTCTGTGTACTGTAATACCAATCAAAGGGGGCAACCATTTGATTTGTTATTGATTTTCTTGTGGTGGTGGGGTGGTGGGCGTGGTATGGGTGTCTAAAAATATTATCAACACCCTGGTTTACCACAAATACAACATAATGTACCTTTTCTTGCAGACGAGTTTTCAAAGAATACGGTTGGTTAATTCTATTTATTTAGTAACACAATTGAGCACCTTTTTATGTGTTAAAAAATAATTTAGCCCCTGGGCATAAAAAAAAGAGCTCAACCGGAAATGAAATGGTTGCCTCCAAACAAACAGACATACAATAAGTATATGTTTACAGGCATGGTCTGTCTGTATTTATTGGTATGAGTTATACTGCTGTGTATGAGTGAGTTCACGGCCCTGAACTTGTTATTGAATTGTACTGAGCTTGTACATCGCATAGGAGTGCATATAAGTTATGACCTAGAGAACAGGAATGCCATGACGTTTAAAGTGATTACATTCTCCGTATGATTCCCGATCAAAATCAGTCTCAGATGCCACGCATCGTGAACACGAGGATCTGGTGATGATCATTGTGTTGTCATGAACACGGGGGTTAACATGTTTCGTGAAAGTTATAACATCTACAGCCTAAACGACTTTGAGCTTTCATCCTGACACGCCATGTAAATATCATGTTAAATGCTACAGTAAATGTATTTCTCTTCCAGGGAAAGAAAGTGGAAACACCCTGACAAGCCTCAGCTTTCATTCCTGGATTTAAGGATATATGAAATAAATTTTTAGACATATCAACCACGCTCTCTGTTTACTGTGACGCTCGTTGTTCTTACCATTAACACAAAGTAATACACACGTCTCTATGGTGAGAAACCGGATATCATTGTACTGTTCCAATCGAACACGATAGAAACAGGAACTGTTGTCAAATAATAATGTAAAGCGGACACTGGGGTTATGAGTGAGTGAGTGAGTGAGTATGGTTTTACGCCGCTTTTAGCAATATTCCAGCAATATCACGGCGGGGGACACCAGAAATGGGCTTCACACATTGTACCCATGTCGGGAATCGAACCCGGGTCTTAGGCGTGACGAGCGAACGCTTAAACCACTAGGCTACCCGACCGCCCCACTGGGGTTATTTCTGTAAAATATAAAACGTTAAAAGCTGGATAGTGTCATTATGTAACACTGTAAAACCGGGTACTGTTGTTATCTATAAAAGTGGGAACTGTTGGTACGTAACACTGTAAAACCGGGTACTGTTGTTATGTATAAAAGTGGGAACTGTTGGTACGTAACACTGTAAAACCGGGTACTGTTGTTATGTATAAAAGTGGGAACTGTTGGTACGTAACACTGTAAACCCGGTTACTGTTGTTATCTATAAAACTGGGAACTGTTAGTACGTAACACTGTAAAACCGGTTACTGTTGTTATCTATAAAACTTGGAACTTTTGCTACGTAACACTGTAAAACCGGGTACTGTTGTTATCTATAAAAGTGGGAACTTTTGGTACGTAACACTGTAAAACCGGGTACTGTTGTTATCTATAAAAGTGGGAACTGTTGGTACGTAACACTGTAAAACCGGTTACTGTTGTTATCTATAAAACAGGGAACTGTTGGTACGTAACACTGTAAACCCGGGTACTGTTGTTATCTATAAAACTGGGAACTGTTGGTACGTAACACTGTAAAACCGGGTTCTGTTGTTATGTATAAAAGTGGGAACTGTTGGTACGTAACACTGTAAAACCGGGTACTGTTGTTATGTATAAAAGTGGGAACTGTTGGTACGTAACACTGTAAACCCGGTTACTGTTGTTATCTATAAAACTTGGAACTTTTGCTACGTAACACTGTAAAACCGGGTACTGTTGTTATGTATAAAAGTGGGAACTGTTGGTACGTAACACTGTAAAACCGGGTACTATTGTTATCTATAAAAGTGGGAACTGTTGGTACGTAACACTGTAATACCGGGTACTGTTGTTATCTATAAAACTGGGAACTGTTGGTACGTAACACTGTAAAACCGAGTACTGTTGTTATCTGTAAAACTTGGAACTGTTGCTACGTAACACTGTAAAACCGGGTACTGTTGTTATCTATAAAAGTGGGAACTGTAGGTACGTAACACTGTAAAACCGGGTACTGTTGTTATCTATAAAACTGGGAACTGTTGGTACGTAACATTGTAAAACCGGGTACTGTTGTTATCTATAAAAGTGGGAACTGTTGGTACGTAACACTGTAAAACCGGGTACTATTGTTATCTATAAAAGTGGGAACTGTTGGTACGTAACACTGTAAAACCGGGTACTGTTGTTATCTATAAAACTGGGAACTGTTGGTACGTAACACTGTAAAACCGGATACTGTTGTTATCTATAAAACTGGGAACTGTTGGTACGTAACACTGTAAACCCGGGTACTGTTGTTATCTATAAAACTGGGAACTGTTGGTACGTAACACTGTAAAACCGGGTACTGTTGTTATCTATAAATCTGGGAACTGTTGGTACGTAACACTGTAAACCCGGTTACTGTTGTTATCTATAAAACTGGGAACTGTTGGTACGTAACACTGTAAACCCGGGTACTGTTGTTATCTATAAAACTTGGAACTGTTGCTACGTAATTCTTTCAAGACGGTTACTGTTGCTATGTGACACTACACAGGGTAAAATAGTATTAGTAAAATGGGAATTGGTGATATGTATTATTGTAAACTTGAGAATGGTTGCTATGCAACACTCTAAAGCTGGGTACTGTAGCTATGTGACACTGAATAGCAGAGTAATATTGTTATTTTTGAAACTGGGAACTGGTGTTATTTAAAACTGAAAAACCGGGCACTGTTGCTACATACAACTGAAAAACCGGGCACTGTTGCTACATACAACTGTAAAACTGGGCACTGCTGCTACATACAACTGTAAAACCAGGCACTGTTGCTACATACAACTGAAATTGGCATCAAACATTGTACCCATATCGGGAATCGAACCCGGGTCTTCGGTGTGACGAGCGAACGCTTTAACCACTAGGCTACCTGACCGCCCCAAAGCATCCCCAAGAACACATGCGCTGTGGTATGCCGGGCTAAATCTGCAAAGGCCTAAGAAAAAACAGACTTTAAAAAATTATTCCCTCATACATGTTGTGCACCAAAATCGTTCACATGGATTCATAAAACTGTTACGTAAGTACATGTATGTAAATCTTGGTGACGTAATGGAAAATCTTTAAAATTTGTACGAGCTGTCAACCGGATAATTTTGGATGACTGGTGTGTTACAATTAAGCATATCGTCGACACTATTAGGATCAGTTTTGGATCAATACAATCCATCCCATATGGACCGCCTCCATGGTCGAGCGGTAGAGCGTCCGCCCGGAGAGCGGAAGGTCCGGGGTTCGATCTCCGGCCGCGTCATACCAAAAGACGTTAAAAGATGGTACTTGTTGTTACCCTGTCTGGCGCTCGGCATTAAGGGGCTTAAACAAGGACTTGTCGGCTCGGTGTCAGTATCCTGTGTCTGACTGGGGTATTCATACTAAACTGCGACATGGTATCAGTGAGCTAGCACTATAAATCGGCATCAGTCCGGACTAGTACAAGCAGCCACACACACACGTACATGCACGTCGCTATATAAGTACAATAATCCTGAACGCGACGTTAAACTCCCTCACCTCACCTCACCTCACCTCACCTCACCTCACCTCACCTCACACTACTCGATAACCACAGGGGCCTCTGACCAGATATCACCAGTATCCTGATAAATATTTAATTGTAAAACAGGATGAGACCTTAGGCCCTGACTTTGATCAAGAGCCAAGACGTCCGAAAGGACAGTGGAGACATTCGGTCAAAGAAGTGCATATTTGGCAAAGTAGTGGCTTCGGTTTTCTTGGACAATATTGAGATAATCTAGATTGACTAACACCAGAATGCCCAAATGAAGGAAAAACTTCGAGCATAAAACACATGTAGACTTTACTAAAGCGACAAAACCCTTTCCATATCCAATGGAAATCTCTGCATAAAGAAGAGTCGACTGTACGATTCTGACTATATCATTAGCATGTGTTTATGAATCACTGTCAAATATACTCAACAACAAAAGATCCTGTGACACCAATATTTTAGTGTTTTTTTCAAACAAGTAAATTTTTCAATATTGTAGTAATGTATGGAATCAAGTCACAAAAATGCAACTGCTACAGAAAACATGCATTCCATGCAAAAGATGACTTTTTTGCAAGCCCCATGCATTTCACTACCCGAGAATGGGTATAAAAACATGTGCGTTAACAGGATTCCATATGCATTGTTTAGCATCGTGCTGACAACAACCACTCAGAAAAACAACAAAATTACGCAATTATTCAACATTACGAAATGCCACGCCTGCGTCCGCGAGCCATTGGTATGCTTGAAGCAGGATCGAGTGAACGTGATGTTGCAAGACAATTTAACGTCCACAGAAACACTATTTGGTATTTATGGCAACGTTGGCAACAGACGAATGCAATTAGAGACCATCCTCGGAGTGGTAGGCCACGCGTAACCAATAATCGACAAGACAGCTGGATTCGAACAACACACCTTCGATTCCAGCCAGCAACAGTGACTGCAAGAAGCATCCCTGGCCTTCGACGAATACCTTAACAAACCGTACGTCGTCGCCTCAGATTTGCAGGGATTGTCGCCAGAAGACCCGCCAGACGTCACATTGTGACGGGAAACCACCTTCAAGCACGTCTACAGTGGTGCAGACAGCGTCTACGCTGGACGGCCATGCAGTGGCGACAAGTTCTATTCACTGACGAGTCTCGTTTTTACCTCAGCCACAACGATGGACGGATTCGAGTGAACCGTGAGGTGAACGTTACGTCAATCATTGTGTCATGGAAGAAGATCGGTTCGTGGGCGGCAGCGTTATGGTATGGGGTGTGCTTACAGCAAGACAGAGGACCCGTTTGATAGTGGTAGAGGGAAATCTCAATGGACAGCGCTACCGCGACGAGATCATCGGCCCTGTTGTTCTACCATTTTTGCGTCGTCATGGCCCAGGCATTACCTTTCAACATGACAACGCTCGGCCTCATATTGCTCGACTTGTTCAGGATTCTCTTCAACAAAACAACGTGAATGTCATCCCTTGGCCGGCTCGTTCCCCTGATCTCTCACCAATCGAGCACTTGTGGAATGAGATGGATCGGCGCCTTCGACGTTCACCACGTGTTCCACAGACACTCCAGGAACTTCGAAACATGCTCAAGCAGATATGGACAGATATCCCACGGGACTTTGTGCGACGCCTGGTCCATTCCATTCTATTGATTTGTAAATTGACATTTTGGCATGTTCATGGTTTTTTTTTATGAAATCACGCATTTTCTGAAGTCAGAATGGCAAATTAAACCAGTTGAACAGTTGAGTCTTTTATCTGTTGCAAACCGAAATTGTTTCAGATTTGGTAAAAAACATAACTTTGCATTAAATCTTATTCAATGTCACAGGAACTTTTGTTGATCAGTATAGTAATGATACCAGGTGTTCACGAAAGGGTGAGCGTATCCTGCCCCACCGGTGGCCTCCGTTAAGCAAATCAGTTCAGAGCTGAACGCTCGCAATAAAGCCAAGGCCAATAATATTTATGCTGTACCCATTCTTTCGTATTCTTGTGGGGTTTGTTGATTAGACGAAACAAGAAATTCAGGGTATTGACACCCTCACACCACCCTCGCTCTTCCCTCAACCGATTATGTTTACCATTGATAATGGGAGGGCGTGATTTGATTAACGCGGAGGCCCTTCATGGTAGAATAGTATTGTGCACTTTTGCACACATTTATTTGTCATGATGAAAACAAGACATTCCACAGTTTTCTAAAACGAACCAAGGATGTGGGACATGTCAATGTTGATTTAGTTCTGTACTGCTTCACGGTACTGAAATAAGTGTCAATCACGCGAAGTTCCACATCTCTCTCCTGTTTATGTGTTAAAAAGGACAGCAGCCCTGCAGACTCCCTCGCATTGACGAAGTGGCTGGCCTGAAAAGTGAAACAGAAGGCTTTCTGTTTACTGATCAGGATCAGTCACTTCCCACTCGAAACCATAAATGTGTGATTTGTTGAATATGCAATGAGTTTAATGAGATTGTCAGTAGGTGCCCAGCTTTGGCACAAAATCTTAAGCTACATGATGGCTCGATTCTTTTATTACCGTCTTCGCAATGCTTATGGTTTTGACTCATGCTTATGGTTAAGGCGTCATGCAGAAATGATAATTATAAAATTCTTTGGAATACGCACGAATACAGTCTCAGACGTATGCAGGCCAATAGACATGATATGTTCTTTTTTATAAATCCAGTGAAATCATTTATTTAATTGAATTCTCTGTCCTTTTTGACACTAGTGTGATTTACAAGATTCGTGCAAAACATGGTAAATATGCGGACCTCGCTTTCGAAACATTACTCTTTCATCCAGAGTACTAAGTTGTCCGCCCCCCCCTCCCTACTCCTCGCCACCCTCCTACCCCCCTCCCCCACCCCACACCCTCGATTGTTCTCGGTGCCTTAGGTTTGGTACTTATCCAATCTGTTGACTCGCTTTGGAAATTAATTGCTTGCATCCAAAGAACAAAGCTCAGTTTTCTCGGTGCCCTTCTTTTGGTACCTCCTGACCTCTAAGCGCAGATGAGGAGAGTTCCAGGGTTCTCCAAGAGAAGCGAAACACTTCTCCCTTCTTCGGTAACGCAGAAAGTCAACGTGTTGGTGGTTTCGTTTATACATACTACAATATTGACTTTGTTAGTAGTTTAACGGCGCACCCAGCAATATTCCACCTGTAATATTAACTACTTCATCTTCTCCATGGCACGGATTGTAATAAAGTACATTCCCGTGCAGCTCTATGGATCTAGGTGTATGTTATGGAAGGGATACACCAATATCACTATCAGTGACAGCACGAGTGGCGTACATGACCATATTATTCATATGACCTGCTCGAGTGTCCATGTCATTTGGCTCTTGTTTCCACGCGGGGCATTGTGATCTAGCGGAAGCTGTCGAAGCCAACGTGTCAAACTTTAGTTAGCATTGAAACATCTGCAGTTAGCATACTCCCTTTATTTATTAAATGTTTGTTTGTTTGATTGTTGTTTAACGTTTTTTTGCTCTCAGCAATACTCCAGCGATGACAGCGGTGTTTCAGAAATCAAATCTGGACCACACCGTCCAGCGATTGACATCAACCAAGTCAGCGAGCCTGACCACCCGATCCCATAAGTCGCCTCTTACGACAAGCATGGGTTGTTCAAGACAATTCTAGAACACCTTCATTCCATCCACCATCAACAGCTCCAGTCAGTATGAAGAGTCTGATGAACAAAGCCTCCAAATTATCCTTGCAATATGTCACCAATATATAATATTATCAATCTAATCCAACATTTGACAGCGTATTTAATCCCCTTCTCGAAGACCTCTACAATCCAAATAATCTTTTATTAAACCATTGGCGTATGCGTACATCCTGTAATTTCTGCTGCTAAAATAAATATTTGAAATATAGTCACACCCAGATTTTGTGTTTTGTTTTGTTCATAGATTACATTGTAGTGTTGTGCAAAAGTCACTCATTCACCAATTCATAGATGGTAAACTGTTGTGCTGCATGCACGCATTCACAAACGCATCACTGTTATTTCGTCATAAATGGTTTACTACCATCATAGTACCATGCCAGTCGCTTAACTTGTATGCTGATTGTACTTATTCACAGAAGAAGTAACATAAGTTCAATATCCATTGTAAACCTACTGCAGGAATTGCCACCACATTTGTGCAGCATCTCCTCTACAGAAGCAATATTATCAACCTTATCGACACACAGTCAGGTGTGTGTCAGTCAGTATTTGGTGTTCAGCAACTTGTCCTTGGGACTGACACATGATGATATGCAATGAGAATGCACCACGTAATAATAGCGTTGGAACATAGAGCAAAGTCTCGCATTCATATATTGCGTCAATATTCTCTTCAGCCGTTGTACAATGTTACATCAGTTCGCTATTAGCTACGTCTCCTGGTCAGGAATTACAGGTCTGCATGGTGAGTGCACAACCACTTCATATATGCCATGTTTAGAGTATTTTAATCAAGACAATAATAGTTCTAAACCACGTTCTTAAGTATTGTCATCCTTCAGTGACACGTATTGTTCATTGGTTTTTCCACTAGTAACAGTAGATCTAGTACTCATTAACCCAGGAAGTGAAAGGTGGACCGTTGGTATTAGCCTCTGTTGTCTGCCAGTAATGGTTCTCGTTCTGGTTCCAACTTCTGTTGCCTGACAGACAAAGCACTGTGATGGGTAATGCTATCTGCCTTCAAACCTGTAACGTCACTGTGATAGGTAACAACCTAATTAGTCTAACAGTGATGACAATGTGATAGGTAATTATTCTGTCGACTATCAGTAACGGCAATGTGATAGGTAATAACCTCTGTCGACCTCCGGTAACGGCATTAAGATAGGTAATGACAATTGTCGACTACAAGTAACGTCAATGTGATAGGTTATGACCTATGTCGACTACCAGTAATGGCAATACAATAGGTAATAACCTCTGTCGACTACCAGTAATGGCAATACGATAGGTAATAACCTCTGTCGACTACCAGTAATGGCAATACGATAGGTAATAACCTCTGTCGACTACCAGTAATGGCAATACGATAGGTAATAACCTCTGTCGACTACCAGTAATGGCAATACGATAGGTAATAACCTCTGTCGACTACCAGTAATGGCAATACGATAGGTAATAACCTCTGTCGACTACCAGTAATGGCAATACGATAGGTAATAACCTCTGTCGACTACCAGTAATGGCGATACGATAGGTAATAACCTCTGTCGACTACCAGTAATGGCGATACGATAGGTAATAACCTCTGTCGACTATCAGGAACCGCAATACGTAAGTAATAACATTTGTCGACTACCCGTAACGGCAGTTTTATAGGTTAAAACCTCTGTCGACTTTCAGTAATGGCAATACGATTAGTAATAATCTTTCTCGACTACCATTAACGGCAATGTGATAGGTAATAACCTCTGTCGGCCACCAGTAACGACAGTACGATAGGGAATAACCTCTGTCGGCCACCAGTCACGGCAATGTGATAGGTAATAACCTCTGTCGGCCACCAGTAACGACAATGTGATAGGTAATAACCTCTGTCGACTATCAGTAACCGCAATACGATGAGTAATAACATCTGTCGACTACCAGTAGCGGCAACGTTATAGGTAACAACCTAATTAGTCTACCAGTGATGACAATGTGATAGGTAATCATTCTGTCGACTACCAATAACGGCAATGTGATAGGTAATAACCTCTGTCGACTACCAGTAATGGCAATGGGATAGGTAATAACCTCTGTCGACTATCAGTAACCGCAATACGATAGGTAATAACATCTGATGACTATCAGTAACGGCATTTCGAAAGGTAATAATATTTGTCGACTACCCGTAATGGCAGTTTTATCAGTAATAACCTCTGTCGACTATCAGTAACGGCAATACGATAGGTAATAACCTTTCTCGACTTCAAGTAACGGCAATGTAATAGGTAATAACATCTGTCGACTACCAGTAACAACAATACGATAGGTAATAACATCTGTCGACTATCAGTCACGGCATTACGATAGGTAATAACATCTGTCGACTATCAGTCACGGCATTACGATAGGTAATAACATCTGTCGACTATCAGCAAGAGCAATATGACAGGTAATAACCTCTGTCGACTACTAGTTACGGCAGTACAAGAGGTTATAACCTCTGTGGACTATCAGTAATGGCATTACGATAGGTAATAACATTCGTCGACCTTTGGTAACGGCAATGTGATAGGTGATAACCTCTGTCGACTACCAGTAACGACAATACGATAGGTAATAACATCATGATAACTATCAGTAACGGCATTACGATAGGTAATAATCTTTCTCGACATCCAGTAATGCCAATGTGATAGGTAATAACATCTGTCGACTACCAGTAACAACATTACGATAGGTAATAACATCTGTCGATTATCAGTAACGTCATTACGATAGGTAATAACATCTGTCGACTATCAGCAAGAGCAATATGACAGGTAATAACCTCTGTCGACTACTAGTTACGGCAGTACAAGAGGTGATAACCTCTGTGGACTATCAGTAATGGCATTACGATAGGTAATAACATTCGTCGACCTTTGGTAACGGCAATGTGATAGGTGATAACCTCTGTCGACTACCAGTAACGACAATACGATAGGTAATAACATCATGATAACTATCAGTAACGGCATTACGATAGGTAATAATCTTTCTCGACATCCAGTAATGCCAATGTGATAGGTAATAACATCTGTCGACTACCAGTAACAACATTACGATAGGTAATAACATCTGTCGATTATCAGTAACGTCATTACGATAGGTAATAACATCTGTCGACTATCAGCAAGAGCAATATGACAGGTAATAACCTCTGTCGACTACTAGTTACGGCAGTACAAGAGGTTATAACCTCTGTGGACTATCAGTAATGGCATTACGATAGGTAATAACATTCGTCGACCTTTGGTAACGGCAATGTGATAGGTGATAACCTCTGTCGACTACCAATAACGGCAATGTGATAGGTGATAACATCATGATAACTATCAGTAACGTCATTACGATAGGTAATAACATTTGTCGACTACCAATAACGGCAATTTGATAGGTAATAACCTCCGTCGACTACCAGTAACAGCAATGTGATAGGTAATAACCTCTGTCGACTACCAGTAACGGCATTACGATAGGTAATAACAATTTCCGACCTCTGGTAACGGCAATGTAATAGGTTATAACCTCTATTGACAACCAGTATCGGCAATACGATAGGTAATAACCTCTGCTGACTATCAGTAACCGCATTTTGATAATAATATATTAATAATATTTGTCGACCTCCGGTAACGGCATTACCATAGGTAATAACAGTTGTCGACTACCAGTAACCTCAATGTGACAGGTTATAACTTCTGGCGACAACAAGTCATAGCAATGTGATGGGTGAGTGAGTGAGTGAGTTTAACGGGTTTAACGCCGCTTTTAACAGTGATCCAGTTATATCACGTCGTGTCAACTTAATGTGGGAGGAAAGCCCGAAGTCATGCAGGTCTCAGACGTTTACCATTCGTTAAAATCAACGAGCACGGATATTGTGCTGACAAACCTAGAAACATAATCGGGGCGGACCGGGATTCGAACCCACAATCATTCTGGCGTGCCCAAGGGACGCAACTCTGCACAGTGAATCGCGGCACCTTAGACGACTGGGCCACCCGTGCCACCAAATATGATAGGTAATAATCTTCGTCGACTACCAGTAACGGCAATGTGATATGTAATAACATCTGTCCACTGCCAGTAACGTCAATGTGTGTGTAACAACTTCTCTCGACGACCAGTTATGGCAGTGTGATAGGTAATCACCCCTGTCGACTACCAGTAACGGCAATGTGATAGGTAATAACACCTGCTGACAAAAAGTAACGTCACTGTGACACGTTACCACCTCTTTCGTGCACAGATATTTACCACTGTCACGGACGAGTAACGGAACAGAACTGTTGATATTGACGTGACCCACTAGCGGTACTGACAGAGGAAGTGAGAACTTGACCGTAAGTAATAGCATCAATGCCAGAGATAATTCGTACCGAATATCTGCCGAAACAGATTTCACATGGCGTAAAACGTCTAAATAAATGATGAAAATATTCCAAGACATGAACGGAAAATTCACGAATTTGAAATATTGAAACCATTCTTCCTATAGCCAGGTACAGAGGCTGCTGCCTTATTGAGTTTCTATACTCAGATGCAGATGGAACACTGAATATGATTCTTCATTCTAATTTTTAATTTTTTTATTTACAACTCTGGTGTCTAGATGTGAACATACTTTTTGATCTTGGAAATCCTGAAGAATATGAGGTCGTCTTCATATATCTGAAGCTGGGGTTGAACTGTTGGGCAACTTACTCTTTCCTTGATCTAACTTAAGTAGCAAAATATCATATTCGTATGCAAAGAGAAAGGGTACAGCTTGGACCTTGAACATTTAGTACCTGTGTGGCTAGCTAGTATTTATCTTAATGTTGCATCCAAAGATGTTGGCAATCAGGAAATCCAGGAACTACATATACTGAACCGCAAACGAAACGTCACCATGGATAGATATATGAGAAACCTTATTTGTCCAAACACTGTAAACATACTTTGAGACATGATGTAAAAGATGTAACTTGGCAAAACTGATCATCAAGGTTGCAATTAAAATGTCAAATGTTCTTAAAGTGAAACACAACACTAGTCTCTGAGAAAATGGTATCACATGTCAGTATCTCGTGTGTCCGCTATTTGTATTGATGACTGCCGTGCAACGTCGATACATGGAATGGATCAGCTGCAGTTGTCGGCCTTGGTTGGACGTCATTAAGCCGTCTTTGAATCTCGTCCCACAGGTGCTCAATGGGATTTAAATCGGGACCGAGGGCATGCCACTGCATGTTTCTGATGCCATTCTGCTGGAGGAAGTCTCTTGTTGCTCTCGCAGTGTGGGCATGGACGTTATCATGCTGAAACTCGTGGTTGCGGCGATGTGCGAAATGAGGTATGGCGTGTGGTCTCTAGAATTAATCAATGTACCGAGCTGCTGTGACACCATTGCCTCTTCCAGGACCGATGTTCTGGAAGATCACAGGGCCGACCCTCTGTGCAAGACCAATTCCACCTCACACCATGATGCTCGGACCAGCCCACGAGTCTCTCTCAACAACACAAGCATTTGAATAACGTTCCCCACGGCGTCGCCAGACTCTCTCTCTGCCACCTGCTGTTGAGATATAGTCACGGCTCTCGTCTGAGAAGAGAACTCGTCTCCACTGATGGTGGCGCCAATGCTGGTGCTGTGTTGCCCACTGAAGACGGTCCCGGCGATGACGTGGTGTCAGAATGGGTCCTCGGTGTTTTGTCCAGCGGTTTGTCCAGCTTGCAATCGTCTGAGGGCTTGGTGTACCTGATTTCTTGTCAATTTTGACATGTGGAACCAATTCAATAACGAATGAATGTCATCCGGTCTGGGTGGATTTTTATACTGGGTGCTTTGTTTTTTATCATCAAATGTCATTTTTGCCGGACTAGGTGATGTTAAATTGACAAAAAATTACCTAGATATTTTGATGACAACTTTTCATGCAATGTTACTTGTGGTGACGTTTCTTTTGCGGTTCAGTATATTTGGGCAACTGAATCTGTCTGAGTAGAATTAGTTACAAATTTAACAAATTGTCAACTTCCTTTAAAACTTATTTTTCCGAACACGTTTATTTGAAACGAAAGCCCTTTTGGTTCATAAATGTAATTTCTTTCAATTTATCATAATTTTGTTAGCACAAGGTTGAACGTTTTCACTAATGAGATCATAAATGCTAATGAAATGTAATAGTATTAGTATGTAATGACATGTGGTTATGACAAACACATGATCACATTGGTTTTTAAAGGAATTATATTTCCTGTGCTTGATATTATGTTTAGTCAATATTTGTGACTTTTCGAAAACACTTCTATTGAAGCTGCGATTTGTTTATTTATATTGACGACCATCATGCTGAGATCGTTCATCCTGTTGGCGACAGCTGGCATGGTGCTTAGTCAAGGTAAGTGTAGACATCAAACGATATGACATAATGGCAATATATGTTGGCAAGGAACTACAAAGAACAATGAATGAGATGTGTATTGTATTATGTAGCTTCAAGAAAGTTTTCCGTTTGGTGCTTCTGCGTATCACGTTCCTGGTGCCACGCTTACTGCGTCACGATGATCCGATGCCGTCCTATTCTTGCCTCTCACCGAGGCGAAAAAAACCAGACAATCGCAAGGGACCGATGATTTGGTGGGGGTCGTTGTGTGTGGACTAGATTTTTTTTTCAGCTACAGATGCAAAACTAGATTTTTTGGAAGCCTAAATATTGAACAATTTATATCATACACAGAATCTCAGACCAGATTGTACACAAACAACACATCGACTTTATCATACACAGATAAACAGACAGACCAGATTCTACACAAACAACACATCGACCAGATTGTATACAGAACATACACACCAGATTGTACACAAACAACACACAGACCAGATTGTACACAAACAACACATCGACCAGATTGTACACAAACAACACATCGACCAGATTGTACACAGAATAACACACCGACCAGATTGTATACAGAACAACATACACACCAGATTGTACACAAACAACACATAGAGCAGATTCTACGCATAATAACACATAGACCAGATTGTACACAAATAACACATAGACCAGATTGTACACAAATAACACATAGACCAGATTGTATACAGAACAACATACACACCAGATTGTATACAAACAACACATCGACCAGATTGTACACAGAATAACACACCGACCAGATTGTATACAGAACAACATACACACCAGATTGTACACAAACAACACATAGAGCAGATTCTACGCATAATAACACATAGACCAGACTGCACACAAACAACACATAGACCAGATTGTACACAGAATAACACATAGACCAGATTGTATACAGAACAACATACACACCAGATTGTATACAAACAACACATCGACCAGATTGTACACAGAATAACACACCGACCAGATTGTATACAGAACAACATACACACCAGATTGTACACAAACAACACATCGACCAGATTGTACACAGAACAACATACAGACCAGACTGCACAAAAAACAACACATCGGCCAGATTGTACACAAACAGCACATCTACCAGACTGCACAGACACAACACATCGACCAGACTGTACACAGACAACAATTCGACCTTATCATACACGGAAATAACATACACACCAGATTGCACACAAACAACATATCGACCAGATTGTACACAAACAACACACAAAATGCACCAAAAGGGACAATTCATAGACCTGACTGTTCAGACCTAACTGCAAAGAGAAACAAACATTGACCAAACGACATATTGGAGATCAGATAAACCAGATGACATTTGATGCAGTGAGTGGGTGTTCACGTCACCTGTGCATTGTTTCAACCATTGGACACTGTGAATAATATTACGATCCCGCTTCATATAAAGCATTGACTAGTCTGGACTGCACACGCGACATCAGGTGTGTACGGATGCACCTGGGACAAGGTAAACTTGATATGGTACAGACTACGCATGTCAGGGATATTACATAGACCGTTCTATTCCATCCAAAGATCGATCGTTGAAAAAGGCTTGTAGAACACAGCATACTTCAGATATACGTGAGCTTATGCATGACTATTATTTATCCTTCTTGACTCTTATTGCAATTCAAAGGTTCATTCATGATAAGCAGGGTGATTTATTTAATGTTTTTGCGCAGCTGTTGGCAACACTAATATTCCAGCAATATCACGTCGAGGGAGACCAGATCTATCAATCGATAGACCACGACTTAAGTTCTCCATTAAATATGCCACACTACACAAGACAGAACACGGGACGCAATTGACACAGGACTGTCCACAGACAAAGTTTAACAACGGACAATCGATAGACCACGACTGTATGTTATACATCAAATATACCACACTATTGAAGACAGAACACTGAACGCAATTGAGACAGGACTGTCCAAAGACGAAGTTCACCATTGGACAATCGATAGACCATTACTGTATGTTATACATTAAATATTTCACACTATCCATGACAGAACATGCGAAGCAATTGAGACAGGGCTGTCCACAGTTGACGTTTAACATTGGACAATCGATAGACCATTACTGTATGTTACACATTAAATATGCCACACTATCCAAGACAGAACACGGGACGCTATTGACACAGGACTGTCCATAGACGAAGTGTAACATTGGACAACCAACAGACCACGACTGTATGTTTTTCATAAAAGAGCTTAAGCGGAACAAGATAACGTGGGCGAAGTTTAACAAGGGGCAGATAATCGATTTCAGACGTGATTGAAAGACTTCACATGAACGCGACATAGACAAGCTCATTGACAGTACCATTCATTTCATGTCGCGGGCAACACGGATCATCCCCTTGGGAAACTACTACGGCATGAACACACCTGTTGGTCTCGCAACTCACAGCAACAATGTCACTCTCAGCTGAATTTTTTCTCCATCCAAGACGAGTGCCTGTCATACTATCAAAGCCACGACATTCTTCTTTCTGGTCAATTGATGTCAACAAGGTAATACACGGCATCGTCACAAGATTCTTTGGCCAAATCACAATGTCACAACTGCAACTGCGACCATACACTGAAGTGACGAATGCCTAAAGTCCAGAGATACTCGACTGACAATGTATCGTCAATGTGACAGAAAAACGGACAGTTCCAGAAACAGTAAAAGACGATGATAGCATTGTTTTCATTTCGCTGTTTCACTGTGTCCGAAGAATCAGATGGCCGTTTTCTTCGAGGATTTTGCTGCCTATTTGCATCTCGAAGTCTTCATTATTATGCAGCTAATAATACATTTACTATAGAGGGGAGTGGAGTGGTGGTGAGTTTATTGTTTATAAATAAGGAAGAAGTTGAAATGTAAAACAGATACATAATTGAAAGTAATGAAAGAAGAACCGCGTGTACCTTCTGTGAGAATAAGCCATCGAACTGTAAACTCATATTTGTTTTCTGTGATCATGTAAATAATGTCTGGAATGAGATTGTTTATAAAAAAGACACATTGATATAAATGTTATCTTCACTGACTTTGCAATATTAATGGGAATTGACACTGGATACAGTTTCTTGAATAATATTATCTTATATGCAAACAGATTCAGCTATATCTAGTATCAAAAATCAATAAACTCAACTTGGATGTATTCGTAAGAATGATTGAAGATCTTGCTTAAATGGAGCAATTCATTGCCAGAAGGAACTGTTGTACTGCAAAGTGTGAAAAAAAATGACCAATGAACTATTGAATTACTTTAATTAAAAAAAGTCGCTTGGTACGTATATATACGCATATATTTATGCCACGAACAATATGTGGCCTTGTCTATATGTCAAGAATCAATATTTACTTATGTAATATGTTTCATGCATTTTGTCCGACTGAATCTCAGTCCCACACTCATCCTGACATTGTACACGATAACATATATGCTAAACATGCACAAATGAATAAGCAAAATAGAAAAAGTGGATTACGGCTTACAACTGTCAAGTATTTTCCCTTGTTTTCAATATGAGCAACAAACATTTTCGTGTGACCCTCACTTGGACGGAAGAGTTGTACAGGAGCTTTTGGTCCTTTCGATAATGCCTTTGATGACTTATGAACACATGGATAAAATTCCGATACAAGATGACATCATTCCGGCTGTCAACTCGATTCAAAAAGGTTGGTGCCTCTCGTTCTCTTGCAAGTGCAACGGAAATGTTTTCAAATTCAATACCGATTCTTGGTGTTAGAGGATCAGTGTCAAAGAAATTCGTCGATTAGGAAACAGCGACACGAAAACTCCTGGACTGAGCTGAATAGACGAAGCGCTTGGAGAGATCGTAGACACTTGGACTTCAAGAAACGGATGTTTATTATAACGCACGAACATATGAAGAGTTGGTATGGACAAAACGGCAAGTGATGCGATATAGCGCGAATTCTTTCAAAATCCACCGAACAAAAAATACATGGGACACACGTGGATCTTATGATCATTTGTGATTGACTACAAACTCAGTTTTGTTTGTGCAAAGTATGTGAAAGAAAAGGAAATCGGTAATTAGAATTACATTGGAATATGTGTATTTTATTTTTAGTTTATCAAGAGTACAATATCTAGATAGGCCTTATGTAAGTCAAAACATCTCGGTACCTTTTTGTAACATTTTTGTCTGTTGGTTATGTGCATTGTGATCTTGATACACGTGATATATCCAATATGTTGTCAAGGTCAAATATTGGCGTAACTTTTGGTGTTTCAAATTAGGCCTATTCCAAAACACTAGTTGTAAAAATGTCTGTTACTTGACGTTTTAAGAATATAATCTGTTTTTGTGTGATATATTTCATATACAACGCAAGTAACTTAAACGTAACAAATTCCAACGTCATTTTCGGCTGGAACTGAAAGAATTGTATCTCTTATACTTAAAACCGCTCGAATAAATGAAATTCCAGATTAACATTGTCAGTGTGTTATGTCACATTTTCGGTCGTGACGTTAATCACAGTAAAAGTCCGGAAAACTGGGTTTCCTGATAAAGAGGTGTTTCCGTTTTCAAATCTTGGTGATTGCTAAAGATGGCGTAATGGTTGGATGTACCATCTGTGTGGCCGTTTAGGGTCATCAAAACGTTTGCTCGGGGTGCACGGTCACACAGATTATACTTCTCTCATGACAAGCCATCAGTTTACTATATCTAACCTTATATTTACTTCTAAGTGGAGTCTGCGGGATGTGGTCTTAACGATCCTGTCATCATTTCAGAGGTTCCAACAACTCACTTCCCTGAAGGAATGGAACGAAAAAACGCAGACTATTATGATGTTCCATTGGGAGGTAAACACCGGGTGTTCAGCCAATACATAGACAATCTCACCCGAGTGTCTTTTGATATCAAATATATCAAACCTGGAAGTTATTCCACTTTTATCAACGTGTGTTGATATATTTTATATCAAAAGACCAGAGTGTGAGATTGTATTTATCATCCAACATCATTCTTCCAACTGTTTTAGTAGGCAGTTATAAGCAGTGTCTTACGTGTAAAAAGTACTGCTAACAGCTTCAGTAGCAGAGCAATTAGTGATGTCATTTGATTGTGACGTCATGGTAACCAATGACGTAACAATGGTCTGCAAAGCATTGTGATGCAATTTTATTGCAGCGTTATCTACAACGTAGATATCGCTTGATCTCACCCAAGCGATATCTCCCGTGGGAGCCAGTTTTGGATGATAAATGTATGTTGTTGCTTTTTGCTTAAAAACAAGCAACACTTAAATAAGTCATCACCACTCGCCTGCAAGAGTAACTGTTGGTTCATAATAATTAAACCATTATTACATGTAGCTGATCGGATGGTCACGCTCGATGACTTAGATGATTGCATGTCATCGTACCCCAGCGTACATCGTTGCTCATAATATCAGTCACTCGATTCTCTGGTTCAGACCCGATTAAAAAGGAGCCGTTGTCATATAATTGGAATGTTGTTGAGTATGGCGTTAAACAACAAACAGATACAAAAATGTGTTGTCATTATACCATTGTCTATGATTAAATCCGCCAAACTGACATCACATTTTCCACAAGGTTGTTTTTGTTATAGTTTCATATAACAGTATATTATTATTAAGAGAACAACCGTAATTGAACACAGTTCGAGCTCATTGACAATACGAATACATGTCTTAAGTGAAAATGTATTTTAACATCATGTTACCTCTCTTTTCTGAAGCTGATGACAACTCTTCAGAGCAGGGCAATGGCCCCAGTCAAAACAGAGCCCGCCCCGAAGCTATACAGGATATAGTGTATGTATTGCTATTGTGTAACAATGTCTTGATGTAACATTTTATCCTTGATAGCCCTCTATCCACTTCATCCAATACATGTACGCGTAAAGTATAACATCAATTTATGCTACCCTAAGCTAAACTATACTTACACAAGTAAGTTCAGCTCAACCACGTCCATAACAAATGTACATGCAAACACATCGACAATCTGTCACAGGTGTGTATACACTACGTTCATTCGTCATCCGTAAATGATTCGGCCTCTTTGTTGTTGACACTTGTTATCATTGTGTGTGTTCTGTTGTGCATATCATCCACTTTATAAACACCTACTTACATGTTTTGTTAATATGTGCTCTGTCCCATTGACCCGCCTTGTGAAAACTCACGTGTGTAGCCATTGGCTGGGACTTTATTACCGCCTTCTTAAAACTAACTAATCCATTGTTTAATACATGATCTAATTCATATATTTCAGACTCACCAACGTCTCCAAAGTTGTTTATGACATACTGAAGGATTACATTGACGGTACAGTTGAAGGTAAAGGGGCGATTATTCCGTAACGTTTTGGGACCAAAATGTCATTTGCCCCAGTGAAGTTCTGGTATAGAATTGGTCTTAATTAAGCAGCCAATGCTAATGTCACTCTGCGAAGATCCGGGTTAGAATTTTATTTCAGTAACCTGGCTTGTCTCACCTGGTGAAGATCCGGGTTAGAATAGGTCTTGAGCAACCCATGCTTGAGCAACCCTTGTTTGTTTACCCGTGAAGATCCGAGTTAGACTTGGTCTTCAACAGCTCTAGCTTGTCTCACCGTGACGTCCCGGGTTAGAATTGGTCTTCATGATCAACAACCAATGCTTGTCGTAGGCGACTGACGCGATCGGACGCATATGATCAGGCTCGCTGACTTGGTTGATGCATGTCATCTTGTTACTCAATAGCGTAGATCGATGCTCATGATATCAATAAATGGATTGTGTGGTCCAGACTAGATTACGTACAGACCGCCGTCATATAGCTGGAATAATGTTGAGTGCAGCGTTAAACAATATACACACAATGTCATACGAACAGGGTCCACAGCTTAGATCCCTCCTATTGAATCATCACAGATGGATCGACCATTTGATTGTCTGGGATCTTTTCTTAAGGAAATAATTTGTTTCACAAAATCCATGAATGAATACACACATAGAGTGAGTGAGTTTGGTTTCTGACACTCCCAAGGAACACATCTCTTCAGACCGTGATGCCGCGCCTTCGACGACCATCCGGGCCACCTATTAGCATATACGAACAACCAATACCATATATTCAACATGGATACATACATTGCCAAACACATTGTCTAACATCGAAAGGTGAATACATGGTATGGTTCAACAACAGTCCAATGTCACAGACCAATAGAAAGTATGAATGCAAAAGAATATATAATAGTTACATAGTTAAAGCAAGGCGAGGCTATTACTAAAACAGCTGGATGAGTTGGGTTTAATACGGTGGCCCATAAGGGACATGGAGTCTGGACCTTTGCAAATTAACACGATTTGTCTTACAAATATGTGATAAATCATGTGTAAAGAAGATATTGAATCGCTGAAAAGTGAAACGAAAATGTCAAAAACTCAAATGAAACTGTCAAATACAAAAACGAAAATGTCAAAAACTAAAACTAAAAAAAACTATTTCCACCGCGGTGAAAACTATTTAGTTGAAGTTTTCTGTGATTTCATTTTAGTTTTTGACATTTTCGTTTTGGTTTTTGACATTTCCATTTTAGTTTTGACATTTTCGATTCACTGATGGTGACTGATCATTACGTTGAGCCTTTGTGTACAACACTATGAAGGAACGATTTGATTTATTGTAAATCTGTTGTGCTTTATAGTGATAATATTGTAATTGGTGATTCAAATGAAAATGGCAAGTGGTTAAGGGCTTCGTTTGTCAAGCTAAAGCCCCGGTTTCGATTCCTCACATGGGAACAGAGTGTGCTGCCCGTCCTGGTGCCCCCGCCGTAATATTACTAGGATACATAAGCGGCGTAAAACAGTTCTATCTCTCACCCAAAAGTAGGTAGGCAGTATCAAGCTCTATTTTGGTTCCGGGGGCACGGGTGGCCCAGTCGTCTAAGTCGCCGCGATTCGCTGTGCAGAGTTGCGTCCCTTGGGTACGCCAGAAACCTATGATTGTGGGTTCGAATCCCGGTTCGCCCTAATTATGTTTCTAGGTTTAATTCTTTGTCAGCACCATGCCCGTGGGTTTCACCGAAGTGGTTAACGTCTGAGACTTGCATCACTTCGGGCTTTTCTCCCACATTAAGCTGACACGCAGCGATATAACTGAAATACTGTTAAAGGCGGCGTTAAACCCAACTCACTCGCTCACTCACTCATTCACTATTGTGGTTCCCTCACAGATGACAACAAAACGCAAGATTCCCCGTCTGATGACCCTACGACAAGGGCACCTAATGCCCGGCCCGACACACCAGGAGGCCCACGGGAATCTAAGCCTAATGAGAATAATGACAACATCTCTCGATCAAGTGGACAACAGACTGTTAGTGAAAGCGCCAATGACCTTTCTGGAGGAGAAGCACAAAAGACAACTACCGATGCTATAAACATAGTCGCGACTCTGTCAAACGGACAAACCCAAGAACAGACACCGAAAGTGTATGGAAGTGAAACTACAACACGATTTAACGAAAACAAACCACAACAGACGTCACAGGCTTCAGGTGAGAGCACACCTCTGTACGGAAGTGAAGTCACCACTCTGGCTGACGGAAAAGACCCACAAGAAACAACACAGTCTGCAAATGAAGTCACCACTCTGGCTGACCCAAACGACCCACAACAAACACAGTCTGCAAGTGAAGTCACCACTCTGCCGAAATTGTAAGTTCTGCATTAAAGGTAGTGTGGACATGAGCGATAAGACAATTCCATTCTCGTGAAAATGTTCTAGAGTTTTTATGTACGATTTAAACTATGTCTAAAGCATGTGTTTACAAATCACTATCAAATGGTGATTATAAAAGTTGCTCTACACCGGTAGCACCCGTCCCAAAGGCAAGT
Source organism: Haliotis rufescens (assembly GCF_023055435.1). Lineage (NCBI taxonomy): Eukaryota > Metazoa > Mollusca > Gastropoda > Lepetellida > Haliotidae > Haliotis > Haliotis rufescens. The sequence continues at coordinate 30,194,736 of NW_025963835.1, read as the reverse complement.
TAGTGTTCACTGGAAGAGACAAGGAAAATATGAAAAAAAGTCAAAATAAGGACTTGTTGAATATTGACTAGTTGATTCGGACATCATTGTGTCCCTTACATGTCATCCTTTTGAACGCTTTGATAATGCCTTCAATGATTCAACCATGGTCAAACGTTTGGGCAAAAGTCGTATGACGAAATATTAGTTGAAGGAGAAAGTTCGATTGTACCCAAGAAGCTGTTAAATTGCCTGAGATAAACTGTATGGTGAGTCCCTCTTCACACACTTTGGATACTTAATGGTCACTCTGAATCTTATGCATTTATCAAACTGTGATTTTTTTGTCTTTTTCGGAGGGGTAAATTCGTGAAAGGGACCTGGCTTTTTGACAATCATTGAACGATATCAGATCATTGATATATTTAAGTTTAAGTTTAACTTCTTGACCAAATTCAAGTGCTTTGATTTTGACAATGTGATCAGAAATTCCTTTTAATAAGCATAAAGAATATGATTATCAAGGACAAGAGCACGATTGATGCCCATAGGGACACCTACGTCTTACCTAAATGTGATATTTACATCTAATTTCACATACATATTAACTGGGAGGACGTCCAACATTTCACATATTGTTTTCTCAGTAAACTTAAGATGCCGTTCTCTATTATTTTACTACAAAATCTCCAGAATCTTTGAAGACAGTGACAAATGCCCCATGGAAGAAGGGATGAGGTTTTGTCGCGTGGGAAAGTGGAGTACTAAAGATATACGTTTTGACAGAATTAAAGTTAGTTCTTTTCTGAGATTGCAAAAGATCAAACAAATCCTTTGAGTTTTGAAAATCCATATGGTATTATTTCCACGTGTCAATTAATTTGTGTGAATATGAAAAAAGTCCTTCCTTGCTTATATGAGGACTAAGGTCAATCTTTGAACGAAAATGTCTTCAGGTATTTGAGTCAAGTTAAAAGTTGTTTTGTTTTGGCAGATTTCTTTCTCAGTTAACAAACTGGCCTTATATGTGGCATTATTTGATATGCCACTTATACCAAGGTCTTTGATCAAGCAGCTAATGAAGCACATGTAGGTAGATTATGACGGTACATGGAGCTAGATTTAGGCAGTAGATGTAGGTAATTCAATGTTTTACATGTAGATAGAAGGATTCGCTGCATCATTATAATTGTAATTCAGACGAGGACATGAAACGTTACTGGCTATTGGGCTATGAACTCGTATTATATACTTACAGTGTTTATCATAATAGTAGTTCGACATTCTAGAGTGAGTGAGTATGGGCCCGGTTTTACGCCGCTTTTAGCAATATTCCAGCAATATCACGGCGGGGGACACCGGAAATGGTCTTCACACATGGTACCCATGTGGGAATCGAACCCGGGTCTTCGGCGTGACGAGCGAACGCTTTAACCAATAAGCTCCCCGATCGCCCCTCGACATTCTAGAGACATAAATGGAATGGACTGAATAAAAAGTGAAATAAGAATAGCTGCTTGTCAGCTATACCTCTGCATATTTTTTAAGATGGTAAATCTTAAAAAAACTAATATTTGTTGCTTCTTGTATTTTCAGGAATAATACGGATCTTGATGGCAGAGAGAAAAATGGCAAGTAGAATTTTCTTTCAGCTTAACAGATGTCTTCATTAAAAAGAAATCATGTCAAATTAGACTATTACACATTTTGTCTCAATGTGTATCATATTTTGATGTTTGACCAGGTACTGAAAAGTGGTATAACCTGCCAGGCTCAGTCTTTCAAGTCATTAATCCCTAGCACCCGTAGATATTTTGCGTAAAAATATGTCCATAAAACTCAGTACTTGTAACAGGAGACTAAATAGATCAGGTGGTCTAGCTCAGTGCCTGGATTGTCTGGTCCAGATTCGATTATTTACAGACCGCCGCCATACAGTTGGAATATGTGCTGCGTTAAACAACAAACATACACAAAGATCAGGTTATCCTGTTTTTTGGCGTGACGATCCCAATCTTATAAGTTAATTAACGTGACGATTTACACAACATGACCATATGACTCAACTGGTCCGGAATATCGTGATACCACCTGCCAAGGTAACACTTTCCGGCCCTGGGTGACTAGATATGAACGCCAAACAGATTGCACTGGCAAAGACAAAATAGAGGTAAAAATCATATGAATAGATCACTGAAAATCATTGATGACACCATTACATTTCATGGCCGCCTTCCTATTACTGTTGCCAAAAATGTCATTATGATGCTTTAATATTGACAAGATGACGATTGGAGCCGGTAGTATATGTGGCTCGGCTGATTCTTCTTGAACTTAATATAAGCTACATTAGTTTGGAGAAGTAACAGTGAAACGGTAAAAACAAGATCCAAGTCATACTGACACGTATAGGATACGTACATGTAGATGATACGTAGATGATACGTATTGGATAGGTAGATGAAAAGAGGATATGTTGAAGTTTGCGTTACAGGACGGACGAAGGAAATGGCGCCACGATATACACTGACATGAGTGAGTGAGTCACTAACTCACTTAGTTTAATGAACAATGATAATTGTATCAGTTTACACTAGCTGCCTGTTATCTCCCAGATATACAGAACTGTGAGAGCCAACCCTGTTTCAATGGCGCCACTTGTGTGCAGAACACTGACACTTATACTTGTATCTGCAGTATTGGTTTTACCGAACAAAGGTGTACAAATTGTAGGAATTCTCTCGTCTGAACTTGTCGACGTCAATACCAACGCTATGTATAATGTCAAAGCAGATACAGATTATGACATTTATGGTGTATTGACAACCTTACACGCAGCTTCTCGTCGTGGAGATCCGGGATAGTACTGGTGTTCAGCAACCCATATCTGTCTTACGAGGTGACCAACGGGATAGGGAGGTCAGTCTCGCTGACTTGGTTGATGCATGCCATCGTATCCCAACTACGTACATCGTTGCTCATGATGTCAATCACTGGATTGCTGGTCCGGACTCGATGATTTACAAACCGCCATTATGTAGCTGGAATATTGCTGAGTGAGGCGTTAAACAAGAAACAAACAAATAAACAAAAAAATATACAGCTTCCGATATTGATCGGATCATCCATGTCAACATCATACACTGGTCAGGATATCGCCATAGCATCTACTAGGATTACACAGAGCTAGGTTTGTAACTACGTGTTTAAAAGAAGTATACTGTCTAAAGCTGAAGGCTTAAAGATATTTAAATTTTATGATAGTTTACAGCGAAGACTTACCGTGAAACTTATATCATGAAAAGAAATGTTTTTCCCTAGATATCCGTCACTGTGACAGCAAGCCCTGCCTCCACGGTGGCACTTGTGTTGATGGAAATAACACCTATACTTGTATCTGCCCTACAGGCTTCACAGGACCTACGTGTGAAGCAGGTTGGTTTCAAATCGTCCTTCCATGTCAGCCAAATGTCTTCATTCAGAGCTGTAACCCCAGGCAGAGTTTGGGTCATCGATGTTGGTCGCTAAAATACTTTTACCTCTGGGACAGTGCAAAAAATGCCAAAGTTCAATCTGTGCACAATAATCGTTATTGTTTCACATGAACCATTCTGTTGTTTTAGTGGTTCTTGCGCTATGCCATCAGTGTACAGAGATTGAGGGCGAATTCTAAACGACGCCTAAATTTGCTGATATATGTTATGTTGCATAAAATACAGCACTAATTGATCATTGTACTTTTGTCAATTTATATATGGGTATTGGTATTTTGGATTTCAGATATCTTGTTGATACCTTAAAATCTTTTGTTATTAAGTTTGTATTTTGGTAACCTCTTGTGTGATATTTCTAGCGCGTAAATATTTGTATATGGGTTTGATTTTACAAAGATGGTAAAAGACAGATGACTTCTATATGTCGCAGATATGCGTCATTGTAGGAAGAAACCATGTTTCAACGGGGCCACGTGTACAGATGGTCTTGGCGACTTCAACTGTGCCTGTAAAGAGGGCTTTTCAGGAGTGTACTGCGAATCAGGTAGGAGTAGATGTTTTCACTATAAACATGTCCATATTTCTGGAAGAAGAAGGCCTGGGTCCTCCCGATAGGTTCCGATCACATTTATGAACTCATCACCCTTTCTATTACAGAGTTTACTATGTATTGGTAAACTTGCTTCTAAAGCAGTACTTGGGGTAACTAGGCGTTACATTGTACAGGATTTAATTGCCAATGCAAGACATGCACCTTAAACATTGCTGCATTAGAGGAGGAGAGAGACCGACGGATGAAGAAAAGGTGCCACGACCCTGTGAATGAGTAAATGCGTGAGCCGTAAGTGTCTGGTTATCACTTCTGAACTTTCTGGTTTCAGAATAAAAATAAAGCTTAATATTAAACATATGCGTTTAAAGAAACTACTGTTTGTTCTCAGATAGACGTACGTGTGAGAACCAACCCTGCCTCAACGACGCCACGTGTATACAGAATAATGACATCTATACTTGTACTTGTAGAACAGGCTTTACAGGATCAACGTGTGAGACAGGTAAAAAACCTCTCGTCCTTCTGTAGTACACCTGTGTCGTTATTCAGTACAGACACTGATTATGACCTCTACGGTTTATGAGCACCCTCATACATGACTATATAGCGGAAAAAAATTAATTGACTCTCCAAAATACGTCTCCACACATTATACCATTTACCCAGATCTGTCAGGGATTGTTTTGATTTGTGAGTACAATTAGGTAGAGAGAAGTTTTTCAAGAACGTAGAGGCATTTGTTCAAGGAGGCAAAGGACGTATAGGGAGGGAAGTCGGTACAAAGAATTAAAGCTTGTGCAACAAGTATATAGAGGAAGGTGGCACAAGAAGATAAAGGAAGGCGAAACAACCAGGTAGAGGTTGTGCAAAACGAAGAGGTTGAGGAAGGTATTACAATGCGATATAGGAAGGTGGTACCAGAAGAGGTGATAGAGAGTGGTGGGAAAAGGAGGTAGAGGAGGGTGTACAAGTAGGTAGAGGAAGATGTACAAGTAGGTAGAGGAAGGTGTACACGTAGGTAGAGGAAGATGTACATGCAGATGGAGGAAAGTTACACCTATGTAGAGGAAGGTGTACACGTAGGTAGAGGAAGATGTACAAGTAGGTAGAGGAAGTATACACGTAGGTGAAGGAAGATGTACAAGTAGGTAGAGGAAGGTGTACACGTAGGTAGAGGAAGATGTACAAGTAGGTAGAGGAAGTATACACGTAGGTGAAGGAAGATGTACAAGTAGGTAGAGGAAGGTGTACAAGTAGGTAGAGGAAGATGTACAAGTAGGTAGAGGAAGTATACACGTAGTTGAAGGAAGTATACACGTAGGTGAAGGAAGATGTACAAGTAGGTAGAGGAAGATGTACAAGTAGGTTGAGGAAGGTGTACACGTAGGTAGAGGAAGTATACACGTAGGTGAAGGAAGTATACACGTAGGTGAAGGAAGTATACACGTAGGTGAAGGAAGATGTACAAGTAGGTAGAGGAAGATGTACAAGTAGGTTGAGGAAGGTGTACACGTAGGTAGAGGAAGTATACACGTAGGTGAAGGAAGTATACACGTAGGTGAAGGAAGTATACACGTAGGTGAAGGAAGATGTACAAGTAGGTAGAGGAAGGTGTACAAGTAGGTAGAGGAAGTATACACGTAGGTGAAGGAAGATGTACAAGTAGGTAGAGGAAGGTGTACAAGTAGGTAGAGGAAGATGTACAAGTAGGTGAAGGAAGTATACACGTAGGTGAAGGAAGATGTACAAGTAGGTAGAGGAAGGTGTACAAGTAGGTAGAGGAAGATGTACAAGTAGGTAGAGGAAGTATACACGTAGGTGAAGGAAGATGTACAAGTAGGTAGAGGAAGATGTACAAGTAGGTAGAGGAAGGGGTACACGTAGGTAGAGGAAGGTGTTCAGATAGGTAGAGGAAGATGTACATGCAGATGGAGGAAAGTAATACCCAGGTAGAGGAAGGTGTACACGTAGGTAGAGGAAGATGTATAAGTAGATAGAGGAAGTATACACGTAGGTGAAGGAAGATGTACAGGTAGGTAGAGGAAGGTGTACACGTAGGTAGAGGAAGGTGTACAAGTAGGTAGAGGAAGTATACACTTAGGTGAAGGAAGTATACACGTAGGTGAAGGAAGATGTACAAGTAGGTAGAGGAAGATGTACACGTAGGTAGAGGAAGGTGTACACGTAGGTCGAGGAAGTATACACGTAGGTGAAGGAAGTATACACGTAGGTGAAGGAAGATGTACAAGTAGGTAGAGGAAAGTGTACAAGTAGGTAGAGGAAGATGTACAAGTAGGTAGAGGAAGTATACACGTAGGTGAAGGAAGGTGTACACGTAGGTAGAGGAAGGTGTACACGTAGGTTTAGGAAGGTGTACACGTAGGTAGAGGAAGATGTACAAGTAGGTAGAGGAAGGTGTACACGTAGGTAGAGGAAGGCGTACAAGTAGGTCGTGGAAGGTGGGACAAAGAAGTAGCGGGAGATGGTACAAAGATTAAGAGGAAGTAGTAGAGGGAAGTAGAGGACAGTGATACAATAAGGGTGCATAGGATGTTTGAAATATTAGTCCGATCAAATCTTACCCAATGAAAATTATATTTTCTTATTTCTATTGATCATTTTCTATATTCCACATTAAATGAGACCTGCTATACAATGGAGGCCCAATAGTTGACATTCTGATTATTTGTACATCCACGAATGTTCACTCATAATGTTAACTTGATAATGTCGTTTCACATTTGTAACCCCTTTTGGCATTCTGGGAAGTCTTGTGCCAAGTAGCCCTTGCTTGTCGTACGAGACGACACCATAGATCGGGTGGTCAAACTTTGTTGGGACGTTTCTCATAAAATAAACTGTTTGGTCGAGAGTCCATTTCTTAAAGGATACTTAAATATATCTCGTATACAATCACACACTTATATTTATAAACCAGACATCAACGAGTGTGAGAGCGACCCTTGTTATCATGAAGCTACTTGTGTAGACCTTGTTGGAACGTACAACTGTGTTTGTAAACAAGGATTCATCGGGCGGATCTGTGAGAAAGGTAAGCCGTTTGAAAGCCCGTGCATGACATCATCCCAATACAGAACATTATAACTGTGTGGTAACGCTTGTTATTAGCTAATAACACGCTCCTCTGTGTTCTTGGTGTCGTTTTAAAATTGTATTTGTTAATTAGCTTTAACGTAGAACTGAACTTCAAGCCTGGCCCTAGATCCATCCCCTATACAAAGTGTTGATTGTCCTAACACTTTGTAGACCGGAGGCACAGTGCTGATTGCCTGCAGCTGCCACTTTGTAGGCTGGGCGTGACACAGATGCCTGTTTGAACACTTTCAGGACATAGAAGACTGTGATAACATGTTCTAGGTCGACATGACACAGGTTACCATGAAAACTGACTTAAACATTCGCGGCACTTAAACCTTTTAACTGAAAAAGTAAAGGAGTATATTGTCTAAAGACCAAGGCTCAAAGATATTTCAATTTTATAATAGTTTACAGTGATAACTGAATGTTGAACTTTTAATTTTAAAACAAATGCCTGTTTTTCTCTAGATATCCGCCACTGTGAGCGCAAGCCCTGCCTCCACGGTGGCACGTGTGTTGATGGAAATAAAACCTATACTTGTATCTGCCCTACAGGCTTCACAGGACCTACGTGTGAAGCAGGTTGGTTTCAAATCGTCCTTCCATGTCAGCCAAATGTCTTCATTCAGAGCTGTAACCCCAGGCAGAGTTTGGGTCATCGATGTTGGTCGCTAAAATACTTTTACCTCCGGAGAACCAATCTGTGCACGAGTCTGTATTATTTCGTGTGTCATGAGGTATTTTCCAAAATGAAACGCAAAGGTGAACTCAGATATCGGTAAATACAGATTTTTATTGTGCACAATAATCGTCAATATTTCACAGGAACCATTATGTTGAGTTAGTGGTTACTACGGTATGCCAGCAGTATACAAAGATTGAGGGCGAATATGTGGCCACAGCGCATCGACACTTTGATCAACTGTAAGGGTATAATTTGGGGCTCGAGTAATCCAAGTGGTCAACGACGTCTAAATTCGCTGATATATATTGTTGCATAAGCGAAAGCAGTTACTTATTACAGCAATTTTATCAAATCATATTTGTGTATTTGCATTTTTGATTTCAGATATGTTGTTAATACCTTTAAAACTTTTAAAAAGTTTTTATTCCGGTTACCTCTTGTGTGGTATTTCTTGCGTCTATATATACTGAACAACAAAAGTTCCTGTGACATTGAATAAGATTTAATGCAAAGTTATGTTTTTTACCAAATCTGAAACAATTTCGGTTTGCAACAGATAAAAGACTCCTCTAAGTGTTCAAATGGTTTAATTTGCCATACTGACTTCAGAAAATGCGTGATTTCATAAAAAAAACAAACACGAATATGCCAAAATGTCAATTTACAAATCAATAGCGTGTGTGTCCACCTCTGGGTGCGATGTAAGCAACACATCTTCGTCTTATGGAATGGACAAGACGTCCTGTGGGATATCTGTCCATATCTGCTGGAGCATGTTTCGAAGTTCCTGGCGTGTCTGTGGAACACGTGGTTGACGTCAAAGGCGATGATCCATCTCATCCAATCTGTGCTCTTTTGGGGTGAGATATCAGGGGAGCGAGCCGGCCAGGGGTGACATTCACCTTGTTTTGTTGAAGAGAATCCTGAAAAAGTCGAGCAATATGAGGCCGGGCTCGTCATGTTGAAAGGTAATGCCTGGGCCATGACGACGCAAAAACGGTTGAACAACAGGACCGATGATCTCGTCGCGGTAGCGCTGTCCATTGAGATTTCCCTCTAGCACTATCAAACGGGTCCTCTGTCTTGCTGTAATCCCACCCCATACCATAACGCTGCCGCCCCCGAACCGATCTTCTTCCATGACACAATGATTGGCGTAACGTTCACCTCGACGTCGATACACTCGAATCCGTCCATCGCTGTGGCTGAGGTGAAAACGAGACTCGTCAGTGACTAGAACTTGTCCCCACTGCATGGCCGTCCAGCGTAGAGGCTGTCTGCACCACTGTAGACGTGCTTGACGGTGGTTTCCTGTCAAAATTGGACGTCTGGCGGGTCTACTGGCGACAATACCTGCACATCTGATGCGACGACGTACGGTTTGTGAAGATATTCGTCGAAGGCCAGGGATGCTTCTTGCAGTCACTGTTGCTGGCTGGAATCGATTTCGTAGGTGTGTTGTTCGAATCTGGTTGTCTTGCCGATTATTGGTTACGCGTGGCCTGCCACTCCGAGGATGGTCTCTGACTGCATTCGTCTGTTGAAACGTTGCCATAAACACCAAATGGTATTTCTGTGGACGTTAAATTGTCTTGCGACATCACGTTGACTCGATCCTGCTTCAAGCATACCAATGGCTCGCAGACGCTCATTTCCGAACAGGCGTGGCATATTGAATAATTGCGTAATTTTGTTGTTTTTCTGAGTGGTTGTTATCGGCACGATGCTAAACAATGCATATGGAATCCCGTTTACGCACGTGTTTTTATATCCATTCTTGTGTAGTGAAATGCATGGGGCTTGCATAAAAGTCGACTTTTGCATGGAATGCGTGCTTTTCTGTAGCAGTTGCGTTTTTGTGACTTGATTCCATACATGTACTACACTATTGAAAACCAAACTTTACTTGTTTGAAAAATACACTGAAATATTGGTGTCACAGGAACCTTTGTTGTTGAGTATATTTTTTAAGGGTTTGACTTTACAAAAATGGTAAAAAACAGATGACTTCTATATGTCGTAGATATGCGTCATTGTAGGAAGAAACCATGTTTCAACGGGGCCACGTGTACAGATGGTCTTGGCGACTTCGCCTGTGCCTGTAAAGAGGGCTTTTCAGGAGTGTACTGCGAATCAGGTAGGAGTAGATGGTTTTACTATAAACATGTCCAGATTCCTGGAAGAAGAAGTCCTGGGTCCTCCCGATAGGTTCCGATCATATTTATGAAATCATCACCCTTTCTGTTACAGAGTTTACTGTGTATTGGTAAAGCTGCTTCCAATAAAGCAGTACTTGGGGTAATTAGGCGTTACATTGTATAGGATTTAATTGTTAAGCCAATGTGGAGGATTAATTTTTTGAGGATGGCTTGTAATCGTTTCCTGCACCCGTGTTACTTAAACGTTTAATGATTGTGGCTATTATTGGTTATCTGAGGTTAGGATACTATTTTCTACTGTTGTGCAAGTAACTGTGTAGAGTTAGCGGACCGCGTATCTACAAAATGTAACCTTGGTGAAATTTAGGATTAAAACCATGTATCATTTAGATGTAAAGGAATATTTAATGAAAAAATACACTTGCCAAATTTTTCTCATCATTATAAATGTAAACGGGATGGTGTTAATATTTGCAGACAAAGCAACTCTGTTCAATATGAACGCAGCTGCTGTTTTGTTAAATAAAACATTACTTAAATATATTTTATGACTGCTTCATCCACTATTGCAAAGTCTCCCTTTGACTCTTTCTTTTGTACCTTTTATCCCTGAAAGCAAAAGTCATTTACAAGTTCTATGCAAGTATTAATTGTACGTATGGATAAGATGCACCCTTACAGAAGAAATATGTGTGTCTGTAATGAAGAGATTACCTTAGTGATTTACTTCTACCTGACATCAAGAGAGTCACTTTGTAGCCTGCTGGAATGAGGACCTTCCACGAGTTTAGTATACGGTCCTCATCACTCTATCACTGATCAATGAAGGCATCTTAAGTATACCGGGAGGTCTGGCCTAGATTACTTCCACTACTACTACTGTTAATACTACCACTACCACTACCACTACCGCTGCCACTACTACTACCGCTGCTGCTACTACTACTGCTACTGCCACTACAACTAATACTACTGCTGCTGCTACTACTACTGCTACTACCAACATTACTATTACTACTACCACCATTACCACTACTTCTACTACTACCACTCCTACTACTTTACTTCTGCCACTACCACTAATACTGCTGCTGCTGTTGCTACTACTACTACTACTACTACTACTGCTTTACTTCTGCCACTACCACTACCACTACTACTACTACTACTACTCTTACTACTACTACTACTACTACTACTACTACTACTACTACTACTACCAACATTACCACTACTTCTACTACCACCGCTATTACTACTTTACTTCTGCCACTACTACTACTACTACTATTTCTACTACAACTTCTACTACTCTTACTACTACTACTACCACCATTACCACTACTTCTACTACCACCACTACTACTACTTTACTTCTGCCACTACTAATACTACTACTACTATTTCTACTACTACTTCTACTACTACTACTACTACTACTACTACTACTACTACTAATGAGCATATATATCTTCTGTGATTTCTTTAAGACACCACTACTGAAATAATACCCGCATTTAACATAAGCTTTCATCATTAGGTTAATAAGCTCGTTTGAGTGAGTCGTTTTATATCAGAACGCAATAAGGTTGATACTTTCAGAGCTGAATTTTCCAAGGAATGTGTTGTATACTCAAACTTAGTATATTATGAAAAGTGCAAATTAATCATATAAGGCTGAAGGAGTTTCTGTTTCCCCCTAGATATACGTACCTGTGAGGACCGACCCTGCCTTCCAGAAACCATATGTGTGGCGAGGAATGGCACATACGCTTGTATCTGCAGGACTGGCTTTACGGGACCCAGATGTAAAACTGGTGGGGAGAACTCTCGTCTCTTGTGGAATTCAATAGTAACATTGTCTTGATCAATTTTGGAAATAGAGAAATTGTTTGATAAGCATTTCTTAGAAGCTGACGTGTGACAAAAAAGACACAATTTTTGGAGAACTACTTCGTCATTATACTGAAAGAGCGCCGTGTCGGTATAGACCCTTGCTTGACAACGGTACGAGGATCTATTCCGAAACGTCGTTGCTGTTACAGTGTATTAAAGAAGCTGTTATCCATGAATTGTGTCTACTTTGTTAGAGCTAGTTTATGACGTATTTAGTGTCTGATCAACATTATATTGTTTCTTCCTTTGCTCAGATCATCGATGCATTTCCATATCATACATTGTACAGGATATCGTGATACTGTCTTAAATGGTAGCATTGTCTGACCATGGTGACAAAGGGTGACTGTGAAAGTCCTGTAGCACCGATCGTTCGCCGGACTGTCATGACAGTTCATGGCCACCTTCATTCAACTGATAACACTTGTGTTAACAATTTCCTTACTCTTTCCAATCTCACATTGGTAAGGGGGCACGGGTGGCCCAGTCGTCTGAGGCGCCGCGATTCGCTGTGCAGAGTTGGGTCCCAGAAACCTATGATTGTGGGTTCGAATCCCGGTTCGCCCCGATTATGTTTCTAGGTTTGTCAGCACCATACCCGTGCTCGTGGGTTTCACCGAAGTGGTAAACGTCTGAGACCTGCGTCACTTCGGGCTTTCCTCCCACATTAAGCTGTCACGCCGCGATATAAATGGAATACTGTTAAACCCAACTCACTCACACTCACTCACATTGGTAAGACACTTTGATGATCCATTAATATTAATATCATTGCAAACGGAGCAAGGCGATTATGTAGTTAATGTTGCTTTACCTTGAAGATAAGCTATATAATATAATAGGTGTAGATGAAATTGTAAAACCATGACAAAACACATGCAGATACTGTTTAATATTAGACAAAAGAGTTTAATATGACTGACATTGCGGCCGTCTTTAAATTCCGATTAGATTTGTGTTGAACGACTCTTGTTTAAAAGTTGTTTGATCAGGGTTACAACATTCAAGGCCTCAGGAAAGCTTTCAAAACGTTTTATGCAGACATGTGGAGAACATTTTAACAATTGACGCATCATTGACAAAAAATGATACAATTCCCTATTTTGACTAGTACCATACTTTTGTGTTATTCAGGTAAACACTTGACTTGCCTTTACTTGTGTTTGTGACGGTGGGTCAGGATATGTTCATCTTTACGCGAAAACCTGGTCTCATCACTGTTTAATAGTGTTTCAGAAATACATTTTCATGATATAGTCGGAATTATAAAGGATTTTGTCGCTTTTTATTTGCATGATAGAGGTTTATTCTGTGCTAGGTTAGAGCCAGGAGGTATTTGATTATGGCGTCACTTCCGAAATGAAGCTATGGGTCCAGGGACGTTACCATAAGAGAATAATATATTATCCTGGATAATCGGGGATGGTACCATCAATGCCTTTCAGCATCATAAGCCTTGTGGCCTCAGAGATGTCGATGTTTACAACAGACTGACGGATTACGGGGAAGTTACGACGACCTTAGTTCACATATTTCAGTGCGAATGAGTGAATGATACGAGTGGGAATGGATGAGTTGTTTATCATCTGATAACAACTTTTGAACCGACCAACAGGACCTGACATTTCAGGAAATTTCTGTTTCTTTTCATAGCTAGGTTCCTGTAAAAGGTGATATTTAAACATAAAAGTATATAAAAACGTCTGTTTTTCCAAGATATACGAACCTGTGAGAACCAACCCTGCCTCAACAACGCCACGTGTGTGCAGGAAAAAGGCAGCTATTCTTGTACCTGCAGAACAGGCTTTACGGGAGCAACATGTGAAACAGGTGGGACAAAACTCTTGTCCTTCTGTAGTAAAACTTTGTCGTTATATTATTCAGTGCAGACAATGATAATTACGTGTACGGTGTTAAAAACATGACTATATAGCTGGAAATTCTTAATAAGCTCTCCACAATATGTATCTTAGTGCACCCAATACACCACGATCCAGGAATTCTTTTCATTTGTGAGTTCAATTAGGCAGAGATAGGTGGTTGAAGTACGTAGAGGCGTTGGTACAAGAACCAACCCTGCCACAAGGGCGCCTATGGTAGGCACAAACATGACAGCTTTCTTGTATCTGCAGAACTAGCTTTACAGGAACAACATGTGAGACAGGAGCAAAATCGGTCGCCCTTCCTTGTGGCCCATAGTGTCTTTAGTCAGTGCAGATCATAGCCTAAGGTGAATACATTGTACAGCTGATCTCTAACAAGACTATATGGTTGAATTTGTCGCTTCCTGCGGTGGGCGTCTGTGGGGGGGGGGGGGGGGGGGGGGGGGGGGGGGGGGGGGAGCAGTTGATAATTACAATATTTAAGACCGTGCCTGTGGACGAATAGAAAATGCAATTTTCAATTTTCAAGTCCGTCAGTTAGAAATGGGCCCTTTAACATATTTCTGTACACGGTAGAATATGTGCGTAACACACGCCAAGTACAAACAGGAAGAAGCTGGTGGTTGGGGATGGTGGTACAAAGCAAAGACGGAACAATAGGATAAAGGAAGGATGTACAAGGTAGTAGAGGAAGGCTGCACAACGAAAGTGGTACAGGAATATTGGGAAGGTGGAAAATAGAAAGTAGGAAGGTGATACATAGAAGTAGGGGACAGTGATACATTGATGTGAAAGAAGGTGACAGAACGAAGACGTAGAAGAACGTAATACAAGTAAGTAGAAGAGAATATACAAGGAGGTAGAGGTAGGTGATACAAGGACGCGGGGGAATGTGATACAAGGAGGTAGAGGAAGGTGATACAAGAACGCAGGGAATCTGATACAAGGAGGTAGAGGTAGGTCTTATACAAGAACGCGGGGAATGTGATACAAGGAGGTAGAGGTAGGTGATACAAGAACGCGGGGAATGTGATACAAGGAGGTAGAGGTAGGTCTTATACAAGAACGCGGGGAATGTGATACAAGGAGGTAGAGGTAGGTGATACAAGAACGCGGGAATTTGATACAAGGAGATAGAGGTAGGTGATACAAGAACGCGGGAATTTGATACAAGGAGATAGAGGTAGGTGATACAAGAACGCGGGGAATGTGATACAAGGAGGTAGAGGTAGGTGATACAAGAACGCGGGAATGTGATACAAGGAGGTAGAGGTAGGTGATACAAGAACGCAGGGGAATGTGATACAAGGAGGTAGAGGAAGGTGATACAGGAACGCGGGGAATGTGATACAAGGAGGTACAGGTAGGTGATACAAGAACGCAGGGAATGTGATACAAGGAGGTAGAGGTAGGTCTTATACAAGAACGCAGGGAATGTGATACAAGGAGGTACATGTAGGTGATACAAGAACGCGGGGAATGTGATACAAGGAGGTAGAGGTAGGTGATACAAGAACGCGGGGAATGTGATACAAGGAGGTAGAGGTAGGTGATACAAGAACGTGGTGAATGTGATACAAGGAGGTAGAGGTAGGTGATACAAGAACGCGGGGAATGTGATACAAGGAGGTAGAGGTAGGTGATACAAGAACGTGGTGAATGTGATACAAGGAGGCAGAGGTAGGTGATACAAGAACGCGGGGAATGTGATACAAGGAGGTAGAGGTAGGTGATACAAGAACGCGGGGAATGTGATACAAGGAGGTAGAGGTAGGTGATACAAGAACGTGGTGAATGTGATACAAGGAGGCAGAGGTAGGTATTACAACCATGTAGAGGAAGGTGATACAACCATGTAGAGGAAGGTGATACAAGGAGGTAGAGGAAGGTAATACAACCATGTAGGGGAAGGTGATACAACCATGGGGAAGGAGGTGATACAAGCAGGTAGAGGAAGGTGATAGAACCATGTAGAGGAAGGTGATAGAACCATGTAGAGGAAGGTGATAGAACCATGTAGAGGAAGGTGATACAACTATGTAGAGGAAGGTGATAGAACCATGTAGAGGAAGGTGATAGAACCATGTAGAGGAAGGTGATAGAACCATGTAGAGGAAGGTGATACAACCATGTAGAGGAAGGTGATACAAGCAGGTAGAGGAAGGTTATACAACCATGTAGAGGAAGGTGATACAACCATGTCGAGGAAGGTGATACAACCAGGTAGAGGAAGGTGATACAACCACGTAGAGGAAGGTGATATAACCATGTAGAGGAAGGTGAAACAACCATGTAGAGGAAGGTGATACAACCATGTAGTGAAAGTGGTGCAACCATGTAGAGGAAGGTGATACAACCATGCAGATTAAGGTGATACAACCATGTAGTAGAAGGTGATACAACCTGGTAGAGGAAGGTGATAGAACCATGTTGATGAAGGTGATACAACCATGTAGAATAGAGTGATACAACCACGGGGAAGGAGGTGATACAACCATGTAGAGGAATGTGATTCAAGTAGGTAGAGGAAGGTGATACAACCATGTAGATTAAGATGATACAACCATGTAGAGGAAGGTGATACAACCAGGTAGAGGAAGGTGATACAACCATGTAGAGGAAGGTGATACAACCATGCAGATTAAGGTTATACAACCATGTAGAGTAAGGTGATACAACCATGTAGAGGAAGGTGATACACGCAGGTAGAGGAAGGTGATACAACCATGTAGAGGAACGTGATACAAGCAGGTAGAGGAAGGTGATAAAACCATGTAGATTAAGGTGATACAACCATGTAGAGGAAGGTGATACAACCATGTAGAGGAAAGTGATACAAGCATGTAGAGGAAGGTGATACAACCATGTAGAGGAAGGTGATACAAGCAGGTAGAGGAAGGTGATTAAACCATGTAGATTAAGGTGATACAACCATGTAGAGGAAGGTGATACAACCATGTAGAGGAAAGTGATACAAGCATGTAGAGGAAGGTGATACAACCATGTAGAGGAAGGTGATACAAGCAGGTAGAGGAGGGTGATACAACCAGGTAGAGTAAGGTGATACAAGCAGGTAGAGAAAGGTGATACAACCATGTAGAGGAAGGTGATACAACCATGTAGAGGAAGGTGATACAAGCAGGTAGAGAAAGGTGATACAACTATGTAGAGGAAGGTGATACAAGCAGGCAGATGAAGGTGATAGGACCATGTAGAGGAAGGTTATACAACCATGTAGAGGAAGGTGATACATCCATGTAGAGGAAGGTGATACAAGCAGGTAGAGGAAGGTGATACAACCATGTAGAAGAAGGTGATACAACCATGTAGAGGAAGGTGATACAACCATGTAGTGGAAGGTGATACAACCATGTAGAGGAAGGTGATACAAGCAGGTAGAGGAAGGTGATACAACTATGTAGAGGAAGGTGATACAAGCAGGTAGAGGAGGGTGATACAACCAGGTAGAGGAGGGTGATACAACCATGTAGAGGAGGGTGATACAACAAGGGAGAGGAAGGTTATACAACCATGTGGAGGAAGGTGATACATCCATGTAGAGGAAGGTGATACAAGCAGGTAGAGCAAGGTGATACAACAATGTAGAAGAAGGTGATACAACCATGTAGAGGAAGGTGATACAACCATGTAGAGGAAGGTGATAGAACCATGTAGAGGAAGGTGATACAAGCAGGTAGAGGAAGGGGATACAACCATGTAGAATAGAGTGATACAACCACGGGGAAGGAGGTGATACAAGAAGGTAGAGGAAGGTTATACATCCATGTAGAGGAAGGTGATACAACCATGTAGAGGAAGGTGATACAACCATGTCGAGGAAGGTGATACAACCATGTAGAGGAAGGTGATACAACCACGGGGAAGGAGGTGATACAAGCAGGTAGAGGAAGGTGATACAAGCAGGTAGAGGAAGGTGATACAACCATGTAGAGGAAGGTGATACAACCATGTAGTGGCAGGTGATACAACCATGCAGATTAAGGTTATACAACCATGTAGAGGAAGGTGATACAACCATGTAGAGGAAGGTGATACACGCAGGTAGAGGAAGGTGATACAACCATGTAGAGGAATGTGATTCAAGTAGGTAGAGGAAGGTGATACATCCATGTAGAGGAAGGTGATACAAGCAGGTAGAGGAAGGTGATACAACCATGTAGAAGAAGGTGATACAACCATGTAGAGGAAGGTGATACAACCATGTAGAGGAAGGTGATACAACCATGTAGAGGAAGGTGATACAAGGAGGTAGAGGAAGGTGATACAACCATGTAGAGGAAGGTGATACAAGCAGGTAGAGGAGGGTGATACAACCATGTAGAGGAGGGTGATACAACCATGTAGAGGAGGGTGATACAACAAGGGAGAGGAAGGTTATACAACCATGTAGAGGAAGGTGATACATCGATGTAGAGGAAGGTGATACAAGCAGGTAGAGGAAGGTGATACAACCATGTAGAAGAAGGTGATACAACCATGTAGAGGAAGGTGATACAACCATGTAGAGGAAGGTGATACAACCATGTAGAGGAAGGTGATACAAGCAGGTAGAGGAAGGGGATACAACCATGTAGATTAGAGTGATACAACCACGGGGAAGGAGGTGATACAAGCAGGTAGAGGAAGGTGATACATCCATGTAGAGGAAGGTGATACAACCATGTAGAGGAAGGTGATACAACCATGTAGAGGAAGGTGATACAAGCAGGTAGAGGAAGGTGATACAACCATGTAGAGGAAGGTGATACAACCATGTAGTGGCAGGTGATACAACCATGCAGATTAAGGTTATACAACCATGTAGAGGAAGGTGATACAACCATGTAGAGGAAGGTGATACAACCATGTAGAGGAAGGTGATACAACCATGTAGTGGCAGGTGATACAACCATGCAGATTAAGGTTATACAACCATGTAGAGGAAGGTGATACAACCATGTAGAGGAAGGTGATACACGCAGGTAGAGGAAGGTGATACAACCATGTAGAAGAATGTGATTCAAGTAGGTAGAGGAAGGTGATACAACCATGTAGATTAAGGTGATACAACCATGTAGAGGAAGGTGATACAACCAGGTAGACGAAGGTGATACAACCATGTAGAGGAAGGTGATACAACCATGCAGATTAAGGTTATACAACCATGTAGAGTAAGGTGATACAACCATGTAGAGGAAGGTGATACACGCAGGTAGAGGAAGGTGATACAACCATGTAGAGGAACGTGATACAAGCAGGTAGAGGAAGGTGATACAACCATGTAGATTAAGGTGATACAACCATGTAGAGGAAGGTGATACAACCATGTAGAGGAAAGTGATACAAGCATGTAGAGGAAGGTGATACAACCATGTAGAGGAAGGTGATACAATCATGTAGAGGAAGGTGATACAAGCAGGTAGAGGAGGGTGATACAACCAGGTTGAGGAAGGTGATACAACCAGGTAGAGGAAGGTGATACAAGCAGGTAGAGGAAGGTGATACAACCATGTAGAGGAAGGTGATACAAACATGTAGAGGAAGTTGATACAAGCAGGTAGAGAAAGGTGATACAACCATGTAGAGGAAGGTGATACAAGCAGGCAGATGAAGGTGATAGAACCATGTAGAGGAAGGTTATACAACCATGTAGAGGAAGGTGATACATCCATGTAGAGGAAGGTGATACAAGCAGGTAGAGGAAGGTGATACAACCATGTAGAAGAAGGTGATACAACCATGTAGAGGAAGGTGATACAACCATGTAGAGGAAGGTGATACAACCACGTAGAGGAAGGTGATACAACCATGTAGAGGAAGGTGATACAAGCAGGTAGAGGAAGGTTATACAACCATGTAGAGGAAGGTGATACAACCATGTCGAGGAAGGTGATACAACCAGGTAGAGGAAGGTGATACAACCACGTAGAGGAAGGTGATATAACCATGTAGAGGAAGGTGAAACAACCATGTAGAGGAAGGTGATACAACCATGTAGTGAAAGTGGTGCAACCATGTAGAGGAAGGTGATACAACCATGCAGATTAAGGTGATACAACCATGTAGTAGAAGGTGATACAACCTGGTAGAGGAAGGTGATAGAACCATGTTGATGAAGGTGATACAACCATGTAGAATAGAGTGATACAACCACGGGGAAGGAGGTGATACAACCATGTAGAGGAATGTGATTCAAGTAGGTAGAGGAAGGTGATACAACCATGTAGATTAAGATGATACAACCATGTAGAGGAAGGTGATACAACCAGGTAGAGGAAGGTGATACAACCATGTAGAGGAAGGTGATACAACCATGCAGATTAAGGTTATACAACCATGTAGAGTAAGGTGATACAACCATGTAGAGGAAGGTGATACACGCAGGTAGAGGAAGGTGATACAACCATGTAGAGGAACGTGATACAAGCAGGTAGAGGAAGGTGATAAAACCATGTAGATTAAGGTGATACAACCATGTAGAGGAAGGTGATACAACCATGTAGAGGAAAGTGATACAAGCATGTAGAGGAAGGTGATACAACCATGTAGAGGAAGGTGATACAAGCAGGTAGAGGAAGGTGATTAAACCATGTAGATTAAGGTGATACAACCATGTAGAGGAAGGTGATACAACCATGTAGAGGAAAGTGATACAAGCATGTAGAGGAAGGTGATACAACCATGTAGAGGAAGGTGATACAAGCAGGTAGAGGAGGGTGATACAACCAGGTAGAGTAAGGTGATACAAGCAGGTAGAGAAAGGTGATACAACCATGTAGAGGAAGGTGATACAACCATGTAGAGGAAGGTGATACAAGCAGGTAGAGAAAGGTGATACAACTATGTAGAGGAAGGTGATACAAGCAGGCAGATGAAGGTGATAGGACCATGTAGAGGAAGGTTATACAACCATGTAGAGGAAGGTGATACATCCATGTAGAGGAAGGTGATACAAGCAGGTAGAGGAAGGTGATACAACCATGTAGAAGAAGGTGATACAACCATGTAGAGGAAGGTGATACAACCATGTAGTGGAAGGTGATACAACCATGTAGAGGAAGGTGATACAAGCAGGTAGAGGAAGGTGATACAACTATGTAGAGGAAGGTGATACAAGCAGGTAGAGGAGGGTGATACAACCAGGTAGAGGAGGGTGATACAACCATGTAGAGGAGGGTGATACAACAAGGGAGAGGAAGGTTATACAACCATGTGGAGGAAGGTGATACATCCATGTAGAGGAAGGTGATACAAGCAGGTAGAGCAAGGTGATACAACAATGTAGAAGAAGGTGATACAACCATGTAGAGGAAGGTGATACAACCATGTAGAGGAAGGTGATAGAACCATGTAGAGGAAGGTGATACAAGCAGGTAGAGGAAGGGGATACAACCATGTAGAATAGAGTGATACAACCACGGGGAAGGAGGTGATACAAGAAGGTAGAGGAAGGTTATACATCCATGTAGAGGAAGGTGATACAACCATGTAGAGGAAGGTGATACAACCATGTCGAGGAAGGTGATACAACCATGTAGAGGAAGGTGATACAACCACGGGGAAGGAGGTGATACAAGCAGGTAGAGGAAGGTGATACAAGCAGGTAGAGGAAGGTGATACAACCATGTAGAGGAAGGTGATACAACCATGTAGTGGCAGGTGATACAACCATGCAGATTAAGGTTATACAACCATGTAGAGGAAGGTGATACAACCATGTAGAGGAAGGTGATACACGCAGGTAGAGGAAGGTGATACAACCATGTAGAGGAATGTGATTCAAGTAGGTAGAGGAAGGTGATACATCCATGTAGAGGAAGGTGATACAAGCAGGTAGAGGAAGGTGATACAACCATGTAGAAGAAGGTGATACAACCATGTAGAGGAAGGTGATACAACCATGTAGAGGAAGGTGATACAACCATGTAGAGGAAGGTGATACAAGGAGGTAGAGGAAGGTGATACAACCATGTAGAGGAAGGTGATACAAGCAGGTAGAGGAGGGTGATACAACCATGTAGAGGAGGGTGATACAACCATGTAGAGGAGGGTGATACAACAAGGGAGAGGAAGGTTATACAACCATGTAGAGGAAGGTGATACATCGATGTAGAGGAAGGTGATACAAGCAGGTAGAGGAAGGTGATACAACCATGTAGAAGAAGGTGATACAACCATGTAGAGGAAGGTGATACAACCATGTAGAGGAAGGTGATACAACCATGTAGAGGAAGGTGATACAAGCAGGTAGAGGAAGGGGATACAACCATGTAGATTAGAGTGATACAACCACGGGGAAGGAGGTGATACAAGCAGGTAGAGGAAGGTGATACATCCATGTAGAGGAAGGTGATACAACCATGTAGAGGAAGGTGATACAACCATGTAGAGGAAGGTGATACAAGCAGGTAGAGGAAGGTGATACAACCATGTAGAGGAAGGTGATACAACCATGTAGTGGCAGGTGATACAACCATGCAGATTAAGGTTATACAACCATGTAGAGGAAGGTGATACAACCATGTAGAGGAAGGTGATACAACCATGTAGAGGAAGGTGATACAACCATGTAGTGGCAGGTGATACAACCATGCAGATTAAGGTTATACAACCATGTAGAGGAAGGTGATACAACCATGTAGAGGAAGGTGATACACGCAGGTAGAGGAAGGTGATACAACCATGTAGAAGAATGTGATTCAAGTAGGTAGAGGAAGGTGATACAACCATGTAGATTAAGGTGATACAACCATGTAGAGGAAGGTGATACAACCAGGTAGACGAAGGTGATACAACCATGTAGAGGAAGGTGATACAACCATGCAGATTAAGGTTATACAACCATGTAGAGTAAGGTGATACAACCATGTAGAGGAAGGTGATACACGCAGGTAGAGGAAGGTGATGCAACCATGTAGAGGAACGTGATACAAGCAGGTAGAGGAAGGTGATACAACCATGTAGATTAAGGTGATACAACCATGTAGAGGAAGGTGATACAACCATGTAGAGGAAAGTGATACAAGCATGTAGAGGAAGGTGATACAACCATGTAGAGGAAGGTGATACAATCATGTAGAGGAAGGTGATACAAGCAGGTAGAGGAGGGTGATACAACCAGGTTGAGGAAGGTGATACAACCAGGTAGAGGAAGGTGATACAAGCAGGTAGAGGAAGGTGATACAACCATGTAGAGGAAGGTGATACAAACATGTAGAGGAAGTTGATACAAGCAGGTAGAGAAAGGTGATACAACCATGTAGAGGAAGGTGATACAAGCAGGCAGATGAAGGTGATAGAACCATGTAGAGGAAGGTTATACAACCATGTAGAGGAAGGTGATACATCCATGTAGAGGAAGGTGATACAAGCAGGTAGAGGAAGGTGATACAACCATGTAGAAGAAGGTGATACAACCATGTAGAGGAAGGTGATACAACCATGTAGAGGAAGGTGATACAACCATGTAGAGGAAGGTGATACAAGCAGGTAGAGGAAGGTGATACAACCATGTAGAGGAAGGTGATACAAGCAGGTAGAGGAGGGTGATACAACAAGGGAGAGGAAGGTGATACACCCATGTAGAGGAAGGTGATACGACCATGTAGAGGAGGGTGATACAACCATGGAGAGGAGGGTGATACAACAAGGGAGAGGAAGGTTATACAACCATGTAGAGGAAGGTGATACATCCATGTAGAGGAAGGTGATACAAGCAGGTAGAGGAAGGTGATACAAATATGTAGAAGAAGGTGATACAACCATGTAGAGGAAGGTGATACAACCATGTAGAGGAAGGTGATACAACCATGTAGAGGAAGGTGATACAAGCAGGTAGAGGAAGGTGATACAACCATGTAGAAGAAGGTGATACAACCATGTAGAGGAAGGTGATACAACCATGTAGAGGAAGGTGATACAACCATGTAGAGGAAGGTGATACAACCAGGTGAAGGAAGCTAGTTGAGGTGATGATGGTCGCCTGCCACCTGGAATCTTACCCTAAAATGTCGTTCATTTAAAGATAAAGTTCCACTGAGAATAGCAATGGTTTTACTTATGTTAAAAGGTACCTTTAATATGACTACATACTGGACAGTTTGGTCACACATGATTCACATTTTTAACCCCTTACAGGCTAAAACAGATTTGGTGGTCTGGCTTGGTTGATTTCGTGTCACCCAGGCCCAATGCCGTGGGGCGTTTCTCGTGATCATGATATCAACCACCGGTTATGTTTTACAGCAAGCCTAGAGATAGCTGGAATATAGTTGTCTTGGGCTGTAAAACAACATTCACTCTCATTTTTTTTAATCCAGACATCAACGAGTGTGAAAGCGACCCCTGTCAACATGAAGGTACTTGTGTGGACCTAGTTGGCACATACAAGTGTATATGTAAACAAGGATTCACTGGACTAAGGTGTATCAAAGGTAAGGCAAGAGTCAGTGGTGTTCGGGACATCCCTCTAGAAAGACCATCAAGTGGTCGAAATAACTAAACTTATACAGTTACGTGCATGTGTGTGTGTGTGTGTGTGTGTGTGTGTGTGTGTGTGTGTGTGTGTGTGTGTGTGTGTGTGTGTAACTGTCCAGAGAAATGCCGGTTTTATAGTGCTAGCCTACTGAGATACCTTGTCACAGTTGATAGGTGGTTGAAGTACATGGATAGCCCACTCAGACACAGCATCCTGACTCGTACTTTGGTATGACGCTGCCAGGGATCGAACCACCTACCTTCCTCTGTCTTGACAGACCTTCTACCCAATAGACCATGGCGGCAATTTACTTACTATAATCTTCAGTTCACCTCAACCCGTATTAGTTGTTCTGACCGAGTGGCATTCTTTCCCAAAGGTGAAATTTAACTCTTAAGAAACTTCTGTTTTATAAAAGATATGAATTTTTTGTGATATTCTTTACAGTGAAAACTGGTAGATTTTAATGAAGAATATTTTCCCCTAGATATACGTCACTGTGACAGCAAGCCCTGCCTCCACGGTGGCACGTGTGTTGATGGAAATAACACCCATACTTGTATCTGCCCTACAGGCTTCACAGGACCTACGTGTGAAGCAGGTTGGTTACCACTTGTCCTTCCCTGTCAACCAAATTTCTTACTTCAAAGCTAGAACCCAGTGCAAAGTTCGGTCTATGATGTTTGTCGCCAAAATACTTTTTTCTTTTGCAAAATATCCCAAGAGCCAATCTGTGCACAAGTCTCAATTAATTGGTGTGTCATGAGGTATTTTCCAAAATGAAACCCAACGGTGAACTAAGAAGTCGGTAAATACAGATTTTGATTGTGAAATCAGAAAATGACAACACAGGACCAAAGAATCATTAATAAATTATTTTCAAAAACACTGTTTGGATTTACAATCCACAAGTCAATAAAATGGTCCAAGAATTGATGATAGTGCACTCACGCATTATGCATTATGTTGTCGTATTGGTCGTTGAGCTATCCAATTGGTGCACAGAGGATGAAGGCGCAGCTGTTTTGTTTGTTTGTTCGTTTGTTTGTTGTTTTACGCCGCACTCAGCGATATTCCAGCTATATGGCGGCGGTCTGTAAAATAATCGAGTCTGGACCAGACAATCCAGTGATTGACATCATGAGCATCGATCCACGCAATTGAGATCGATGACATGCATCAACTTAGTCAGCGAGCCTGGCCACCCGATCCTGTTAATCGCCTTTTACGACAAGCATAGTCGCCTTTTACGGCAAGCATAGTCGCCTTTTACGGCAAGCATAGTCGCCTTTTACGGCAAGCATGGGTTGCTGAAGACTTGTGTTTTGAAGTTGAATATATAGACGACAGATATCTTATGGAAATGCAACACACACGTAAGCCTTTGAATATAAAGCAATACCTGAGAACCAGTATCGATTATCCGATGAAACAGAGTCTATGAAATAATTCGTTTACCTCGAAAGCCTATATGTTGTAGATGTGCGTCATTGTGACAAGCAACCATGTTTCAACGGGGCCACTTGTACAGACGGACTTGGCGATTTCACCTGCACTTGTGAGGAGGGCTTTTCAGGAGTGTACTGCGAATCAGGTAGGAGTGTATACTTGTACTATCTACATGTCCATAATACCGAAAGAAATGGTCCTGAATCCTCAGATAGATTTTGATTACTGACTGTATGAAAACTGTACTTCTTGTCATGAAACGTAGGCCTCTCATTTCTAAACATTTGGCTAAATAATCTATTTCCGAACTATAAATTCGATGGTCAAAATAGAGTGAGTGAGTTTGGGTTTAACGCCGCTTTTAACATTATTCCAGTTATATCACGGCGTGTCAGCTTAATGTGGGAGGAAAGCCCGAAGTGATGCAGGTCTCAGACATTTACCAGTTCGGTGAAACCCACGAGCACGGGTATGGTGCTGACAAACCTAGAAACATAATCGGGGCGAACCGGGAATCGAACCGACAATCATAGGTTTCTGGCGTGCCCAAGGGACGCATTCTGCACAGCCAATCGCGGCGCCTTAGACGACTGGGCCACCCTTGCCCCCCTGGTCGAAATAGAAATAACAATGAACTTATATTCATAAAGCATAGTCTTGTGATCCCTTATTGTCAAATCGTATCCCTTTTTGTCGACTAGGAGAAATATAAACAACACAAATGAAATGAAAAATATTTCATTTCAAATGGTTAATTTTCCGAGCTGTGAAGTAGACATAAATTAATGGAAATTAGAAAGAAAACATCGAATTCGAAAATAAAAGAAACGAAAAGCCTTTCCATGATTAAGCAATGAAAGCAACGCTTACTTGTGAAGCTGATAATCAAATACATGACAAACAAGTCATTTAAAAAACTATTTTGTTGCATGGTGGCCTGATTAGAACAGTTTCGAATCGGTCTGCAGCACTCTATTACTGGTCTTCAAAGGCGACATAATTGAAGTCAGGACGTTGTTCATAACATCCCCGGTTTATCTTGCCGCTATTCCATTATGTAAAGACCGGAATGATTTGGGTGTTGCTGACTGCATTGTTAAACATCGTTCCCTCGTTAAGCACGATACATGTGCGGGTCAGATTAGTACTAACCTTTTCTATGTTGTAGTTTGCACGCCCGACAAAGTGGATCTACTCTTTATGAAAGACGTGTCAGGTACCATCGTGGACGATTACTATGAAAAAATGATTGCTTTCATGAATAGTTTACTGAATGTGCTTGATGTGAGACCAGACGGCACCAACGTTGCTCTGTCAGTGTTCTCGGGTCGTGTAAAGGTGGACTTTCATCTGAACGATTACAAATACAACAGAACAGGAATGTTAATGACGATTAACCAGCAAACATGGAGAGGTGGCAAAACGTACTTGGCCCTGGCTTTCGAAATGGCTGTACACGAAGTCTTCAATGAAACCAATGGTGACCGACCTGATGCTAAGAACGTTGCCATACTTTTCACTGATGGAAGGCGTAGCGGGTCGATGGACATCGGTCCTGTTGTCAAAGATTTACAAGCCAAAGCCAAAGTCATGATGGTGTTAATATCCGACAATGCCGACATGGTTACTGTCAGGAGCGTTGTTTCCCCACCTGCAAGGGCCAACATATTCCATATTGATGATGCGAATCTCACAGACTTGTTAAAGAAGCGGATTGTAACCAGCACATGCAGAAGTCCATAGCGGGTGCTCCACTCTAGTAGCTGGTCATACTGTGACAAAATGTTTGGGGCATACCGACAATCAGTAATTAAAAAGTGCACATGTGTTTACATCGGTTTTGTGGTTTATTAAAAATACGGTGGGTGAGAAAATGGACTGGCTAATGCAGGGAGAATGATGCAGGGGTGGGTGGATTAAGGCAAAAAGATATTGTGACGATCTCTGATGTGTTTGATGTTGATGACGTCCCCACAAGCGTCATATGAGACTACGCCATCTTCGTGCCTTCCCATGGCTCGCCATCTGTCATTTTCAGTTAGGTGTGGCATAGTGAAATCTCATCAAATAAATATAAACCTTTTGTGGTGCACTTCAGAAAATCGCACTGAGTAGCAATGATATGAGATTGCGTATCTGTTTCTTTAAAGAGAACATCTGAAGCAATTCCTCCCGATGTAATATTAGCAACAATTAGTTGGTTGCGTTTCGATCTCTTTCATAAACATGTTCCCTCGTTCAAATCCCAGAAGTTTGTATAAAAGAACCGAGTCACAATAACTTTATCCTTTTGGTATAGACGGATGGTTTGGTGATACATGGGTGTGAGAAACACTGAGCGGATAGGTCATACAGTGAGTGATTTGATTATACAGGACTGGGTGCAACCACCATCTGTGTGAAATAGCTGGCGTCGTGTACATGTATGTGTAAAGGTTCTAAAAGTTTGTTTGTTTGTTTGTTTGTTGTTTAACGCCGCAATCACCAATATTCCAGCTATATGACGGCGGTCTGTAAAATAATCGAGTCTAGACCAGAAAATCCAGTGATTGACATCATGAGCATCGATCCACGCAATTGGAATCGATGACATCATCAACCAAGTCAGCGAGTCTGACCACCCGATCCCGTTAGTCGCCTTTTACGACAAGCATAGTCGCCTTTTACGGCAAGTATGGGTTGCTGAAGACCTATTCTATCTCGGAATCTAAAAGTAGTCAACATGACTATTTTGAACAGCACTCTGCGTCTGTAACATCACACATTTCTCTTTTATGCAAATTGTGTGAGTGGCAGGTGCTGCCGGAGGAGCAGGTCATGCTTGTTGCAATCGCCTGGTGTCATCATTTGAGTTCTGTGGTCCGTTCATTTTATTTTAGATCCCCTGATCGAAGATCCAGGTTAGGTCTTCAGGAACCCATGCTTGTTTCAAAAGGCGACTAACGGGATCAGATGGTCAGACTCACTGAATTGGTTGATGTATACTTGTATCCCAATAGCATGGTCATGATGGTAATCACTTGATAGTCCGGACCAAATTCGATTATTAACAGACCGCCGTCATATAGTTGTAATATTCTTGAGTGCGGCGTCAAATAAAAACAAACAAACTATTGTATAATTTAAGCCACTATTGTGCCCTTTACGCCCAATGGAATCCAAGTGAGTGATAGCACTTGAACCTATATGGAATTATATTAATCTAGAAGGATGACTGGATAGAGTAGGTAAAATAAATAGTAATAATTATGGGAAATCTCTACTGAAAGCTGAGAACTGCCTCCGTATATAAGTGCAATAATCTTTGACGCAACGTTAAACCAAATTTCGACTCACCTCACCCAAAGGCTGAGTCTGGTTTATGCTTCCGACTATGCCATGAACACGTGTATATAAATCACTAAAAAATAATACTAATAACAGGTGCTCACAAAAAGGTAAGCATGGTCTTCCCCACGGGTGACACCCATCACAAACACATGCAAAAATAACACGTCAACGCCAAGTAACGGCACGGCATATGTTCAGCTGAAAAAAACCACATGTCCACCATCAAATGTTTTGAAAGGGTTAATAACGCTTTGAATGATGTAAGCCTGATCATGCAGCCTCCGAACTAGAGTCATTTGAAAGTGCATACTTGATTGTACATCACAAGTTATAAAATGGAGACACCAAAGACTGGAGCTGCTGGAAACTAAGTCTTCAAAAAGGCAACGTTGACATTTGGAAAGTTGAAGTCATCTCTCTTGTCACAGTGGGTTGTTTTGTCACGCCTTTATTTTATACATAGATCTAAATGTGAAACAGATGTGATTGTTTCCCTGGTCTGTTTTAGTTCTAGTTTATGTGGTAAATCAGTGGAAGGAATTGACTATTTGACCATTATCAGATCAACAATACATGACATTATCACCAAATTTTACATATAAAAACTTATGTTATCAATCAGGAAGTGCAGAAAGTCATGTTGTAAGAATACACAAAGTTGACTTATTCTTTTTATATTTTTGAAATAATTTATGATATTTTCATCTTGGAAAAACTTAAGTTTAGACAATGCCTGAGTTGAAGTATGGGCTATGTTTCCTAAAGGGTATTGCAATGTTTATGGGCCTACTCCATAAGCAAACCCTAGCTTCTGTCATAGCGACCGATTTGGAACAATTTCTGTGTGAATACGTATTATTTTCAAAGGTCTATTACCCCGGAGCCATGACATGCCGTTCCATGTCCATCCCTCTAATAGCCTTAAATGAAGTCTACCGTATAGTGTATCCAGAGAAACCATTGGGTTAGGCTGTTGTGAACAGCAATGCCATATGGATGTAATGGCGAATAACAGACGTTGGCAGTCTTTCGAACCAACGAACTTTAAACAATGTATTGAGTCATCCTAAAGACGTCGACTCAGCCATGGTGACAAGAAAGGACGAAGGCAAAAGATACCATTTATTTGGAAGATCTGTTGCATCTCCTCCAGTAACAATTGGGACTGCACAAAGCAAGATCATGACTATACTCTGTGTCACTGAAAGAAATTAATCGAATCCAGCAACTTCAAGGAAGGACTTTCTTTCAGTTTACAGAAAGAAAGTATTTGAGACAAGTGGAATTGGTACCATAAGGATTCTCAAAAACTCAAAAGAACTGTTTCATTCTGTCAAAACTTTTTATTAGACTTTGTACACCACTATCCCACATGCAAAATTTAAGGAAAAACTTCATTCCTTGACCATGGTGCCTGTGTTACAAAACTTGGTGACCACACATACAGTTACGTATCTGTATTCAAAGGTTCAGGACAATTTGTGAAAAATGAAAGCAAATGCCATCTGAAGTTTACTGAGAAAACAATACTGTATGTATGACAAGAGGTGTGACATCAACTTTCTAAAAGTCAACTTTCTATTCATGTCGAGCAATGTGCCAACAGCTTCAGCCTTGGGTGTTTACATTTCACAACTTTCGAGAAACAATCGCGCATGCTCTTTCTACCAAGATTTGAAAGAGCGTCATACGAATTTTGGCCAGAAGGTGTTTGATTCAAGGTCTTAGTGAAGCTTTCAAAAAGTTTCATGGTTGACGCGTCGGTGACACAAATGAGTTCTGATGCAATTCCCTATCGACCATTACTTATTTGATGGTTATCGCAACTATTGATCCCCATTGTTGTGTACAATGACTGTCAGCCAATTATGTCACTGTGTCTGTGATCAATGTTACGCTTTGTTACTTCTGTTATAGCGACTGATTTATGACTACCATTGTCTGCAGTACATTTGACTCCAAAGGCGAATTACCCTGTAGCCATGTCTCCATAACTTAATTGTCATTACGTTTTAGGCGCTAATCCCCGTTGTTAATCCTCACCAACATTTCATTGTATATTGACTGTCAGTCAGCCTGGACTACCATATCACTTCCCTTTAACTACTGCTTTTTATAGTATGGCATTTATTGCCCTAATTGATCATCCCATGAACTGTGTTGGTTAATCACGCCCATATGGCCAATGTCCAAAGCAATGTCATTGTCTCTTTGTATGTCCATTGTTGTTCATTACTATATATGTGCTACCATTACACTGTTACTTGGGTGTTAGTCAGGCTTGGTATTCCGAGTGCTGGCATAGGGCCGACCTCGAGCAGGATGTACCGCTCGTAGGAAACGTCCTGAGGTGAGCTGGAGCTCCGCTCACCTCTTGTACGCCTGAGCTGGAAGGTCCGCGTATTGCTTTGTTTGTGTTGTCAGAGCAGGTATTCCGCTCATTGTGCATTTGTTGTTTATTGTTTACATGTTGTGCATAAAGCGTTCCTGGACAGTTATGTCGATTTTGTCCTTCTTTCCCCGAAGAGCTAATTCCCCGTCAACATGCGCGTTGACACTTCATTAAAACATGCATTACTTGTTACCTTGGGAGCATATAAAGAGGAGATTCATGAGAAGGCATCAGGATCAGTACTTGTGTGAAGGGTATACACAAGGAAATAGTGAACATTACGGACGTGTCGGATGGAAGGAATCTGCCTGTTTTCGTGCATGCCAATAAACTTTGTATTTGTAACAGAACCTATTCAAAATGAAATGTGTGGGATTTCAGATAGTTCATTTGGCCGGAAGTGTGTGTGTCTTTAAGGTATGAAATTGTACTGTATTTGATATGTGTTCTCAAACCGGAAGTCACCCATATGCGTAATAAAAGTGATTCATTCTACTGTCGTATGGCGATAAATGAAGGAATATAACTTTCTGATTAAGTGCAACTATGACCCGTGAAGATTCCGGGGTAGAATAGGTCTTGCAACCCATGCTTGCCGTAAAAGGTGACTATGCTTGTCGTAAAAGGCGACTAACGGGCGATGCATGTCATCGATCCCAATTGCGTGGATCGATGATCATGATATGAATCACTGGATTGTCTGGTCAAGACTCGATTATTACTATTGTACACTCGTCATATAGCTGGAATATTGCTGAGTGCAGCTTTAAACAACAAACAAACCAACCAACCAACATACTGCATGCATACTTTGAAAACGACAGTAATGACAGTTGATTCTAGAGAATATAATTTTCTAATCAAAGCATCAGATATATTCTACTTCCTATTTAATTGTTTCGAATTGGAGACCAATAGGGAATAAGTTCAACTGGAGTGTTTATTGTTTATGTCAGCTACCACCAACGTTTGCCCAATTTGAAACTGTATATGTGTCTGAAAGGATTGCTTTATGTGTTTGAAGTTTTGAGACCCATAAAAAAGATCGTTCTGGGTCGGTTGCCCTTTTAGCAAATAGTGAAAACAACCCCAGTTGTGGGTACAATCGCGGAAACCCTTTACCCTGAAATTACCCATGCTCGTGTCTGTACAAGCTATACGAACAACAAAGGAGTGTGTGAGTTGGATTCAACGCCGCTTTTAACAGTATTCCAGTTATATTGCGGCCTTTCAGCTTAATGTAGGAGGAAACCCCGAAATGATGCAGGTCTCAGACGTTTACTACTTCGGTGAAACCCACGAGCACGGGTATAGTGCTGACAAACCTAGACACATAATCGGGGTGAACCGGGATTCGAACCCACCATCATAGGTTTCTATGCGTGCCCAAGGGACGCAACTCTGCACAGCGAATCGTGGCGCCTTAGACGACTCGGCCACCCGTGCCCTCAACAACAAAGGAAATCATCAACTGTACAACAATATATTCTGTTTAGAAGTCCTTGTGGGTGCAACATACGACAGTTTTTGGACTGATGCAAGTAGTATGGATAGAGCGATAAAATGTGAGAGGAGAAGTGTGTGCTCCCTTTTGTTCAAAACCTGGAAATGTTCCGAGATTGCATAATAAATCTGTAGAACAGAAGATGTCTAGAAACAATTATGACAGATATAGTTTATTCAGTATTGGAGGCCTCGTGGCCCGGGTTACAATTTAATTTTGACATGTCATTGATTAATAGAACAAGAAAACAGCGTTATCAATATTCCCCGCCATCGGGTGCATTCGTATTTTGTTTGTTCATTCTGTAGTGAATGTACACGGAGGGTAACTCCAGAACAAAAAAAACCATTAAGCCATCAGTGCAGAGATGTTTTGTGAATGGCCTGATTGCAAGCACGAAGTAAATTGTTAAATCCATCAGGAGAAAGTAGGCTTGTATGGGTGCCACTTGTATATACACTGTAGTGGTTTTGTTTCACCATTCACACAAACATGTCAATTAGGTAATTTTGGTAACGGTTCTCAGACAACCCTAAATCCACTTCAAAATCAAAAATAGCATAACAGTTTCAGTACTGTGTTAATATAGGTATAACGTTTCATGGATAATATATGAAAACAATAATGGATACATGATTCAGAAATACACAATCCACCTGATTGCTAAGTTACTCTTTGGTTATGTAAGAAACCTGTTAAGTCCAACGTGTTGCCAAGGAAACAGCAAAAGGCACCAGTTCAGCATGTGTTTGAAACTTATGCAATGTTTCACAATAAAATATCAAATGGTTTCCGAGTTATGTTCCGGAAACGAATGCTACGAGTATTGAGTTTAAATCCAAACACAAAATTGTTTTTCGGAAATACAAAACAAAAAAAAGCCACAAGTTCAGCATGTGCTTGATACATGTACATAGTTTCGTAATAAAATATTTAACGGTTTCCCAGTTATGTTCCGTCAGTTCTTTCTTGCTGCAGATGAATTTGATGTTGGCGGCGATCTGAAACAAAAGAAACACTTCTATTAGGAATATGTTACTTGCATTTAGTCTATACGAAAATGCAGTGTTTGGCTTCATACCATGACAGCATTTTAAACGCAGTCTACAATGCCATAATACTGATCATTGACAACAATAAAAGAAATTCCTTTTATTATATACTGCAGTGTGAAAGTTTTCTGAAGCAGAGGAAAGTGATATGTTCATTGCAGTGAGCATAAACCTTCAGCTCGCTAACTTGGTTGATGCATGTCATCGTATCCCAAATGCGTAGGTCTTCAGCAACCCATGCTTGCCGTAAACGATGACTATGCTTGTCGTAAAAGGCGACTAACGGGAAAGGGTGGTCAGGCTCGCTAACTTGGTTGATGCATGTCATCGTATCCCAACTGCGTAGATCGATGCTCATGATGTCAATTACTGGATTGTCTCGTCCAGACTCGGTTATTTACAGACCGCAGTCTTATAGTTGGAATATTGCCGAGTGCGGCATTAAATAACAAACAAACAAACAAACAAACGAAATCGGAATCAGCGAAGAATAAGTGAATACGTATACGTCAGTTAAGATCCACAGTGATCACCACACAAGAGTCCCAACCTAATTAGACAAGAACTATTCTTACCTGAAATGTAAGAAGATCCACATGGCCAACGCAATCAACAGGCCAAGAACTAGTGCCCCAGCAAGAGCACCAACAATTATCCACACATTATTGTCCGGATTACACCTCTTATCTGGAATATGCATAGAAATACAAATGAAGCCTTACTTGATATGTACTTATATACAGTTTAGTATTTTACCACATCTGTGATTAGTCAGTGTAGTATATCTAAATCGTTCTTATATTTATTGGAACTCTCCCGACAGATAATTAGTGAGGAACAGTCCTTGGGACCTCTGAAAAACAAATCGTTACGATTTTAAAAAGAAATTAAACCAGCAAGTACGAATGTCATATGTGCTGCTAAATACATGTATTGCATCTATATTTCATATTCTAATACCGTGTGGTTTCTTAGGTGGGGTGGGCATGTAGGTGGTGAGTAGGACGGGTAGACGACAGCCAATGCACAACGGACGCTTGAGGCGTCAGTTCTGATGAGCAGATAGCATAAGCTGGATTTTCTTATGGTGTGGATAGAGGGTTGTACTTAATTCTAAAGAGACATGCTAAATACAACCCTTAATCAGATACACTTCCTTGGGTATTTTGTTGAGAGGTCTCCTTTGTGATTGGTACGTTTTCGGGGCAGTTGCTCTAGTCGGACATATGACACCAACCAAATGTTAACCAACGACCATGCGAATACATTTCGGTACTTACCAAACGCTGTACTCGATACCCATTGGCCATCTGAGCACACGTGACAGTTATCGAGTGGGTGAGGGGAACCGGCGGGAACACAGATGTCACCATTCTTACAGGCCTGGCTCTGAATCAGATATTTAGTCATGTCTGCAACAACCGTACAGTGATGTGAGTGAGTGAGTGAGTATGGTTTTACGCCGCTTTTAGAAATATTCCAGCAATATCACGGCGGGGGACACCAGAAATGGGCTTCACACATTGTACCCATGTCGGGAATCGAACCAGGGTCTTCGGCGTGACGAGCGAACGCTTGAACCTCTGGGCTACCCGACCGCCCCCCGCACAGTGATGAGAACAAAATATTCATTCGATGCACAGTAAAAGCACAAGGACAATACCACTCATAAAGCAAATCATAATACAAACTAATTACTTTCTATGTCCTTATGTTTCAGTGCAATTTGTTCAGATGTTAGTACATATGCCAAAACGTCACATGGAAGGAACACGAAATTTCCGGTACTGAAATGTGGTATTCAAGAAGACATGAGGAGATGTAAGATCAATTTTCACCCTGGATATTGAGCCTGGGCCTATCTTCGAAGCTTTGCCTCTTCAAAAAAGAAACGCAAAGCCAGATTTGTGTGAGGTTGGAAAATACATTTGAGAACTCTTGGAGATTGTAGTCATCTCAGTTATCAGTACATGGAAAAAATCCAAGGCGAAGGTCAGCAACCATCATTATTCCACGTTGGAATCGATAGTGGCCTAACATCTCCTGCCCATGGAAAGGCGAGTATGCAAATCACATCATATGGAATGGTAGCCCACTCGGCCTGCAACGCAAAAGCCAACTGCTGCAACGTCTTGGGTTGTTGTTGACGTCGGCGTAGCCGTCTATCCAATTTATCCAACAGGTGCTCTGTCAGGTTAAAATCCGGAGATCTGGAGGGCCAGCGGAGAACATCAACATCTCTTGTTTGCGGTTGAGGCCATACCCTGTGTTGACGACATCAATGCAGTCGTTGTTGCCGATGTTGTTTACTCGATATGACACGTCGAACAGGACTTCTTGCTCGTAGACCTGCTGCTCTTAAACGGTTTCTCCGCAGTCCGGCAGTTGAGGTGGCTGTGGTCGTCCTTTCACGTAGGTGGCACAGTCGGATGTAGCGATCTTGGGCGGGGCTTGTTTCTCTTGGTCGTCCTGACCTTGGCCAATCACGTGTTGACCCATGCTGTTGAAACTGATCCCATAGCCTTGTGATGGTGCTGGGCGCCACATTGAAAACCCTGGCTACAGCTGATCGGGATTCCCCTGCCTGCAGCGGACTCTGACTTTGTTTCTTTGCACTTCTGTTAATCTTTGCATGTTGTTGAACTGTCACTGTTCGATTGGCGCAGATGCCAGGCACTCATAAACTCTGCACTTTAATACTGTTCATAGTGCTGCTGCACGTGCAGTGCGTGCATATCCATAGCCCTTTTGTTAGTGCATTGGATGCGTTCTTCCGAACCGTACGTGTTTCCCGACTTATGGTTTGCATGTCCTTGTTGCGATCATTTTGATCCGAGACATTTGTCACTGGCAAAAAAGGGCAAATGGAGAAGAGGAATCTGTCGGAATGTCTTTCAGTAGGTGACGTCAATGGTAGAATGCACAAAATGAAAAAGAGCAAACGGAATTTGAATGAAACCATTCTATCCGAGGTTGTAGTTGTTCCTACTGAGAAGGCCTCAACTCACATATACATTATATGTTAACATCAATACATCAATTGTTTGATCACAGAACAAGTGTTACGATGGGACAGGATTTGCTCACCTTTCCGCAAACACTTGGTATTGTCTGTTAGATATGCTCATGATATTGTCAGAATCGTGCAATGAATATTTCTTATATGTATGGAAAGGGATTTACCACAAAGCTGCAAGTGACGACGTTGTTATTGACATCACACTCCTGACATGTTGAGTTGAAGATGACGACTGGACTTTCATCACTGAATGTTTGACCATTATTGGAGACTGACACCAGGTAACCACGGGCAACGGTGATGGAGACGCTAACTTCAAGACGGGCAGCAGGCAGAGAACAGACGCCTTCAGCAAAGCTTTCCACTTCGAGTGTCCGAGTTAAAACTTCACCATAGGTTATGGTATTGTTGTTGTCTATCTGTAAATCAATGTCTACACAGTTAACTCATTTAATGTGTGATTTCATTAAAGAGGGTTTCTTAATTTGCACATGACAGTGCTCAATGTAAACGAAATACAGCTGACAGTCAACAGTTTCTGATCATGCTATCAGAATTGTTATTTAAGTATGTTTTGCATGAATACTAATGAATAACGTCTACATGTGCATCAGTATCCACTAGCAACTAAATGTACGAGCGTATATCTGAATCTGCAAGAATGAATGTACCATTTTATATAATTCTTGCAATACACAGCACTTAAATTTACTCTTGATTCAAACTTGTTTGTTTGTTTGTTGTTCAACGTCGCACTCAGCAATATTCCAGCTTTATGACAGCGGTGTGTAAATAATCGAGTCTGGGCCAGACAATCCAGTGATTGACATCATGATCATCAACCAAGCCTGACCACCCGATCCCGTTAGTCGCCCCTTACGATAAGCATAGTCGCCTTTTACGACAAGCCTCGGTTGCTGAAGACCTATTCTATCCCGGATCTTCACGGGTCCTTAGTTCCAACTCTGAGCCCTGTATACCTTCAAAGGACAAAAATATTTCTAATATCATAGGGCACACAATATACACAGCAGAATCCTGATGATTGGGACAAAATTGGATATCATCATAAGAAGAACCAATGTTCGTTTTCCTCATTCTCATCATTGTAGAGGGGCGGTGGGGTAGCCTTGTGGTTAAAGCGTTCGCTCGTCTCGCCGAAGACCCAGGTTCGATTCCCGACATGGGTACAGTGTGTGAAGCCCATTTGTGGTGTTCCCCGCCGTGATATTGCTGGAATATTGCTAAAAGCGACTTAAAACCTCACTCACTCACTCACTCGTAATTGTAGATCATTACAGTACATTCTGAACAGAAATGGCTGTGTGGAGGCCATAATAACTACTGCGGGGCCCACATTGGAAATCAGATTTGAACCTCTTGAAAAAATTCAGATGTCATCTTTGGTGGGAACATTGGTCAAGTAATTTCTTAAGAGATGATGTTTGCAGTGTGAGGTAATGCATTGTGACAGAATGTATGAGTGGGTGAGTATGACCTTACGCCGTTTTTAGCAATATTCCAGCAACATCACGGCGGGGGACACCAGAAATGGGCTTCACACATTGTACCCATGTCGGGAATCGAACCCGGGTCTTCGGCGTGACGAGCGAACGCTTTAACCACTAGGCTACCCGACATCCCCGACAGAATGTATGAGCATGGTCCAAACTGTCCGAAGTCAAACTTACCAATATAGCGAAAAACGGAACACATGTCTTGAGCCCCACTACGAATTAAACATGTACTAAACATCGTTACATTTTGGCTGATTATTGGCATGTTAGGTTTCAGCTTTCTGCAATGTGAAGGACGAAATGTGCAAGTCGAGGTAACAATTTAAAATATTGAAAATCGGATTTCGACCTCTTTTAACAAATTCAGATGGCATCCTTGGTAGGAACAGGCAATTGTATTTCAGTTTCATAAAGGAGAAGTTTACGTCAGATGACTTAGATAATGTTTTTTTTCTCCATTATGGCCAAACTTCTGCCTTGAACAAGCTGAGTCCTTCACCTGGTGAGCATCCTGCGCGTCTTTGTCTTTAAGAAAGAATGTTATCTCCCAATATATTGAAATTACAGTTTTGATGCATTGAATTTTGGAGAAAAAGGTGTGAATATGTCAAAGGTTTAGGGACGCCGAAAAACGACTTGCAATGACTTAAACATTTCAGGCTGGATGAACTGAAAATAATAATATTTATCTTTTGTTTCAACATTAACATAATGAATAAAACATACCTCGAAGAATCTAGTGCGACAATTACTGTAACTGTTCTCCACGATATACTCTGTAAGCACGTGGCTGGCGTTGCAGGGGTGAGAGGCAACATCGCAGACACCGTCCTCCCTCAGGCCAAATGTTTTTGGCGGTTCAGAGATGTCTACAGAGCAGTCTAAGGCTCCATAGCCAGTCTTACACTGACATTCGCCTTGTGGAGAGACATACATATTTCACTAACAGTGAATAAAGAGATGACACTGAACCGACTCACTTCTTTATGGGCTTACTGCTCCCACTGAATAAAGGACTATTTACCTTAAACGTTAATGTATCTGTAATTCACATTTTATTTACGAAGCCAAGAAAATACAATGAAGTCATTTGTTTTGTCTTTTGCGACGAACATAGATACAATGATGACAATTCAAGATCTCAAGCTATTATATAACCATGTATCATCTGATTCTGGCACCACAAGGAGGGTACCTATGCACAGCAAATGTTTGGCTCCTGACACGACTTGATCGCCAACATTCCACATCATACGGGAAAATGCCATCAGTGCAAGGTAATGCTTTGGACATGTTCTCCTCGTCCAGTTAAACCATTGACATATACTATCCAAAAAAAGAAACGCATAGGTGTTACTGATATGTAAAAACGGAAATAATACCTGTTGTATTCATATTATCGTCAAAATATGTATCAATATTGGTAAGAGCATCAATTGACACACTTCCGTTTGCAACAAATCGATTTTGCTTGAAAATGTTGACTTAGATGTGACTTTCTAGAATGAGTAAGAAATGCATCGCCACAACGCAACAAGTGGCATCTTGCACGTTGAAATTGGGCAGGAAAAGCATGCAGTGTTTGGCAATAAAAAGCAAGCTTGCTTTCGGAAATAGGTATTCGTTCAGAAGGCGTTTCCAAGCCAAATGAGCATGCCACGTCTTGATGCTGCCGCAAGGAACATCGCCATTGGAAGACTGCAGGCTGGAGAGTCCCATTCTTCTGTTGCCCGACGTCTGAATGTTAGCCAAAGCACAATATCACGGCTTGTAGCTCGCTACAACCAAACAGGCACAACAAATGACCGTCCCCGTACAGGAAGACTTAGAGTCACCACACCAGCCCAGGATCGCTACATCCGGGTCCTCCATTTGCGTGACCGTACTGCTACGGGTGAGAGCACTGCAGCCAGGGTGCCAGGACTTAGGAGGATATAAGGCCAGACTGTACAGAACAGGCTGAGAGAACATGGACTGAGAGCCAGGAGACCCTACGTCGGGAACGTGCTACGCCGTCACCATCGTGCTCATCGTCTTCGTTGGTGTAACAACGTGACTGCCTGGAACCTTCGCAACTGGCGACGCATTTAGTTTAGCGATGAGTCCAGATTCCTGTTGCATAGACGTGATGGTAGGAACCGGGTCTACAGACGTGTTCATGAACGTTATGCCCCTAAATGCCTGCGTCAAGTGGACATATTTGGTGGAGGGAGTGTGATGATGTGGGCGGCTATATCCTACACTGATCGTACCGATCTTGTCCACGTCCAGGGAAACCTGACGGCTGTACGCTACAGAGACACAATCCTGCTACCACACCTCCTGCCTGCCATTGACGTCCAACGTGAGATTTTCCAGCAGGACAACGACCGGCCCCACACGGCACGTGTCATAATGACCTTTCTCGCTGCTAACAATGTCAACGTGCTCCCCTGGCCGTCCCGTTCCCCGGATCTTAACCCAATAGAGCACCTGTGGGATGAACTTGATCGCCGTCTCCGTCAGCGTCAACATCAACCCCAAACTCTCCAGGCACTAGCTGTATTTCTGAAGGAGGAGTGGCGGAGGATTCCCCAGGCCGTTATTCAGCGTCTCATCCAGTCCATGACGAGGCATGTGAGAACTGTTATTCATGCACGTGGTGGGCACAACAGATATTGATACTCCATTCACGTTTGAGGAATATTGTGAATGCTTTACCTCAAGTTATGGACATCATTGTATAGACATTGATCTCTCCTAAACGGATGTAAAATTTCATGTACTCAAGTTCATTTATGTTTGAATATACAACATTTTCTCAGCAAATACGGGTTATGCGTTTCTTTTTTTAAAAACTATATGTTCGGACGCAAGAGTATTATATGCTGCCATACAAAATAGTAATGAATGCCAACATAGCCTCAACCAGAAAGGCCTTACCTTCTACACACGTTCCTCTGTGACTACATTCGTTGGTGCAGGAGACCCGCTGAAACTGCTCCCACGGTCTTTCGTTGCTTTCATTCGCTGCAGCAGCTCTAGCAGCGACTGTGGCGTTCATCATGACCTTTCTGCCACATTGTTCCTTTGCTGTCTCCACGGCCATGTCGGAGAAGTATGTATCGCCCGTCAGCTATGGCAAAGTATAGTAGCTGCAGAACATGTTTATATAGCGGTACTACTTTCATTAAGAACCAAAGAACATATCCTGAATAAGTAAATGAATGTCGCAGGAATCTAATATGTAGAAAAATGAAACATTATTAATAAGATCAGAATCGAACATCTGCTGAAACATTTTCCGTTGGGTGTAAAAGGCAAAATAGTGATGAAAGATCACTAAAGTTAAAGTGAGCCCCTGTTATTCAATATCATTTATCAAATGCCCTTTTATCTTGTGTGGTTATTTCATAATTTCATTAACTCTTTAGGTACCGATTTATGGGCTAACATTTGCGTTTCAACTGGGGAATCGATGTGTAACAATGTATAAATGAAACTTGACAGAGCATGGGTGCGATTACTCTGTTGTTGACAAAAAAATTTTTGACAATGGCACTTAATGAGCGGTAATGGTGAACGACGATTTGATATTTCCTCTACTGACATTTAACCTCTACTGACATTTAACAGTCAAGAAATAATATATGATAGCAAAGTATCACAAAAATACCTGTCAGATGTTCATTTTGAATTGGGACCATGCTTACTTAGGAAGACGAATGGATTTACAATGTTGGTTACACCTAAGAGACCAAGAACCTATTCAAAGAATTTTCAAGTGGTGATCAGCTTTTTAAATTTACAAAACATTTATCGGATGGCAAGGAGGGGGTCACAATTAGTTTCCATGGGAATGTCTTTCAGTACTTTTTTTAATGCAAACATTGCACCAGATGTTTGCACCAAATACTCTTTTCTTGAAAAGCACACTCTTGGCATGAAAAAATATGTCTGGAGATAAAGGTGATCTTAGAGACTGCCTGAAATTCAATATTCTTGAATGGGGTGGGGGAGAAAGGGAATAGCATTTTTCAATTGTGTTCTTTGAACCGAGGTGCAAAACAATTTTATTTACCCACTAAACAGAACGATTCAGACCAACCAGCCTATCAACTTATACTGGGAACAAGAATATCGGCATGTTTCGGT
This sequence comes from Haliotis rufescens, assembly GCF_023055435.1. Taxonomy (NCBI): domain Eukaryota; kingdom Metazoa; phylum Mollusca; class Gastropoda; order Lepetellida; family Haliotidae; genus Haliotis; species Haliotis rufescens. Next base: position 30,152,114 of record NW_025963835.1, on the reverse strand, counting down.
CGTCAGACAGCAATAGCATATATCTGGTCTTTAAGACATCTCTCTGTATGTGTTTAAAATCAGCTTTCGACGTGTAAACATCCTGCTTAGTATTTGAAGAGTTATGAGGCAGATAAATTCAAAAAAATTCCACCCACATTAAGCTGACACGCCGTGATTTAACTGGAACAATGTTAAAAGCAGTGTTAAACCCAACTCACTCACTCACTCACAAGTAAATAAAATATCAGTGTACACTAGCTTGTCAAAGAGATATATCATGGACATTTCTTTTACCTGTATATCCAAAACGCAGTCCTCTTTACTCTGCTCTATGCTTGTTTCATCTATGTTTTGACACGTGGTGATGGCAGTAGAAACATTAAAGAGGCCTTCACAGTAGGCACGTGCTGTCTGCTCTGTCCATCCTGTTGACTGGACGATATAATAATTCTATGTAATCAATAATAATTTAAAATTGCTTCTATCTGGACTAACCCAAAACACGTCGTACACGAATACGTGTAATAAATTGAAAGCAGCGCATTTGCATTATTACTCACTTGATATTGTATACACTGAGCCACAGGTCCATCAAAGGCTAATACAAGGAAACGGTTATGCATAATTGTTCCAGAACAAAATATGTCAACAGTTTCCTGTATATGGCTAAATTGTTTCCCGAAACAGTACAACGTTTCCTAGCTGCGACTTTCATACCCTTTGCTACGAAATTCTATCCATGTTCAGATGCAATGAGTTCAACCAGACAGATTGTTGTAATGATGAAGTGAACGACTAACAACGACCATACATTGAAGACATAAAGGTCCTATCTTAAATGATTCTAGTGAGTGAGTTATTATTTAACGTCACATGGGCAATATTTCAGCCATATCGTGACGAGAAAGTACATTTATGATACATTTATGATACATATATTTAAACTGAATAAAAAGCTGTCAACGAAGGACAGTAGAATAACTAGAATATCACAGACTTGATTTAAAACTAGTTGAGAATATTAAAAGGCAGTAAGCATTAATGAACATCACAATTTAAAAATGGGCTAGAAATCGTCAGCAACTGAAGGGAGATCACCATACTGGGGACCATGGGGACTTACAGTACTTTTGCTTCCTGCATGGACCCCGGCAGGATTTATATCATCCCTTCAGTCACTGGCGACAGTGTACCAGTTAAACCTTAGATTAAAATAACGAAGATACTACGTTTAAAAGCCTAGTGTGCAGAAAAATACTTCGAATGATTTGGGACTTACATACCCTCTTAGGGGGACAATAATTTTACGCCTTAAATGATTCTAATATAAACATAAATTCAGATCTTTGTATTTTGTAATCTTTTTTATCATTGCATAACTGGACCTTTACTGTCTTCGTCGATTATTCACAGTCCACTATGAAAGAAAAACTCTTTTACACACTCACACTGAACAAACGGATTGAAGTCATTGTATATACATTACCCTTCGCTTCCGTATAACAGGAACTGGTTCTAAGTCAGCTGATCTCTTCTTCTTTTTTTTACTGATTGAACATCGATTCGTTTGAGTTACCCCTGTGAAATTTGGTGGGTATATGCACTGCTTTGCTTTGTTCGCAGAACATACAATGCTGTTCTGCCCAGAAGTTGAAGAGGGATCTTCGTTAGGCTTACACCCACAATAGGAGAAAGAAACATTCGTGTTGGCGTCCAAGCCGTTTACAACATCGTCGTCAAACAGGGACTTGTTCCTATCCAGACTGGAACAAATACGCAATATTCATAGGATATCTTAACATATATGCAATATCTAGAGGATTTCGCACACATATGCAATATGTGAAAATACGATCAATTATATTTTTCTCAAGTAGATGATTCATAACATATCATATGATAGTATCTAGAGGATTCAAAAGCCATGTGATATTTACAGATTCGATACTTATACACATATGTGTACGTTTAGACGGCCTCCTCACTGCAGAGCCATTCACTGTAGACACCAGTCAGACAATATGCCAATAGTGCAATGAGAAACGTTGAAATTGCAACTATTACGTATACATGTCGATTCCCAAATTGAAACAATATGTTAACCAGGAAATATGTACGTAAAAGAATTAAGTGTGAATAAAAAAAAAACCAACCAACAAATGGTATACAATCAACAAATGTATGTCAAAATTCACGAGGTTTATAAATCAATACAAATTACTGCATAGCAATTACAATGGCAGTATACAATAGAGTGGGAGTACAATATTCAATGGCAGTATACAATAGAGTGGGAGAACAATATACAATGACAGTATACAATAGAGTGGGAGAACAATATTCAATGGCAGTATACAATAGAGTGGGAGAACAATATTCAATGGCAGTATACAATAGAGTGGGAGAACAATATTCAATGGCAGTATACGATAGAGTGGGAGAACAATATTCAATGGCAGTATACAATAGAGTGGGAGAACAATATTCAATGGCAGTATACAATAGAGTGGGAGAACAATATTCAATGGCAGTATACAATAGAGTGGGGGAACAATATTCAATGGCAGTATACAATAGAGTGGGGGAACAATATTCAATGGCAGTATACAATAGAGTGGGAGAACAATATTCAATGGCAGTATACAATAGAGTGGGAGAACAATATTCAATGGCAGTATACAATAGAGTGGGGGAACAATATTCAATGGCAGTATACAATAGAGTGGGAGAACAATATTCAATGGCAGTATACAATAGAGTGGGGGAACAATATTCAATGGCAGTATACAATAGAGTGGGGGAACAATATTCAATGGCAGTATTCAATAGAGTGGGAGAACAATATTCAATGGCAGTATACAATAGAGTGGGGGAACAATATTCAATGGCAGTATACAATAGAGTGGGGGAACAATATTCAATGGCAGTATACAATAGAGTGGGGGAACAATATTCAATGGCAGTATACAATAGAGTGGGAGAACAATATTCAATGGCAGTATACAATAGAGTGGGAGAACAATATTCAATGGCAGTATACAATAGAGTGGGAGAACAATATTCAATGGCAGTATACAATAGAGTGGGGGAACAATATTCAATGGCAGTATACAATAGAGTGGGGGAACAATATTCAATGACAGTATACAATAGAGTGGGGGAACAATATTCAATGGCAGTATACAATAGAGTGGGAGAACAATATTCAATGGCAGTATACAATAGAGTGGGAGAACAATATTCAATGGCAGTATACAATAGAGTGGGGGAACAATATTCAATGGCAGTATACAATAGAGTGGGGGAACAATATTCAATGACAGTATACAATAGAGTGGGGGAACAATATTCAATGGCAGTATACAATAGAGTGGGAGAACAATATTCAATGGCAGTATACAATAGAGTGGGAGAACAATATTCAATGACAGTATACAATAGAGTGGGAGAACAATATTCAATGGCAGTATACAATAGAGTGGTAGTACAATATTCAATGGCAGTACAAAATATGATGGCAGTGGTCAGTATCAAATACAAAAATACACTGGTGAAAGCAAAAGTCAGTGATAGTAGTATATTCACAGTGGTCACACTTCCAGTATGAGCTAAGGCAAGGAATCCAGGGTGAAAAGTGATCTTCACACGAAAGGAGGTATTGATGTATTCTCAAATGACGATGTGTGAGAGATGTTCTAGTCACTTCTTCGTCCTCTTATATAGCCCAAACACCTTCCAGAAAATTCGTTAATGCAATACCTACCGAATCTCAACAGAAACAATGCAATGACCTACCGAATCTCAACAGAAACAATGCAATGACCTACCGAATCTCAACAGAAACAATGCAATGACCTACTGAATCTCAACAGAAACAATGCAATACCTACCGAATCTCAACAGAAACAATGCAATGACCTACCGAATCTCAACAGAAACATTGCAATGACCTACCGAATCTCAACAGAAACAATGCAATGACCTACCGAATCTCAACAGAAACAATGCAATGACCTACCGAATCTCAACAGAAACAATGCAATGACCTACCGAATCTCAACAGAAACAATGCAATGACCTACTGAATCTCAACAGAAACAATGCAATGACCTACCGAATCTCAACAGAAACAATGCAATACCTACCGAATCTTAACAGAAACAATGCAATACCTACCGAATCTCAATAGAAACAATGCAATGACCTACTGAATCTCAACAGAAACAATGCAATGACCTACCGAATCTCAACAGAAACAATGCAATACCTACCGAATTTCAACAGAAACAATGCAATGACCTACTGAATCTCAACAGAAACAATGCAATGACCTACTGAATCTCAACAGAAACAATGCGATGACCTACCGAATCTCAACAGAAACAATGCAATGACCTACCGAATCTGAACAGAAACAATGCAATGACCTACCGAATCTCAACAGAAACAATGCAATGACCTACCGAATCTTAACAGAAACAATGCAATGACCTACTGAATCTGAACAGAAACAATGCAATGACCTACCGAATCTCAACAGAAATAATGCAATGACCTACCGAATCTCAACAGAAACAATGCAATGACCTACCGAATCTCAACGGAAACAATGCAATGACCTACTGAATCTCAACAGAAACAATGCAATAACCTACTGAATCTCAACAGAAACAATGCAATGACCTACGAATCTCAACAGAAACAAAGCAATGACCTACCGAATCTCAACAGAAACAATGCAATGACCTACCGAATCTCAACAGAAACAATGCAATGACCTACCGATTCTCAACAGAAACAATGCAATGACCTACCGATTCTCAACAGAAACAATGCAATGACCTACTGAATCTCAACAGAAACAATGCAATGACCTACCGAATCTCAACAGAAACAAAGCAATGACCTACCGAATCTCAACAGAAACAATGCAATGACCTACCGAATCTGAACAGAAACAATGCAATGACCTACCGAATCTCAACAGAAACAATGCAATGACCTACCGAATCTCAACAGAAACAATGCAATTACCTACCGAGTCTGAACAGAAACAATGTTATACACTTACAATCAATAATATACACCACCTTATTACAAAAAGAAAGAAAGCCTGAACATAGTTAAAAGTGCAAAAGCTATCAATAATACTCACCATTATACATGATAATCATGATAATCTTTTACAACAATGCACATTATATTTCAGTCAGAACTAATCACACTCAACGAACTCGCGATAATGCATCAGCAATAATGTTGTCTTGATATTCTTGATATCTAAATCAAAGTCTTGCCAAGATACGTTCCAGTGCATTAGGCCTTGGTTTTTGTTCTTCATTTCATAAAGAAAAGTCAGTGGATTGTGATCAGTGTACACTTGAATAAGAAACAAAGTAGTAACCAAGTACACTTCCGAAACAATAGAGCAAGAGTTTCTTTTTCTTTGATATTTGTCAATAATAACATCCGTGAATAATAACAAACAGGATGATCACTGCCAGGTGCATCTTCCTGCAACAGGACAAGTTTTGTGCCTAGAGAAAAGGCGAATTCATGAGAATGGCTTTAATTTTCTCAAAAGCAGCCTGACAATTGCTGTCCCAAACAAATTTCAACGTTTTTCCCAGCACATATTGTTGAGAGGGAGGCCACATGTGAAGAATTTTGGCGGAACTTATAGTAGTAACAATCCATACAGAGATAACTCATATCCCTTTAAAAGGTCAAACTTGCTTACGTACTTGCCTTTGCCGATTATGTCGATGTAGTCATCGGTTCTTGGTATTGGATAAGAGTCAGTTTTAGAAACAGCGTTCACAGGTTTCATGTCAGTGCAACATGTACAATCTGGCGAGAGCACAAGAATGCAAGGTGAACTCTAGTCACTATGACTTGTTTCAATATTGTCATTGTCAATTGGTTGGTTGGATTCACCCGTTTGGGATTTTGTTTAACAGGCACAGCATCCCTTACATCTACATAATGACACACTAAATCTGTACAGCGAGATACATCCTTGAACAAGTGAAGAAAGTGTTAAATTAACTCTGAAACCTAAGCCTTTTGCTCATATGTCAAATGACATAACTTAGCATCCAAGTTAGCTAAAATTTCAGAGTTGTTTAGCTTATTGCTCGCATAATCAGCAATGCCACTACAAAGTAGCATAATCTGATAAAGTATCAAAAGGGGAAACAGTGGCACCTCACTGAGTTGGTACACTTTCATTTCTTTCATGTTAATTTCTAATCATATTGACGTGACAGAGTTGTGTTTTTACTACATAGGTCAGTATCGCTTAATTTCTGTCAAAAACATATGGACCGTGTCATGGAACATGTAATGGTTGATCAGGAATTCTTTAGATATGAGACTTTATCGCCAGGACTGAAATATCTCTCTTGAGACTTTTGGTCATAATGTACTTTCACTTTCTCCTGGGATTCTGTCAGGTTTTCCTGAGCAACTTCACAAGCTTTTTAGGCCGAGCCCGAAATGACGCAATATATGTCTTCATCCTTCTCAGTCTCAAAACATTAGATTCTTATCATATTTTAAGAGTGATGAAACCTCTCTAAAGCTCCTTGATGTTCAGGATGATATGCACTGTACTTAATCTGAGTTATGCCTAACTGGTGCATAGCCCGTTGCAGAACACCTGAAATGAAATCAGAGTCCTAATCTGACTGTATAGTCTTAGGCAAACCAACCATGGTGACGAAATTTATCAAAGCCTTGTTAATAACAAGAGCTGTTATTTTCCATAAAGGAAAAGCTTCTGTGAACCTTGTGGAAGAACACATGATGATGTATTGATTTCCTGACTTAATTTCAGACAGAGGACTAACACAAGCGACGATGACCCTGCTAATAGGTTCTTCAAAAGCGAGAAAGGGCTGGGATGTTTTTTTTAAACGGCTGGCCATACATTTGGCACACATGGCATGTTTTCAGCCACATCATGCCGCCAACTAGCCCAACAGATATGGGACAGAATCTTGTCACACGTTTTGTTTACACCAAAATGACCTGCTGGAGTTTCATGTGCCAAACTCATAACATGCTCTTGATATGAATTGATTGAACACCTTCCATTCATTATCAGCAGGTACGTCTGACGGCCTCCATTTCCTCATCAAGACATTATCCTTGAAATATTGTAAACTGGAACCTGGCTAGCTTTTTTGTGAGGGAGTGCCCTGTTGGCAAGAACTTAGAGTTCTGGGTTTTACCCATGTAGCATTACTAACTGGTTCCTCAAAAGAGTCAAACTGTCAGAATTATGAGTGCTCTCCCTCGAAAACTAAACCAGATCGGACGAATGATCCATAAACGTGCAAGCAAAAACATTACTGGACTCATTCTCAGAAGGAACAGAAACTGAAATTTCAGATTGTCAGTACTTTCCGAAGTGCTAGGTTCAAGACAAACAACAGTAACAGCTAAACATGTTCCAAGTCCCCATTCCAATGAATAAGTCTACATTTGTAACAGGTAAAGTTCAACAACCCCCACTTGGTGGAACCCAGACACCAAATCTGTCTTCAAATTCACACAATGGAGAGGTAAACCCTCTGGCCAAACGTCCTACTTTGCTGATGACTCGTCAGAAAGTGGCAAAATAACATCCAAAGTCAGAGTTGGAACTGTCATCTTTAGCTGACACAAATTCTTTACTAACAAAAGGTAAGAACACCTCTTTCACAACAACAGCATTTGATGACTTGGTCTGCAATAGCTTTTAACTCCTTATTAGGCGAACCACAAAAAGGCTGTGATTTGACATTCACAAAAGCATTAAGCGAGCTTTCTACACTATGCCCTGGCTTGCAACAATATCTACAAGTATGCTCTAACGAAAATCCAGAAGTATCATTGGTACCAACTGGAAAAGAACTTGACTTTTTGTCAACAAACTCAGAATGAGACTCCTAGATCTAGGAGGGGATGAACTATCCTTTCCTGATTTGTAACCTTACGAATTTTGGCTGTAAACCCTGACTGCTTAAAACTAACCCTAACCCTAGCTAATAATCATCAGCCAAATTAGCAGCCTTGGGTACCTGATCAACTTTCTGCTCATCAAGAAATGGTCAAATATCCATTGACAGATACTGCTTAAAATACTTAAGCAAAACAAATTTCCTCAAACTATGAAATCACCATTGACCTCTTTTGAAGTACACCACCTATCAAACAGAGTTTCCTTCTCCCTTGCAAACTTAACAAAAGTAGAACCATCCCATTTCTGGGCAGACATAATCTTTAGATTCATGACACACTTGTAATATCTAGGTGATTTAACACGTTCATGACACACATATAGTTTTTAATTATGTATACTGAACCGCAAAAGAAACGTCACCATGGATAGATTATGTGAGAAGCCTTTTTTGTCCAAACACTGTAAACTTACTTTGAGACATATTAAAGAGATGAAATTTGGCAAAACTGATCATCAAGGTTGAAATTAAAGGGACAAATGTTCTTAAAGTGAAACACAACACAAGTATCTGAGAAAATGGCATCACAAGTCAGTATCTCGTTTGTCCACCATGTGCATTGATGACTGCCGTGCAACGTCGATACATGGAATGGATGCGGGGGTTGATGAAGGCCACAGCGCCTGCCGCAGGCCTGATGAGCGCCTGACGCAGTTCATTCGTCCCTCTTTGAATCTCGTCCCACAGGTGCTCAATGGGATTTAAATCGGGACTGAAGGCAGGCCACTGCATGATTCTAATGCCATTCTGCTGGAGGAAGTCTCTTGTTAGTCTCGCAGTGTGGGCATGGTCGTTATCATGCTGAAACTTGTGGTTGCGGCGACGTGCAAAATGAGGTATAGCGTGTGGTCTCAAGACTTGAGAAGTTTGCCGGGTGTTTTGTCCAGCTTGCAATCGTCCAAGGGCTTGGTGTCGCTGGTTTCTTGTCAATCTTGGCATGTGGTAGAAATTCAATAACGAATGCATGTTATCCAATCTGGGTGGATTTGTATAGGGCAAGAAATGGGGGAACACATGTGCATTTCAATTTGCACGTAACACGTGCATCGGGTTACCATGGTCTTAGCCGTGATGCGTTTCATCATGGCAACGGCCATGATCCGTTTTATTGTCATCTGCTTTGTTTTTTTTATCATCAAATTTCATTTTTTGGGACAAGGTAATGTTAAATTTTAGAAACTGACAAAAATAACCCAGTTATTTAAATGACAACTTTTCATGCAATGTTACTTGGGGTGACGTTTCTTTTGCGGTTCAGTATATAATTACATACACGTGACATAGAGTAGATTCAGTACACACACATTAAATCTACATTCTTCTTTACACGTAATATATCTAGATATCTAGATCATTCACTAAACACAAGTACTATTTTCGTTCTATCAAAATTATTTCTTGCCCACATGTGCCACGTAGATAATTTATTCCGTATACGTGATCTATAGGTGATCTATTCACCTGTGGGATATCTAGATGACATATTACAGACGAGTTCTGCCAAGTGTTATCAAGATTATTCATTCTGTACATGCCACAACTAGATGATTCATCACTCGTATGTGGGACAAATGTCAAGCTCAATCTCACTGACTAGAAAGATAACACTGACCAGGACAGCATGCCTCATTGCTACGACTAATGGGTAGATTCTGGAGATGAATAGGTTCCCAGTAGTTTCAAGCAAACCCCATCATCATAACATAATAACGATGCCCATAGAAGTATGCCCAAGCTTTTGTCATGCTTGTCAAGGTGTCAGCTATGGTGGCCGAGAGGGGACATCGCTTTCTCGCTTTCTCGCTCTATCGCTTTCTCGCTTTATCGCTTTCTCGCTCTATCGCTCTATCGCTTTATCGCTTTCTCGCTCTATCGCTTTCTCGCGGTTAAGCAATATCCCCTCTTGACCACTATAGGGGCCGCATGTGATATCTTCTGCAATTGGGAGGTAATGTTGAACTTTTCTCACTATTTACTTAAAACATAATTTAACTGTAGAGACGTCGGTGATTTTAAAACAATCCACCGAATTTTGCGTATAATATAATTGATTTATTTATAGCCCTTTTCAGTTGTATGTGACCATCTCGCCGTAAGCGCGTGGCAGATCATGGCAATACGTTCTAAATAAATCAGGTTAAAATCGAAATATATACTATATATAAAAGTTAAGAAGACTTTGGTTAATTAGTCATGGCTGATTGTTTTGCAAAAATACAATCTTATAATTTTGGATGTTCTATAACTAGTTTTCGGTAGTATATGATGTTACAGTGTGTCATAATTTGGTTGTCCGTAAATGTTCTTTTTGACATTTAACTTGAATTGTGTTTCTTGTCTTGTGCAAATCTACAAATATATGTACTTGCATATAGTAATTTGATAAACACCGCTGTGAGTAAGTGAGTGGGAATGGTTTCATGTCGCTTTTAACAATAATCCAGTAATATCACGGGGAACACCAGAAATGGGCTTCACACATTGTACACATGTGGGGAATCGAACTGGGTCTTCGGGTTGACGATCGAACGCTTTAACCACTTGGCTACCCCACTGCCCCCATCGCTGTGGCGTTACCACAGTTGATATGTGTACTTGTGTTAACTACACATATGGAGAGACATAATTAGTGTGGCCACATAGTTAAGGTTGATAACAATACGAAATGCATTACTATAATTATCTATAACATATATTAAATCAGCTATCATTATAATATGCTATGTATATCTTAAGTATAGTTTTGTCAAAATTATGTATGTGTGTATGTGTTTGTGTGTGTGTCCGGTAGTAGATAACTACAGAACTCACATCAGAACGCACAATTGTTAACCATACAGTTAAAATGGATAGAGAATTGCTACTTAAATATGTATATTCCTGTCTGAGCCTATACTATAATTGGATATCTAGTCTCTCCTGGCGGGAAAGTTAAACTATATTTTACAAGCACTTTAGCATTAAATTTAATTCCCGAAGACAGTTTGATCGAAAGTCATTATAAGAAACGAGTTGTTTTTAAAAAATATCTACGACGCATTTCATTTCTGTTGTCCAAGGAATGGGGTTACGGGTTAATGACGCTCTCGAAAGTCGTATATATGACTTAAGATAGAGACATATATCTAATTCATCTGTATTTTGTAAGGGAAACATAACTGTGTACATGTACATCTTTTGTTTGCATAATGTGCATGCAACTTAACTGCATGAACATAATTGTGATCCCGAAATCGGACGAGCATGTATTCGGCTTCAATTCCAAATCTAATGACCGAAAAAAATAATTCTTTGGACGTTGTAAAACAATTCAAACTGGCTAATAAAACTGACAATTATTTGTCAATATATTATCAGTTTTAAGATTGATGGAGGAATGAGGGGAGGATACTATGAAAAAAATGAAAATATGAACAGTGACTATCTGTATTCTGTGAATCTTGCTTATTTATTACACTACAAGAAAATATACAAGCTAAACGAGAAAAAATTACGTGTGTATTTTGTAACATATCTATCTACTACAAGATGTTTAAAAAATCTAATCATAAGAGGCAAAATAGCGGTGAGAATTACAGGAATGGATCACTAAATGTCAGCAAAACCGTTTTAATGAACGGCATTATGGGAAATATCGCTTTCTCGCTCTATCGCTTTCTCGCTCTATCGCTTTCTCGCTCTATTGCTTTCTCGCTTTCTCGCTCTATCGCTCTATCGCTTTATCGCTCTATCGCTCTATCACTTTCTCGCTCTATCGCTCTATCGCTTTATCGCTCTATCGCTTTATCGCTCTATCGCTCTATCGCTTTATCGCTCTATCGCTCTATCGCTTCCTCTAATGACTAGTCATATGAAGGAATCGGGTGTTCTTTAACTTCTTTTGAATAGTATGTACTGTAAATCTTGAAATTAACGTTAGAGTTAATAATAAATGCAAACAAATTAGCGTAGACTTAATTACCGCATTCGACGTAATAAGCGCACAGGGCGCTCTCAAAATTAGAATATTATTTTGGTGTAAAAGTTGAGTTGAAAGATGAATTTCTGGGTTTATGCTGACAGCCTGAAATGTTTATGTACGACAGATATATTTTTCCCGAATTTAATTGCCCATAATTAAGTGTGCATATAACGAGTGCTTATTATACGCGAATAAATAAGTCTTGTGTACATTAATCAATCGGGAGAGGGGCTGGGATTGTTCACTAGCCAATATATTAGCAAATAACGCCGTAGGCGTTTATTAGAGCGGGGCGCTTATTACGTCGAATGCGGCAATTAAACTTAGCATTTATGTCTCAGAAATGACTGTTGATAAGACGGCCTCACTGAACACTTTGAATAGCGGAAATACCAACTTGAATATAAAACCAATCAACTATCTATTTCCACATTACGGTTACTGAGAACAATATGTCATCCCAAAACTAGAAATTACATAATGAATATCCGGTAGTATTACCATTGCTTGGGTGAGGACTTCCACTTTGATGACATCTACTCCGCAAACAGAATAAGCATTGATATAAGCGTTGTTTTTAGGAAAACACTATTGCCTTTTAGGAAGTACGTACTACTCAGCGCTGTTGAGCGGTGTTATTTGCTATTTGTTTCGATACCTTGGCCTGGGGGCGGGGGATCCAATAGCTAAATAGGGGCATAAATCAATCAAATCCTTCTGTACGCAGAATTACGTGGATTGTTATAAAAGCACCTATGTCTGTACTGTTAAATAATTTTTAAGTAGAAAGTGAGAAAATTTCAACATTCTCCGTCCATAAGTATAATTGGAAATGCGACTTGGAAAAATCTCAGCCACACACACACACACATCAGCCCCCCCCCCCCCCCCCCCCCCCCCAACACACACACACCCCACACACACATACACTGAGGACAATTCATTAATGTTGTTTTACGTATATACTTTTTATCGTATAGAAACACATGACGCATGCGACCCATATCGTGGCCAAAAGGGAATATCGCTGTACCGCGAGAAAGCGATAGAGCGATAGAGCGATAAAGCGAGAAAGCGATAGAGCGAGAAAGCGAGAAAGCGATAGAGCGATAAAGCGATAAAGCGAGAAAGCGATAGAGCGAGAAAGCGATAAAGCGAGAAAGTGATGTCCCCTCTCAGCCACCATAGTCAGCTGATTGTCATGATATTGCTGAGATACCAATCTGCTGACTTGTCATAAACAACATACACACACACTCAAATGGACACAGGAGAAAACAATATATGAGCTGAGGGGAGGGTTTGTTGTAATTCAGATCATGCATACCTCCATGAACTTGAAAAGTCTTGAAAGGTTTCCCAGAATCCAGCACCGGAACACTGAGCTCCTGCATTTGGTGCGGTCGAATAAGCCCCATTCTTCAGTTTAAAGTCATCTGAGCAGTCTCCAGTCAGTGTTCCACACAGCCCGGATGTATGGTTTATATCATCGACGGATGGATAGATGTACACATTCAGATACAGTCTTTGTAAGTAAACCTTGATAGTTGTTCCGGTAGGCAAAAATACCTAAAATTGAATAAAAAAGCTAAAGATGTTTAAAGGTCTATAACTTGAATCAGTTGTTATCAATCTTATTTAACCATTGTCATACTTTCTGCTGTTTCAAGCTATATCTGAAGTGTACTATTTTGCTTTGTACCATACAACTAGTATACGTAATTATACATCTTCTATTAAGTTGAGCTGACATATTTGTCCCATGCGCCGCGAATATCTGTAGACAGTTGTTTCTGGAAACAACTGCCCTGCTCGCTGAATAACACAAATGATTTCATCTAAAGTTCGACATTGATACCGTTAACTTATTCTTGGAGAAATGCGTACCTTAGACACGCCACAAATTTATGATTGTGGGTACGAATCCGAGGGCGCACCGATTATGTTTCGAGATATCGTCAGCACCAAAGCATGGGTTTCACCAAAGTCGTAAACGACTGAACATCGGCATCACTTAGTGCTCTCCTCCCACCTTAAGCTGACACACCAATATATAACTGGAATGATGTTATTGGAATACTGTTCACAGCGGCGTTAAACCGACCTCTCACTCACTAAGGTGTCACCATTCTTGATTCTGATGTTCAAAAACTTGCTTTATTGTTGATTCGACTCCGAGATGCTCTTTGGTTATAATGTGTTTGATTGTTTTATTTTCCTTCGTTATCAGCAACATTCCAGCTTAATCACGGCTGCCTCAGTGGCCCAAACGACGGATAACGTACGACGCCAGTGAACCTAACAAGTTGACGGAAGTATTGTCATACAAGAGTTACCTCCCTTTAAAATTGACGGAAGTATTGTCATACAAGAGTTACCTCCCTTTAAAGCGCCTCCCTTTATGAAAAAGGGTCAAGCACGTGCACAAACTGTTAAGTCCTTTTTACGTTAGTTCCACATTGACAAGGCTACATATTGACAGATGGTCATTTAAGGAGTAAGTATCACTTCTTGCCGTTTGTTATTCTCTCGAAAATGTTTTGTTATTTACTGTTAACTTCATTTAATTCGTCAATCGAGACAATTCGCTTCGAAAAGCACCATTTTTGTTACTTGACCAGCATTCTTTCACTTCCACTGTCTCCTAGTTTTCAAGAATATTTTTGTTAAAGTTGATCTTGTATATAATCATGTCGAAATGTATGACAAAGAATTTTCGTGACCCTTATTTATTTTTTGATACTTTTGTTTACATTTTTTAAGATTTTTTTAAAATATTCATAAACAACGTTATTAAGGAAACTGATGGTTTAACCTGTCACAAAATCTAAATGAATGTTAGATCGCTCAGATGAACCAATGTTTACCTCATACAAAGATCCCCTTTTTTTCACGATCATGTCCCCAAGGTGATCTCCACATGAAGCAAACCCGATTTCCCAGGGTGCTATTTCACCAGCACACCGGTCAAGGCGGAAGACAGTTCGTCCCGACCTTACAGCTATGGCACATGGACACCTTGGTCTATAATAACAGGGAGTGGTTGACATTTGTACCTGCAATATAAAAAAACAAGGGAGCATAGTTGAACTGTATAATCAAGTCATCAACCATGTGAGCTGATGAGGGTTAATACCCGTAAATGTGACAAAAGTCAAATGTGAATTTACAACGCCCGCTTTGCAACTAAAATTACATCAACCAGTTGCAAACTCTTTGCAGTGCTGTGTTGTGACAACATCCGTATTCATTCTAGGCAAAGCATATTTAGTACGGCGTTATGCGTGTATGTTTTGATCTTATGTCGGTTATTTACTCGAAGAATTTAACAATAGAAATAGCACATGAGTGATCACGGAATCTAAGACTAAGAAAACCCACAAACCGGAACAACAATTTTCGCACAACGTTCACTTTTCAGAACTTATAAATAATAAATGTATAATTATAAAAATAATTCGACATCCAGTGTGTTTACATGTTTACATGATCCTGAATTTGTACCTCGGTGTTATGCTCGTAGTTCTTGTACAAAACAAAGTGACCTGTAAACTGGTGTTCGTAGTATCTGAAATATAAAACAATTGTTATCAGGAACAATAGGCCTATGCTACAGGTATGTGTGTAGTTTATGTATAGGCGCATATGCGTAAATAGTTAACATATGTTTCCTTTAAATTGGAATATGTGTGTATCCCTCATAGAGGCCAATGTACAATTTGTTGTGTAAGATTACTGTTATAGTATATTTGCATTGTTACGAGGGAGTGCATCCGGAATGAAGACAGAATGATTCGAACACACAGTTACAGTTAGTAGTCTTTAAATGGGGAAATCCAATTTCCATCATGTTTGTAGTTGCCAAATAACAAATGAATTCAGAACAAACGATGTCATGCTGCATCGGACATTAAATGAAGCCACTAACGGAATCCCTGACGTAACTTCTGTTTATTCGAGAAAACACTTCCGGTTATTCCTACTTCAATTATTGTGCAATTACTTCCGGTTATTCAGACGTCACCTTATAAGTCAGAGCCGGGCCTTGTTCAAAATATATTTCTCGTACAGTAACATATCCAAACATGCTTGCAGGTCATGTCTGGAGCCACAAGGATAGGTGCCTCCACACACACATGTACGCGCAGGCACAGTCCCTGCATGTAAGTACCTACATAAAAGGATGAGAAGATTGTCTTATTTGATGAGGTGAGACATTCCAAGATATCAAGGAAAATTGTTTGCGCAATCTGTTAGAATGGACCTTGATACGTTAAGCCACAGTCTTCTGTCCAAAAACAAACAAACAACGTCTCCTGTTCGGAGGAATATCGTGGGGCCAACATAGCGTCCAACCCCCACGGACACAACATCAGGACATATGGCCTGAGCTAGAGCTGGAATTATATGTCATCAACACTCCAGCAGACGGTCCATTGGACGTGGACCCTTGACAACGAGATCCAATAACATAGACAAGGATATTGACGACCCACGTGCCATCACATAGTCCAGATTATTGATCTCAAATATATTGCCAGCACAAAGAGAATCGATGTCTTTCAAGTCAGATGTGTCACCTTTGTTACAACATTTCAAACAAAGATTTCAGAAGACAAGATAAACCTACAGACAGATCTGTGATCTGAAAACATCTTCAGATCTTCCGTTTCAAAGACAAGTAAGAGCTGATGTAGTGTATGGTCATGGCTCCCACCATGTGTTGTGCCTGCTTTTCGTTTCTCAGTTGTAGGAACATTATATCATCAGCAATAAAGAGCAAAGACACACCTTTACTCATTGCCAGAAAACGTGTGTCAAAGAAATCCTGAAACTGGTTATGGACTCATTTAATCGCAGATGGAATGCTGACCTTCTAAGCATTTTTGTACCATCTGTTGATAATTCAGGCGAGCCGAAATTGATGAGAGGAAATTGTTGAGGTATCTGTGGAATCACTGGATAAATATAAAACGTCGACCTCAGACAACAACCTATTCTCGATCATCCATCAAAACCGATTCGATTGGGTATAAAAAGCAAAATGGTGCGGACATGATATGAATGGATCACTGACAAGTAAAGATTGACCTTGTCATCCACGTGAACTATCGATATCCCAAATGGTAGCTCTTTGAACTCGAATAGACGACCATTCGCTATGAAGCAGAGAAGCATGATTCATGAGGGATTGCCTAGGGCATGTAGATAGGCATTCCCATCTTCCTGAGTCAACGGAGTTTACTGACTACATAATAATTCCAGTTTCCACGACCGAATCTGTCCGAACAGCGTCCCGATTCTCCCGAATGTGATCCGACAGAGATCTGACAGTGACTGGACAGTGAACCAACAAAGACGGGTCACATTCGGCAAGATCTGGACGCATTCTGGACGCAATCGACTAGAAACGGCAATGAATAATTCATGCCTGTTCATCACGACAGCATCCTGATCCACAGGAAACCATCCAGAAAACACAGGACATTGTTATGATTTTTATCCGATACAGCAGAATCTATCCCGACATAGTCACGATTGTACTCTGACTAGGCAAAATCGGCTGATTTTCCCGAATATTAATCCCCCCATCACACTAATTCGGAATCAGAAGGAATAAAGCAGAACTAGCCGAAATGAAGAATTTTCAAAATTCGTGCCACATTCGGGAGAGAATTTCAAATAGACCAAGCTTCGTAAGAATGCTGTTTGAATACCTAGAATGCAGTTCGAACCTGCCTCAAATGATTTTTGCATATTCTTGGTGTATTAGCTATCGAATGCAGCTCGAATGTAGTTGGAACACAGTAGGAATATTTAGAATGCTGTTAGAATGCAGTCAGAATATTTAGAATGCACTTCGAATGCCATACGAATGTAGTTCGATTGCTGCCTGAATACTGCCCTGGTCAGTTGGAAGGTGCCTCGAGTGCTGTATGAATTCACCTTGAATGCTGTCAGAAGGCTCCTGGAATGTCCGCCGAATATTGTTCGAACGTCCAAGAATTCAAACAGAATGCAGCTAGAATACTTAGATGGTACTTCGAATGAACTTAGAATGTAACACGAATGTCCCAGCTGTATCAAGAATGCTGCCAGAATGGTCTCCGATAGTGTATAAAATGCTGCCGAATAGAGCATTTTCATCAGTCTCAGCCCAACCATCATAGAGTATGGACCCCCTGCGCCGTGTTGTTTTGTCCTCCAGCAAGACCTGCTTGAAAGCGATGTGAAGAAGGCCAAGAGAAGATACAGGAGGAAAAGACCCAGAAGATATCAGCCCCGACCATGGCTGGCAGAGGAGAGGAGGAGGCTGTATGGACATTACGCCAGACTGATGGAGGAGCTCAGAGTAGAAGACTCACAGTCCTCCTTCAACAACCTCAGGATGGTTCCTGCCATGTTTGAATATTTGGTGCAGAGTTTGGGGCCAAGGATAGAGAAGCAGGATACCAAGCTGAAGAAGGCGCTACCTCCAGGCTTAAAGCTTGCCATCACTGTGAGGTTCCTGGCTTCAGATGACAAGTACCCCAACCTCATGTACAGCTTCCGTGTGGCAAGGAACACCATCAGTCTTATTATCCCTGAAGTCTGCCAAGCCATTGTGGAGGAATACAAGGATGAGGTCATCACATGGCCTACCACTCCAGACGAATGGACACCTATTGGGGAGGTCTTCAGAAACAGGTGGAATGTTCCTCATGCTGTGGGAGCTCTCGATGGCAAGCATGTGGTCATCAGGAAACCTGGCAAGAGCGGCTCCTTGTATCACACCTACAAGGGCTTCTTCTCCGTGGTCCTCATGGCCCTTGTGGATGGACTACAAGTTCCTGTGGGTATCAGTGCATATGGAAGTATGTCTGATGCTCAAATCTCCAATGAGCTCAAGGATTGCCTTGAAGAAGGGAGCATCGGATTTCCTGAGACATTCCCCATACCCCAAGATGACGGGCCTATACCATACTTTATCGTTGGAGATGATGCCTTGGGAATAAGGGCCTTATTTATGAAGAAATATGGTCACATGTATCTCCGGAGAGACGAGAGATTCTGCAACTACAGAATCTCCAGGGGCCGACGTGTGGTGGAGAATGCATTTGGAATCCTGACCCAGAGATGGCAAGTCCTCCTCACAACCATGCAGCCAATGCCTTCCATTGTGCAGGACATCGATGAATGTTGTGTCTGCCAGCACAACTTGATGAGAATCCGTTATCCTTCTCTCCACAATGGTATGGTGGATGAGGAAGATGTCAGGTACAACGTGGTGCCAGGAGCCTGGAGACAACTTGCTCAACTTGAAGATGTGCAGCGTGTTGCAGGAGGAAACAGAGACACCTAGGCTGGAAAGAGGCAGCGGGAGATCCTCAAGCATTACTTCAACAACCCAGTAGGAGCCGTGCCATAGCAGATCAGGATGATTGATGGATAAGAGACTGATCTGATGATGACATATGACATATGTACACTGAACTTCTTGTTGTGCCAATAAATTGTTATCATTAATAAAAGTAATAATTGCTTTTTTTCTTATCTAATTTTGACACAATAATATTAGTGTGTTATTATTATAACATATTCAGCTTTAAAGGGGAGAGACCTATAATAAATGTAACATTTGATCTCAATGTACATGTATCTTTTTATCAAAAAGTTCCAGCGTCATTAAAATTTCATAAGTTATTCTAACTGTATTTCTACAAACATATTACAGTTTCAATTCAATTCAATTCAATGCAGACTGACGTTCCAACAATTCTTATGTCATTACGCCCGGACTCAACAGAAGGCCAATCGGGACGTTCTGACTGCATTCAAGCCGCATTCTAATGACATTCGAAGTGCATCCCAGCTGAACTCCTTTATTATCGAAATAGATTCCGGCAGCAATCGAGATGCATTCAAGGTGCATTCGGGACATTCTGGCAGAATTTGAAGTGGCTTTGCATTTTGATTCTCCCTTGAATGCGATCAGAATGTTTCGAATGCCGTTGGAATGCCATATGAATATTTAGAATGCAGTCAGAGTGCAGTTAGGCTGGCCACAAGAACGAGCCCGAATATTTAGAACGTACTCAGAATGCAGTCAGAAGTTTTAGAATGCACTTCGAATATCCAGGAATAAACAAAGAAGTTTCATTCCGACGGCATTTGGATCGTTACGCCTCTAGTGTGACTAGGGTTTTATGGGACGCACCATAGCAACAGTATTGCTTGGCCGACCTCTCTGGACCTCCCCGATCCATAGGACTCGGTTACGAACATATATGACTGCGTTCAGACAATGATAGGGCATTCAAGATCATTTAAGATAGTAATCCGACTTTTTAACTTTTCGTGTCGTAGCGCTGTCTGATCCCAAACGGAAGCTACAATCGGCACTGTGTGAACCTGGCCTAAGACAAGGACTGGTCGGCTCGGAGTCAGAATACTGTGTCTAAGTGGGGTATTCATGTTAAACTGCGGCATGGTATCTCTGTGGGCTAACACCACAAAATTTGCATCAGTCCGGACTAGTAAAATAAGCTACAGACGCACGCACGCACGCACGCACATTTTAGTCATTTACTGGTCAAGAGGTTCATTACGGTAGCCTTGTGGTTAAAGTGTTGCCTCATCATGATCATCTTTGCTCATGTTTTATATGTATCCCGTTTTAATGCACTGACATGCAATCAGAAAATATAAGGACTCGTTGTCATCAGAAAAACTGAGCGCAATTTAGCACCAGGCCTTATAATTGCATTGGAGCCTGTACGATCCTCCTGAAGTACAACAGGGGAAGGAGGGAAATATTTGAGCTTTTAAAGGAAATTTGTTGGCGATTTGTGTCCGACTCATCTTGCAGCACCTGCCCAAGTTCAGCTAGCATGATCGCCGGCCTTTCACGTTGACCCACAAGTCTCTCTATATGTCCCAGACGTGTTCGGTGGGGAAATGGTCTTCCCTTATAGCTGGCCATGGCATTCCTTCGATTCGTGCATGATAAGCGCGGCAGTTGTGGTCCTGAAATACAAATCGTCGGCACACACGCCTTGCAAACGGGACAACAAAGGATGTCAGTGTATTGTCCTGATAGTACTTTCCAGTGACCTTTCCTTGCACAATATGGAGTGGAATTCGGTCAGGCACAGTGACACCATAATTGATCCAATGCCGATCTCCCAAAAGGTCTCAGGTTGACCTTGGTTTGACGTTCATTTCGGCGTCGCCTACACGACCATGCATATAAAGGAAGTGCAACGTGAATGGCGACTCTAAAAACCTGATTCATGACCAGCAACGACTACACAAGTTTTGGCTTTGTGTACAACCATTGACATATGTGGGCAATATGACGATTTGTAGGAGGAGCAGGGCTTTGAGTTGCATGTAGATGATTTCCAGGAACCTGTTATAAGTTGGCAGCAAATGTGACCATTTTAGGATTGTTGGTACCTGTTCCACAGTCTGTTTATCACAGAATGTGAAACATTGAACATATTGGTCACTGCACGCTGACCTCTGTCAGTTTCCAGTATCAGAGTAGCCTGTAGACGTTCTGTGTGTTGTAGACGCCACATTGCTAACTCATTCAGATACAATGAATCTAATCAAGTAAATGAAAACTGTATGATAAGCAGAGTCAATAAGATTGACAGAGATTAATCGACCTTGAAAGTATCGACATCAGAAAAGACGTCACACGCACGTGTGAAAGATGTGTATTGGTGTTTAGTTCTACAAACATAAATGTTCTTGCTCATCTTTGTGCCAATGCGTGATTTTAAAATATATATATTTTATCATTCCCTACTGTTTTTAAAGTGTTGGCACAACAAATATGTAAATTGTGATTTCCTTTACCTGCCATCGAAAGTCAGCATGTGAGGATCACACACAGCATGGCATGCCTTCCCAACGTTGATATTTGAAGAGCTGTCCTTTGTCACCTCCACCTGGTAAAGATATTATAACTTGTGGCAGTATCACAAGAAGTATATGTGGTTTTATTTTCATTGGTTTTATGCGACGAGCCTGTGCGTCCCTGTGGTTACAACTTAACGAGGGACGCACAAAACCACAAGCTCCTGGAGTGATGCTGCTACAATGAATTTATCTTGCCGACATGCTTCAAACTGCCATTGACAAATGTGAAATGAACACACAGAGAGAAAGAACTTTAAAATTATAGAAAACAGCTGTTCGATTGAGCTGTCACGTGGCTTTCATTTCATTAAGGGATTCAATAATATTCAAGGCCATTCAGGTTTGTTGGTCTGTTGTTTAACGCCGCACTATTCCAGCTATATGTAACTAATCGAGTTGCACCAGACAATCCAGTGATTAATATCATGAGCATCGATCCACGCGATTAGGATCGATGACATACATCAACAAAGTCAGCGAGCCTGACCACCCGATCCCGTTAGCCGCCTCCTACGACAAGCATAGTCGCCTTTTACGGCAAGCATGGGTGTCTGAAGACGTATTCTATCCTGGATCTTCACGGGTCCATTGATTTAGGGAAACCATGCCTCCTGCAAGCTCAAACCCTATTAGAATACCTTGCCTCGGGAGAATATTGCACGAGAGGTGATTGAAATTTATGCAACAACAGAATCAGAGCCAAACTCAACGTTTTCTCGATTGGCCAAACCTTTTTGACAAGAACAATGTCTCATGAACCAAATTTATCCCAAATGTTTTCTGATGCAGTTCAACATCAAACAGAACGTCCCAAACCTCTAGCTACATGGCTCACTATGTTTTAAGAAATTCCTGATTAATAAACATCACTTAACCTTTAAGTAAACCTATAATCAAAAGTGTACAACTTTGAAACAGAAAGTCCTTGGACCTTTACTTCCCTTATGTGAAAGTTAAAAGCACATATGGCCTGTTGACATTGACCTTCACTCTCAGGCGATAAAAATTCAAAGTGAATTCAGTGTTTATTTACTATGTCCATGTGTTACAAGGTGTAAATGGTCTTGACCTTGGCACGGGTCCAGTATTGACGAAAGTGCTGATGTATACCTAATCTTCCGACAAACATCGTCACCCTTTACGGCAAGCATGGATTCTGGAAGACCAATTCTACCCCGGATGGACAAGGGTCCCACATTCTAGAAATCATATTTAAGTTTCATCAAATTCCAACTATAAATGCTCAAAATGTTAATAGATTTATTCATGATTGTCATCCAAGCACATTCAAGAGCATTACTTGTTTCAAACATGTATCAAATGCGCAGTTCCTATATAATCAAGAAAATACTTTTAAAATGGAGGCATTCAGTGTCAATGTTTTGATATTTGACACAATCATGACATGGCATGAATTGAGTCGTTAATAGTTTGTTGTTTTCGGAAATGCTCTGTCTTTAATGATAAATCAGGTATTTCCTACATGTAGTAATGTTTTATAATTGATATTGTTATGTGTCAGAGTATTTTATTGTTGAACAATGATTGTAACTGTATTACATTGTTTCTTTCGATTCGATAGAAGCTCATTCCATTGTATTTGGATGATTAGTTGTTGTGAATGTAGTACTATTTAATGTAAGCAGTGGTGAAGTAGTTACTACAGTTTAATGCTAGTGTGATGTGTTAACTTCCGGAATACCGTGGACTGAGATAGAGCGTTATTGAATATTCTATGTTGTGATGGCACTGTGTGGAAATTTAAGTTTCGAATATTTGTTGATTGTTTTGTTGGTTTCACACTAAATTCCTTGACGTACAAATTTCTGGGTCAACGTATTGTTTGAATTTGGGAATCGACACGTAACAATATATATTGACCTTGACCTTATATGGAGGTCACCCAAAAGTGACCCATCCATTGCGATCATCACGTATAGTACTCACTTGTCAATCATACATTATCAAGCTAATCCAAGTTTTTTTGCGCTAATTCCGTGAAGATCCGGGGTAGAATAGGTCTTCAGCAACCCATGCTTGCCGTAAAAGGCGACCATGCTTGTCGTAAGAGGTGACTAACGGGATCGGGTGGTCAGGCTCGCTGACTTTGTTGATGCACGTCATCGATCCCAATTGCGTGGATCGATACTCATGATGTCAAGCACTGGAATGTCTGGTCCAGACTCGATTATTTACAGACCGCCGCCATATAGCTGGAATATTGCTAAGTGCGGCGTTAAACAACAAACAAACAAACAAACCTGAATGGCCTTGAATATTATTGAATCCCTTACTTGAAGCAATACTTCATATCATAGGTCGATGACCTTGTAATTTGGTACAACAATAGTACATGAGAATAATAGAGACAGTTATTTAGAGTCTGTAATATGATTGTAAAACGCTTTCTTTTTTCACGAAGCTATCTGAACTTGACACATGTAAATCACGTTGTCGCGCACACTATCATTTTCAACGGTTCAAACCCTTGTATTCATTGTTTTGCATCATCGGAGTTGTTTTATATTGACACGACCTTTTCCCTTTCTTGCTTTATTGTACCTGAAGTGTTTGGAGTAATTCAAAGATTAGCCTTTTTCAAGTTTTGAAAATGTCCGGAAGGTGCTAATTTTCAAGACTTCAGGGTTTAGCGGAAGATTTCCAAACTGTGCTGAGGCGATATATGCCACATACAGGAACACATACAGGTTCACAGACACGAGCTTGGCGTCCCCGATCCGGTCGAGCAGAGGTAAGTTGCATTTGTATGGTAACATTATATACTGAACAACAAAAGTTCCTGTGACATTGAATAAGATTGAAAGCAAAGTTATGTTTTTTACCAAATCTGAAACAATTTCGGTTTGCAACAGATAAAAGACTCATGTAAGTGTTCAACTGGTTTAATTTGCCCTACAGACTTCAGAAAATGCGTGATTTCATAAAAAAACCATGAACATGCTAAAATGTAAAGTCAATAGCGTGTGTGTCCACCTCTGGTTGCGATGCAAGCAACACATCTTCGTCTCATGGAATGGACCAGATGTCGCACAAAGTCCTGTGGGATATCTGTCCATATCTGCTGGAGCATGTTTCGAAGTTCCTGGAGTGTCTGTGGAACACGTGGTTGACGTCGAAGGCGCCGATCCATCTCATCACACATGTGCTCGATTTGTGAGAGATCAGGGGAGCGAGCCGGCCAGGGGATGACATTCACATTGTTTTGTTGAAGAGAATCCGAGCAATATGAGGCCGGGTGTTGTCATGTTGAAAGGTAATGCCTGGGCCATGACGATGCAAACACGGTACAACAACAGGGCCGATGATCTCGTCGCGGTAGCACTGTCCATTGAGATTTCCCTCTACCACTATCAAACGGGTCCTCAGTACTCTTGCTGTAATCCCACCCCATACCATAACGCTGCCGCCCACGAACCGATCTTCTTCCATGACACAATGATTGACGTAACGTTCACCCCGACGTCGGTACACTCGAATCCGTCCATCGCTGATCCATGGCTGAGGTGAAAACGAGACTCGTCAGTGAATAGAACAGGTCCCTACTGCATGGCCATCCAGCGTAGACGCTGTCTGCACCACTGTAGACGTGCTTGACGGTGGTTTCCTGTCAAAATGGGACGTCTGGCGGGTCTTCTGGCGACAATCCCTGCATATCTGAGGTTTGTGAAGATATTCGTCGAAGGCCAGGGATGCTTCTTGCAGTCACTGTTGCTGGCTGGAATCGATTTCGTAGGTGTGTTGTTCGAATCCAGTTGTCTTGCTGATTATTGGTTACGCGTGGCCTGCCACTCCGAGGATGGTCTCTGACTGCATTCGTCTGTTGCCAACTTTGCCATTAACACCAAATGGTGTTTCTGTGGACGTTAAATTGTCTTGCAACATCACGTTGACTCGATCCTGCTTCAAGCATACCAATGGCTCACAGACGCTCATTTTCGGACAGGCGTGGCATTTCGTAATGTTGAATAATTGCGTAATTTTGTTGTTTTCCTGAGTGGTTGTTGTCAGCACGATGCTAAACAATGCATATGAAATCCCGTTTACGCACATGTTTTTATACCTGTTCTTAGGTAGTGAAATGCATGGGGCTTCCATAAAAGTCAACTTTTACATGGAATGCATGCTTTTCTGCAGCAGTTGCGTTTTTGTGACTTGATTCCATACATGTACTACAATATTGAAAACCAAACTTTACTTGTTTGAAAAATACACAAAAATATTGATGTTTGTTGTTGAGTATTCGTTTTAGTGGTATCACTAGGGTTATCCATTCGACAGGTTGTATAACACTATCCTCAGGCGATTGCTATAAGACGAGGGCAAACTCCATCTGAATTTCGTATCTCTTCGAATTCTATTCTTCCGCTTGCAAATGTATTTCCTTCCCAGTCCGAATACGTAGTATTTTATCAAGATCACGCGAAACAATCAGATCTCAACTTTCAGATAAAAATGGAATATCAGCTTAATGTGTAAGGAAAGACCGAAGTGATGCACTTTTGCAACTTTTGTGAAACCTCACCAGTATAGGTATTGTGGTGACAAGCCATTGAATGAACTCACGTTGAACAAATATGACCATTGAAAGCAAGATGGAGAAGAATCAAGAAGGGAATAAAACAATATTACACGATTACACGAACTCTTGAAGATGAATTGAGATAGAAATGGACCACAGTAAGCTGTGCCTGTCGTGAGATGCAATTAATGGCTCGGTTGCTCAGGATCGGTGACTTGGTACGCACCCTGTTGCTCATAAATGTACATTACCAATGCAAGCGAATAACTAGTCTAGATTATCCACCGAAACAGATTCCATTTGGTGTTCAGGGCAAAATAGCTGTGAACATTTATGAACGGAAATAAGTGATGATAACAGCTGTTCGCGAAAAGGGTAAGCATGTCCTGTCGTAGCACCCGCCATTCACACAATGTTCGTAAAAAAGTTAATATTTATTGCCTGAGGCCGTACAGCAGTACTGTTGCCATGCAACGGCGGCCTGTGAACAAACCATACAATCAAGTGATCGATCGCGACAAGCTAGCAATATCTATCATGGGCAATACACACAGACGCGCGCAGATACATGTACATATACAAACACACATGCACATACTCTCTTTCATGGCAGTCATGAATTCATTGATTGATGATATATGCCTGCAAGTACTCGACATAAGCACACCAGGCATACAAAACTACAGTCAACTACGTTTATGACGAACATGCTTATAAGGAACTGACGAATATAACGAACTTATTTTTAGTCCCGGCCATTTACTGTATATAAGCTGTATATATGCTTATAACGAACTTCGGTTGTAACGAACTATGATCAGTGGACCCTTTGTGTTCGTTATAACCGTAGTTTACTGTAATTGATTGCATCAAACATTTACAGTTTTTATATATAATCTGTAAAAGTGAATGAAATGTTATTTGTTTACTTATTATGGAATATTTTCTGCCATATTGTTATGAGAGATATGGTAAGATATCACGGTCAACTGCATTTAAAGTTTTTCTTTTCATACAAAACTGTTTATGTAGAATTATTAGCTTTGGATTC
Organism: Haliotis rufescens; assembly: GCF_023055435.1. NCBI lineage: Eukaryota > Metazoa > Mollusca > Gastropoda > Lepetellida > Haliotidae > Haliotis > Haliotis rufescens. Next base: position 30,124,665 of record NW_025963835.1, on the reverse strand, counting down.
AGATAACAGTATTGCTCTTGCTTATTCAAAATCATTAAGATGCAAATATCGACAATGTTCACGCGATATTATTTAATATCATCATATTCTTAGTTTGACGCTGAATCTTACAATCTACAATGACAATTACTCACCGAAGCTATCCCAACTTCATAATCCGAAAAGAACGGCATCTCGTTGGATATAGTTGTCAGAGTTAATTTTGTTAAGCCATTAAATTCGCCATTATCCACAATTATTTCTCCAAGGACAGTAATATTATATTCCACGTTGGCATATTGCAGGGGCACATTGCAGTCTGTCTGTACAAATGCTTCTGGCTTACATTCTGTGTTGTCTTCGGAGTTTTGAGCTGTTACTTCCAACCTGACTCTACAGTCGTTAAACAATGTGCCACATTTGATTGGAACTGTTGAAGTTACAGACAGAGATTTTGTTTGACCTTGTTTTACAGATATGGTCGGATTCACTATCTGAAATTGAAGGCAAATTATTGACATAAATACAACATTCATGAAATATGACAAAAATAATACTGATATATTAATCAACAGTGTCATGGTACTACTAAATTGAAACACGTGTCATTAATGTTTAAGACATCACATCAACCTTAATCTTTGAAATAAGTGTTGTACAGAAACAGGCAAATATACCGAGGTGAAACTTTGTAGAGACTACACGGGTGGCTTATTTTACAAAGGCGATACAGTTGGATCGCTTGGTCTGATTGAATATGTATGTCATCAGGCCCCGAACATGTCGCAGATTGCACAGGTTTTTAACCAGTCTTGGTTTTTGTATATTTTATACAAGATGTGTGATATAGCTGAAAGGTGGCTTACTGCAGTGATAAAATATGAAAACGTTTTGGGTGACCAAGCTTTTTGTCACGTGTTTCAAAAATAAAGCGTCAAAACCTTTTCCATAATCATTAGAAACTTCTGCTGAACGCTGAATACGATTCCGACTATATCCTAAGAACGTATATGAAACACCTATGTATACCAAATAGTGTAGACACCAGGTGTTCGCCAATATGTGAGCGTATCTTTTTCAAACGCGGCACGAGCAAGAGTCGTATGATGCTCTTCAAAATCTTCGTAGAAAGTACATACTCGATTGTAGCTCACAAGTTATTGAGTCAAGGTTACAACATTCAACGTTGAAGGCCTTAGTAAAACTTTTAAAAATACTTGAAATACTTTCGAAATATGACGCATTGGTGACACATATGATGTCCGATGCAATTCCCTATCTTGACTTGTACTTTATGTTTCAGGGTTTTCAGGTAAACAAATGACTTGACTTTGCATGTGTTTGTTTTGGTGCCACCGCTGTGGCAGTATACGCTCCCCTTTTCTCGAACACCTGATATCTTCACTACATGTATTTGATACCGATCGATAAACACATTGTCACTTATATTTAAGAAATGAGCTTAATTGCTACTGGGCAGTCGAGTAGCCTTGTGGTTAAAGAGTTCGCTCGTCACGCCGAAGACCCGGGTTCGATTCCCGACATGGGTACAATGTGTGAAGCCCATTTCTGGTGTCCCCCGCCATGATATTGCTGGAATATTGCTAAAAGCGGCGTAAAATCATACTCACTCACCCACTCAGTTAATTGCTACTGTGTGTTGACTGGCACCGGAAATTATTCAGGATGTCTAAATACCTTTGAAACCTGATACAGACACTTAGATATGTACCTATGACAAACGTAACTGTATTTCATTCATAGAGTTCCCTCAAGAAGTAGGGTTGATTGATTATTAACATTATGTACATCCAAAAATCGCATGGTTTCCTGTCCATTTCTTGATAAGCAAATTACTACACTACATTTAAGACTACTATTATACAAGAGCCTTATCTATTAGGTGTAAATTTACATGAGTTAAGAACAGCTCTTTCTTGATTTCGTTGTAGCTCACGTGATCTATTTATTGAAACAGGCAGATATTAATTTATAACAGGTGTTCTTATATCCATTAGTGTCCTATTACACCGTCATATAGCTGAAATGTTCTTGAATGCGGCGTTACAGAATAAACAAGAAAACAAACAAACAGTTACAAACTTCAAATACTAACTGAAATACTGTATTTCTGAAATACTGGTCACTCGCCCTGAATGAAAATTGTATGCCTTTCTGCTTTTTGAGGGACTGCTTACACAACAATAATTTGTTTCATGCTCCTTAAGCAGTTGTTATTGGACAATAGAAGAAACAAGGAGAAGGCAAAGGACCAAAAATGTGGTGAATCCCCTAAACATATATGTGAAATATATTATGAACAACCCAGCGATTTACTCAAGGGTTCAGAAACGATGAGTTTGTAACTTCATTATACAGGGCATTCAAACGTTTTTTGATACTAACGTTTTAGGTATTGACTATATGCATAACTTTAATGACAGTTCGAGATAAACTCAGTGATAACACACATGAACCTCACTGTACCTTTATTCCTGCAAATTGAGGCGAACTCGTTCGTGTCGGTCCCGGGAAGCCATCAGCTGTGTCCCGTACTCTGACACTACACCGCACCTACCAAAACAAATATAGGATGACTACTCAATGATCTTCTGCACAAATCAAAATTAAACATAGAATTAGACACAGAATTAAAATGGCTAATCTACTAAGTCTTTTTCAAATTTAGATTCAGATGTCAATTCATTCTTGAGTGATAAAGCGTAAAAAAGAATTCAAACATGGACGGATAGTAAAACAAAACATATTTCGCTTTTTCCTTCCTACTTAGAAGTAGGTAGTGATGACAATGGTATGTTATTTACTCGTATTTAAATTAGTATTAAAACTGTCTGTCAATAATCTATTTGGAATGACAGTGGTTATAGTTATTTTAATATTCTGGTTACTCTTTTGAGCAATAGAGTTAAAGCTTGAAAGCATGAGCCATGAGGTATTGTATTTTTTACACGTTTAGAGTCATCAACTTACATCAAAACCAAACTTGGTGAACCCTGAACCTTTAAGATCATCTTCAGTCAACCGGGAACTGTTCACAAAGTTGTCAGTCCACGGGGCAATGCTTTTGATGGAAACTGAAATGCCGTTGACAAACCAGTATGTTTGATACTGTAAAGTACTGATGCCCAGCCTGTCAAAGTTGCAGAGGAAAAATACAAAACCGCTATATGAAGTCTCCCCTGTCTGTATCTCCACACTACAGTTGTCAATGGTGTGAGTTGATGGTCCTGTAAAACAATCAATGCCTTGTAATCATTATCTGATAAGTATTTCAGGCTTTTGCATGCGCAACATGTTGTCCTACAAAGGGGAAGGGTAGGACAAATTGTCTGCAAAGTCAAACACAACCGAACAATGCAGCGAAACGACTGGAAGCAGAAGAACCGATGTTGGCTGTAGCCAGAGCAGCATCTATGAAATTTGGTGTCTCACGGCCATATCACGGCGAGGGACACCAGAAATGAGCTTCACACATTGTACCAATGTGGGGAATCGAACCCGGGTCTTCGGCGGGACGAGCAAACGCTTTAACAACTACGCTATCCGACCGCCCCAATAGCATTATAAGTCAGGTGACCAAAACCGTGTTACAGCGGTTGCGGGATGTAAAACCTACAGAAAACTATGTGATGTGTTGGATTGCAGTGTACTATTACATCAATTAGAAAGCACAGACACTGCACAACAGGCAGAATTTTTTTTTTTAATGTTATATTTTACTTTCATTGTCGGTTGTTTCAATGAGGAATACGTTTTACAGTCCATATGGGGGTGGTAGATCGGTAGCCATTTTTTATGAATCGTTATGTAGCTTATCTATGTATTCATACGCACGTTAATTGTGAAAAGACTTAATATATTTGAAAGAGGTTTCCGTAGCAAAAAGGAAACCTTTTTCTAACCATTCAGAATCAAGTACTTATCTATGTCATGGTAGAATGTTGGATACACGAGATAATTTCCATGTAATTTCTTTTCATTCAAGGGGAAATTAGCTTTACAACAATAAACTCAGTTCAGGTTATGGTATGCCAAGAAAACCCAGAAAGAGATTTGTCATGTCTCGCCCATGGTGCAAGGCAGGCAGTTAAAGGTTAAAAGTAATGTATCATAATTAATGAATGTTTTTGGTTCTGAACTCTCCTTATGCCAAGATTATTGCTGTAGTAAAATCAAGCAAAATATGTTATTAGTTACATACATACATGCATGTTATGACCGCCTCCGTGGTCTAATGTTAGAGCGTCCGCCTAGAGAGCGGAGGGTCCGGAGTTCGATCCCCAGCCCCGTCATACAAAAAGACGTTAAAAGATGGTACTTGTTGTTACCCTGTCTGGCGCCCGGCATTAAGGGGCTAAAACAAGGACTGGTCGGCTCGGAGTCAGTATACTGTGTCTGAGTGGGGTATTCATGGTTAACTGCGGCATGGTATCTCAGTGGGCTAGCACTATAAATCGGCATCAGTCTGGACTAGTACAAGCAGCCACACACACACACACACACACACACACACATACACACACAAAAATACATCCATTCACGTCTCCAATAATCTTGGACGCGACGTTAAACCCCATTTCACCTCACCTCACATGCATGTTATTAGTTACATATATGCATGCATACATCCATCCATCCATCTGGCCTGGTGTCCCTGGCCGTTATATTCCGGGAATATTGTACAGAACTGCGGTTTATACTTCCTCTCCTATAGCAATATAAATTCACGAGATCACAATTATCCTCTTCACCTCTTATCAGAATTTCATTGCTTTCATCGTCTGTTTCTTGAAAGTTCCCTGTGCTGTTATATCTTACGGATATACAATACAGATATTGTATCAAATATTATTGCCCTGAAGAATGTCACCTTTAGACATCATTGTGGTCATGAAAGACAAAACGTCGACCCACTCAACTTGCCAATGGAACAAAGGGTATCAGTATGTTGTCTCGATGGGTACAGTCTAGTGACCTTTCCTTGCCAAATATGAAGAGGGTACAATCAAGAATAATGATGCCACCGGTTTGAATGTACTATCAAGCTACTTATAGCGTGACGTCATTTAGATTGTCATGCCTCCGTGCTTGGGGTCAATGGGTGCAAAACGTCCCTGGGGCAGAACGCCCAATGTGCTTTCATCAAAGGTTGACATTGGTCAGATTCGACCAGGCAAAACAAGGAAGTGCAAAGTGAATCAGGACTCAACTGAAAACATGACACGTTTCGACTATTACCCCAGTTTCGAAGGTGGGTAGACCGTGGACGTCTGTTCTTAATATGACAATTTGTAAGGGGAGGCACTTCGATTTCAAATCGTCTGACCCGTCGCTCGTACTCTAGTAGCCTGAAAGTTTACAGCAATTTGATTCACCGTTTGAGCTTGATCTCGTAGTGCTTGGTTTCGGATCAATCGACCCTGTACTTTTGCCGTTGACATGGGACGCCGTGAACGGGGTCAAAAGTCAACATTTGGGGTTTGTTGGTACATGTTCCATAGTCTGCTATCAAGCGATGGCATCAACACGAATTCTGACACAACCGACTTGAAAACAGAACTGTATGACAAAGCAGCCTCTTCTACATTATCTGTTGAAGAAGTATGTTTGGCAGATGTATTGACAAGAATCCAAAGTAAACTGAATGGGAAAAAGGATGGTTTGATTATGCAACGGACTGCAAAACGGATGCAATATATGGATATGGTAGACATTCTAAAAGATTTCAGGGAGCACGGGTGGCCAAGTCGTCTAAGGCGCCGCGATTCGCTGTGCAGAGTTGCGTCCCATAGGCACGCCAGAAACTTATGATTGTGGGTTCGAATCCCGGTTCGCCCCGATTATGTTTCTAGGTTTGTCAGCACCATACCCGTGCTCGTGGGTTTCACCGAAGTGGTTAACGTCGGAGACCTGCATCACTTCGAGCTTTCCTCCCACATTAAGCTGACACGCCGTGATGTAACTGGAATACTGTTAAAAGCGGCGTTAAATGTAACTCACTCACTCACTCACTAACTCTTAAAGTTTTCTCAAAGCTGAACGGACAGGCAATTGAAAAATGCACCTTCAATCAGTACATGAAATGTTGCCATTCTTTGCAGCATCTGGACACACATTATATGCAAAGTCTGCTTATGTCTATCTTAAAAAAATGTTTAATCTGCCAGAAACGTACCCCAATGTCAGCCAGAAATTTTAGTGGGTCCTGTCCATGCCAGCATCTGAAAACATTAACGATGCCATGCAGACGCTCAGTGGTGTCTCATATTAAACCAGTGACCAACACAAAGACATATCACCAACAAGACAATCTTGAGATGTCAGCGACACCCTTGACCTTATCATATATCTTGGACAGAGAGACCCATTCGTCAATAACAGTAAACTGTTTAACATCGCAAATGGCATGACAGCTCAGGAAGGAGTCAATGTTGTAAGGCCATAGATGGGAACTCTGTAGAAGATTTTGACTTCCGGAAATCTGATCAAGCAATCACACTCGGTACAAGATCAACTGTCAAGATCAAATGGGAATGCGTGAAGGTGGATCCACAGCTAATATTCCAGAGGCTGATAGCTGTTGGGAAATGTTGGGAAAATCTTCAAGAAATTGTTCAAGTATGAACTCTGTGGTCACCCTCCTGCATTGTTTGAATCATCCTCCCTTCCACTGCAGACCAACAAGGCAACCCTTGGTGATGCTATCTCGAAATCTATCCAAGTGAAGCAACGAGAACTGGAAGTGGAAATGTCCAGTACATCCTTGATGGTGGTGCTCTACTTCACCGTCTACCCTGGCCAAGAGGTTCTACATTTGATTATGTGTGTGAACTCTATACCATTGTCTTTGATGGCTACAATGATCACCTATCAACGAAAGATGCCACACACATGAGAAGAACAGGGGCCTGTTCTGGTGTGACAGTTTATTTCACGGGGGAAATGGTCATTCAATCGAGGAAGGAAGTATTCTTGAACAACGCGAAAAACAAACAGCGCTTTATTGCTTATATTGGTGACAAACTGGAGAAAGCTGGGTGCAGCACAGTCCATGCAAAACGTGACGCTGATGTACTAATTGTTCAAACAGCTATCACATCTGCAAGGAAAGCAGACACTGTCCTGGTGGGAGATGACACAGATTTGCTCATCCTCCTTCTTCATTATGCGGAAATGGAAGCATATCACTTGTTCCTGGCACCAGAACCCAAACAAGCTTCAAGAAAGAAAAGGATTTGGTGCTTGAAGCAATCAAAGCAGCTACTAGGCAGTGATGTATGTGAACATGCACTCTTCCTACATGCAATTCTAGGCTGTGACACCACTTCTCGCCTGTTTGGATTGGGGAAGGGCCTTGCTTTGAAGAAAATCATGAGCGATGCCTTGTTCTGCCATCAGGCTAAATAAAATTTTCAGCCAGACAGAAGAAATAGAGGGAAAAAAATCATCACTGAAGCAGGTGAACATGCACTTGTGTCTCTATATGGCGGATCTAAGGAGGAAGGACTGGATAGTCTACGGTACAAGCGGTTTTGTGAGAAGATGACGAAGAACCTATCACATGTAGAGCCACAAACTCTTCCACCAACCTCTGCAGCTGCAAGATACCACAGCCTCCGTGTCTACCACCAGATTAAGGAATGGAAAGGGATCAATATGGACCCATTAGATTGGGGATGGCAAATGGTAGATGGACCGTGCTTAACAATACAAACAGATCAGCCTGCAGCACCTTCAGCACTCCTCGACATAATCTGCTGTAATTGCGAAAAAGACTGTAACACGCGTAGATGCACTTGCCGAAAATATGGCCTCACTTGCAGTGCTGTGTGGGGGGAATGCCATGGTACAAGCTGTACCAATGCAGAGCTAACAGATTTCACAGAGGAGGATGACAACCCTGTTGAGACTTTTCAGATGTTGTGACCCTGCAACTTCAGCTACAGCATTCACCGAGACAACTTTGCCACTATTCTTCATGTATGAATCAGACAATCTTCTAATTAGATGAGTATTGGATTAATCTTTTTTCAAATTTATATTCAAATATTTGTATTGGGTGGTTATATTGGATTTGTGCAAATCATTAAATATTCTGCATGCATCTTATGGCCCTGTTTACCCCAGTGTAGAAGTTAAAATCATTCAAATATGTCATCAGAGACCAACAGTGTATTGATATTTCATGACTATCCATCAATCTCTTGGCTAATTTGCAATGAAACACAGGCTTTTTCATCAATAGATCGAAGCTCTTTTGAAAAATGGAAGATTGTTTGATAATTGGGGGTCATTATGGATTATGCAAATTAGACATATTTGCCACACTACGATTGCCTGGGACTTTAAGAATACTCAACAACAAAAGTTCCTGTGACACCAATATTTTAGTGTAGTTTTCAAACAACTAAAGTTTGGTTTTCAATATTGTGGTACATGTATGGAATCAAGTCACAAAAACGCAACTGCTACAGAAAAGCATGCATTCCATGCAAAAGTTGACTTTTATCCAAGTTCCATGCATTTCACTACCTAAGAATAGGTATTAAAACATGTGCGTTAACGGGATTCCATATGCATTGTTTAGCATCGTGCTGACAACAACCACTCAGAAAAACAACAAAATTACGCAATTATTCAACATTACGAAATGCCACGCCTGTCCGAAAATTAGCGTCTGCAAGCCATTGGTATGCTTGAAGCAGGATCGAGTCAACGTGATGTTGCAAGACAATTTCACGTCCACAGAAACACCATTTGGTGTTTATGGCAAAGTTGGCAACAGACGAATGCAGTCAGAGACCATTCGGAGTGGCAGGCCACGCGTAACCAATAATCGACAAGACAACTGGTTTCGAAAAACACACCTACGAAATCGATTCCAGCCAGCAACAGTGACTGCAAGAAGCATCCCTGGCCTTCGACGAATATATTCACAAACCATACGTCGCCGCCTCAGATTTTGACAGAAAATCACTGTCAAGCACGTTTACAGTGGTGCAGACAGCGTCAACGCTGGACGGCCATGCAGTGGCGACAAGTTCTATTCACTGACGAGTCTCGTTTTCATCTCAGCCACAGCGATGGACGGATTCGAGTGTACCGACGTCGAGGTGAACGTTACGTCAATCATTGTGTCATGAAAGAAGATCGGTTCGGGGGCGGCAGCGTTGTGTATGGGGTGGGATTACAGCAAGACAAAGGACCCGTTTGATAGTGATAGAGGGAAATCTCAATGGACAGCGCTACCGCGACGAGATCATCGGCCCTGTTGTTCTACCGTTTTTGCGTCGTCATGGCCCAGGCATTACCTTTTAACATGACAACGCCCGGCCTCAATTGCTTGACTTGTTCAGGATTCTCTTCAACAAAACAAGGTGAATTTCATCCCCTGGCCGGCTCGCTCCCCTGATCTCTCACAAATCGAGCACATGTGTGATGAGATGGATCGGCGCCTTCGACGTCAACCACGTGTTCCACAGACACTCCAGGAACTTCGAAATATGCTCCAGCAGATATGGACAAGTATCCCACAGGACTTTTTGCGACGCCTGCTCCATTCCTTGAAACGAAGATGTGTTGCTTGCATCGCAACCAGAGGTGAACACACACGCTATTGATTTGTAAATTGACATTTTGGCATGTTCATGTTTTTTTTATGACATCAGGCATTTTCTGAAGTCATTATGGCAAATTAAACCATTTGAACACTTACAGGAATCTTTTTTCTGTTGCAAACCGAAATTGTTTCAGATTTGGTAAGAAACATAACTTTGCATTAAATCTTATTCAAATGTCACAGGAACTTTTGTTGTTCAGTATATGTTGTTCTTGGGACCTGGTAGAAATGCATTGTGGTAAAATAAGTTCTGTTGCAATTTGTTCCAAGTGAAACCTTATTTTGCCTGGACTGTATGCAAGACCAGACTAGATTTTTTGCCGAAACGAATTCCACTTGGCGCAAAGGTCAAATAGCTGAGAAAGTTGTATGAATGGCCTACTCAAAAACAGTGATGACAGCAGGTGTTTGCGAAAGAGTAGGCATGTCCTGTCCTACCGGCAGCACCTGCCATTCATACATTTTGCATAAAAAAGTAAGTATTAATTGCCTGACGCAGCATAGCAGTACTCCTGCCACGTGACGTCACCCTGTAAACAAACCTGGCAATCAAGTGATCGATGGACCAGAAAATCCAGTCACCTGAGAGTACCATACTGAACGCTATGTTAATTTTGAAATAATGGCATAGAAAGGTTTGAAACAGAGTAAGAAAGAGTAATAACTGTACAATGTATCATAACTCGATAACCCACCTAGGTAGATGCGAGTAGCAACACATAACTGTGATGTATGCTGTACCAGCCTGCACTGTCGGGCTTTGCCGTCCTCAAAACACTGGCCGTGTTAGATGATGTACATGTAGTTCACTCGGTACTTTGTTCATAATGGTTGGGGCGATGGGGTAGCCTATTGGTTAAAGCGTTCTCTCGTCACGCCAAAGACCCAGGTTCTATTCACCACAAGGGTACAATGTGTGAAGCCCATTTCCGGTGTCCACCGCTATGATGTGGCTGGAATATTGCCAAAAGTGGCGTAAAACTTTACTCACTCACTCACTCATAATGGTAAAGTAGCTATACAGTGTGGTCATTCAGGTTTTGCTGTCCGCAACTGACATAGACATGATGTCTGTAAGTAAGTTTAGTCATCATTTCTAGCATTGACAACTACATCCTTAGCAATGAATATTGTATTCATTTGATTTCGATGTCATTAAGGATGTACTGATGAAAGAGTCGTTTGCAAAAGGACAGTTGCAATATATGTACTATGTATATATTTTCTAAATTGCTTCGTGATAAACTCCATAAGAATGTAGTGGTGGCACCAGTGAAAAGTTGTTGATTGCACAGTGCAATTAGATCTGGGAAGGAGAAAGTTTTGTGCAAACGATCAAAGGTACGCCTAAACCATATGATGGGATTAAATTGGTGGGATGGCTACACTGCTTATGAAGAGAAACTTGTTGGATAGACGAGTTGAAAATACAATGTCATCATCATCATCATCATCATGACGAATACTGAAGTAGAAAGCTGGAAAACGTGTTCAAACATGAGGTATGAAGGTTAGAATCAGATTTCCAACACAAGATGGAGTTGCAGGTGAGACATTATAAACCATGCTCGTTTGGAGAGGCTGTTACTTCAGTATTGGAACAGAATTATGTCAAAGGTGACGTTAAACCTTTTACAGACAACAAAATAGAGCTAATGATTCAGGTGTCACTGCAGTGAATACCATCGAACTAAAAGTTGTCTGTGGACACTGGAAAGAGCCTTGTCCTTCCGTGCGTCAAATGTTCTTTACGGAGCACAATTCGAAGACTGTTCATTATTTCGTTGACCAAACTTTGAAGATATATCATTAAAGCCATGGACTGGTGCCTTTTGTCTTTCAGTAATCTTGTAACATATATGATTTCCGGTTCCCATGACAACATATATAGGATGTACGTACACATGACAGTTGGATTCGGTTCGGAGCATGACTCAAAGACTTAAATGTTTTTTGAACGAACTTTGACCAGATATCAGTCCAGACTGGCGCATTGTGCATTACCCATTTTCAGTTATACATGTGCCTCGTCCCCTCAGCCTAGAGTGACAGGTAAGCCTGAAGTCTCAGGTGTGTTTCACTTTGGTGAAACCCATGACCAGGTGCACAGTATACAAATATTTCAATTTATAATTTGCAAATCTAATGAACATTCAACAGTTACATGGATGTGATCCTACTCCATCTGAAAGGAAAACACAATTTACAGAATTATAACACCTGACTAGATAAATGTTTCTGAACATCTTTTAAAAAACTTAAATAGGCTATAATTGTATTACATTCAACCTCTCCCTAACCAGTCCAAATGTCTCAACAAAACACACCAGGCAACATTGTATTGGTACAATTTGAATATTTACATGAGTTTTAGATTTTATCATCTGATAGAATATACTCTGCCAGATGGAATGGAAATGGTGTAAGATGCTTTTACTGCCATATGAAATTCTGCAACAATATCTGTAAATAATTGCCCACCACAGCCATATGCAATGTATAAAGTTTTATGTTAAATTCACATCTCAAATTATATCAGATTCAGACTTTAAAAAAGGATATGGGCAGATTTGTAAAGAAAACTGTATTTGGGCATTATCATCTGTGCTACATGTTCAAATTAGAAAAACAAAAAACAACATTGGTTGGGTCATGCCCCCAGATATGAGTTTTAGTGTCATTACAATAAACTGATTCTGTGTTCTATTGTGTGGGTATTTCTACACATGCAATACTATACTAATTAATGCTAATAATCACGTTTTCGTGATTTCAATAAATCATCCAACAAACAAAGATTGAACTATCCCGGAACAAAATAAGTTGGTAACCAGTTTTGGACCTCAATTTCATGATAACCGCACAAAGGCATGCAGTCGTGGGCACGATGTGCACGAGTTGCTTAAAAAACTGTATTCTTCTGATTGCTGCAGGAAGTCATCACTGCCACCACACTCAGAAAAACGTTAACGTTAACGTTAAAAAGGGTTAACGTTTCTACTTGGACAGTACGTAATCGTGTCCGCGAGTCACGCACGTTTGAATTGGGCCACTACTGGAATCCAGAACCTTTCACTGATGAATCGAGATACTGTCTGGACTTAACAGATCAGCGTGGTCGAATGTGCAGTAGGCAAGGAGAAAGACTTCAGGATTCCAACTTAGAGTTGGATCAGTAGAACTTGAAGAACTGATCTCCACGTCCTTCAGCGGGACACGAAGACAGGTGTGTACTTGCATTCTGCATGAGACAGCATGCTGGTGGAATTGGACCCGACTTCCTCCTGATTGAAGATAACGCACGATCTCACCGTGTCAGGGTCGTTGATGACTAGTTAGAGCAGGAGACCAGACCTCAATCCTATCGAAAACATGAGGAACGAGCTGCAGATCGCCCTCTCACGACGCCCTGTCCTCCCGGCGTATCTACAGTAACTTGGCAAAGCTCTTACAAAGAATGGACCATTTTCCCTTCGAAGCCATCCAGACTCTTATTGGGAGCATGAGACGACTGTGCCAGGCTGTGGTCGCATCACCCCGATCACATACGCGCTACTGGGATTTGATTTTTGTTGTACAATGAATTTGTTTTCGTGATATTTTGACGTTTCAGTGATGGTCAGATTTTGACGGACGATCTTACTGATTATTGCTCAAATGTCGATTGTTGGCATAGTGTGGAATGTGACATCGGAATTTAATTCATTTGAACGTCTTCGTGCAATATTGTATTTGGCTATTTCAACAGATGCACCCAACTTGCGTTTAAAGTTGTGATCCTTAGCAAACTGTAAGTAACATATCACGTCATACAACTTTACCCATGAAGCATACCTAGAAAATCTGTTTCGTCTCCAAATGCATATTTGATACTCCATGTGGGTAAAACCTGTCATTGTAGAAGCTATAAAGAGCCCCAACAATAGTATTTTTTGCACAAAAGCCGCCATTAGTCCCTTGAGCATAAAGAAGGCAACATGTTTAAATCTGTCAACTGGTTGCACAAACGTAGAAGCTCATTTCTAAAGAATCAAAACAGGACGTACGAATTACATCAATTGTTGATGTCAGGTTACTCGTACTCAAAATAGTTTTGAATTACAACGTTAACTGTCACTAAACGATCTTTACTGCTTAACGAGAACATGTTTACACTAGAGGGTAGCAAATGTGAGAAGAAAGCCAACAGTTTTGCAGTAGATAACTATGTTTACAACTTTGGAATGTTAAAGACAACCCACGGACAATAATCGACTGAGCTGATTTCATGCCCTCTTACGCGATGGCGCAGAACGTTGCTCGTGTGCTCGATACAGTCATGGTTTTATCCATGTATGAAGGACTATGCTGTATATTTAGGAGATAAACCTACTGTGTTTTGAAATTTGATGTAGTCCCACTGTAGAGTAGACTCCTCTTATTTTAATTTGGAACTGAGCGCTTTAGCTTACGGGTTTTCTTGCAACGCGTAACAACACAGGGTACAAAGGTCCACAATCCTAGAACATTCCGAAAAGTGGTCACAGGTAGCTAGCTATATATGCAACAAATATTACTAAATTTTCAAGATTAAAAATCCCATAGTCCTGAGTAGTTCAAAATAAGTGTTCAAAACATATAGTTTCTCAAAAAGAAGTTGACAAAATACCCCACAAACTTAGTCAAAAGATAGATGTTTTAATTTCATCGCAACCTTGTGTGCACTGTTTAGACTCACTTCAGTCATTTCTTGGAAATCCGTGAGAGAAGTAATTTCTTGGAAATCGAACATGCCATTTCCATTAAAGGGATGACTTATATAGAAATAGTTTTAAAAATGCTCAACGAATATATTGCTACAACAAACTTTATGAATTAACATTCTACTATTTATTTGCATTTGTAAGTCTTATTTGTTAGTTAGCAATTACCCCCAGTAAATAATAACATCAAAATAAACGCCTCTCCACCCCGAACGTGGATGTGGCAGAACTCCATCACAGTTACTCCCATCAAGGATCTGCATGGTTTGTCCTGTCAATTTCAAGATTTCTCGGATTCAAAGCCATTGTGTGATAGCAATGAGACAGTTGTGGCCCGGAAGTAGTGGGTCGTGTATGATTTTTGTAATGATATATTTTACTTTCATCGTCGGTTGTTTTAATGATGAAATAGCTTAAATTGTTCCGATTCTGGTCACCATAGAACATGTCCCTAACAGTTTCATAAACATTTCATTCCCAACCCTTACCATAATGCTGATGCCCCCAAACCGATCTTCTTCCATGACACAATGATTGACATAACGTTCACCTCGACGTCGGTACACTCGAATCCGTCCATCGCTGTGGCTGAGGTGAAAGCAAGACTCGTCAGTGAATAGATCTTGTCACCACTGCATGGCCGTCCAGCGTTGACGCTGTCTGCACCACTGTAGACGTGTTTGGCGGTGGTTTCCTGTCAAAATGGGACGTCTGGCGGGTCTTCTGGCGACAAACCCTGCGACGACATACGGTTTGTGAAGATATTCGTCGAAGGCTAGGGATGCTCCTTGCAGTCACTGTTGCTGGCTTGAATCGATTTTGTAGGTGTGTTGTTCGAATCCAGTTGTCTTGTGGATTATTGGTTACGCGTGACCTGTCACTCCGAGTATGATCCCTGACTGCATTCGTCTGTTGCCAACGTTGCCATAAACACCAAATGGTGCTTCTGTGGATGTTAAGTTGTCTTGCAACATCACGTTGACTCGATCATGCTTCAAGCATACCAATGGCTCGCAGACGCTAATTTTCGGACAGGCGTGGCATTTCGTAATGTTGAATAATTGCGTAATTTTGTTGTTTTTCTGAGTGGTTGTTGTCAGCACGATGCTAAACAATGCATATGGAATCCCGTTAACGCACACGTTTTTATAACCATTCTTGGGTTGTGAAATGTCAACTTTTGCATGGAATGCATGCTTTTCTGTAGCAGCTGCGATTTTGTGACTTGATTCCATACATGTACTACAATATTGAAAACCAAACTTTACTTGTTTGAAAAATACACTAAAATATTGGTGTCAGAGGATCTTTTGTTGTTGAGTATATATGATGGACAAGGGGGAAATGCACGCATCTTTGCATGTGATTAGCGCATTATTGTGTATTTAAACAGTAATGGCCATGTATTGTCTTCAGATTACACCCGTTTTTGTGCAGGTGAATCAATCAAAATCATGTGCACAGCACTAAAGTGGCAAAAGTGGTTTTTCACGTGCAACTGGTCACGTGGCCATAATACCGCACGTGTTTTCAGCCATACTTGTTAGCAGTCATTAAAAAAACAACAGCAAAAAACACAAGAAAACAAAAATCTTTACGGCCATTTGTCATGCCACGCCTTTCAAATGTGCAACGTGAACGTATCATCGGCATGTTGCAGACGGGAACGTCCGTAGCTTAAGTCCCAAGGACGATGGGTTGTAGTCGACGGACTGTTGATGATTTACAGACGCGTCTACAGCAAACGGGTACCACCGCTGATCGCCCGCGGCCAGGTCGACCACGTATGACGTCACATGCAGAGGATCGTCAGATTGTCTTACGTCACCTCCGTAACCGATTTATGACGGATATATCAACCAGAAATGAACTGTTTAGGGGTAGACTGAGTGCGCAAACTGTTCTAAACGGTCTGAGAACTACTCACCTTCAAGCACGACGGCCATACTGCGGGCCGATTCTGACTCAATTACACAGACATCAATGTCAATTGTGGGCACAGCGACACTTACGATGGACTCGGAGGAATTGGAATCAAGTCGTCTTCAGTGTTGAATCCCGATTTAATCTTCGATTTGCTGATGGTAGAGCGAGAGTGTGGAAGCGCCGTCATGAACGTTACGCCCAGTGTTGTGTAGAGGAAGTTGACAGATTTCGAGGCGGAAGTGTCATGGTGTCGGGTGCTTTCTGTGGCAATGCACGTTCCAGACTTCTAGTCAGCCGTGGCAACCTCAACGCTGCTGCTTACCGCGACCAGGTACTGGCACCAGAACTTCTGCCTTTTTTGGCAGCACATGGACCCGGTTTGATCTTCAAACACGACAATGCCAGACCCCACACAGGAATTTTGACAAGGAATTTCCTTCAGAATGCGGGAGTCAACGTCATGGACTGGCCGTAAAGGTCTCCCGACCTCAATCCCATCCAACACGTCTGGGATTATCTTGGCAGAAGTCTGCGCACTCTCCAGAACTAACCACAGAATTTGCAAGATCTTGGCACCATTTTGCAGCAACAATGGCGTCGTCTTCCCAATCATGTGTTCACAAGCATCACAAGGTCCATGCGGAGGCGTTGTGTGGCAGTTGTCAACGCACATAGTGGCCATACATGCTCTTGAACTTGTGTGCAATCAGATTCTCGTGCTTGGGACTTAAGATCCTTCTTTGGACATGAATGATTAAAAATTACCTTCTCTGATACATTTGTCCGTTGTATATCATATATGGGATTACTTTTTAAAATGTGAAGTTTTTAAATTGACTCAGTATATATGATGGACAAGGGGGTAATACACACAGTTTTGCATGAGAAACGTTAAACGAATCGATACGTCTGCGTTGTGCTCAAACTGAATGATGTAAACAGTGAGCAGTGTTTTTGTAATGCTTTCCTTAACCTATGTTTACATTTCTTTTCACAATTTATTATTTTGTGCATTTCACAAACAGATAACTTTTCTTTCCTTTATTAAGTATATGCTCTGATTCATTCAATAACGGCCAAATGGCCAAGTCCCCTCCACTGATTAACCCACCTGAACCAGACATAAAAGAGTCCGCCTCATCTGTTTCATGTTCCAATCAATGCATAAAGATTTAGATAGACAAAACAACTCTCTACAAATCTGAATGAGAAGAGGGATGACTTCAACCTTCAAATAGTCAACTTTCCAATGTCGAGCAATATTAGAGCAGCTACAGCGTTTAGTATCTCCATTTCAGAAATGTTGAGGTATATTCGAGCATGACCTTTCTACGAATATTTCAAATAGCGTCATGCGACATGAGTAAGTGAGGGAGTGAGCGAGTATGGCTTTACGCCGCTTTTAGCAATATTCCGGCAATATCACGGCGTGACGAGCGAACGCTTTAACCAGACAAGTGCTAGTATGTCAGTGTTTATAATAAGTAACTGTTCATCCCATGTGCACAGCTCTAGCAATAACGGAAAACAGTCACACAATCCATTATTCGTAAACGTGGGCCTTACTATGAATAATAATGCATATGTACCTGAAGTTGTGGTCAAAGTTGGGCTCATCGATGTTTCAATGCCTGTGCCAGTGCTCCAGCTTGTTCCTGTGCCAGTGTTCGAGCCTGTGCTTGTGCCAGTGATCGAGCCTGTGCTTGAGCCAGTGGTCGAGCCTGTGCTTGTGCCAGTGTTGGATCCCGTGCTTGTGCCAGTGTTCAAGCCTGTGCTTGTGCCAGTGGTCGAGCCTGTGCTTGTGCCAGTGTTCGAGCCTGTGCTTGTGCCAGTGTTTGATCCTGTGCTTGTGCCAGTGTTTGATCCCGTGCTTGTGCCAGTGTTCAAGCCTGTGCTTGTGCCAGTGTTCGAGCCTGTGCTTGTGCCAATGTTTGATCCTCTGCTTGTGTCAGTGTTCGAGCCTGTGCTTGTGCCAATGTTTGATCCTCTGCTTGTGTCAGTGTTCGAGCCTGTGCTTGTGCCAGTGTTCCAGCCTGGGCTTGAGCCAGTGGTCGAGCCTGTGCTTGTGCCAGTGTTCCAGACTGGGCTTGAGCCAGTGGTCGAGCCTGTGCTTGTGCTTGTGTTCGAGCCTGTGCTTGTGCCAGTGTTCCAGCCTGTGCTTGTGCTTGTGTTCGAGCCTGTGCTTGTGCCAGTGATCGAGCCTGTGCTTGTGCCATTGTTTGAGCCTGTGCTTGTGCCAGTGTTCCAGCCTGTGCTTGAGCCAGTGGTTGAGCTTGTGCTTGTGCCAGTGTTCAAGCCTGTGCTTGTGCCCGTGGTAGAGCCTGTGCTTGTGCCAATGTTTGATCCTCTGCTTGTGCCCGCGTTCGAGCCTGTGCTTGTACCAGTGCTCCAGCCCGTGCTTGTGCCAGTGTTCCAGCCTGTGCTTGTGCCAGTGTTCCAGCCTGTGCTTGAGCCAGTGGTCGAGCCTGTGCTTGTGCCAGTGTTCAAGCCTGTGCTTGTGCCAGTGGTAGAGCCTGTGCTTGTGCCAGTGTTTGATCCTGTGCTTGAGCCAGTGATCGAGCCTGGTCTTGTTCCAGTGTTCGAGCCTGTGCTTGTGCCAGTGTTCCAGCCTGTGCTTGTGCTAGTGTTCGAGCCTGTGCTTGTGCCAGTGATCGAGCCTCCCCTTGTGCCAGTGTTCCAGCCTCTGCTTGTGCCAGTGTTCCAGCCTGTGCTTGAGCCAGGGGTTGAGATTGTGCTTCTGCCAGTGTTCAAGCCTGTGCTTGTGCCAGTGTTTGATCCCGTGCTTGTGCCAGTGTTCAAGCCTGTGCTTGTGCCAGTGTTCGAGCCTGTGCTTGTGCCATTGTTTGATCCTCTGCTTGTGCCAGTGTTCGGGCCTGCGCTTGTACCAGTGCTCCAGCCCGTGCTTGTGCCAGTGTTCGAGCCTGTGCTTGTGCCAGTGTTCCAGCCTGTGCTTGAGCCAGTGGTCGAGCCTGTGCTTGTGCCAGTGTTCGAGCCTGTGCTTGTGCCAGTGTTCCAGCCTGTGCTTGTGCCAGTGTTCCAGCCTGTGCTGGAGCCAGTGGTCGAGCCTGTGCTTGTCCTAGTGTTCGAGCCTGTGCTTGTGCCAGTGTTCCAGCCTGTGCTTGAGCCAGTGGTCGAGCCTCTGCTTGTGCCAGTGTTTGATCCTGTGCTTGAGCCAGTGGTCGAGCCTGTTCTTGTTCCAGTGTTCGAACCTGTGCTTGAGCCAGTGCTCTTGCCTGTGCTTGTGCCAGTGTTCGAGCCTGTGCTTGTGCCAGTCTTTGAGCCTGTGCTTGTACCAGTGTTCGAGCCTGTGCTGGAGCCAGTGGTCGAGCCTGTGCTTGTCCTAGTGTTCGAGCCTGTGCTTGTGCCAGTGTTCAAGCCTGTGCTTGAGCCAGTGGTCGAGCCTCTGCTTGTGCCAGTGTTTGATCCTGTGCTTGTGCCACTGTTCGAGCCTGTGCTTGTGCCAGTGATCGAGCCTGTGCTTGTGCCAGTGGTCGAGCCTGTGCTTGTGCCAGTGTTCGAGCCTGTGCTTGTGCCAGTGTTCCACCCTGGGCTTGAGCCAGTGGTCGAGCCTGTGCTTGTGCTAGTGTTCGAGCCTGTGCTTGTGCCAGTGTTTGATCCTGTGCTTGAGCCAGTGGTCGAGCCTGTTCTTGTTCCAGTGTTCGAACCTGTGCTTGTGCCAGTGTTCAAGCCTGTGCTTATGCCAGTGTTCAAGCCTCTGCTTGTGCCAGTGTTTGATCCTGTGCTTGTGCCAGTGGTCGAGCCTGTGCTTGTGCCAGTGGTTGAGTCTGTGCTTGTGCTAGTGTTCGAGCCTGTGCTTGTGCCAGTGATCGAGCCTGTGCTTGTGCCAGTGTTCGAGCCTGTGCTTGTGCCAGTGTCCCAGCCTGTGCTTGAGCCAGTGGTTGAGCTTGTGCTTGTGCCAGTGTTCAAGCCTGTGCTTGTGCCAGTGTTTGATCCCGTGCTTGTGCCAGTGTTCGAGCCTGTGCTTGTGCCATTGTTTGATCCTCTGCTTGTGCCAGTGTTCGAGTCTGTGCTTGTACCAGTGCTGGAGCCCGTGCTTGTGCCAGTGTTCGAGCCTGTGCTTGTGCCAGTGTTCCAGCCTATGCTTGAGCCAGTGGTCGAGCCTGTGCTTGTGCCAGTGTTCGAGCCTGTGCTTGAGCCAGTGTTCGAGCCTGTGCTTGTGCCAGTCTTTGAGCCTGTGCTTGTGCCAGTGTTCCAGCCTGTGCTGGAGCCAGTGGTCGAGCCTGTGCTTGTGCTAGTGTCCGAGCCTGTGCTTGTGCCAGTGTTTGATCCTGTGCTTGAGCCAGTGTTTGATCCTGTGCTTGAGCCAGTGGACGAGCCTGTGCTTGTGCCAGTGTTCGAGCCTGTGCTTGTGCCAGTGTTCCAGCCTGTGCTTGTGCTAGTGTTCGAGCCTTTGCTGGAGCCAGTGGTTGAGCCTGTGCTTGTGCCAGTGTTCGAGCCTGTGCTTGTGCCAGTGATGGAGCCTGTGCTTGTGCCAGTGTTCCAGCCTGTGCCTGAGCCAGTGGTTGAGCCTGTGCTTGTGCCAGTGTTCGAGCCTGTGCTTGTGTCAGTGTTCCAGCCTGTGCTTGAGGCAGTGGTCGAGCCTGTGCTTGTGCCAGTGTTCCAGCCTGTGCTTGTGCCAGTGTTCCAGCCTGTGCTTGAGCCAGTGGTTGAGCTTGTACTTGTGCCAGTGTTCAAGCCTGTGCTTGTGCTAGTGTTTGATCCCGTGCTTGTGCCAGTGTTCAAGCCTGTGCTTGTGCCAGTGTTCCAGCCTGTGCTTGTGCCATTGTTTGATCCTCTGCTTGTGCCAGTGTTCGAGCCTGTGCTTGTACCAGTGCTCCAGCCCGTGCTTTTGCCAGTGTTCGAGACTGTGCTTGTGCCAGTGTTCGAGCCTGTGCTTGAGCCAGTGGTCGAGCCTATGCTTGTGCCAGTGTTCGAGCCTGTGCTTGAGCCAGTGTTCGAGCCTGTGCTTGTGCCAGTGTTCGAGCCTGTGCTTGTGCCAGTGTTCAAGCCTGTGCTTGAGCCAGTGGTCGAGCCTGTGCTTGTGCTAGTGTTCAAGCCTGTGCTTGTGTCAGTGTTCCAGCCTGTGGTTGAGCCAGTGGTCGAGCCTGTGCTTGTGCCAGTGTTCGAGCCTGTGCTTGAGCCAGTGGTCGAGCCTATGCTTGAGCCAGTGGTCGAGCCTGTGCCTGTGCCAGTGTTCCAGCCTGTGGTTGAGCCAGTGGTCGAGCCTGTGCTTGTGCCAGTGGTCGAGCCTGTGCTTGTGCCAGTGTTTGATCCTGTGCTTGTGCCAGTGTTCAAGCCTGTGCTTGTGCCAGTGTTTGAGCCTGTGCTTGTGCCAGTGTTCGAGCCTGTGCTTGTGCCAGTGCTGGAGCCCGTGCTTGTGCCAGTGTTCGAGCCTGTGCTTGTGCCAGTTTTTGATCCTGTTCCTGTGGTCAACGCTACTGCTGATAACAAAATATTAGTCGGATTTTTAATCCCAAAGTAAGGATTCAATTTCTTAAGTGTGCATTTGTTACATTATCTCATGACACTAGTATATTATTTGGAGTATAATTCATTTTGATTACTCCATTCATTCTCGTAAGAGTGGTCATTTTGGTGTTACAGCTACTGTGACATGCATTACAGCAGCAACGCACAACTTATTGATTTGAAAATGTTCCAACTAATGGTAATTCAAGCTGATAGTTGTTCGAGTCTTATGAAACATCTTTCCAGGTCAGTTGCGTTCGATGCACTATGGTTGTCATGCAAATTATCAGAGTGTAATGAGGGCACGGGTGGCCCAGTCGTCTTAGGCGCCGCAATTCACTTTGAAGAGTTGCGTCCCTTAGGCACGCCAGAAACCTATGATTGTGGGTTCGCATCCCGGTTCGTCCCGATTATGTTTCTAGGTTTGTCAGCACCAAACCCGTGCTCGTGGGTTTCACCGAAGTGGTTAACATCAGAGACCTGCATCACTTCGGGCTTTCCTCCCACATTTAGCTGACACGCCGTGATATAACTGGAATAATGTCAAAAACGGCGTTAAACACAACTCACTCACTCACTCAGAGTGAAATGTACGAATAGTGGTTTAAAACAATATTATGCCTGATGAATTTGCACAACAGGAGCCCTAACTCATGCTCCTGACCCAAATTCATTAAACAAACACGTGAAATTTGAGAGACAAAAGGATAACAATTAGAAGCTTTAACCGTTTCCGCATAATATCGTTATTATCTTGAATGAGTTAGTAATTGCAAAATATTGGACATACGTCACTTTTAGGACAAGCAAGAGAAAATCCGACCACCCATGCATCCAGTTCAGTCCATCAAAAGAAACAATAAACAATTGAAGCAAGTTATTCAAAGCATACGTTGTGTGCCTGCAAATTCGCCTCTTTCAAGTGTGTCAATCAAGCCGTTAATGGTTACACAGTTTACAATGACTTTCAGTTTGACATATGTCACTATAAGGCCTTGACTAAGTCTGGAAATGGGCTAAAGACCATGGATCATATGTGATACCGATAACTGATACAGAAATAATGTTCAAACCGCAAGCTTTCTATCGTTTCCTGAATTTCATTTATATTCGTAGAGAAGATCCGCGTCATTATGACATCACAGAAAGGTAACGCCATGATTACAAGAAGGGGTCGTTTATAATATCACCGAAGGAAGACACGAACTTGCATTGGATTGTATTGGCATTAAATTTGATAAAAACTTTCTTCCCTGAAGATAGATTATTTTAATATTCAGCTCACGCTCAATAGTGTTAATGGAAGTTGTTAGAAATGCAAATTTAAAATATGAACAAGGATGAAAAAGTAAGATGTTTACCCAAACGATCTAAAATAGAAAAACAACAATGTTATATGATATATATAATATAAGGGGTCCTCATCTCCCACATAATCACTGTATAATGTTATACAATTGATCTTTTTTGCACGGAGAGGCAGCATTTGTACACTGATATTGATGTTATTCAAGTACATTCAAATTGAAACAAGCCTATAATATTTTCCCGAATTCCATTTCTATTCATACGCATTGTGATATCAAAATTAGGTAATTACAATGCGGCTGCATTTAGATTATCACCTAGGTAAGATCCCATGAAGATCCTCGTAAAGTTTGGTCTTCGGGAACTTATCGTAAGAGGTGCTATGCTTGGCACAAGAGGTGACTATCGGGGTCGGGTGGTCAGGTTCGTTGACTTAGTCAATGCATGTCGTCGTATCCCACTTGCGTAGATAAATGCACTGGATTGTCTAGTCCAGACTCGATTATTTACAGACCGCCGTCATACTACTAGATTATTTCTAGGTAGCACATGAACATGCATTGAATTAAATGTAATAAAGGATTTCTTTCTTGAAGATACATTCTTTTTATCTTCATTTTACTCACAAATGTTAATGGACAAGGGGGAAATGCACGCATTATTGCACATGATTGGTGCATGCATGTGACTGGCTTATATATGATGGACAAGGGGGAAAAGCACGCATTTTTGCATGTGATTGGCGCATGCATATGACTGGCTTATATATGATAGACAAGGGGGAAATGCACGCAGTTTTGCATGTGTTTGGCGCATGCATATGACTGGCTTATATATGATGGACAAGGGGGAAATGCACGCTTTTTTTCCATGTGTTTGGCGCATGCATATGACTGTCTTATATATGATGGACAAGGGGGAAATGCACGCATTTTTGCATGTGATTAGCGCATGCATATGACTGTCTTATATATGATGGACGAGGGGGAAATGCACGCATTTTTGCATGAGAAACGTTAAACGAATCGATACGTCTGCATTGGTCAAATAGCCAAGTCCCCTCCACTGATTAACCCACCTGAACCAGACATAAAAGAGTCCGCCTCATCTGTTTCATGTTCCGATCAATGCATAAAGATTCAGATAGACAAAACAACTCTCTACAAATCTGAATGAGAAAAGGGATGACTTCAACATTCAAATAGTCAACTTTCCAATGTCGAGCAATATTAGAGCAGCTACAGCATTGAGTATCTCCATTTGAGAGATTTTGAGGTATATTCGAGCATGATCTTTCTACGAATATTTCAAATAGCGTCATGCGACATGAGTGAGTGAGTGAGTATGGCTTTACGCCGCTTTGAGCAATACTCCGACAATATCACGGCGTGACGAGCGAACGATTTAACCACTAGGCTACCCGACCGCCCCCATGCGACATGAAGTTTTATGATAGACATCTGGAGGACATGTCCAACGTTGACGCATGGGTGACTAAAGTTATGTCTGATGCTATTCCCTATTCTGACTTGTACCATATGTTACTGTGTTTTCCAGGTGAACGATTGACTTATCTATTCATGTGTTTCTGACGGGTGCCATTTGTGGTGCAGGATACCCTCACATTCTCGCGAACACATGGTATAATCACTATTTGATTAGTGATTCATAGGCATATTCTTATGATATAATCAGAGTTGTACAAAGGACTCTTCATTCAGTAGATATTTCTTATGATTATGGAAATGTTTAGTCGTATTTACTATGATAATTAACAGAGTTTTATCGTATTATATTGAGATACAAGTTTTCAAGAGGTTTGTATGAAGCATTGCTTTGCAGCTACGCACATTGAAGAATTACAATAAATAGAGTTTCACAAGCACCTACGTATGTTTCGCACATTCACAATGAGCGAAGGCAGTTCTGTATCCAGACGTATTAGGCATAAAAACAGATGTGCATACTTGAGTGTTTGTTTCAATTATACTACAATTATTAGGCTGTACTCCTTTGTCATAAGTGCAGCACTATCAAAAGGCGATGCACAGACAATATGAGATGTGTAAATCGATAAAACATTGCTGCTCCAGCAGATTGTGTTCACTTTATGAAAATCCTGGCCAGACAAGTGCTAGTATCTCAGTGTTTATAATAAGTAACTGTTCATCCCATGTGCACAGCTCTAGCAATAACGGAAAACAGTCACACAATCCATTATTCGTAAACGTGGGCCTTACAATGAATAATAATGCATATGTACCTGAAGTTGTGGTCAAAGTTGGGCTCATCGATGTTTCAATGCCTGTGCCAGTGCTCCAGCCAGTTCCTGTGCCAGTGTTCGAGCCTGTGCTTGTGCCAGTGTTCGAGCCTGTGCTTGAGCCAGTGGTCCAGCCTGTGCTTGTGCCAGTGTTCGAGCCTGTGCTTGTGCCAGTGTTTGATCCCGTGCTTGTGCCAGTGTTCAAGCCTGTGCTTGTGCCAGTGTTCCAGCCTGTGCTTGTGCCAGTGTTCGAGCGTGTGCTTGTGCCAGTGTTCCAGCCTGTGCTTGAGCCAGTGGTCGAGCCTGTGCTTGTGCCAGTGTTCGAGCCTGTGCTTGTGCCAGTGTCCGAGCCTGTGCTTGTGCCAGTGTTTGATCCTGTGCTTGTGCCAGTGTTCCAGCCTGTGCTTGTGCCAGTGTTCAAGCCTGTGCTTGTGCCAGTGTCCGAGCCTGTGCTTGTGCCAGTGTTTGATCCTGTGCTTGTGCCAGTGTTCGAGCCTGTGCTTGTGCCAGTGTTCGAGCCTGTGCTTGTGCCAGTGCTGGAGCCCGTGCTTGTGCCAGTGTTCGAGCCTGTGCTTGTGCCAGTGTTCCAGCCTGTGCTTGTGCCAGTGTTCGAGCCTGTGCTTGTGCCAGTGCTGGAGCCCGTGCTTGTGCCAGTGTTCCAGCCTGTGCTTGTGCCAGTGTTCGAGCCTGTGCTTGTGCCAGTGTTCGAGCCTGTGCTTGTGCCAGTGCTGGAGCCCGTGCTTGTGCCAGTGTTCGAGCCTGTGCTTGTGCCAGTTTTTGATCCTGTTCCTGTGGTCAACGCTACTGCCGATAACAAAATATTAGTCGGATTTTTAATCCCAAAGTAAGGATTCAATTTCTCAAGTGTGCATTTGTTACATTATCTCATGACACTAGTATATTATTTGGAGTATAATTCATTTTGATTACTCCATTCATTCTCGTAAGAGTGGTCATTTTGGTGTTACAGCTACTGTGACATGCATTACAGCAGCAACGCACAACTTATTGATTTGAAAATGTTCCAACTAATGGTAATTCAAGCTGATAGTTGTTCGAGTCTTATGAAACATCTTTCTAGGTCAGTTGCGTTCGATGCACTATGGTTGTCATGCAAATTATCAGAGTGTAATGAGGGCACGGGTGGCCCAGTCGTCTTAGGCGCCGCAATTCACTTTGAAGAGTTGCGTCCCTTAGGCACGCCAAAAACCTATGATTGTGGGTTCGCATCCCGGTTCGTCCCGATTATGTTTCTAGGTTTGTCAGCACCAAACCCGTGCTCGTGGGTTTCACCGAAGTGGTTAACATCAGAGACCTGCATCACTTCGGGCTTTCCTCCCACATTTAGCTGACACGCCGTGATATAACTGGAATAATGTCAAAAACGGCGTTAAACACAACTCACTCACTCACTCACTCAGAGTGAAATGTACGAATAGTGGTTTAAAACAATATTATGCCTGATGAATTTGCACAACAGGAGCCCTAACTCATGCTCCTGACCCAAATTCATTAAACAAACACGTGAAATGTGAGAGACAAAAGGATAACAATTAGAAGCTTTAACCGTTTCCGCATAATATCGTTATTATCTTGAATGAGTTAGTAATTGCAAAATATTGGACATACGTCACTTTTAGGACAAGCAAGAGAAAATCCGACCACCCATGCATCCAGTTCAGTCCATCAAAAGAAACAATAAACAATTGAAGCAAGTTATTCAAAGCATACGTTGTGTGCCTGAAAATTCGCCTCTTTCAAGTGTGTCAATCAAGCCGTTAATGGTTACACAGTTTACAATGACTTTCAGTTTGACATATGTCACTATAAGGCCTTGACTAAGTCTGGAAATGGGCTAAAGACCATGGATCATATGTGATACCGATAACTGATACAGAAATAATGTTCAAACCACAAGCTTTCTATCGTTTCCTGAATTTCATTTATATTCGTAGAGAAGATCCGCGTCATTATGACATCACAGAAAGGTAACGCCATGATTACAAGAAGGGGTCGTTTATAATATCACCGAAGGAAGACACGAACTTGCATTGGATTGTATTGGCATTAAATTTGATAAAAACTTTCTTCCCTGAAGATAGATTATTTTAATATTCAGCTCACGCTCAATAGTGTTAATGGAAGTTGTTAGAAATGCAAATGTAAAATATGAACAAGGATGAAAAAGTAAGATGTTTACCCAAACGATCTAAAATAGAAAAACAACAATGTTATATGATATATATAATATAAGGGGTCCTCATCTCCCACATAATCACTGTATAATGTTATACAATTGATCTTTTTTGCACGGAGAGGCAGCATTTGTACACTGATATTGATGTTATTCAAGTACATTCAAATTGAAACAAGCCTATAATATTTTCCCGAATTCCATTTCTATTCATACGCATTGTGACATCAAAATTAGGTAATTACAATGCGGCTGCATTTAGATTATCACCTAGGTAAGATCCCATGAAGATCCTCGTAAAGTTTGGTCTTCGGGAACTTATCGTAAGAGGTGCTATGCTTGGCGCAAGAGGTGACTATCGGGGTCGGGTGGTCAGGTTCGTTGACTTAGTCAATGCATGTCGTCGTATCCCACTTGCGTAGATAAATGCACTGGATTGTCTAGTCCAGACTCGATTATTTACAGACCGCCGTCATACTACTAGATTATTTCTAGGTAGCACATGAACCTGCATTGAATTAAATGTAATAAAGGATTTCTTTCTTGAAGATACATTCTTTTTATCTTCATTTTACTCACAAATGTTAATGGACAAGGGGGAAATGCACGCATTATTGCACATGATTGGTGCATGCATGTGACTGGCTTATATATGATGGACAAGGGGGAAAAGCACGCATTTTTGCATGTGATTGGCGCATGCATATGACTGGCTTATATATGATAGACAAGGGGGAAATGCACGCAGTTTTGCATGTGTTTGGCGCATGCATATGACTGGCTTATATATGATGGACAAGGGGGAAATGCACGCTTTTTTTCCATGTGTTTGGCGCATGCATATGACTGTCTTATATATGATGGACAAGGGGGAAATGCACGCATTTTTGCATGTGATTAGCGCATGCATATGACTGTCTTATATATGATGGACGAGGGGGAAATGCACGCATTTTTGCATGAGAAACGTTAAACGAATCGATACGTCTGCATTGTGCTCAAACTGAATGATGTAAACAGTGAGCAATGTTTTTGTAATGATTCCCGTAACCTATGTTTACATTTCTTTTCACAATTTATTATTTTGTGCATTTCACAAACAAATAACTTTTCTTTTGTATATTAAGTATATGCTCTGATTGACTCAATAACGGTCAAATAGCCAAGTCCCCTCCACTGATTAACCCATCTGAACCAGACATAAAAGAGTCCGCCTCATCTGTTTCATGTTCCGATCAATGCATAAAGATTCAGATAGACAAAACAACTCTCTACAAATCTGAATGAGAAAAGGGATGACTTCAACATTCAAATAGTCAACTTTCCAATGTCGAGCAATATTAGAGCAGCTACAGCATTGAGTATCTCCATTTGAGAGATTTTGAGGTATATTCGAGCATGATCTTTCTACGAATATTTCAAATAGCGTCATGCGACATGAGTGAGTGAGTGAGTATGGCTTTACGCCGCTTTGAGCAATACTCCGACAATATCACGGCGTGACGAGCGAACGATTTAACCACTAGGCTACCCGACCGCCCCCATGCGACATGAAGTTTTATGATAGACATCTGGAGGACATGTCCAACGTTGACGCATGGGTGACTAAAGTTATGTCTGATGCTATTCCCTATTCTGACTTGTACCATATGTTACTGTGTTTTCCAGGTGAACGATTGACTTATCTATTCATGTGTTTCTGACGGGTGCCATTTGTGGTGCAGGATACCCTCACATTCTCGCGAACACATGGTATAATCACTATTTGATTAGTGATTCATAGGCATATTCTTATGATATAATCAGAGTTGTACAAAGGACTCTTCATTCAGTAGATATTTCTTATGATTATGGAAATGTTTAGTCGTATTTACTATGATAATTAACAGAGTTTTATCGTATTATATTGAGATACAAGTTTTCAAGAGGTTTGTATGAAGCATTGCTTTGCAGCTACGCACATTGAAGAATTACAATAAATAGAGTTTCACAAGCACCTACGTATGTTTCGCACATTCACTATGAGCGAAGGCAGTTCTGTATCCAGAAGTATTAGGCATAAAAACAGATGTGCATACTTGAGTGTTTGTTTCAATTATACTACAATTATTAGGCTGTACTCCTTTGTCATAAGTGCAGCACTATCAAAAGGCGATGCACAGACAATATGAGATGTGTAAATCGATAAAACATTGCTGCTCCAGCAGATTGTGTTCACTTTATGAAAATCCTGGCCAGACAAGTGCTAGTATCTCAGTGTTTATAATAAGTAACTGTTCATCCCATGTGCACAGCTCTAGCAATAACGGAAAACAGTCACACAATCCATTATTCGTAAACGTGGGCCTTACAATGAATAATAATGCATATGTACCTGAAGTTGTGGTCAAAGTTGGGCTCATCGATGTTTCAATGCCTGTGCCAGTGCTCCAGCCAGTTCCTGTGCCAGTGTTCGAGCCTGTGCTTGTGCCAGTGTTCGAGCCTGTGCTTGAGCCAGTGGTCCAGCCTGTGCTTGTGCCAGTGTTCGAGCCTGTGCTTGTGCCAGTGTTTGATCCTGTGCTTGTGCCAGTGTTCAAGCCTGTGCTTGTGCCAGTGTTCGAGCCTGTGCTTGTGCCAGTGTTCGAGCGTGTGCTTGTGCCAGTGTTCCAGCCTGTGCTTGAGCCAGTGGTCGAGCCTGTGCTTGTGCCAGTGTTCAAGCCTGTGCTTGTGCCAGTGTTTGATCCTGTGCTTGTGCCAGTGTTTGATCCTGTGCTTGTGCCAGTGTTCCAGCCTGTGCTTGTGCCAGTGTTCAAGCCTGTGCTTGTGCCAGTGTCCGAGCCTGTGCTTGTGCCAGTGTTTGATCCTGTGCTTGTGCCAGTGTTCGAGCCTGTGCTTGTGCCAGTGTTCCAGCCTGTGCTTGTGCCAGTGTTCGAGCCTGTGCTTGTGCCAGTGCTGGAGCCTGTGCTTGTGCCAGTGTTCGAGCCTGTGCTTGTGCCAGTGTTCCAGCCTGTGCTTGTGCCAGTGTTCGAGCCTGTGCTTGTGCCAGTGCTGGAGCCCGTGCTTGTGCCAGTGTTCCAGCCTGTGCTTGTGCCAGTGTTCGAGCCTGTGCTTGTGCCAGTGTCCGAGCCTGTGCTTGTGCCAGTGTTTGATCCTGTGCTTGTGCCAGTGTTCGAGCCTGTGCTTGTGCCAGTGTTCCAGCCTGTGCTTGTGCCAGTGTTCGAGCCTGTGCTTGTGCCAGTGCTGGAGCCTGTGCTTGTGCCAGTGTTCGAGCCTGTGCTTGTGCCAGTGTTCCAGCCTGTGCTTGTGCCAGTGTTCGAGCCTGTGCTTGTGCCAGTGCTGGAGCCCGTGCTTGTGCCAGTGTTCCAGCCTGTGCTTGTGCCAGTGTTCGAGCCTGTGCTTGTGCCAGTGTTCGAGCCTGTGCTTGTGCCAGTGCTGGAGCCCGTGCTTGTGCCAGTGTTCGAGCCTGTGCTTGTGCCAGTTTTTGATCCTGTTCCTGTGGTCAACGCTACTGCCGATAACAAAATATTAGTCGGATTTTTAATCCCAAAGTAAGGATTCAATTTCTTAAGTGTGCATTTGTTACATTATCTCATGACACTAGTATATTATTTGGAGTATAATTCATTTTGATTACTCCATTCATTCTCGTAAGAGTGGTCATTTTGGTGTTACAGCTACTGTGACATGCATTACAGCAGCAACGCACAACTTATTGATTTGAAAATGTTCCAACTAATGGTAATTCAAGCTGATAGTTGTTCGAGTCTTATGAAACATCTTTCCAGGTCAGTTGCGTTCGATGCACTATGGTTGTCATGCAAATTATCAGAGTGTAATGAGGGCACGGGTGGCCCAGTCGTCTTAGGCGCCGCAATTCACTTTGAAGAGTTGCGTCCCTTAGGCACGCCAAAAACCTATGATTGTGGGTTCGCATCCCGGTTCGTCCCGATTATGTTTCTAGGTTTGTCAGCACCAAACCCGTGCTCGTGGGTTTCACCGAAGTGGTTGACATCACTTCGGGCTTTCCTCCCACATTTAGCTGACACGCCGTGATATGACTGGAATAATGTCAAAAACATTAAACACAACTCACTCACTCACTCAGAGTGAACTGTACGAATAGTGGTTTAAAAAAATAATACGCATGATCAATTTGCACAACAGGAGCCCTAACTCATGCTCCTGACCCAAATTCATTAAACAAACATGTGAAATGTGAGAGACAAAAGGATAACAATTAGAAGCTTTAACCGTTTCCGCATAATATCGTTATTATCTTGAATGAGTTAGTAATTGCAAAATATTGGACATACGTCACTTTTAGGACAAGCAAGAGAAAATCCGACCACCCATGCATCCAGTTCAGTCCATCAAAAGAAACAATAAACAATTGAAGCAAGTTATGTAAAGCATACGTTGTGTGCCTGCAAATTCGCCTCTTTCAAGTGTGTCAATCAAGCCGTTAATGGTTACACAGTTTACAATGACTTTCAGTTTGACATATGTCACTATAAGGCCTTGACTAAGTCTGGAAATGGGCTAAAGACCATGGATCATATGTGATACCGATAACTGATACAGAAATAATGTTCAAACCGCAAGCTTTCTATCGTTTCCTGAATTTCATTTATATTCGTAGAGTAGATCCGCGTCATTATGACATCACAGAAAGGTAACGCCATGATTACAAGAAGGGGTCGTTGATAATATCACTGAGGCAATACACGAACTTGAATTGAATTGTATTGGCATTAAATGTGATAAAGGTTGTCTTAAATTATAAGTTTTAAATGTAAAGTTTACACGAAATACGGCTTTTCCATTGGACGAGAGGTCGATCACATGACCGCGAAACTGAAGTTTATACATGTACGAACGACACACTCTGTCGTATATACGTTTTTCACGAGACTGTATTCTTGAAATGACTTACACACTGACACTTTACTCGCACATTCGTGGGGAAACCCCTGGGAATTCCCGAGCACGAATAAAAACAGGAGCATCGTTTCTCATCATTTAGGCCCTTTAATCCTGAACTTAGCGTTTTACCATACATTGGGAGAAAGTTCGAGGTGACGCAAGAGGTGACTATCGGGGTCGGGTGGTCAGGTTTGTTGACTTAGTCAATGGATGTCATCGTATCCCATTTGCGTAGATCAATGCACTGGGATATTACTAGGTAGCACACAAACCTGCATTGAATTAAATGTAATAAAAGATTTCTTTCTTGAAGATAATTTATTTTTATCTTCATTTTACTCACAAATGTTAATGGAATTTGATTGGAATGCAACTGTAGATAACGATCAAGCATGATAAGTAAAATATTTCTTACCACTAAAAGCTGAAAAAGAAAGTAGAAACGGGAAATGACAGCAATAACATAAGGACATTACAGAATCCCTGCAAAGTGTTGTACATTTTAGCTTTTTGCAGGATAAAGAAGCAGCATACGTACACTGATAATGTTATGGAATCAAACAACATTTCATTTCTGTTCATACAACAGAAATCACAATAAGTTAATACTGAACAGTAAGAGCTTGAACAGTATTTGCATTAAATACGATATATGATACCTTTCTTGAAAATATATTTCTTTTGATCTTGATCAATGTTAAATTAATGTAACGAGAATGCAAATGTAAAATATGAACAAGTGAGCATTTCTTACTATTTGTAATTAGGAAGAGATTAGATAAGTACATTTAGAAGGTACTGTAATTTTCTGCTCCGACGGAAACAGAAATATGGTCATAGGTATGTTTCCCCTACACGGTCGCATGGGGAGACTTTATTAATGACATTTTATCATGGAAAAACTCTAACTGAGAGGTTAGCTGTGTGTTGTAAACTCAGTTTGTATTTGAAACGTGCACATTCATTCCTTCATGAAACTTTGCATAAATATCAACCAAATGGTACAGTGGCATTTTGTTAAAATAGATAAGGACAGATTGAAAATCTTTAATCCATGTGACTTATTAGATAGAAAGGCTTACCTACATCAAAAAAAGTTATAGTTTGACGTTAGCAACATGTCCAGCAAAACACCACTGTACAGCAATCAACCACATGAACTGAAACCTTCCACTGCTTTATGATCTTTTAATTTCATACTCTTTACATCGTCACAGAAATATGGAGGCACGTTGTGTCCAGGATATTGCCTTCCCATGTGCATACATTATTTCCCATACATACAGTAAACTACGGTTATAACGAACACGCTTATAACGAACTGACGGATATAACGAACTTACTTTTTTGGTCCCGACTATTTGCTGCAGTTATGCTGTATCTATGCTTATAACGAACTACGGTTATCACGAAA
Organism: Haliotis rufescens; assembly: GCF_023055435.1. NCBI lineage: Eukaryota > Metazoa > Mollusca > Gastropoda > Lepetellida > Haliotidae > Haliotis > Haliotis rufescens. The sequence continues at coordinate 30,090,831 of NW_025963835.1, read as the reverse complement.
TAAAATTAGTAGTCCCATTGAGTTCGTTATAACCGTAGTTTACTGTAATGTCTAATTTGAGTAGAAGCAAACACTATCCAAATTAGTTTAAATTGTTCTGACTTTCAGTTTGTGTGATATGGGATTCTGTTAAAATTGCCCTAACAAAGAATGGTGGATGACGCTCAAGACCTAATGCCAAATCTATTTTTATAAGGCTCTCCTGCAAACATAATTGTCACCATTCACACCCTCTAGAATATCAGATGGCCGGATTGATATTTCTATTTTGTTTATTTAGATAACTTGGCTCTAAATGCTACCATAACAATGTATATTGCTGTTAGTACTCAACAAGGTGTATGAGGACCTCGTGCTTTATCTATTATTGTTTTGAATCTCATGCCAGACTTAAGAGAAGAGTTCGTGCGTCACGCCGTACACCTGGGTTCTATTCCCCACTAGGGTACAATGTGTTGAGCCCTTTTCTGTCTCCCTCCGCGATATTGTTGGACTATTACTAGACGCGGTGTAAAATGATAACCACTCACTGGATAACTCACTACAGCCAATTATAGAACATATAAAAGTTCTCTCAAAGTTCTCTAAACGTTGCATGAAATGATTCTGTTTAGTAGGGACAATGTGTTACAATGTGTATAATAGTCAAAATACAATACAGTATTTCCAGTTATTCTGTTCGAGATACAGCTTGTGATCGAGGAAATAAAGTATATCACCAAGACCATGAAACAATAGTTTGAATCTACTTTCTTTTCCCTACCTGCTAGAATGATATATTCCTGACCCCGAAATAAGCTCTGAGGTTTAAAACAAACTGAGGGACAGATAATTACGTGTATATCCGTGAAACAAATACAACTGTAGATATTTTAATTACTTACTGTCACAGGGTATGATGTTACAGCTGAGAAGCAGTAAAAGAACGAGATAACGTCCAGTCGACATGTCTGATTAAAGTCTGTCAACTATAAAACTGTGCGTGACAGCAGTGCTTTTCAACTGCCAGATCACATTTACACACGTGTCTACCTGAACATAGTGCATTCTATTCGCCAGCAGTGAAATCATCACAACAAAGATTGTTATGAGGTGGTGCGTGTGTTAGTGTACCAATGATTCGTAATGTAAATGATATGTCAGAGTTACGTCTCGTTGTAATCAGGTGCTATGGAGAAAGATACCCATTGTTTCCAGTCAATGTATGATGATGTTTCCATAATCAGACTCAGTCATTCACATCTAGTACTACCTGTGAAACCAACAAACGAACAACAAATGGTATCCAATTATATTACAAAATTAACTAGGTTTACAAGTCAAAGTACAATTTCCAATGGCACAATATAATATGTGTTATAATAGCAGTGGTCAGCATCAAATACAAAAACAGTGGTGATAGCCAAAATCAGTGATAATAATAACTTCATAAGTTCCTTTTCCACCTTTGCTTATACAGGCTGTGCCTGTTCGATGACCTTCAAAATTTGCATGTGCCTGTGCAAATACACTTTTCACTAATCAATGGTCTCCGTGGCTTCAGTGAGTCCCTCGAAAAATGCACGGATCCTCTTCAGGTGTTCGTCATACTCCATTGAATTGTTGATGATATATCATCAACGCAGGCTTCGAAACCCACAGGATTGGCTGAAATGTCATTGATGAGACATTACTTTGTAGTGAAAAAGTCCATCTAGAGGAACCAAAGTTGATACCAGCTTGCCAATTCCCCTTCAACAGGTCAAACTTATTTACCTATTTGGCTTGACCAATTCTGTCAATGGAGTCACCGATTCTTGGTCTTGGGTAAGATTCAGTTTTAGAAACAGCGTTCACACGTTACATGTCAGTACAACATCTGTAACTACCATCAGGATTCGGCACAAGAATGATATGTGAACTCCAGACATTTTGACATGGTTCAATAATGTCATTGTCCATTAAATTACCTTCTTCAGAGCTTCAAGCTTGATTGGATCCATGCGGTAGGGATTTGTTTCACAGGGTCAGCATCACCAACATCTACACTATAGCTAAAATGGATAGAATTATCATTAAACCGCCCGCATGTTATCAAATATGAGCGGGCCACTGTAACTTGATAATGCCCTCATATTGCTTGACGACCGGCCATTATCACGCCCGTTGTTAGGTGTCGTCATAGGATAGGAATAGGTGACGCCACGTTCAATAGTGACGTCATCCGGTTTGTTCTATGAGTCTTCCATTTTTGTAAAAGTGGATCAGTGACATTATATTCGTGTTGATTGCAGTAGCTATTTCAAAACTGATATGGTTGTTTCTTTTTATTTGATAACAAATTCCATCCATTTTAGGTTTAATAACGGTAACGCTATTTTTCAGGGCATTATCATTTGCAGAAGCCCTCGGTCCTCCGTCGGGCAGTTAATGGAAGACCTCGAGCTTCTGCAAATGTTATGCCCTGATAAATAGCGTTACCCTTATATCATCATGACACACTAAGTCTGTAGGGACAGGTACATCCGTTAACACGTTGTCAAACTCTTGAATTAACTCTGTCATTTGAGCCTTTTTGCTCAGATAACAAATGACCTAACTTAGCATCCAAGTGAGTTAAAGCTTAAACTTCAGATTTGTTTAGCTTAGGACTTATCAGTATCACAATCTGATACAATATCTACAGGAGAAACTGAGTAGGTACATTGTCATTTCTCTCGTGATACTTTCTAATCATGTTGACATGACAAAGATGTCGTTTTACGATGGCCTGGTGATTGTACAACAAACTTTGTATCCTTGACTTGTTCTGTCAATAACATGAGGATTGTGGTACCTAGCATGTAATGGTTGACCAGGGATTGGTAGGACTAAAATTTCTCTCTTGAGATTTTTTTGGCACAATGTACCATCATTTTTCCCTGGGAATCCTTCAAGTTATCGCTAGCAACTTCACAACCTTTAGAATGCCCAGTCCGAAATGATGAGACATCGGCAAACAAACTCACTTCAGACCTATCATTAAGCCAATGGTCCTTTAAGTGCTTTAAAGTTCCATGAACAGTATTGGCAAAGACAAGGTCAAAAGGGCTAAAACCCAAGGACTTCTGAACTGACAGGTTTAGAATTTAGACAGGTCAAGAAAATTGTCCATATACTGGAATCATTCTCATCAGGCCCTCCTTGCTACACGTATACATATAACTCGCTGTGGTATACAAATGTAGGGACGAACAAAACACCTCATGAAGGAACAAAACATGCAATGTATATTCTTTGCGCACTTCTCTGATATAGGATATATGTGACCACTAATGATGTTTTCTATGTGTTTTTTAACTACGATGGTTTTCAAAAGGGATTGTCACGGGATCAGTGTGATTAATACCAGCTTGTATAGACATTAAAAATATGGAAACAATAAAGCACTGTAGGTAAACTATTTTAGTGAAGAAAAGGTTTGCCTTAACCTCAGTGGGGGTTTGTATTTCAAACATCCAATAGAGATCCCACATATCTTCTCACATATCTCCTACATGGAATCAATGATTGATGCACCTTTCAGTTGTATTTGATTGATCGTCTTCTCTTTATGCACATCCAGGTAATGTTTATATCCAACAACATGTCTGACCCTTTAGATTTTTATGGGTGAGTAATCTGTAATTCAATACTACACATATGTCTCCCCGCGAGATATACATTTCACAGGCATCACAAATATGTACGCGCAGAGCCCAATGTAAACAATTCGATATAAAATCAAGAACGCATCAGTCATTGAAGACATAACGACTGGTTATTGTGTTCCACATGAATCTATTGCTGTCTTATGAACATTTAGGCACTGGGTGACAGGTTATCAATATTGTGTTGTTGTTGGCATGGAATCAATATGTGTTGAAAATTAGAGTTGGGATTGAGTTGCACATCCAGACAATGTTATTCTCCCTCAACATGTCTGACCATTTAAATATAGCTCCACGGGTCATCTGTTATGCAATTCTTTTCCTGTCTCGAGGTAAAATATACCTCTCATTACAGATGTATGCACACAAAGCCCTGTGTAAGGAAATAAGATAGATTCCAGCCAGATTAGCCATACGATGGCTGTTCCAAAACATTGGTCTTTTAACTAGTGAAGCAGTGATATGAAATACCGACTATGCACGTTGCCCCACGTAAAGCTATTGCTGCCTGCGACAGGTAATCAATATGTCCCTTGCATGCAGACTGCAATTGTATTGTTCGCCATGTCTCGCATTGGTGGATAAGAGACAACAGTGTTAAGCAGCACACCACGGCAGGTTGCAGGTGCAACTGAGCCCTTTGTTATCTGTTTCAGTTGTTTGGACGGACATTTTCTGCCCAACTGCTGTGAGCATGTGGCTCCTGGGTTTCAGCCTCCTGTTACTGGCTGATGCTGTAGGTGAGTGTTACCACGGCGTGTATAAAGTAGTTATCTCAAGATAAAAGTGTGAAAACGATTGTTCAAGAAAAATACATTCCATTATTAGATTCATCCATGTGTTAAGAATTCAGACTGGTAATTAAAATGTAAGTGAGTGATGTTATGAACATTCATGATATGGCGTATAATGTTACCTTGAAAAGTATATTAGCATACATAAACATTAGCAACCTAAATTTGTAACGTCAACACAAAGAGTATTACCAGACTCGATTATCCGGAACAGGTTAACTATACACACGTGTGAGCTGATCGATGCCATTGGTATTGCTAAGCTCTTTTACACAGTGTACATAAAGGCAATTATACTTGCATGGAGTCTATTTAATAATTCTGCACGAGCCTTCTTCCTATTGACCTTTTTCACACTTTCGCCATCTTGGATCGAAAACGAGGCTTGGAGAGCATAGCTCCACGCAGTGAGAGTCGCATCAGCTCATAGGGAACAGAAAGCATGTTGTGCATTTCACTGATGGACATTTCAAACAAACAAAAAATGGTATCCTCTGTATCTAATACATTAAATCATAAGGTCCAACTAAAATATGCCTGTAATACACTGGAATAAGCATTTTGCTGTCAGGATCCCGGAAGTGAATCGAAAGGTGCATTTCGAGATACGTATTTCAGAAATAGATTGTTTTATCATAACCTCATCGGCATATAGGTACAGTGTGACAGTACATTCAATGACAGAAGTTTTGTATCGTAAATAAACCGCATGACATGAAACACGTCAGTGTACTTTTGCAAAATTGCTCAGTCAATGCGTGGCTTGGCGAACCCTAGATCAAGATTGAGATCATGTTTATTTCACGTTTCATAGTGGTGTTTGCTGCACAACGCACTATCGTTTTGCCATGAGTCCAGTTGACAAAAGACACTTTTTCTGCTATGATTTTCATTTTAACATATTACAATGTTAATTATGAAAATAATTCGTGTCAAAATAAATATTCAGAAGGGGCCATAACTCTATTCAGTGTGTACAATGACAGATGATACTTTACTTGTTCTTCAAACATCACTTACTTAACTGATTATTGCCGATTGAGATTGCACCGTGCACGACAAAAGTAATAATGTGTGAACTGTTTAAAATAAGTTAAAAGGAAACTAAAAATTGATAAACATAAATAATGCATGAACTTCTTGAACACCCTCACCTAATCCTGTATGATGATAGGTAATTGTATATCAAAAGGAAGCTACTAATACATTTATCCTGAATAGTTTGAAAATGTCTTGATCAGATACGAGTACAGATAAAATAACAAAAGGAATCAACTTCAATTGGTAATCAAGCCAAGATAAAATATATGTATCGGTACAAAATATGTTGATGGAACAATCTGGATTTCTCATATTTAACAAAGAAAAACAAACCGAAATTTTCATATCTTTATTTCTCACAATATAAGTTTTCAAAACTTAACATGGACTGGGTGTCTTTGTCAGTCAAAAGCACCTAATTAAATACCAGGAGAAAATAATTTTCTTGCTTGTAAACAAATGGTACAATGTGCTTTTTCAGTGTCCGATAAATATTGGCCATGTTGATTTGTGAGTGAATAAGGCTTTTCACTTCCTCGTCCTATTTAAGTGTGACAGGAAGCACATTTGTTGATTGAATGAATATGGCTTTTCACTTCCTCGTCCTTTGACAGGACGCACATTGTAACCATTGTGTTACTGTCAGCAGAAAGCTCCTCCAGACATCACCCGGATACTAGTACTTCATTGTGTTGACTCGCTGGCCTGAAATGAATAATTCAATAACATTGTAATAATATTCCTACTTCAATAACATTTTTCATAAACAATGCATATTCACCTTCTCTCATAATATTGCTTATTTAGAAAACAAAATTCTTCTGAAATAGAGAAGTTTAAGGAAAATTAATCACAGTGTGTAACATTACATGCTACTTTAGACCAATCTTGAAGGCATCAATTCATCTGATATGTTGAAAACTCAAACAGTATATTCTGTGTAAACAGTAAACTCAACAGATGCATCAATTTAATGACAGTGTACTACAGCTCTGTATATCAATGTCACACAGAAATTCACTCTTGTTTTAATGAAACACGTTTTGATATTTGTATTACCGGTATGTTTTTAATCATGAAATACTTTATTTAGACTGACCATGCTGAAAACATACTATCGCTAGAGTGAAATAAATAAGATTTTTATTAAAATCAGGTGAACTATCACGTTTTGTCACACCTACAGTCAGTCTGCCTCATTGACACTATGGTTTTCTGAGTAAGGTCATGAAGATCACAAAGAAAATATAAGACTTGAATTTATTTTGTCAAATGCGATGTTTATCTCTTCATGTGGTTTACTAAAGTTGATATCTTGACTTGAAAATATTAACTTTGTCAGATCACAAGATGAAATATTATTAAATATATTTTATTGTCCAAAAAGACAAAGGGCAGCACTTATTACCGCCTTCTCCCTATATACAGTTATACATAATATTACATTATGAAAATGAACAATTTACAGTTGAAGCTTCACATTGTGGAAACATAGTGTGCAATATATATACAGTGCTCATATGAAGGATATGTACAATGTGCTGGAAAGTGAAGACAGTGTGCATCTCATACATATCCTAATATTATACATTTTAGTGTTGAATATAGATTTAACATTATTAATGATTAACAGTTTGGAAACAATAATATGCTAGCTACTGAATCTGTTAGTTGTTTCTATAAATTTGTGTACAGACAAGAATATTTTTGTATTCAGGAAAACATCTAAGTTTGGATCACCAAAAAGAATACTATGTAGAGTTTTTTGTCCTCCAAGATTATCGATAGCTGTCAGTATTGTCTCCCTAAAATCATCATATAAGGTACATTCGACGTGAATGGAATGAATTTTCACAAGGAGCATGCTATACAAGGAGCATGAGATAAATTCATGCTATCATCGTTATTTGACAAGGAAAACATATTTCTTCTATGTATTTATATTTTTTTATTTTTCTCGTTTTGATTGAATTATAAAAAAATATCAAAATGATCACACCACTTGACTTGATTGAAAAAAACTAAAGTTCTTAAGATTGTTAACAATAGTAAAATATTACATCATAACAATATAATTATTGAAAAATGACACAGTAGGCACAACTATATTTTTATATATAAATTGATATGATTAATAATCAATAATACATGGCAATTGCTTGCACAAAAGAAATCTTTTTGTTTTAAAAGTTTCAAAACATATCTGTGGACATAAAACCAGATGGGTTTCACAATTAAACAAAGGGAATAAATGAGTTATGATTGCAATACGCATGGGAATTAAAAATAATTCTTTTTATACTTTAAGTTTTTAGTAATGTCAATATCAATTTATGCATTTGAAATATTTGAATACAAACTGTTAAAGAGTTATCTGTTTCTGTAAATTATATAAAGATCACATGTAGATTGAACATTTACTGGACATTAATTAGGTGGGTTTTTGTTCATTTCATGACATGATTAAATTGGTACAGTAAAGTAAATATCATTTTGGTAGAAATATTAATTGTTACCAAAGTTTCAGATCAAACTGTACTTTACTTTAAATATTTACACACCCTTTATGTAATAATTCAGTTGAAATATTACACCTCATGCTATCTAATCTGTCAACATTGACAATCAAAATAACAACTGTTCACAATCACAACAGCACAAGTAGATCTAGAGGTCTAATATTTTATTGGAATACGTTTGAGTCCATTACAATTTACATCAAATACACAACTGATGCAAACTTCTGATTTGTTACGATTGTAAATTCTCAGTAGGTTACAATTTGATACATTAGCCTATATCAACATATCAATTTAGTTAGTTTCTGACATATATCTAGATATGGTCAAAAGGTCAATTTTTCGACTTCAAATACAACCCGCAAAGTTCTTTAAACTCACAATAAATAGTTTGGCTTAATGGTGTGTAAACAATGAATTATTCTTTACAAGATTTCAGTAGCATTTGTATTAAGTCTGTTCAGCTACCATAAACGGCACTAGGAGTTACCAGGTGGTCATGGATATTTTAAATTGAAATCACAACAGAACGGCCAGACTCAAATTTATATTGGTAAGGAGACCAAATAACAGTAGAATAGTTTGTCAATAAGAATAATGTTCAATACTTACGATAAATGTACCGGGATGGTTAAATTGTCACAGTTTGTCCCGATTGCGTGCCTTGTTGACATCTCCATGTGTTTCATGTGCTATCCAGCCTTCACCTTCTGCTCTCCAAGCCTCGCTTTCAAACCGGAAGTAGCGAAGTGTGAAAAAGGTCAATAGACGAGGCATTAATGGTGTCATCACTGATCCCTTCACATGTTTTGCCTTTAATACTAACTGGAATCTGTTTCGTCGGATTATCGAGACTGGTTGTCCTCTGGAGTTAATGTTTTATATTTTCACTGAAATAAAACATGATCCTAACAGGAATTTACAGATGCCACTGATAAATAAAGCAATGGCCAGTAAACCTGCAAATAAATCAAGGCCCTGATTTCCACTCCACTCAGCACCCGACCCCTGCACCGACCACAAGTACATCTACGACAAGGGAGGTAGCAGTCCGAAATGTCCCTATCAGCCAGAGGAGTGTGACCGCTACATCACCGAGAACTGGTACAAGGTGGTCAATTACTATGGAGCTCTGGAGATGCCAAAATCGCACGTGGACATCAACAGCTGCGGCGCCAACTACCCAGGCTGGCTGAATGGTATGTTGTGTGATTTATGAAACATGATTCTTCAGCACTGAAGTCTACAAAGCCTTTTTGATGAAGGTTGGAGGCGATGCCTTGTCATAACCGAGCCCCATTGTCTCCATTCTCTCTTGTGCTTTACTTTGTCCAGTCAACTGTCTGAATATCACCATTCAAGAATGGATTATCCTTTGGCTTATTGTAAATCCTCATCACCATTGTAAAATGAAAAAATGGTATAAACGAAGTCTGATTGGTTGGTTTTTAGGTAGAGTACCTTTATACACATTTTAATTAAGAAAGACAAATGAAGCATATAATAGAAATATTAATATGTGACATTGATTGTTTTTTACACTTTATACTCAGGAACCCTTCCGTCCGACGCTGACTGTATTAGGAACATGCAGTTTGTGTCAGTTTCTACAATGAACCCTGCAAAAAGCAAATTACAATCCAGGTGGAAAACTGTAGTCATTTCTATGTATACTACCTAAAGAAGATGGACGGCTGTTCTGAGAGATACTGCTTTGGTAAGTTGAAATCATACACCGGCAAGGAGCTGGTTAGTTGAAAGATACAACTTTTAGAACGTTTGGGAATACCCGTGCTTAACAAAGTTTCAACAAAGTAACACGTCTCAACGTTCACCAACATATCGCTTATTCACTCATTATAACCACACCTGGTCTGAACATGAGAACGGGTTCCATGTACATCTAACTGTCGATATTAATACTCGGTACGACAATGATCGTATTGTTGTTTGATTAATTCTACTTTTAAGTTGACGATTATGAATCAAAACTTTAACATAATCGACTTTTCAAAGTCAGATACATGACATGAACTAATACAACATATATATCTTCAGGTATTGTATTCATTATTTCCAATGAATGACATCATGTGTTGCAGGTACAGATGGCGATTGTCCAACTACCACAGTAGCACCAACTACAGCAGCACCAACTACAGCAGCACCTACTACAGCAGCACCAACTACTGCCCAACCCACACTTACCCCTAGAACTGTCAATAATTATTGTGGTAATTACTAATGCATGAAAATTATAAATATAATTGCTTAAATAATATTGTTCTGTCATAAATAAATATTGATACTTTATGTATAATATCAGTTGTGTAGCATATTATTTCATCAGTTTCGTTCCATCTTTACCTTTGTAAAAGGATGAAAGGAGTATCATACCTTTTATCTGAACACGTTTCTAAACTGATAACAAAAGCCTCGTTATTCAACGTAAGAATTTCTCCTATGTTGAATTTGACATATTTTTCTTTAAGAGTGCACCTCGGAGATCTACCGCACATTGACGATCTGTCTGGCAACATTGGGGGCAGCAGCGGTGTTGTGTTTCCTATTAAAGCTATATTACAGTGAGTATTCTTAGATCAAGCAATTGAGACATTGGTAATTTTACGTCTGTCTTTAAATAATGACACGCATACAAAGGTAACTGATTATGTTGAATTCAAGCAGCAATCTGTTGGAAGCAGCACGTTCAGATATTAAGCATGTGTTTGGAGTATATATATTTTACAGATCCGAAAAAAGGTCAACATTGGTATTGAATTAAATAGCCAGTATTCATATATAAAATGTCTTCACAAAAAAATGTCCACGCCGGCTGATAAACGTGTCTATGTACTTTTCTGACATTTAAAACAAACAAGAACAATTAATACAGACTGTCAAAGAATCTCTCAAATCGTTGTAAGTGAATGTAATTACTTTCGCGAAATACGAATAATATTTGGAGCTTAATAGTGTGTTCCAGTATCATAAATAGCTTATAAGGGGAATGGTATTATGATTATGTTTTTATTCGAAAACACAAATTTTCATGTAGTGCCATTCTGAAAACAATCAAAGTTAAAGACGTGTTTTCATTCACCAAAGGGAGCAAGGGTGGTCCAGTCGTCTAAGGCGCCGCGATTCGCTGTGCAGAGTTGCGTCCCTTGGGCACGCCAGAAACCGGTTCGCCCCGATTATGTTTCTTGGTTTGTTCATCTCCATACCCGTGCTCGAGGGTTTCACCGAAGTGGTAAACGTCTGAGACCTGCATCACTTCGGGCTTTCCTCCCACATTAAGATGACACGCTGTGATATAACTGGAATACGGTTAAAAGCGGCGTTAAACCCAACTCACTCACTCACTCATTCACCAAAGGAAAAGTAACTCCTTGGTCAACCGACCAATATATGATATAGCGCCAACTGATCTGCAGACATATTTGTTAACATGAGCACTCACACATCAAGAAACTACCTCAACGTTTTGAATCCCAGTACTCGTCACGTCGGTTTAGTGAGATTAATAAAAGGAGGTCTGGCTTGATAATAACATTTTCTTACTTATCGATTGTATAACAAGGTATATCGGATCGCAGACACTCTCCATTATATGATAAATATAGTTGCATGCGTACTAGGCTGTATTTGATTCCGTTTAATAAACGTCATTTGGAAGCAACAGATTGTATGTGGTTCTATTATTTGATCAGTCTATAAACTTTATCAATTCAAAACATAATATTAAACTGTTGTTGGCATATGAACAAAAATCCACTTCTTTCATAACTTATACGAAAGTAGGGTGTATTCGGAACTAACGTAAAATTTCCAATCTTGTAAGAGATATTAGTTGCTATCAATGCATGAACGCATTAAATACATTACAACCAGTAATGAAGTAGTAGATGTCATGACAGCCAACGATCTTGAAGGACGCTAGGGGTACGATGGGAAATTTCAATGTTGACGTTTTTTATTAGTAGTGCGTAAAACATTCTTTCACTTGACGAGGCATACAGCGTATGACACTCGCTCTGATAGTTTGAGGAAGTCTGTCCTACCCCTCTTTCACCGCCTGGCCAAGTTCAGACAACGTGGTTTGCAATCTATGACGTTGACGCATACGTCTCCCGAGAATTGACGATTCGTACACGGTCAGCACAGGCGTTGTTATACAGAAAGACAAAACGTCGACCAGTACACCTTGCAAACGGGACAACAACGGTGGCGGTATGCGCCGGCATAGTACTGTCCAGTGCCTGTGGGGTTCGCTCAATTACAGTGCTGCAACCTCACACCATATCCGATCCCCCGAGGTGTCACGTTAACATTGGCTTGACGTTCATTTCGACGTTGCCAGACACGACCACGCCTATCATGAAAGTGCAAATTGAATGGGGACTCATCTGAAAGCGACCAGCGACGATTACTCCAGTCTCGACGTTGCGTACGCCATTGCGATCTATTCACAATATGACGATTTGTGAGGGGTCACACAACATGTGGCCGTCGAGCATCGCGATAGGCGATTCTAATCGTCTGACCCGTACTTACTATAGTATCCTGATAAAAGTTTTCCACAATTTGATTCGCCGTTTGAGCTCGAATTTGTAGATCCTAGTTTCGGATCAATCAATCATGTACTCTTGTCGTTGACCTGGGACGCCCTGAACGGGGTCGATCATCAACATTTCTGGTTTGTTAGTACCTGTTCCATAGTCCGCTAATCACACACTGTGAAACATTGAACGTATTGGTCACTGCACCTTGACATCTGTCAGAATTAGGCATGTCAATCGCAAGTAGACGATCCGCGCGTTGCAGACGCCGCATCGCTCGTTCATTCACTAAAACAGAAATTAACTCAAGTGAATCACAACTGTATGATACGCAGAATCAGTACAATTGAGAGAAATAATGGTCCACAGAGACACATCGACCTTCTTTGAAGGTGTCAAAATCCAGAAAGACACCCTACGCACTAGTGTAGTTCTACTGCTTGCGGAACGTGCACACGATAGGAAGTGTTTTGTTGTTAAGTGTTTCAGACATGAACGTTCTTTCACGGGATGTTTATCATCAACAGGGGCAGTCGGGTAGCCTAGTGGTTAAAGCGTCCGCTCGTCATGCCGAAGACCCGGGTTCGATTCCCGACATGGGTACAATGTGTGAAGCCCATTTCTAGTGTTCCCCGCCGTGATATTGCTGGAATATTGCTAAAAGCGGCGTAAATCCATACTCACTATCATCAACACTTGTCTTCTTTATAATAATTGGTATTAACATTTATATTTCATGATCTCCTACTTTTTACAAGAATATATAAATGTGGTAAAATTGTTATAATAACCTGATTTCTTTTGGTCTAGATTCGACGCGTCCTCGGGTCTCGGTCCTCGATCTTACGAAGCCGGCTGAAAAAACAGCATTGCCCCCCTAAAATATGCGTACTTAGTTGGTCGTTTCATTGTAGAAATCTCTGTTCATACATGTGTAAGACATGATAGAGAACTTTATTGTGTAAATATCGAGACGGTTAAAGATAAACATATGTATTCTTTGACTATTTAAGAATTGACTTTCACTTAGAGTTCAAGGCATGAACCTTCATAAGATGAGGGCCACACTGTATGAACGTCGGAGCTTGCGATGACGTTTATGCAATGCCCGGCCCTCACTCTATGAAGGTTCATACACCAATAAACTCACACAAAATGAAAGTAAATATAATTTTTTATATCACTATTGTATAAGTCGGGGGATGGATTCTTCTTGAACATCTATTGTGGTTTGGTTACAACAAATAAATTCAAAAAATATTATTATTTATGATGAAAATGTCTCTAAAGAACAATCTCAATAAGTCAGTCATGGTGGCGGCGCGTCGTAAGACATTTACATCATATACAGAAAGTCAAAATGGCCGACACGATAAACGTAACGGGAGAGATTTCCGAAGTTGTTCATGAACCTGTGGCGATTACAAAATATTAGTCTTCATTGATCAACAGGCCGATCAGTGAAAGGAGACTACATGTATAAAGATGTGTCAAATAGATACTAGTACTGAGGTAAATTTAAAGTATGCTGTTTGCGGTTACTTGTCAGTCTGGACAGCAATCGAGTCCATAGTTTTGATGTGATATTCTTCGTTTTGTTCACTAGGATGGATCGTGGCGCGGATATTCTTGAATGGGCATACAATTAAACTCTCTGAAATATCGCCATGTATGGTAAAATGCTATGTTCAAAATTATAGAGTCTAAATTAGAAAGAACGCTGTTGCATTTATTCATGCATTCATGCAAGGGAATTCCCAATGGTTTCCTCAGGAATGTGGAGGCAGTCCGCCAGTGAACACGTCATTTCGAGAATACAGTCTCGTAAAATACGAATGAACGTCAAAATGTGTTGTAGATACACTTATGGACGTCAGCTTCGCGCCAGGTGACCGATTATCGTCCAATGGAAAGCCGTATATCGTGTAAGCGTCACATTATAAAGTGACAAGGTTAGATTTGTGTCGTTTTGCAACTTATTCATATGACATATGTATTATCATGTTCCATGTGCTTGTATCCTGACATGATTTATCTCCCCTTGTATGTATATGTTGGAATGTCGTTTTCGTTATTGTATTTTCACCTGTGTCTGGTTACTATTGTGATATTGTGACTGTAATTGATAAACAGTTTAATACATATAATTCAAACTCTGACTTTGCAGTTTCTTTATTTCACCTGACTTCCGTTAGTAGATAAAGCAATTACATTGGGTAAATCGGCACTGAAATGTAACAATATCAAATTTCACAAATTACAACACCATAAAATGTTTCTGGAAATGCAAATTCTTTATGTAGTAATTATTTAATACACATAACATTGAGGCAAATTATTATTCTGAAACGTAATTAAAAGCTTTTGATTTTCTAAGTAGCCTCAACGAATGTATGGGTAGACATTTGCCCCTCCGGTGCCACCCATCACAAACACATACACAGGCAGGTCAATTGTTTACCTGAACAAAATACGTGAACATATGGTATAAGTCACTGAAGGTTAAGTTTGGATATGTCCTCAACATGTTTAACATAAACCTGTCTGAAAGCTTTGCTGGGGCCTTGAATGTTGTAATCTTGATCAACAACTTTTAAGCATGAATTGCATGATATCTTTGAAATCTTCAGCATGTAGTTCAAGTAGGTAAATCAAAGAAAGAGAACTGGCTATTTAACCGTTATTGAAGGACATCAGCTCATCGATACATCTGAAGCTTAAGTTATTGGATCGAATTCCCTTGTTTTGACTTTGCCATTCTAATCAGATATTTCGATTCATATGTATTCTAATATAAAAAAACAGATCAGCTAGGAGAGCACCACTGGTGCCTATGGGAATGCTTACTTCTTGTCTTATTCCCAAATGTCTGTGTCAGTGAGCAAACCCGACTGTCCACATTTTCTCAACCGAAAAGAAACTCAAGTCATTTTTTTTGTCGTGAAATGCACAAAATATTAATTTGTGAAAAGGAAAAGTATACAAACGTTAAGAGAAGCGTTGAAGAAACCCTGTTCACTATTTTACAACATTTTGAGCGGTCGCATCGTCTCGTTTGACGCTTTTTGCACGTTTTTGCGCAAATCACATTCAAATATGCGTGCATTTTCCCCTTGTCCACTATATAAAAAAACACTAAGCATCTCACACTCGACTTTGCAAAAGGACAGGAAACATGGTTCGATTAACTGAACTCCAGAGAGGCGTTGCCATGGGGATACTACAGGCCGGATTAATGTCAACAGCAGTGGAGAGGCACTCTGGTTGTCATGTGTCTACCATCACCAGATTGGTCGCAAGGTATCAACAGACAGGCAGTGTGCAAGACCGGCCTCGTTCTGGAAGGCTGAGGGTTTACTCCAGCGCATGACCGTTACATCCGGGGTAACATATCTGCGTGACCGACAGCTTCAGTTATCATCACAGGGCCCCGTGTTCCGTCAGCGTGAAACTGCTGTTGTGTACAGGGAATATGTTCTTCGTAATCACATCAGACTTCTCTTTCTGGGTCAACCTCAACTCAAGGTCTTTCAGCAGGACAACGCTCGTCCCCATACAGCACGGGTCTCTATGGACTTCCTCAGAGTGAAAAACATTCCCGTGATGCCCTTTATCACCGGCAATGGCGCCATTTGAGCATGTCTTAGACGAGATTGGGAGATTGCTCTTCAGGCTGTAAGGGCAGCCACATCCACTTCAGGAACTGGAAGCCATTTTCGTGTTGGCATGGAACGGGATTCCTCGGCGATGTGCGGCCAGTAAGGTTTCTTTTTATTATCTACATGTCTTTTATTGTCATAACGGTATCCGCATTTTATGTACAACTTGCGTTTCTTTTGCGGTTGAGTATATATTATTTTTCTCGGTAAACTTAATATGACAGCTGCTCTCAGTTTTGTCATGAACTGTCACATCCCCGTGGAGATCTGGGTTAGAATTGGTCTTCATCACCCCACGCTTGTCCCCCGTGGAGATCCGGGTTAGAATTGGTCTTCATCAATCTATGCTTGTCCCCCATGGACATCCGGGTTTGAATTGGTCTTCATCACCCCACGCTTGTCCCCCGTGGAGATCCGGGTTTGAATTGGTCTTCATCACCCCACGCTTGTCCCCCGTGGAGATCCGGGTTAGAATTGGTCTTCATCAACCCATGCTTGTCCCCCGTGGAGATCCGGGTTAGAATTGGTCTTCATCACCCCACGCTTGTCCCCCGTGGAGATCCGGGTTAGAATTGGTCTTCATCAACCAATGCTTGTCCCCCGTGGAGATCCGGGTTTGAATTGGTGTTCATCACCCCACGCTTGTCCACCGTGGAGATCCGGGTTAGAATTGGTCTTTATCAATCCATGTTTGTCCCCTGTGGAGATCCGGGTTAGAATTGGTCTTCATCAATCCATGTTTGTCCCCCGTGGAGATCCGGGTTAGAATTGGTCTTCATCAATCTATGCTTGTCCCCCGTGGAAATCCGGGTTAGAATTTGTCTTCATCACCCCACGCTTGTCCCCCGTGGAGATCCGGGTTAGAATTGGTCTTCATCAACCCATGCCTGTCCCCCGTGGAGATCCGGTTTTGAATTGGTCTTCATCACCCCACGCTTGTCCACCGTGGAGATCCGGGTTAGAATTTGTCTTCATCAATCCATGCTTGTCCCCTGTGGAGATCCGGGTTAGAATTTGTCTTCATCAATCCATGTTTGTCCCCTGTAAAGATCCGGGTTAGAATTTGTCTTCATCACCCCACGCTTGTCCACCGTGGAGATCCGGGTTAGAATTGGTCTCCATCAATCCATGTTTGTCCCCTGTGGAGATCCGGGTTAGAATTGGTCTTCATCAATCCATGTTTGTCCCCCGTGGAGATCCGGGTTAGAATTGGTCTTCATCAATCTATGCTTGTCCCCCGTGGAAATCCGGGTTAGAATTTGTCTTCATCACCCCACGCTTGTCCACCGTGGAGATCCGGGTTAGAATTTGTCTTCATCAATCCATGCTTGTCCCCTGTGGAGATCCGGGTTAGAATTTGTCTTCATCAATCCATGTTTGTCCCCTGTAAAGATCCGGGTTAGAATTTGTCTTCATCACCCCACGCTTGTCCACCGTGGAGATCCGGGTTAGAATTGGTCTCCATCAATCCATGTTTGTCCCCTGTGGAGATCCGGGTTAGAATTGGCCTTCATCAATCCATGTTTGTCCCCCATGGAGATCCGGGTTAGAATTGGTCTTCATCAATCCATGCTTGTCCCCCGTGGAGATCCGGGTTAGAATTGGTCTTCATCAATCCATGTTTGTCCCCTCGTGGAGATCCGGGTTAGAATTTGTCTTCATCAGCCAACGCTTGTCCCCTGTGGAGATCCGGGTTACAATTGGTCTTCATGACCCCGCGCTTGTCCCCCGTGAAGATCCGGGTTAGAATTGGTCTTCATCACCCGACGCTTGTCCCCAGTGGAGATCCGGGTTAGAATTGGTTTCCAGTCACACCAAGCTTTTCCCCCATGGAGATCCGGGTGAGAATTGGTCTTCAGTCACACCACGCTTGTCCCTCGTGGAGATCCGGGTGAGAATTGGTCTTCGGTCACACCACGCTTGTCCCCCGTGGAGATCCGGGCTAGAACTGGTCTTCATCAACCCATGCTTGTCCCCCGTGAAGATCCGGGTAAGAATTGGTCTTCATCAATCCATGCTTGTCCCCCGTGGAGATCCGGGTGAGAATTGGTCTTCGGTCACACCACGCTTGTCCCCAGTGGAGATCCGGGTTAGAATTGGTCTTAATCACCCAATGTTTGTCCCCCGTGGAGATCCGGGTTAGAATTGGTCTTCAGTCACACAACGCTTGTCCCTCGTGGAGATCCGGGTTAGAATTGGTTTTCAGTCACACCACGCTTGTTCCTCGTGGAGATCCGGGTTAGAATTGGTTTTCAGTCACACCACGCTTGTCCCTCGTGGAGATCCGGGTTAGAATTGGTTTTCAGTCACACCACGCTTGTCCCCCGTGAAGATCCGGGTTAGAATTGGTCTTCAGTCACACCACGCTTCTCCCCCGTGGAGATCCGGGTTAGAATTGGTCTTCAGTCACCCATGCTTTTTATAAAAGATGACTGACGGGATCGGGTGGTCGGGCTCGCTGGTTTGGTTGATGCACGTCATTGTATCATAATTGCTCAAGATGTCAACCACTTAGTTGTCTGGGCCAGACTCGAATTTTTACAGATCGCAGTCATATAGCTGGCATATTGCTGAGTGTGGCGTTAAACAACAACCAAACAAAGCGTGCCGCAATGTACAACTGGCACTGCGCGTGGTCTCCGGGGAATAAGCTCGTTTTATGGAAGAAATTAAGCAAAGGAATGAATGTTCGAGAGAATTTATTAGGCAACGTCAGACAATCCACCAATACATACAGAAAATCACCCGTGAAGATCCGGGGTAGAATAGGTCTTCAGCAACCAATGCTTGCCGTAAAAGGTGACTATGCATGTCGTAAGAGGCGACAAACGGGATCGGGTGGTCAGGCTCGCTGACTTGGTTGATGCATGTCATCATATCCCCATTGCGTGGATCGATGCTCATGATGTCCAACACTGGATTGTCTGGTCCAGACTCAATTATCTACATACCGTAGCAATATAGTTGGTATATTGCTGAGTGCGGCGTTAAACAACAAGCAAACAAACACAGGAAATCCTGAAACCGTGCTCTGGCTCAAGGAAAAACTATCTTCTAGCTCATACATGCATGAGGGGCGGTCGGGTAGCCTAGTGGTTAAAGCGTTCGCTCGTCACACCGAAAACCCGGGTTCGAATCCCGACATGGGTACAATGTGTGAAGCCCATTTCTGGTGTCCCCCGCCGCGATATTGCTGGAATATTGCTAAAAGCGGCGTAAACCCATACTCACTCACTCACTCATACATGCATGAGCCTACTGGTCTTCCTTGCTCAATGAATCGGAGAGCTGCTGTTAAAGTTGGACCATTTTTATTATACCCCAAGTGTTCGTTCAACAGGTGTAAATTACAAACATTATGGTTTGAAATAAACCCAAAATACAAAAAAAGAACTTTTGTAATATCAAAACAAAAAAGTGCATGTTATCCACTGCCACAACCAAAAAGACCTTATCACAATATTAATGACCGTAACACACAAAACATTTTAGAGTTAATGTTTCTACATACATGCACCGTTTAGAGTAGGAGACATTTTCTTTTTTCTTTTACTGAATAAACTCGTGTAACAAACATTGCTGACAAATATTTATATATTCTAGCAGTCTGTATGGCTTTCGCTTTGACAAGTTACCGTATTGGCCACGCTGACACCCTATCTAAAGAATAATGTATCTTGCATTTAGTGAGTTTGTTTTTGCATTGTTGTTTAAAAAGTGAAAAGGATTTAAAATAGTATATCACTTTCAGATTGTGTTTCCATCTGACGCAGTTA
This sequence comes from Haliotis rufescens, assembly GCF_023055435.1. Taxonomy (NCBI): domain Eukaryota; kingdom Metazoa; phylum Mollusca; class Gastropoda; order Lepetellida; family Haliotidae; genus Haliotis; species Haliotis rufescens. The sequence continues at coordinate 30,070,812 of NW_025963835.1, read as the reverse complement.
TATATTTTAGTATATAAACAATACACCGGATATCATCTCGCCACGCAACATTTGTGTCTCGAGCGACTTAAGTTATTTACAGGAAGACAACAGTGTCTTGACATCTATTTAGTTATCAAAGAGAAAAATGCAGTCAGCAGTTACATATTGATGCATGTAAAGGACAATGTTAGATGTCACTGGATTGTCTGATCCAGACTCGATTAATTACAGGCCGCCATCATGTAGCTGGAATATTGCTGACTGCAGCGTTAAACAACAAACAGACAATGTTAGAATGTTTCCAACGATGAGATCAGTACTCTTAGGCACGACATCAAAACCGCAACAGTCCATGTATCACCTGTGAAAATTAAGCAAATTACACTATGATTAAATTTGTTTCATAGAAAATACATTTTTCAACATACTACACATTTACAGGTTGTGAGTGTTTGTTTGTTTTGTTTTTTATACTCAGCACTCAGCAATATTCCAGCTATATGACGGCGGTCTGTAAATAATCGAGTGATTGATAACATGAGCATTGATTCGCGCAACGGGATACGATGACATGCATCAACCAGGTAAGCGAACCTGACCACCCGATCCAGTCAGTCGCATGGGTTGCTGAAGATCAATAATAACCCGCACCACGGAGTGAGTATGGTTTTACGCCACTTTCAGCAATATTCCAGCCATGTCATGGTGATGGGGCATGCTTCACACATTGTACCATTTGCGTAATCTAACCTAGGTATTTGGCATGACACAGCAATACTTTATCCAAATGCACTATTGATCTAAGGTGAGGTGAGGTGAGGTGAGGTTAAATTGGGTTTAACGTCGCGTCCAAGATTACTGCACTTATACAGCGACGTGCTTGCACGTGTGTGTGTGGCTGCTTGTACTAGCACACTGAGATACCATGCCGCAGTTAAAGATAAATACCCCACTCAGACACAGTATACTGACTCCGAGCCGACCAGTCCTTGTTTAGCCCCTTAATGCCGAGCGCCAGACAGGGTAACAACAAGTACCATCTTTCAACGTCTTTTTGTATGACGCGGCCGGGGATCAAACCCCGGACCTTCCGCTCTCCGGGCGGACGCTCTACCACTAGACCACGGGGGCGGTCCTATTGATTTAAGTGTTTACTTAAGCAACATTCCCAGTATCTTGAACATACGAAATATGCTACTGCGAGGGGAGGGCGGGTTGTGGTGGTGCGCTTGTTGGTGTGTTCGTTGTTCGGGATGTATTTGTATTTGTGTCTTCATACATACCTCTGTGTGTTTAATATGTGTACCTTTTTCAAAGTTTGCGCTTGAAGGAATAGGTCCATCAACATCCACGTCCACATTTGCCTTCCTCTTCTTTGTATCTGGCAAAGGTGTCCCTCCTAGCTCTTTATCTAGCCAGGTAGTCTCCCCTTGCTCGTTATGTAGACAGGTTGTCTCCCCTTGCTCTCTTTCTGCTTCAGTCCGGGGACAGATGCCATCTATACCTGTGAGCAGAGTGTTTTTGTTGGAAATGGTTCTGACAGAACGCCTCCCTCATAACTACTGCATAATCTTAATCAAACTGTTTATGATGAATGTGGGGGCACGGGTGGCCCAGTCGTCTAAGGCGCCGAGATTCGCTGTGCAGAGTTGCGTCCCTTGGGCACGCCAGAAACCTATGATTGTGGGTTCGAATCCCGGTTCGCCCCAATTATGTTTCTAGGTTTGTCAGCACCATACCCGTGCTCGGGGGTTTCACCGAAGTGGTAAACGTCTGAGACCTGCATCACTTCGGGCTTTCCTCCCACATTAAGCTGACACGCCGCGATATAACTGGAATACTGTTAAAAAAACTCACTCACTCACTCACATTCATGATGAATGTATTGTCTTTATCCCCAAGGCAAGCATGTTCAGACAACATATGTACATCCACAAGACTAAATTATAAGACTTTCCAATAGTCAACTTTCCCAATATGTCGAGCAATACTCCAGCAGCTCCAGCCCTTGTTGTCTACATTTCAAGGTCAAATCGAGTATGCTCTTTCTACGAAGATTTCAAACAGCATCATACAACTCTGGCTACGAAGTTGTTTGATCCAGGTTACAACATTCAGTGCATTAGGAAAAGCGGTCAAAGGCATCGGTTGTGCTCTCCTGGGTAATCTGTTTCTTTTGATATATGAATCGAAATATCCGCTGAGAATAGCAAAGTCAAAACAAGGGAATTTGTTCAAACACTAGTAGTTAAAGTTAAGCTGATATCCTTCAATAACGGTCAAATAGCCAATTCTCTTCCACTAATTTAATTACTTAAACTACATGCTGAAGATTACATAGATTTCATACGTTTAATGCCTTAAAGTTGTTGATTAAGGTTGTGACATTCATTGCATCAGGGAAAGCTTTCAAAGTATTTTATGGTAGACATGTGGAGGACATTTCCAAAGTGGACGCATCAGTGACAAAAATGACGTCTGATGCAATTCCTTATTTTGACTAGTACCATATACATGCGAATTTGCGTGTCCTTGATGACAGATAAACTTTAAATAGATCATATATGATATGTTCCAGGAACGTAGTACCTTTTCATACAGATAATAGGAAAATTCTTTTTAATAAGGTTTATACCACCTAACATTTTTGCAAATTTCACTTCGCCATTTCTAGGTTTTATTCTGGGTTAAGAAGTACATCGTGATTGATACGTGATTGTGTTATCGAACTTATCACACTTTCCTGGTGAGTGAGTGAATTCGGTTTTACGCCGCTTTTAGCAATATTCAAGCAATATCACGGCGGGGGACGCCAGAAATGGGTTTCACACATTGTACCCATATGGGGAATCGAACCCGGGTCTTCGGCGTGAAGAGCGAACGCTTTAACCACTAGGCTACCCGACCGCCCCTACTTTCCTGGAGATGTTGGTAGAGTTCTTAATTTCCATAACAAGGCTGTCGACCAACAAAGGTCATGCCAACGTGCAAGAATAGCTCTTTTAGGTATTTGGGAGTTTACAAAACTGCATGGGATCCTAACACTGTGAGTATTGCAACTTACCAAAGCAGTATCTCTCCGAACAACCGTCCATCTTCACAAGGTAGTACACATAGAAGTGTCCACAGTTCTTCACCTGGATTATCACACGCTTCATGCAAGAGTCGTTGTAGCCGCTGACGCACACGGATCTATGCACAACGCCGTCACGGACGGATGGGTGTGTCCCTGTAACAGATGACGTGATACATGGCGGAAGCTTATTGTGTTATGAATAACACAACCTAATTTTACCTTGTCGTTTCTTGTTTTACGTCGAGTCAGCAATGTACAAGCAGTATCGCATCAGTGTATCAATATCGGGTCCGGGACAGACAAGCCAGTGGTTGATAAGAACTTCCCAGAGGCGAGACGGATAACATACAACCAGGAAAGTCACATAACCTGATCTCATCTACATGCGTGAATCCCACGACAAGTATAGGCTACTTGTGATCTATTCTGCCTGCTCAATCGGATAGCACGCTATATTATCGCGGTAGTTCATTTATGTCAATCACTGGATTGTCTGGTCCAGGCTCGATTATTTACAGACCGCCGTCATATAGCTGGAATATTGCTGAGTGCGGCGTTAAACAACAAACCAAACCAAAAATCAAAAAGGCTTTGTAGACCTCAGTGCTGAAGAATCATGTTTCATAAATCACACAACATACCATTCAGCCAGCCGGGGTAGTTGGCGCCGCAGCTGTTGATGTCCACGTGCGATGTTGGCATCTCCAGAGCTCCATGATAGTTGACCACCTTGTACCAGTTCTCGGTGATGTAGCGGTCACACTCCACTGGCTGATAGGGACATTTGGGACTGCGACCTCCCTTGTCGTAGATGTACTTGTGGTCGGTGCAGGGGTCGGGAGTTGCAGCTGATGGAAATGAATACATCTCAATATCGATCTGTTACATGGGCATGGCATGCATGGCTAGGGTAGGGTTGTGGTTAACGTTTCTTTATATCTGTCGGATTTAAGCCCAAACCACCTTCATTGGTTTGGTTGCATTGCCAAAAGTCGATTACCGTTTCCTATTATGGTGTATTTGTGACATGTTTGGCAGGTATTTATGATGTTTGGCAGGTTTTGGTGATATGTTTGGCAGGTTTTGGTGACATGTTTGGCAGGTATTGGTGACATGTTTGGCAGGTATTGATGACATGTTTGGCAGGTATTGGTGACAAGTTTGGCAGGTTTTGGTGACATGTTTGGCAGGTTTTGGTGACATGTTTGGCAGGTATTGGTGACATGTTTGGCAGGTATTGGTGACATGTTTGGCAGGTATTGGTGACATGTTTGGCAGGTTTTGGTGACATGTTTGGCAGGTTTTGGTGACATTATAGTTGGATATTAATGACGTTATTACACAACGAATCCATTTCAAGATGTAGATGACAAGTCATGTTTGGTTTGCTGTTTAGCCGCTCTCAGCAATATTCCACGTATATGGCGGAGGTCTGTAAATAATCTGGAACAGACAATCCAGTGATTGACCATCATGAGCATCGATCTACGAAGTTGGGATACGATGACATGCATCAAGCAAGTCAGCGAGTCTGACCAAACGATCCCATTGGTCGGATTAAGCACCTTATACAAATTAGCCATGATTTGATCGTCATTCATGCGAGAGTGAGGCTGGAGATGGGAGTAAGTGAGTGAGTTGGGTTTAACGCCGCTTTTAACAGTATTCCAGTTACATCACGGCGTGTCAGCTTAATGTGGGAGAATCCGAAGTGATGCAGGTCTCAGACGTTTACCACTTCGATGAAACCCACGAGCACGGGTATTTTGCTAACAAACCTAGAAACCTAATCGGGGCGAACCGGGATTCGAACCCACAATCATAGGTTTCTGGCGTGCCCAAGGGACGCAACTCTGCACAGCGATTAGCGGCGCATTAGACGACTGGGCCACCCGTGCCCTCTGGAGAAGGGAAGGTGTATAGAATGAACAAACAAACGTCGCTCACCTGTAACTTTTACTATCAAAGCGAAAAATGAAAAATAGAAAATGGATGCTAACAACCGAGTTTACTCACCTGTGAGTGGCGTCATCATGACAAGAGTGACAATGAGTTTCGTTGCCATGTTGATTGCAAAAGCGTACCACCCCATCATGGGGGGATCTGTATGACGCAAACACAACAACTCCCTTCACGTCGCACAGCATCAGATCACGACGCCCTGTCATGCTGGTGACTCTCAACAAAGGTGTTTGGTAAACTGCCAGAGAAGACATGTATCAAATTACTCAAACAGCCAATTCGTAACCAACCTATTACACGAGGCATACATTATGACATGGTTGGGTGCAGAAAAGGGAACACGTATCAACATCGTACCTAGACATACGGCTGAAGTCGTCAGGAAAATTGCTTTATCAAGTTTGTTGTTTTGTAATAGAATTCAGCATTATTAACAGTTCCTTCGTAACAGCTTGAAGATATAACCATTATATATCTGTTGAACATTCTCTGTTTATTTACGGACCGCCGTAATATAGCTGTAATATTGCTGAGTACGGCGTTAAACAACAAACAAACAAACATTCTCGGTTACCAACACGACGCTAAACGGGGTGTAGCCGGAGTGGATGGCGATACAGATTCACCACAGGAACATTGGTGAAAGTATTTTTTTTATTTTAAACATATACTATTCACAATAGTAAAACTTAGAACACCATCTCCTTAATATTTACATCATCCCATTACAGTATTGCGAATAGGCAGAGGTAGAGAAGCAGAATAGAATATATATTGTTAGACGTATATAATTACAAAGTATGGTCTATTTGTGTTGGATAGAAATCAATTGACCAGCATTCGAGTTTTAGTCATGCCATACAAAACTAATTTAATATCCAACGGAGGCTTGTCCACAACTATGTTTCACAAACTCGTCAACAACGCGCCTGCCTCCGTGGTCTAGTGGTAGAGCATCCGCCCGGAGAGCGGAAGGTCCGGGGTTCGATCCCCGGCCGCGTCATACCAAAAGACGTTGAAAGATGGTACTTGTTGTTACCCTGTCTGACGCTCGGCATTAGGGGCTAAAACAAGGACTGGTCGGCTCGGAGTCAGTATACTGTGTTTGAGTGATGTATTTATGTTAAACTGCGGCATCTCAGCGGGCTAGGACTATTAAATCGGCATTAGTCCGCACTAGTACACTATATAAGTGCACTAATGTTGAACGTGACGTGAAACCCCAGTTCACCTCGTCTGTTAACAGATCATACTGTTGACATTAAAACAAGTTTTCTCATGGCCACCACAGTAACTCTTATCTCCAATAATGCTCATTCTGTTCTAATCATAATTTAATTGGCTGGTATGGTATTGGTATGAACTGTATTTAATTTCTTTTACATAAAAAAAAACATTTTTAGGCGCATTCGAATTATCCATTTTAAGTGTTGCTCAAGACTTTGATAAAGATGGAGAGCTTTTTTAATGTAAACTAAATTTAACATTTGAAACCTCATGCTGCGCATTCGGTTCTAAATTCAATTAAGCGCAGTTGAATATACAGGATGTGTGTGCCTATTCTACTTTGAAATCCACACATTTGATACGTCAGTCACACGTTGTCTCTCAACCAGGAAGTGCCAGGTTCGAAAATACTCTACTTTGACTTGTGTTGATTAGCAACCAGATGTCGCGCTTTCCCCGCTTCCTGGTAACGTAAGATACCCATTGATTGATCACTCGTCAAAATATTAAATCAGATTTGCATCTCTTCCCCTTAGTGGACACGCGTTCACATTGAATCACAGACAACCTCGTCTTAATACGAACCGGGAACCATGGACAAACTCAAACGCAGCTTCTCCAGTCCTTTCCTTCGTGGAACAAAAATCAGACAAAGTCGGACGATTCAAGCAGAACAAAAGGTATCAGTGTGAACATTTTTTACCAGTTTTGGTTCAATGATCTTTTTACTTGTCAGTGTATGTACATGACATTATAGGGGCATGTTTGGCCCAGTCGTCTAAGGCGCCGCAATTCGCTGTGCAGACTTGCGTCCCTTCGGCACGCCAGAAACCTATGATTATGGGTTCGAATCCCGGTTCGACCCGATAATGTTTCTAGGTTTGTCAGCACCATGCCCGTGCTCGTGGGTTTCACCGAGGTGGTAAACGCCTTAGGCCTGCATCGCTTAGCGCTTTACTCCCACATTAAGCTGACACGACGCGATATAACTGGAATAATGTTACAAAGGGCGTTAAACACAAATCACTCACTCACTTTGTCTGGATACCTCTGAAACGTTCTTCCTGTTGATATCCGGCACTAAGATATTTTTTAAAATCCCCAAATCTTGACCCGTGTATTAGAAATGTCAATATTTCTACTGTCAGTTAAATGGATTGACTGAATTCAGTCGGACCGCCTCCGTGGTCTAGTGGTAGAGCGTCCGCCCGGAGAGCGGAAGGTTCGGGGTTCGATCCCCAGCCGCGTCATACCAAAAGACGTTAAAAGATGGCGCTCGTCATTAAGGGGCTAAAACAAGCTCGGCTCGGAGTCAGTATACTTTGTCTGAGTGGGGCATTCATGTTTAACTGCGGCATGGTATCTCAGTGTGCTAGCACCATAAATCGGCATCAGTCCGGACTAGTACAAGCAGCCACACACATACACGTGCATGCACGTCGCTATATAAGTGCAATAATCTTGGACGCGACGTTAAACCCCATTTCACCTCACCTCACCTGAATTCAGTCCTGAAAGAAGTAGCAACAAAGTTACTAGCTTCATTAAAAGAAGGATACATATTCATTAACACCTCTGAGAAAGTCACGTCCCACGTTACATTAATCCGACGTAAGGAAGGCCTCAAAGTGAAAATTTCTCTCATAAATCTTGTGACTGCGGGGTGCTGTCCACGCTATTGATTTGTCAATTCTGCTGTCTTCATAATTTTAATAAGGCCAAAATGGCACTGTTAATTTCAGAGAAGCTGAGACCTTACCAACTAGGAAATCCAAGGCCTGTCTTAAAGAAGGCCAGAAGGTATCAAAATTCTATTGTTGCAAAACAACATCCACATGTCCCATATTAATTGTTTGATGGGCATTACTTTGAAGTTGACACAATTTATGAATAACAATTTTTTTTTATTACTGTAATGACGATGTTTCGGTATAGATTCTTATCCGTTGTCAAGCATGGCTGAATAATGAGTGAGTGAGTGAGTTGGGTTTAACGCCGCTTTTAACAGTATTCCAGTCATATCGCGGCGTGTCAGCTTAATGTGGGAGGAAAGCCCGAAGTGATGCAGGTCTCAGACGTTTACCACTTCGGTGAAACCCAAGAGCACGGGTATGGTGCTGACAAACCTAGAAACATAATCGGGGCGAACCGGGATTCGAACCCACAATCATCGGTTTCTGGCGTGCCGAAGGGACGCAACTCTGCACAGCGAATCTCGGCGCCTTAGACGACTGGGCCACCCGTGCCCCCGGCTGAATAATGAACATGGTACAGAATATATATAGTAGGTGGAGGGAGATTAACATGAGTAGGTTAAGTGATGACAACAGAAGGATTATACTGTAGCAACATGATGGACAGAGAACAGATGATGAAGAAGCCAATACGACAGGAAGCCAATTCAACAGGATAAGTACACATTGGTGGGGTGATAATAACTTAATGAGTTATACAATACACGGATACAATAATTACAGACGTCTTGTAAGATTCGCAAACTGGGTGATGCATTGCCTTATCAACTCCAAGCGACGGCAAAGGATTAATACCATTCATGGTTGAAAAAATTTAATGTTGATGGTGTGAAATACATTTTGGTATCCATGACAACAGGATGGAAGTTATATATATCTTGTCATATACGGAAAACTGTTAGGGGTCAATCTGATTACAAATACTGTATTGTAACTTGTTGTCAAGATGTCTGGAGAATCTCTTGTGGACTATCCTGACGACAGGAGCTTGTCCCCCGAATTCCTGGACGCTACATTATCTCTGGACCAACAATTGCCACTCCATCCTGGTGTGAATGCCTCGCGGGATGTCCTGAGGATTGCTATACCTTGGAGACTGAATTTTGCTGTGGTAGGTTATCATACAATGTCATCAATCATAGTGTTACATCAAGGGTAAATAATAATAAGGCAATTATTTCGCATGAAAACACATTTGTCGATTCTGAAGTAAAGCTTGTAAACAAATATCAGAAAACTGAGGGTTTAACCGATAGTTTACACTTGGATGAAGTTTGAAAATCTGCTATAAACTTGTAAACAGTTGTATGTATGTATGAATTACTATTTGTTGCAACACTTACAATTTCATTAGGGGGCACGGGTGTCCCTGTCGTCTAAGGCGCCGCGATTCGCTGTGCAGAGTTGCGTCCCTTGGACACGCTAGAAACCTATGATTGTGGGTTCGAATCCCGGTTCGCCCCGATTATGTTTCTAGGTGTCAGCACCATACCCGTACTCGTGGGTTTCACCGAAGTGGTAAATGTCTGAGACCTGCATCACTTCGGGCTTTCCTCCCACATTAAGCTGACACGCCTTGATATGACTGGAATACTGTTAAAAGCGGCGTTTAACCCAACTCACTCACTCACTTACAATTTCATTAAGAACTTAGCTTAGATCATAACCTTTGGTGTTAACGTATACGTGTAAGTATTGTCCGATGTTGTCCATTGTTTTAAATGGTTGTTAATAACCTGTTAACAAAGATATAAAAAAGAGATGGGTCCGTCGCCTTTCATACTGGACGAGTCTATTTTGATATGGAGGGTGTGAGGTTAACTTTGTTGTAGTGACGATGAACTGATGTGTTCAGCATACATAATGATTACTTTACACAGAAACAAGGTTAGATTGGTATCATCCAAACCAGCGCAGTGTGTGCACTCATTGTGTGTAGTCGGTATCTATAGGGATACAGATATGTCTATCTGTGACATAAACTCTAAGAGAGGATCACCTAAATAGCGAATCTCACCCTCAACGAGAGTTCATAAAAGTGAAGGGGCGGTCGGGTAGCCTAGTGGTTAAAGCGTTCGCTCGTCACGCCGAAGACCAAGGTTCGATTCCCGACATGGGTACAATGTGTGAGGCCTATCTGTGGTGTCCCCCCGCCGTGATATTGCTGGAATATTGCTAAAAGCGGCGTAAAACCATACTCACTCACTCACTCATAAAAGTGTAAATCTCCGAGGCTTGCCGACGTTTTCGGGTGAGATTTTATTTATCATCCAACATCAATCTTCCAACTTTTTCAGTCTGTAGACAGTAATAAGCAGTGTCTTAAGTGTAAAAAGTACTGCTAACAGCTTCAGTAGCAGATTAATTATTGATGTCATTTGATTGTAACGTCATGGTAACAATGACGTCACCATAGTCTGCAAAGCATTGTGATGCAATTTCATTGCAGCGATATATATACAATGTAGATATCGCTTGAACTCACCCAAGCAATATCACCTGTGGGAGCCAGTTTGGGATGATAAATAAGGAATAAAGGCTGTTCAATGCCCAATATCATATATTTTCAAAATGGCACATAGCAACAGCAAAAAAAGAAGTTTTTGTACCAATACGAAAACGGGGGTCGTAACCAAATCCTGATAACGGGTGTCTTCAAATCCCTTGCATTGATATACCTGACGTGTTGATTGCATTCATGATTGACACTGAGTACATAAGAAACTCGTGCAGCTTCATGGAGAACAACTTCTGGTTTCTTGCACTTTGGATGTTTCGGTTCCAGCTTGAGAACGGTGTAAGAATCTCCATCGAAAGGTCGCTAATTCAATGAGCCAGAAGTCGTTGTATATAACGTTGTACGTTTTCTTGTTGCTCTACCTACCTGTCTGAACGAGCGATCCCTCCCAGAGAGTCAGCAGAGATAACCATGTACCTGATACGTGTTTGTTGTTTAACGCTGCATTCAGCAACATCCCAGCTATATGAAGCGGTCTGTAAATGATCGAGTCGTGGGGTGGGCTATGTAGGCCACAGACGACTCAGTCCCCTAATATAAGGCGCCGCAATTCGCTGTGCAGACTTGCGTCTCTTTGGCACGCAAGAAACCTGAGATTGTGGGTTCTAACCCCGGTTCGCCACGATTAAATTTCTAGGTTTGTCATCACTATTCCCGTGCTCGTGGGTTTCCCCAAAGTGTCGGCGCGTTTCGGGATTCGAACCCACAATCATAGGTTTCTGGCGTGCCCAAGGGACGCAACTCTGCACAGCGAATCGCGGCGCAAAGAAGATAAGAGAATGAAGATCCACTTTACTTTGTCTCCATCGACGACACCTTTTATACCATCGGACGAGCCCACCTTGCCGAGAGTGTGGTTAAGAGAAGCAAATTTAAATGACTCCAGTGGTCGTTCGTGGTAATGTTCCAGCTATCGACAGAGGAGGTACAGATCCCCGCCTCATCATGGGTGTCCTGCAAGAGACTAGCGAAAATGACATGTACACCATTGACGTCAAGTCTGGTGTATTGAACAACAAGTACTCCAGGAATCAATTTGATGTTTTTTGCGACATCACTCTACACTATGGACGATATGTCAACTGACGATGCCATTATCCCTACAGTAGTTGTGCTAGAGAGTCCAAATGTGGGGATCAAGGTGTAATTACATGCAATTGTGCTGGCACCAAGAGGTGCCAAAGTAACAATCTTTAGAGCACGATTCGTGTGCAATTTAAGATGCCATTCAAGTCACTCCTGCACAAACAAAAACTTTTCACAAATGAAAACAAAGACTGTTGACATATGTATATTGTTGCTCTCTCTTACTCATATTAACAGAGCGATGTACAACAATATTTATCTTCAAAATATATCACACATAATAAGGTGTTATACCTTTTTAATGTGCGTAATGTTAGGCGAGGTGAAATTGGGTTTAACGTCGCATCCAAGATTATTGCACTTTTATAGCAACGTGCATTCACGTGTGTGTGTGGCTGCTTGTACTAGTCCGGATTGATGCCGATTTATAGTGCTAGATCACGGAGATACCATGCCGCAGTTTAACATGAATGCCCCACTCAGACACAGTATACTGACTCCGAGCCGACCATTCCTTGTTTTAGCCCCTTAATGCCGAGCGCCAGACAGGATAACAACAAGTACCATCTTTTAACGTCTTTTGGTATGACGTGGCCGGGGATCGAACCCCGAACCTTCCGCTCTCCGGACGCTCTACCACTAGACCACAGAGGCGGTCCAGTATGTTAGTGTACAATCAGTTATTATATATTATACCTGACAATTATCAGATATTATATATATAATACCAATAATTATAGGTTATTATGTATTATACATAATAACCAATTCGTGTTAACTGTTACGCATACTTTATTCCGACACATTATGCTTGCCGGTCAGTGTGAAATCAAGTACAATTGTTTTACGTGTTTTTAGTATGACGCGACAAGGTGCCCAAACTACCAAACGTCCGCTCTCCTACACAACGCTCTGTCCACAACATCATGGAGCCGATCTAACCGTATTAAATCTAATAGAGAATAATACTTAAAAGTTTCACAGACAGGAAGTTGTGCAAACATTCAACAGAGATTTGACCCCTGTACACATTTCCCTCACTGGAGCTAATTTGTGTTTAAAGTTGTGAATGCGTCTCCCTGCTGTCAAATGTCAACTGTAATGAGCGGCGGAAATTTCCGCCCTGAGCACGGAGGAGTGTTGGAATCTCTGAACAATGTTTCTTTTTGCCAAGGCTCGGTGGCCTGTCGTTTTCTGTCCATACACTGCTGAAACCGTTACCGACCGTCGTTCACTATAGAGTAGGCCTATCCGTTATATTACAATACCTCATGGAGCAATTATAGTTGTCGTCTATTACACGTGTAACGGTATTATTATGGGTAAAGTCCGAAATTCTGCATATCTCGAACCTTTACCACTTTGGTGAAACCCAAAACATGGGTTGGCGTTGACCTCAGTGATTCCCCTCTCTTGAAGTGAAAGAAGCGTTTGTAAAATATATTTGCAACCTCAGCATAATTCCCCTATTCTCGAGCCGGTCACTCAAGATAGCATTCGTTGAGTTCTGAGTCCTAAACTATAAGCTTAACTCTCAACTTCATTCTACACGGGAGGGCTTTGTGCAAAACGTACATTTTTCGCATGACGTGTTTCGCATTAAAATCATTTCGTCATAAAGTCTCACTGGTAACATTTCTAAGTAATGAAGGTTTATCTCTGAATGGAAATACAGAAGGATCCTCATTTGTGTCCTTAGCTTTGTCCAGCTGATTATGAGAAAGAACGAGATGTGACCCCGGTACAGATTTCCGTTACCAGGATCAATTTGAGCTGAGTATCGTTGTCAGAGTAATGAATGGTCCCTGCTGCTAAATGTCAACGGTAATGAATTTATGACATCGGCGTTTAGCTCTTCACGGGGTTACTATCCGCAGTTCTAAACGTCCGATAGATATCGCGTCCTGTGAAATAGCGCGTTCTTCATGCGACCACCTGAACGCGCTTTTATCAGATCCATAGTCACCGGAGAGCTGTTACGTGTTCGGTTGGAGGGGATTTTTCCCCACGAGCATCCCTCAAGCGATGAGGAACGAGATAGCCGCCCGCTCAGGTTTCTGAAAGACATCAGCCTTAAGCTGTTCCGGGTGACGAGAGGAGGAATCTTACAAGTGCGTACCTTAACAGAACAATGTGTAACGTTGCATGAGAGTGGGCTAGCAGTTGTGTCACTCACAGATAGCCTGAACAGACGCATATGCCAGTCAGCTACCAGCAACTCGGAGATAAAGTGTTCATGCAACATATGTCAGTGAGATACCAGCTGTGTCATGGAACACATCAACTCGGAGATAAAGAGTTGAGACAACACATATGTCAGTGAGATACCAGCTGTGTCATTGAACACATCAACTCGGAGATAAAGAGTTGAGACAACACATATTTCAGTGAGATACCAGCTGTGTCATGGAACACATCAACTCGGAGATAAAGAGTTGAGACAACACATATTTCAGTGAGATACCAGCTGTGTCATTAAACATATCATCTCGGAGATAAAGAGTTGAGACAACACATGTCAGTGAGATACCAGCTGTGTCATTGAACACATCATCTCGGGGATAAAGAGTTGAGACAACACATATCTCAGTGAGATACCAGCAGTGTATATGAACACATCATCTCGGAGATAAAGAGTTGAGACAACACATATCAGTGAGATACCAGCTGTGTCACTGAACAACCATAAGTCTTTGAGAAAAACAGAACTCTGACTGTTGAGGTTGATGGATAACAAAACCAGAAAGTTGCGAGTTCACGAAAAACTGAGGCGGACGTCTTCGGAGTACCTGTACGTCCCCGACTGTAGCTATGATCCGTACAGTGATGAGATTGAGGTACGTATGACCTATGCCTATATACCTGCTTCTCTGGCCACACTGTAGCCTATTTAATAACACTGTAGCCATCCTTACCACACTGTAGCCTCCCTAACCACATTGTAGCCTACCTAACCACATTGTAGCCTATCTAACCACATTGTAGCCTATCTAACTACACTGTAGCCTCCCTAACCACACTGTAGCCTCCCTAACCACACTGTAGCCTCCCTAACCACACTGGAGCCTCCCTAACCACACTGTAGCCTCTCTAACCACACTGTAGCCTATCTAACCACACTGTAGCCTCCCTAACCACACTGTAGCTTCCCTAACCACACTGTAGCCTCCCTAACCACACTGGAGCCTCCCTAACCACACTGTAGCCTCCCTAACCACACTGGAGCCTCCCTAACCACACTGTAGCCTCTCTAACCACACTGTAGCCTATCTAACCACACTGTAGCCTCCCTAACCACACTGTAGCCTCCCTAACCACACTGGAGCCTCCCTAACCACACTGTAGCCTCCCTAACCACACTGTAGCCTCCCTAACCACACTGTAGCCTCCCTAACCACACTGTAGCCTCCCTAACCACACTGGAGCCTCCCTAACGACACTGTAGCCTCCCTAACCACACTGGAGCCTCCCTAACCACATTGTAGCCTCCCTAACCACACTGTAGCCTCCCTAACCACATTGTAGCC
Source organism: Haliotis rufescens (assembly GCF_023055435.1). Taxonomy (NCBI): domain Eukaryota; kingdom Metazoa; phylum Mollusca; class Gastropoda; order Lepetellida; family Haliotidae; genus Haliotis; species Haliotis rufescens. Next base: position 30,055,680 of record NW_025963835.1, on the reverse strand, counting down.
TCCCTAACCACATTGTAGCCTCCCTAACCACACTGTAGCCTCCCTAACCACACTGTAGCCTATTTAATAACACTGTAGCCATCCTTACCACACTGTAGCCTCCCTAACCACACTGTAGCCTCCCTAACCACACTGGAGCCTCCCTAACCACACTGGAGCCTCCCTAACCACATTGTAGCCTCCCTAACCACACTGTAGCCTCCCTAACCACATTGTAGCCTCCCTAACCACATTGTAGCCTCCCTAACCACACTGTAGCCTCCCTAACCACATTGTAGCCTCCCTAACCACACTGGAGCCTCCCTAACCACACTGTAGCCTCCCTAACCACACTGTAGCCTCCCTAACCACATTGTAGCCTCCCTAACCACACTGTAGCCTCTCTAACCACACTGGAGCCTCCCTAACGACACTGTAGCCTCCCTAACCACACTGTAGCCTATCTAACCACACTGTAGTCTCCCTAACCAAACTGTTGTCTCTCTAACCACACTGTAGCCTCCCTAACCACACTGTATCCTATCTAACCACACTGTAGCCTCCCTAACCAAACTGTTGTCTCCCTAACCACATTGTAGCCTCCCTAACCACACTGTAGCCTCTCTAACCACACTGGAGCCTCCCTAACGACACTGTAGCCTCCCTAACCACACTGTAGCCTCCCTAACCACACTGTAGCCTATCTAACCACACTGTAGTCTCCCTAACCAAACTGTTGTCTCTCTAACCACACTGTAGCCTCCCTAACCACACTGTATCCTATCTAACCACACTGTAGCCTCCCTAACCAAACTGTTGTCTCCCTAACCACATTGTAGCCTCCCTAACCACACTGTAGCCTCTCTAACCACACTGGAGCCTCCCTAACGACACTGTAGCCTCCCTAACCACATTGTAGCCTCCCTAACCACATTGTAGCCTATCTAACCACATTGTAGCCTATCTAACCACACTGTAGCCTATCTAACCACATTGTAGCCTCCCTAACCATACTGTAGTCTCCCTAACCACACTGTAGCCTCCCTAACCACACTGTATCCTATCTAACCACACTGTAGCCTCCCTAACCACACTGTAGCCTCCCTAACCACACTGTAGCCTATCTAACCACATTGTAGCCTATCTAACCACATTGTAGCCTCCCTAACCACACTGGAGCCTCCCTAACCCACTGTAGCCTATCTAACCATACTGTAGCCTCTCTAATCACATTGTAGCCTATCTAACCACACTGTAGCCTCCCTAACCACACTGTAGCCTCACTAACCAAACTGTTGTCTCTCTAACCATACTGTAGCCTCTCTAACCACATTGTAGCCTATCTAACCACACTGTAGTCTCCCTAACCACACTGTATCCTATCTAACCACACTGTAGCCTCCCTAACCAAACTGTTGTCTCCCTAACCACATTGTAGCCTCCCTAACCACACTGTAGCCTCTCTAACCACACTGGAGCCTCCCTAACGACACTGTAGCCTCCCTAACCACATTGTAGCCTCCCTAACCATACTGTAGTCTCCCTAACCACACTGTAGCCTCCCTAACCACACTGTATCCTATCTAACCACACTGTAGCCTCCCTAACCAAACTGTTGTCTCTCTAACCATACTGTAGCCTCTCTAACCACATTGTAGCCTATCTAACCACATTGTAGCCTCCCTAACCACACTGGAGCCTCCCTAACCCACTGTAGCCTATCTAACCATACTGTAGCCTCTCTAATCACATTGTAGCCTATCTAACCACACTGTAGCCTCCCTAACCACACTGTAGCCTCACTAACCAAACTGTTGTCTCTCTAACCATACTGTAGCCTCTCTAACCACATTGTAGCCTATCTAACCACACTGTAGCCTCCCTAACCACACTGTAGCCTCACTAACCATACTGTTGCCTCACTAACCATACTGTAGCCTCCCTTACCACACTTTAGCCTATCTAACCACAATGTACTTCTCTAATCACAATGTGTCGTCTCTTCCCATACATAACTGTGACCATCAAACATTTTCATACAACAATATCTTTTTATATTTTTCTTCACAATTTATCAGCGGCTTTCAAACTAAGATGGGACTCATCTCCATCAGTGTTCTAGATGCTGCCTAGTTGATGTAGCTACACCGTTTAATGACTACAGGTCACAACACCCTCAACTGGGTGATGGTTACATGTGATATGTGTAATTCTATCATAATCACTGTTACGACTGCCACACCTGCAAACGAGCTAACGTTCTGCTTCGGCAGATTTTAGCAAAGCCACCTACAGTGGAGGAATATCTGTATTACATGATCGGGCATATGAAGCCCTTGCTTACTTACTATTGGAGATTTAACGTGCGCTTTCCGACATTATGCATATTTCGCATATGAAACCCAGAAGCTGTTTCCTTAAATGTGACGTTGTCATTTTACGGTGTCACCCCACTTTCCCAACATTGGTAGGGGTATAAACAACATCGGGGGTTTAACGTCGCGTCCAAGATTATTGCACTTATATAGCGACGTGCATGTATGTGTGTGTGTGTGTGTGGCTGCTTGTGGCTGCTAGTGCTAGCTCACTGAGATACCATGCCACAGTTTAACATGAATACCCCACTCAGACACAGTTTACTGACTCCGAGCCGACCACTCCTTGTTTTAGCCCCTTAATGCCGAGCGCCAGACAGGGTAACAACAAGTACAATCTTTTAACGTCTTTTGGTATGACGCGGCCGGGGATCGAACCCCAGACCTTCCGCTCTCCGGAAGGACGCTCTACCACTAGGCCACGGAGGCAGTCAGAGATTGATATGAAAGACAGTGAGAGAGTGAACTCCAAGTGAAGGGTGGACTGATCTCACTGTCAGCCACCCCTAACAGTGGAATACCCCAGTTAATCCTTCTATTGTTTCACGCCTGGTTGAAAATGTTGTTTTAACAAATGGTGGGAAAGTGGGGGTAGAGCCCTTTTACAAACTGCGCAATATTTATTCGACTATTTGAGGCACACTCTGTATGTTGACAACATGATCTTGAAGCACAGATCGACTTATGTGATAAATCGACACAAACATCTTCCACTTCGGAGTCAGTTGATGCTAACAGTATTTTCTGGTTTGGGATATAACTGGTTCACCCATAAGTGTCTATAACTGGTTCACAAACATATCTTGAAGTGGTCCACAGATATACTTGTTTAGCTGGTTCACATATGTATATCCTCTACTGGTTCACGCACGCACGCACGCACGCACGCACGCACGCATGCACGCACGCACGCACGTACGTACGTACGCACTTCTTGATGAATTAGCGACGTTGCGAAGTAGATTCTTACACCCTTCTTGCCTATGCAAGAAACCAGAAGTTGTTCTCCATGAAGTTGTACGCGTTCTAATGTAATCAATGCCAATCATGAACGACAATCAAACAGTTAGGTATACCAACAATGGCGATTTAAAGACACCTGTGATCAGTGTCTGGGTTACGACTTCTGTTTTCGCATTGGTAAAAGATCACACATCAGAAATATATTACACATATATAAACAAAGAATATTGTATAATTTTAGCAACGGGAAATGGTCACGAGCGGCTTCCGGGGTTCGGTGTAATCACATCACTATAATTTATTGAGAATATATTGTCTATTATTCCTCATACATGGCACAGTTGAAATCTAAAGAACGTCTCGCCGATTACAGGAATGTCACACAGAAATTGTGATTGATAAACACGGAGGACAAGTTACCATGCCGACAGAGAGCGCTTGTGTTCTATGGGTAACATCATCACTAATGGATGTTCCATGTATGGTCATGGCTACTCATGCCCACATGATTAAGCGAAGTACTGCCCCATCTATTGCGCTGACATATATTCAGCTTTCAGTCAAGGAAATGAGGTTAAATGGGGTTTAACGTCGTGTCCAAGATTATTGCACTTATATTGCGATTGTTGCGGTTGTGTTTGTGTGTGGCTCCTTGGACTAGTCCGGACTAATGCCGATTTTATAGTGCTAGTCCACTGAGATACTATGCCGCAGTTTAACATGTATACGCCACTCAAACACAGACTCCGAGCCGACCAGTCCTAGTTTTAGTCCCTTGATGAAAAGCGCCAGGATGGGTAACCACCATCCAACGTCTTTTGGCATGACGCGGCCGGGGATCGAACCCCGGACCTTCCGCTCTCCGGGCGAACGCTCTACCACTCGACCACGGAGACGGTCTCAGTCAAGGATATACACCATAGTGTTATTTGTTACCTCAGTGAAACAATTTTATATGTGACAACAGAAAAATTGATAATTTAATTTCTCGCAATACACATAGCGAATTATAATCATGTTGATCATTTGAATGCATATATGATGAATGCATTATATGCCAGCTTATTAAATTCTTTTGGAATATGTTTTCCTGTGGTCTATCAGCGAACAATACGGTAAACGCAATACAGCAATACAGCGTGGTGATAGAACAAATGGCAATAAGGCGTAGACCAATGAAGCAGGGGTCCATGATGCGTGTGACAATACCGTTTAGGACATAATAGTGAGTGAGTGAGTATGGTTTTACGCCGCTTTTAGCAATATTCCAGCAATATCACGGCGGGGGACGACAGAAATGGGCTTCACACATTGTACCCATGTCGGGAATCGAACCCGGGTCTTCGGCGTGACGAGCGAACGCTTTAACCACTAGGCTACCCGACCGCCCTTAGGACATAATAACACAGAACAATACAGTATGTGTCAATATAACGACAATATAGCATAGCCCGCGACAATATATGGGGCAATACAACGTAGGGCGAACAGTGTAGGGAAATACAGTATGGCGCAATTTAACAGAGCGAAATGACATAGGGTATCAGCAGTCTAGGGCAAACCAACATAGGATGTTGAGTATAAGGCAATATGGGTATCAGCAGTCTAGGGCAAACGAACATAGGATGTTGAGTATAATGCAATATGGGGGTAAGCAGTCTAGGGCAAACGAACATAGGATGTTGAGTATAAGGCAATATGGGGGTAAGCAGTCTAGGGCAAACCAACATAGGATGTTGAGTATAAGGCAATATGGGTGTAAGCAGTCTAGGGCAAACCAACATAGGATGTTGAGTATAAGGCAATATGGGTGTAAGCAGCCTAGGGCAAACCAACATAGGATGTTGAGTATAAGGCAATATGGGTGTAAGCAGCCTAGGGCAAACCAACATAGGATGTTGAGTATAAGGCAATATGGGGGTATGCAGCCTAGGGCAAACCAACATAGGATGTTGAGTATAAGGCAATATGGGGGTATGCAGCCTAGGGCAAACCAACATAGGATGTTGAGTATAAGGCAATATGGGGGTATGCAGCCTAGGGCAAACCAACATAGGATGTTGAGTATAAGGCAATATGGGGGTATGCAGCCTAGGGCAAACCAACATAGGATGTTGAGTATAAGGCAATATGGGTGTAAGCTGTCTAGGGCAAACCAACATAGGATGTTGAGTATAAGGCAATATGGGTGTAAGCTGTCTAGGGCAAACCAACATAGGATGTTGAGTATAAGGCAATATTGGGGTAAGCTGTCTAGGGCAAACCAACATAGGATGTTGAGTATAAGGCAATATGGGGGTATGCAGCCTAGGGCAAACCAACATAGGATGTTGAGTATAAGGCAATATGGGGGTATGCAGCCTAGGGCAAACCAACATAGGATGTTGAGTATAAGGCAATATGGGGGTATGCAGCCTAGGGCAAACCAACATAGGATGTTGAGTATAAGGCAATATGGGGGTATGCAGCCTAGGGCAAACCAACATAGGATGTTGAGTATAAGGCAATATGGGTGTAAGCTGTCTAGGGCAAACCAACATAGGATGTTGAGTATAAGGCAATATGGGTGTAAGCTGTCTAGGGCAAACCAACATAGGATGTTGAGTATAAGGCAATATGGGGGTAAGCAGTCTAGGGCAAACCAACATAGGATGTTGAGTATAAGGCAATATGGGGGTATGCAGCCTAGGGCAAACCAACATAGGATGTTGAGTATAAGGCAATATGGGGGTATGCAGCCTAGGGCAAACCAACATAGGATGTTGAGTATAAGGCATTATGGGTGTAAGCTGTCTAGGGCAAACCAACATAGGATGTTGAGTATAAGGCAATATGGGTGTAAGCAGTCTAGGGCAAACCAACATAGGATGTTGAGTATAAGGCAATATGGGGGTATGCAGCCTAGGGCAAACCAACATAGGATGTTGAGTATAAGGCAATATGGGGGTATGCAGCCTAGGGCAAACCAACATAGGATGTTGAGTATAAGGCAATATGGGGGTATGCAGCCTAGGGCAAACCAACATAGGATGTTGAGTATAAGGCAATATGGGTGTAAGCTGTCTAGGGCAAACCAACATAGGATGTTGAGTATAAGGCAATATGGGTGTAAGCAGTCTAGGGCAAACCAACATAGGATGTTGAGTATAAGGCAATATGGGGGTATGCAGTCTAGGGCAAACCAACATAGGATGTTGAGTATAAGGCAATATGGGGGTATGCAGTCTAGGGCAAACGAACATAGGTTGTTGAGTATAGGGCAATAAATAAAGCACAGGACGAAATATTATGGACATTATAACAGGGCGATGCGACATGGGGGTATGCAGCCTAGGGCAAACCAACATAGGTATTTAACATAGGTCATGGACATAGGACGTAATAGCCATACAGCCATAGCAATACAACAGAGGACATTACAATACAGGGGAACACGACATAAGGTCATGTTTCTTAGGACAAATACATCATACGGCTTTAGAACAGGAGGCAATGGAACATATGGCAATATGTGAGATAGCTGCATGACAAATCGCAAAGAACAATGAAGAACGAAGCGTGGTTTATTTCAGGATAAAAACATTGTTCTATCATGGCCATTTCTGGAGATTCGAACATGCGCTCGCAAATTCATGACGTCATATATTGGAAGACAATATTTTTGAGAGGGGAGTGTTAAGTGAGTTGTTCCCCATAGATGGGCTGGGCAACGCAAATAATCGCGATGGCCGAACGATCGCATCCAAAATCGTGAGAGACATAGCAACCGGTAAAGGTACAGGTAATCGACGTGAGGATTGTGAGAATATGCGGGAAATACCCACCTGTGCATAAAATGGACTTGTCCGACATTTCCGAGGTCGGATTCTATTCAGGGAGTCATCATTATTTTAAAAAGTGTAAATATTATTAAAGCTTGTACACTTTATTACCATCCTTAAAGAGGCTGTAGATAATGTTGAAATCTCATATAAGAAACAAACGACTCGTTGTCGTTTATCGCACAATAAAATACTGCAGGGAGAATAAACTATGATCTCAAACAGTGACTCATTACAGGTCACATGTTCAAAAACAGCTCGTGCAGATAAGATTAACTTAACACACGCACTGCTGCTTGCACTGCATTCAAGTAACAGGTTGTAATCAGGTTGTAATCACGTTAAATGAGAAATCGATGCAGAATCGGCAACAAGCTTCCTGCGTTGTCTGGTTGTCGCCTCCCAGACATACCTCTTCATTATCAGATCGGGAGAACCGGATATGACGTCGTTCTCACTTCGTGTTTTATATCAGTTATACTTTGTGCTAGGGCTCGTGACCGGAAGTCCCCGACCTTCATCACAGTACTAGTCACGAATCTCGCAGTTATATAAAACAAAACCTGCCCCCACCCCCTTCTCCAATTGCTGCAGATTTCCCCGGTATTTGTGTACACTAGTCTTCAAATTATAATTTGTTCAGAGAGACATTGACATGACGCATCCATTGGATATTTACTTTATAACGGGGCGGTCGGGTAGCCTACTGCTTAAAGATCCGGGTTCGATTCCCGACATGGGTACAATGTGTGAAGCCCATTTCTGGTGTCCCCTGTCGTGATGTTGCTGGAATATTGCTAAAAGCGGCGTAAAACTATACTCACTTACTTTATAACTGAGTGAATATTGATTTACGCCGCATTTGGCAATATTCCAGCAATATCACGGCGGATGACACCAGAAATGTTACTTTATGATAATGGTATTCATGCCATGGAATTTTATATAACATACATACATATTTGCTTAAGCGTTAACTGTGAGAAATCAGTTCTCAGTTCACTTTGATTTATAATTAATGGCGTGGTTTTACTTGTTCGCAATTTACCGCGGAGAATGCTATGAATTTTAATATTAGCATGGTGCAAAAACTAAAAGTCAACTTTTATTTGAGGTTTCTGAATTTTGCATTTAATAATTTATGTCACAGACTTCTTCGTCTGGGCTGAAAGATACTCCCTCCACCTGAAATCGGTAAAATGATCCTTGACGTATAATATGCTTACTGACACGCGACCTGAAGGTCATTGAACAATACCTGAAACCTGTAAGAATAACCACGTGACCTAAACACGTCACACTAGACTGGCTATTTTGCACACGACACAAGTGTGAATACTGTTTGTAAACACATCACGCAAGGTCAATAAGGATAGAAAAACCTAAAATTAGCACAATAATGTGTCCTTGTATGGGGAATAAGCGATTGGTATGAGAGATCGACTGGTACCTTTAAGACACCCACTAACGTGATGCTTCAAGATACACGCTTTTTGTCTCGAAACGTTAAAAGCCTTTGGCTTTTTTTTTGGAAACCTCTGAGGAGTTATTTTAAATACAAATAATAAGACAAACTTTTCGTTAATGATATGGAGGTGGGGTCTAGGGGTCGAATTTAAAAAAAATATATTTCAGAAAATACTGGATAAGATCATTTTGCCTGTTATATTACATTAACTATTGTTCACTTGCATACTGGAAGTCTTGACAAACATGTGTTGTGAAATAAATACCTCTGTCTTTCAGAGATAAACTACCGGCCAAAAGAAAGTATACGCTTCAACATTGTGTTTCCCAAAATAATGACAGACGCTATAACAACGTTCTAGGTTGAAAACAGTCTCCTAAAAAGTCTAAACTTAAGGTCCAAAAACACAGCTGTTTAGTATTGTAAACCACTGTTTTCCCACTGAACCACCTGGGCAGGTGATGAAGGGGGTTTCAGTCTTACGTGTCATGACTTCAGTTGCCTGCGTGCTGCACGTGGTCTTTCTCTCACCAACAGACCGAGACTACTATATTGTTTCACTATAAATGTTCCGAGTTGTTTTACTCTTTCTGGTATTTCTTGAATTTAGACTGTTCAGAAGTTACACAAAACACTCCCCCTAAACTACATCAACATCCAATAGACCAGTAAAGATCCGGGGTAGAATAGGTCTTCAACAACCCATGCTTGCCGTAAAAGGCGACTATGCTTGCGACTAACGGGATCAGGTGGTCAGGCTCGCTGACATGGTTGATGCATGTCATCGTATCCAAGTTGTGTGGATCGATGCTCATGATGTCAATCACTGGATTGTCTGGTCGAGATTCGATTATTTACAGACCGTCGTCATATAGCTGGAATATTGCTGAGTGCAGCGTTAAACAAAAAAACAAACAAACCATCGAATACCCATTTCTTGTTTGTTTTCATTAGTAGCCACTATCAAACATTCGTGTACGCTTGCTTTTCCCCGGACGCTTATAGTTGTATTGTTCTAAGCGGTGACCGTTAACACATTCTGTCTCTGAAAAATCTCTCTCCCCCCCCCCCCCCCCCCCAAAAAAAAAAACCCCCCAACCCCCCAACCCACCACCCCTACCCCAACCCCACCCCAAACAATATTCAGTGACTAATCTCATTGTAATAGCTGTTGCGAAAACAGACACATCGAGCCTTCTGTAAGTTGAATACAGCATGTTTACCGTCACACCTTATACATTTCTTTTGAACGCAGAATACTCCTTTAAGACGTATATCGATTTTTAAAGTACCACATGATATGGCATATGCAATACTATGCAGAGATTAAATAATATTACATAATGCTAGAATAATATGACTACAACACCACCAGCTGTCCCCGTGTGTGATATGGCTGATGAGGTCTGTTCATTGGCCTATGAAGCTTCAGCTGACATGTCAGGGATTATATATGGGACAAAGTCGGCTCTGTATAAACATCCATTAATGGCAGTTAGTTGTGTATCTTGTCATCGACAGTCTGTCATCAGATAGCTTCACTTGTATATCAAATGGTGACATTGATAAGGCGACAAGATGCCCAAAGAAGATATGTCACCATGTGTTGGTATGGACGAGCGTTCAAGGTGTTCTTAGTGTAGATTTAGTCTGCATCTATATATAACATGACATTTCCCCTATATTGTGACATGGTATGTCGGCAATGGTCGTGTACTGCACAAAATCAAACGAAGTTTTGTTTGTTTGTTGTTTAACGTCCCACTCAGGAATATTACAGCTATATGACGGCTGGTCTAATATAATGTTACATGTGTGTACAACACTGTACAACTGGGTGCCGTTGTACAAACCAGCCTTAGCGTTACGCCTGTCGTAATTCTATGTTAAGGTATAAGAGTTACGATCACCTTACCGTACAGCGGATCTAATACAACCAGGGGTGCGGCTAATGTTAAACGTGTGTACAATGTACAACTTATCATACGTTACTCTATACAACAATGTACAAGTTATCTAGTACCGCCAGGTGGGCAGCTAATGTTACATGTATGTACAATGTACAACTTATTTGATACAACCAGGTGTGCAGCTAATGTTACATTTATGTACAATGTACAACCTACCTAAAACAACCAGGTGTGCAGCTAATGTTACATGTATGTACAATGTACAACTTATCTAGTACAACCAGGTATGTGGCTAATGTTACATGTATGTACAATGTACAACTTATTTGGTACAACCAGGAATGTGGCTAATGTTACATGTATGTACAATGTACACCTTGTATTTAATACAAGGTGTGCGGCTTATGTTACCCGTATGTACAATATACAACTTATCTAATACAACCAGGTGTGTGGCTAATGTTAAACCTTTGTACAACAATGTACAACGGATCAAAAACCGCGATGTGTTTGATCTCTGCCAGTTGATGCACGAGACTACAACAATGTACAACGGATCTAGCACCGCGATGTGTTTGATCTCTGCCAGTTGATGCACGAGACTACAACGATGTACAACGGATCTAGTACCGCGATGTGTTTGATCTCTGCCAGTTGATGCACAAGACTACAACAATGTACAACGGATCTAGCACCGCGATGTGTTTGATCTCTGCCAGTTGATGCACGAGACTACAACAATGTACAACGGATCTAGCACCGCGATGTGTTTGATCTCTGCCAGTTGATGCACGAGACTACAACAATGTACAACGGATCTGGCACCGCGATGTGTTTGATCCCTGCCATTTGATGCACGAGACTACAACGATGTACAACGGATCTAGTACCGTGATGTGTTTGATCTCTGCCAGTTGATGCTCCAGACTACAACAATGTACAGCGGATCTAGTACCGCGACGTGTTTGATCTCTGCCAGTTGATGCATGAGACTACAACAATGTACAACGGATCTAGCACCGCGATGTGTTTGATCTCTGCCAGTTGATGCACGAGACTACAACAATGTACAACGGATCTAGCACCGCTATATGGTTGATCTCTGCCAGTTGATCCACGAGACTACAACAATGTACAACGGATCTAGCACCGCGATGTGTTTGATCTCTGCCAGTTGATGCTCCAGACTACAACAATGTACAACGGATCTAGTACCGCCAGGTGTTCCGGTGACACACTTACTGGTGTACATATGGCAGTAGATCATTTGCCAGTAGCTATCCCCGCGTTGTCGCTGCTACAGTTTCCACTGGGACTAAACATATTGGGTTTGAACTTTATCACTGATGCTGTACATCACATACGGTGATTCCTATCGCAACAGCCACGGTGCTGCCATCGCCATGTGCCGTTACTGACATCCCCCAGCCTGACACAACCGGGGAAATAGCTGCAGTACCTACGTCCAATGTCTGCCACATACTGTATTTTCTACATCGACACTGAAGACTATCTTCAGGTAAGCACTGTGTATGTCTCAAATATTGTATAATACAATGACAAATTTGTGAGAAAATCAATATATGTCATGTTAGCCAATTAACGGTACTTTTTAACAGTATTGTGAAGAGATGACGAATTTTAGCTGGCCACAGTACTATGAGCGGTGAAATTGACAGTCGCGAAACAATATTGTGAGTGTTGATACAGATTGTCATGGCATGGTACTGTGAATGCTAATATAGACCACCATGACACATTATTGTTAGCGTCGATGCATCTATACATGACACAAAACACAGTCGTCATCTAACAGACATTCACGGTATTGTGAGTGTTAATGCAGACAGTCATGACACGGTACTGTGAGCGTTGATGTAGACAGCCAGTTCACACAAGAACACTGCCATCTTTGATACAGACAGCTGCATCACGGAACTATGATCGTGGATGCAGATTGCCAGGATACGATATTGTGAGCTTTGATGCAGACATTCGTTGACAAAATGGGTTTGCGTTCAAGATTATTCCACCGACGGAGGCAGTCTAATGTTCATTGACGTCACAATAGTTATAACGTAGCGCATCATTGTTGAAACTAGGATTCCCCACATACGGCAAACCGTTGGAGATGCCAGAGGGTTTGAGTATTTGGGAATTCCGGTCAAGAATAAAGGCCTGTCCTTGTAAGACGCGACTAAATGGACCAGGTGGTCAGGCTCGGTGACTTGGCTGATTGCTTGTCACCGTATCCCAATTGACGTCATTAGAGTGAATGGTGCAGACACCAATATTTACAGGTCGGCGTTTGGCTAGAACATTTCTGTGGATTGTGTTATTGGATTAATCTCTATCTCAAAATGAAATAAAATTGAACTCATGTAAACAAGTCTAGCCTCTTTATGATGTCAGTAATCCCCTCTAATGTATACTAAAACAGGAAACGCACAGGTGAAACTATTTACATTTGTCGTCATTGTTTCAAATGATATTTTGAGCCGTGCGAAATATCTATGAATGTCGAACTTCACATGATGAAAGTCATAGTGTCTGTTGTCTAATCTGACTGACAAAAATGTCACACAAACGTTCACACACTGTGCTATGACAACGTTAACGTCAGTACCCGTCATGGCCACTATTGGCCTGTATCACAGCTGTGACATGCCTGGCCATTGGCTGAATGTGTGGCTGAATTTCGATCCTGTGGTATCCGTGCCCGTTCATCCTAAACGGACGCGTTTCGGGCGGAGGTTGACGTAGTCTGACACGGCGCTCGAGATCATCCCATAGATGTTCAATTGTATTGAATTCGGGCGATCTTGATGGCCATGGAAGCATAGTAATGTTCTGATTTTGTGGAAATCCATAGTGACACGTGCAATATGGGATCGATAGCGGGAAGCAGGTGACGTTGGAGAATTTAATTTCGGTAACGTAATGCAGTCAAATTGTCTTGCACGTGCACCAGGCTAGTTCTACGGGTGTAGGACATGACCGCCCACATCATAACGCTGCCATCTCTGAATGTTTCCACTTCGACAAAGGAACTTTTTCTACGTCAGTAGACTCTGGTTCGCCCATCTCGACGTTGCAATAAAATGCAAGATTTTTAATTAAGCCCGTGTGTTAAATTCCACGACGTCGTAGCATAGCACCTTCATACGACATTCGGGCTTGAACAACCAAACTCACGAAAACGATTACGTATTGATTGCACCGACACCCTACGCAGACCAGGTACATTGGAATGTGTCGCTGTAACGTAGACGGAAGACCCGGATCATCTTGTCATGAGCTGCAGTTCTATTCCTCGGTCTGCTAGATTTCTGGCGATCTCTTGTAGACCCATGTCTTTGGTGCCTGTCCCAAAGTGGACGTTACAATGACGGGCTACTGACGACTGAGACTCAACAGCCTCTATACGTCCGATGGCGTTATTTCGAGTTGCGGGGTCTGGTCGTGACATATCGAAAACTACTTAGTTCAAGCAACAGCAGACAGTTTACCGAAGGAATGCCACCCTTTTATGTCCAACACCCCTACCCTCCATATCCCCCGAAAACCACGTGCGGAATGCATGCAGATTATATTCCACGCTTATTTCGTGACAATTTCCGTTCCGCAAAATCCGTTTTAAATATCAACGAATTACCAAACGACGCGTTCCAATCATGAAACACTGTTAATTTTTATTTGTGAAATAAGGAACTTCATCAAACATATGACGCTAAATATGCAGAATTTTTATAAACAAATTCATCTGTGCGTTTCTTATTTGGGAGAGTATATTGGGGAAAATTAAGTACAATAATATTTTGTAACCAAGGTAACCAGAATTATATCCGGACAAATAATCCGCATCATGTTAATTATTTAGCTTATGAACGTTAATCAGATTAACTGTCGACTGTAATCTTTCAGCCGATCACGTGACCTATACACCTATTCTTCAATCTGTGGTCAGTTATTCCGATTTTGCAGCATTATGGTAGATTCGAGTCTGTGGCCGAGTTGTCTCCCTTCTCCACTGGCGCTGTTTGAATTGTGTCTGAACTGCTGTGAGACCCAAGTCGGTAACATCGTGGTGTCATCATAAGGTTCCAACCTGGCAGTTTTGGTTTTTTACAGATGCAAACACATCTGCCATTAAGTACTACTTGTATTTTTTAAGTTAAAACCTGTTTTCCAAAATATGCGATCCGGAACTTAACACAAAGTACACCTACTGAGTCCAAAACTGCCAGATCTGCCATTACAAGTTCCATGTTGTCTGTTTCAGCGCACGGTCGATTTTGAATGTCTGGGCGAATCACTATCCGAATGCATCTACTATGTAACCAATCTATGGCATTGTATCCGTTCTGATCGTATCTGTATGCGGTAGCTGCCTGAAGATGTTAACTTCTATATGTGTCAGTTGGTCCAAAACATAATTTTCCATTTGCATTCCAAACATGTTCACATCTATATTGCAATGCGCCAGTTCTCTGAATGTGTTCCTCTCAATATTGCATTGTGTCAGTTCTTTGAATGTGTTCCTCTCAATATTGCATTGTCAGTTCTCTGAATGTGTTCCTCTCAATATTGCATTGTGTCAGTTCTCTGAATGTGTTCCCCTCAATATTGCATTGTCAGTTCTCTGAATGTGTTCCTCTCAATATTGCATTGTGTCAGTTGTCTGAAAGTGTTCCTCACAATATTGCATTGTCAGTTCTCTGAATGTGTTCCTCTCAATATTGCATTGTGTCAGTTCTCTGAATGTGTTCCTCTCAATATTGCATTGTGTCAGTTCTCTGAATGTGTTCCTCTCAATATTGCATTGTGTCAGTTCTCTGAATGTGTTCCTCTCAATATTGCATTGTGTCAGTTCTCTGAATGTGTTCCTCTCAATATTGCATTGTCAGTTCTCTGAATGTGTTCCTCTCAATATTGCATTGTGTCAGTTCTCTGAAAGTGTTCCTCACAATATTGCCTTGTCAGTGCTCTGAATGTGTTCCTCTCAATATTGCATTGTGTCAGTTCTCTGAATGTGCTCCTCACAATATTGAGTTGTCAGTTCTCTGAATGTGTTCCTCTCAATATTGCATTGTGTCAGTTCTCTGAATGTGGTCCTCTCAATATTGCATTGTGTCAGTTCTCTGAATGTATTCCTCTCAATATTGCATTGTGTCAGTTCTCTGAATGTGTTCCCCTCAATATTGCATTGTGTCAGTTATCTGAATGTGTTCCTCTCAATATTGCATTGTGTCAGTTCTCTGAAAGTGTTCCTCACAATATTGCATTGTCAGTTCTTTGAATGTGTTCCTCTCAATATTGCATTGTGTCAGTTCTCTGAATGTGTTCCTCTCAGTATTGCATTGTGTCAGTTCTCTGAATGTGTTCGTCTCAATATTCCATTGTGTCAGTTCTCTGAATGTGTTCCTCTCAGTATTGCATTGTGTCAGTTCTCTAGATGTGTTCCTCTCAATATTCCATTGTGTCAGTTTTCTGGGTGTGTTCACCGCTATATTGCAATGCGTCAGTTCTCGAAATGGAGTACCTCTAAAACACAAAGCAGTTTTTATGGTCATGGGAGAATATTTAAAATGAGTCATTTTAAAGATATTAATGCTCACGTTCCGATGGCCGGAAGAAGGAGTATAACATCCATACAAACATCACAGCTGGAGTAGGGGAATATCATATTTACAGACAACTGGAAATTTACATATTCACTTTGTTGAGCGCTATCTATCCTGTTATCATTAAGCGAATGTGGTCGTGTGCCGTTATGCATATATTGTACAACACATGAAGCGTTGTGCACGCAAGACAGGAAGCTATGAATAAAGGTCTGTACTCCACTTTCGACGTTGACATTTTTATCTTTTCGTGATGCATAAAACTGATTGTCATGATGTATCATTTGCATATATTTTAATAAAATATCTGATTAGTCCTATCAAAAGCATCATTGGAATAAAGGTGCATAGCATAGTATTTATATATATATATATATATTCCTCCCCCTCTCTCTCTCTCTCTCCCCTTTCTCTATCTCCCTCCCTCTCTCTCTCCTCTCTCTCTCCCCTCTCTCCCTCCCCATCTCTCTTTACCCTCTCTCTCTCTCCTTTCTCTCTCTCTCCCCCCCCCCCCCTCTCCCCCCCCCCCCCCCCCCCCCTCTCTCCCCTTGGCAAAGATTCGGACAAATCGAAAACGAAAGTTTGACGTTTAGATCCACCCCAAACACAGAACTAGGAATGGATGAACGATTGTATTAATACCCAAGTGGTCTATCTAACAAATGTCAGCGAATAACCATCAATACATCAGCATCGCTGCCTCTGTTAACGTGCGTTTATCGTTCTGCAGGGATCTATTTTCTTCATTCTATCAGATTATGTCAGATTATGGCATTTATCGCTGACGCCAAGGACGCGATCTAATTTTAAACCCTGTGGAAGCGAGTATGTCCGTGCTGTTCAATATCTATGGCTACACGCAGTATGTGGTGTCAGATTCCACCGAATGCTTCCTGGCATTACGGAAGCCATTAAAAATCAGGAATGAGCACTGAGATTCAGACCATTCATATTACTGTTATAGCATGAGAATAATCAGTTCATTTTACTGTTAAGGCATTGGAATAGTCCATTCATTTTACTGTTATAGCATGGGAATAGTGAATTCACATCACTGTTATAACATGAGAATAGTCCATTCATATTACTGTAATAACATGCGAACAGTCCATTCATATTACTGTTATAGCATTGGAATAGTCCATTCATATTGCTGTTATGGCATGCGAATAGTCCATTCATATTACTGTTATAATGTGAGAATTTTCCATCCATATTACTGTTATAGCATGGGAATAGTCCGTTCATTTTACTGTCACAGCATGAGAATAGTCCATTCATATTACTGTTATAGCGTGGGAATAGTCCATTCATTTTACTGTCATAACATGAGAATAGTCCTTTCATATTACTGTTATAGCATTGGAATAGTCCATTAATTTTACTGTCATAGCATGAGAATAGTCCATTCATATTATTGTTCTAGCATGGGTATAATCCGTTCAGTTTACTGTTATAGCATGGGGATAGCCCATTCATATTACTGTTACAGTATGGGTATAGTCCTTTTATACGGCTCATAAATCTTTGTCTTTGATTGTTACACTTCTATAAAACGATAATAATTTCATACTGCACATAGCCCACTACTGTTCTACATTTCAAGTATAGCATGGGAACAGCAGATTCACACCTATACCTGTATTATATTTTTTCACATATCCCACGTCATGTGAAAAAACTCTGCTTTCCATAACAGCCGATAGTACGATTCCGACTATATCATGAACATGTGTTTATGAATCACTATCAAATTGTGATGAAAATTTTCGCATGCAAAGGCAAGTCCATTGTTCACCTGGAATACACGGGAACATAATATGTACAAGTCAAATTGGGAATAGCATCGGACATCATGTTTGTCACTGATGCGTAAAATTTGGAAATGTCCTCAACATGTCTGCCATAAAGCCTTTTGAAAGCTTTACTGAGGACTTGAATGTTGTAACCTTGATCAAACAACTTCTGAGCAAGATTCGTATGACGTTCTTTGAAATCTTGGTAGAAAGAGCATCCTCTTCGTACCTAAAAAGTTGTGAAATGTGGACACCAAAGACTGGAGCTGCAAGAGTGAGTGAGTTTGGTTTTACGCCGCTTTTAGCAATATTCCAGCAATATCACGACGGGGGACACCAGAAATGGGCTTCACACATTGTACCCATGTCGGGATTCGAACCCGGGTCTTTGGCGTGACGAGCGAACGCTGTAACCACTAGGCTACCCCACCGCCCCTGGAGCTGCAAGAACAGTGCTCAACATGAAGGGCAATCTGTATGCATAGATCTAAGTATGAAACCGATGAGGCGGTCTCACTGGTCTCCTTTATTTCCAGCCCAGGTGGGTAAATCAGTGAAAGGGACTTGGCTATCTAATGGTTATTAATCATCGATATGCCTGAAGCCTGAGTTAAACGTCTTTAATACCAAGGCCATAATGCCTTGTTTTGACTTTGCCAATCCGAAATTCCGATTCATATGCATAAAGAAACAGATCCGCAAAGGAAGGGAGCACAATGGATGTCCATGGGTATGCCTGCTTCTTGCCTAATGTCTTTCCTCCAAATTTTACAAAGATGTTCTCAATGAGGAAGTCCAGCATTTCACACATTGTTTTCTCAGTAAACTTCAGATGACATTTGCTTTTATTTTTGCAAATTGCCATGAACCTCTGACGATGGATAGGTAACAGTATCTATGACCCCCACGTTTTGTAACAAAAGCCCCATGGATCAAAGAATGAAGTTTTTGCTCAAGTTTGTCAAGTTTGTGAGATATTGGTGTCAAGTTGAAAAATCAAATGTTTTGACAGAACTGATCATGAAGATTGTAAGAAGTCAAGCAAAACCTTTGAGTCTTTGTGAATCCACATGATATTTATTCCACTTGTCTCAAATTATTTCTTATATTAATAAGAAAGTCCTTCCTAATGGCCTTGTCACACTACAACATATAACAGTAACGTATAGCGACGTATGAGAATTTTTGCCAAAACGCCGGCAACGGTGAAACACGCTATGGATGTGTTAGGTGTAAGGTGTATACGTTAAAAGCACGCTGGTATACGTTGTAGTACGCCGATGCTTAAAAAACATTTTTGTGTATGGGAACGTAATTATACGTTAGGCATACGTTAGAGGTACGCTCTACATACGTTTACATACGCCAGATATACGTTACCTATACGCTGATATACGGCGACATAAGTTGGCTGAAGGTGACACTGTACAGCTAACGTACCTAACGCTTTCATAAGTTTTGAATAAGTCAGTAATACGCTCCTAATACGTTAGACATGCGTTACATGTACGGTGAACTCGTTATGCATACGTTATGGATACGCCCAAATCATGGTTTTTCGATGAAATCTCGGCGTATGACAGCGTACTGACTGTCTTTTACACGCTAGGTGCAAGTTACTCTAAAACGTTCAGTGTGACAGGGCCATTAAATGTGAATTGTTTGATAGGCAGTACTTAGAAATGACGGATGACAAAGTAGACACAATTTAGGGATTTAACGTCACGATATGGCTGAAATACTGCCGATGTGACGTTAAATCCTAACTCATTCACTCACTCTTTAATAACTGTTAAGGCGACGTTTCGGTATAGATCCTTACACCGTTGTCAATCAGGATGTCTTATTTCCTTGGATGTAGTAAGGATTCCATTTACCATTCCTGGTGCCCTGCCCTGGTTCAAATCCGACAGTTTATGGTCTTGCGTACCTCACACTGTCACGACTGCCTCGTGTCAAGCTTTATTGTCGTAATCGGTTCGTTTTGGAGACATAAACTAACATTGCCGCTGTGAGCTACCTGGCAGCGAGGACCTTTGCGCCAGAGAAACATGGCGTCCAACTTGACGTTATCGCGATTAATGGTGCTCTGTATCCCGTGTACAGCAGTGACACTGAGGACATACGGCGCTGAGACAAACAGCAATACACTGCTTGACAAACTGGCTACTTATCGCGCCAGACTCAACAGGATGATGTGTTTATTTCCGGGCCACATCTCTACGACACGAGAGCATGCCATCTGGCCTCGGCACCGTGCAAGAAACGCCGGTCGTTAAATTGCGATAACTGTTCGTGGACCGTGTCACACAGGCAGTCTGATAGAGTCTAACACAGAATATATGTCATTCCAGAAATGTTATGGTAAACAGAAGCATTTACTAAATATGACACATCGCTTGTCAACATGATGCTCGATGCTGTTCAACACTATTGTAGCAGGGCGTAGAGTCATCCCACAGATGACATGGTTACATTGTCAGCTTGCTGGCGGTGTTATCCTCTTTGGTCATGTGGACAAGGCGTCCGACCTCGGATAAGAAGGTCCGTGGTTCAAAATTAAATCCCGGGACTCGGACATTCAATGGTCGCTACATGACCGTTGCAGGGAGAAGAGACACCTTATTCACTGGTACTTACTTTAGTGGATCGGGTGGACATGCCTGGTGACTTGGTTGACGGCACTGCATGACACGCCGAAGGTGTGGATGGTTGCCCATATTACCATACCTGGTCCAGACGCCATTGTTTACAGGCCGCCGTAGTCTGGCAAACAAATAATTACCTTTTTATGGAAATTGTGTGAACACCTGCTGTCAACGCTGATTGTCATTGATCTGTTCATGTAACTGTCATCTCTATTTTGCTAACGGAATCTTTACGGTAGATAATCAAGACTGGTTAATATCTTGCTTTGACGTCTTGAATTTAGCTCGTTTTATTCTACAGTTGAAATAAGGAAATTATATATTGAGAATATAGTTACTGGTTGTGTGTTCCCTCGTCACGTTTTTATTAAGGGTCAGATAACACAAGATGATACGAACATTAACAGAAATAGTTCGAGTAAATCTTGAAACCGCTGTATATCTTGCCGGCATGTTTACAGTCTATCATTGATAGATACGTGAGGTGAGGTGAAATGGGCTTTAACGTCGCGTCCAAGATTATTGCACTTATATAGCGACGTGCATGTACGTGTGTGTATGTGGCTGCTTGTACTAGTCCAGACTGATGCCGATTTATAGTGCTCACTGAGATACCATGCCGCAGTTTAACATGAATAGCTCACTCAGACACAATATACTGACTCCGAGCCGACCAGTCTTTGTTTTAGCCCCTTAATGCCGAGCGCGAGACAAGGTAATAACAAGTACCATCTTTAAACGTTTTTTGGTATGACGCGGTCGGGGATCGAACCCCGGACCTTCCGCTCTCCGGGCGGACGTTCTACCATTAGACCACGGAGGCGGTCGATAGATACGTAAAACAGTAAAGAAACCATTGGACTCATCCCTGCTCCATTCACAACAGTCGCTGCATGTATCATTGCAGTGGACACACGCTTTAACATGCACGTTGTTCTGAGGATGTAAAATAATAAAGTTAAATTACACATCTGCACTACTCAATTGTCTTTAAATCTATAAAAGCTACAAGAATTATACCGTTATGTGTTCTCAAATACTTTACTTTAATGTGGACAGATTATCGGTGGTTGAACATCAAGAAACCTATTTCTGAATCCCGCTTGTTCTTTGATTAGTTTGCCGTTGCTTTCAGTTCAAACAGTTAAACGAATATTTATTATTGTAAGAAACATGTCAGCAAAAAGAGTGGTTGCAATTATCAAGATCGTCTCTAAGGCCACGTATGTGTATGACAACATGACACTATGACACTTCTCCATGCTGTTGGGTCGTCACTATATGGCTGAAATATTGCCGATGTGTAAATCCCAACTCACTCACTCACCCTGCTGTTGGGAAATATCCCGTGGCGCATGTCATGTGAAATAAATTATTCAGGTGCTGTAAATGTCGGGATCGGATGATGCCCCACATTTCAAACAGCCTACTGATTTGGTAAATCGTCACAGATAAATATATACTCAAGAGCGTCGTTAATACTGCTGCCTGTACTTCTGGCATAGCATGGACTGTGGTCAGTATCATACTACTTCGACTTCGACAACGACTACTACATAAAGCGACAAAACCCTTTCAATATTCAATAGAAATCTCTGCATAAAGCAGCGTCGATTGTATAATTCCGACTATATCTTGAGCATTTGTTTATGAATCACTATCAAATAGTACTGATACCAGGTGTTCGCAAATAGGTGAGCGTATCCTGTCCCACCGGTGGCACCCGTCACAAACACATTCAAAGGCAAGTCCATTGTTCTCCTGCGAAAAACATGGGGACATATGGTACAAGTCAAAATAGGGAATAGCATCGGACATCATTTTTGTCACTGATGCATCAAATTTGGAAATCTCCTCCACATGTCTACTATAAAACATTTTGATAAATTAACTGAGGCCTTGAATGTTGTAACCTTGATCAAACAACTTCTGAGTCATATGGCGCTCTTTCAAATCTTGGTACAAAGAGCATGCTAGATTGTATCTCCAAAGTCGCGAAATGTAAACACCAAAGGCTGGAGCTGCTGGAATATTGCTCGACATAAAGGGAAAGTTGACAATTGGAAATTTGAAGTCATCCAAAACAAAAGTTGAAAACAATCATAAAAATAATAACGACAAAGCTGACCTTGTCCTTTTTTATAAATCTAATGAAGTCATTAATATCAATGAATTTCCTGTTCCTTTTGACCCTAATGTTTTTGACAAGATTCAAGAAAAACATGGCAAATATGCGGACCTCGCTTTCGAAAAGTCACGCTTGCATTCCAAGTGCCAAGTTGTCCGACTCCCTACTATTCTCGGTGCCTTAGGTCTGGTACCTCCCAGTCTGTTGACTGACATTGGGAGACTACCCGGGTTTGCTACCAGGAATACAGCCCTTCTGACAATCTAGGTAATGTGTTGGGGAGTCTTCACATTCTCCGAAAAGTTCTGGGTGGGTTCCACTTGGCGGCGCTTCCTGGGAGAAGTCCCATTCGCTGTCTGGGCTGCGTGTAGAGGGACAAGGGCCCTGAGCTGATGATGAGCCTAACTGGCCTGACTGTGCCAGGATCACCCAAACACTCTTTGCTGCATACAATAAGACGTTAAAAGATAGTACCTGTTGTTACTCTGCCTGGTCGTCTCGGAGTCAGTATATTGTGTCAGAGTTGGGTATTCATGTTAAACTGCCGCATGTTATCTCAGTGGGCTAGCAATACAAATTCAGCATTAGTCCTGTCTTTTTCATGCATGCACGTCGTTATGTACGTGAAATAATCTTGGACTCGACGTTAAGCCCCATTCACCTCACCTCACCTCACCTCACCTCACCTCACCTCACACACTAAGCTGGCACGCCAACTCAGCTACTGCTGAGAGCCAAAGTCACCTACTTACTCGTGTTCCGGGATACTATCAAGTATGACATTGTTCTGACGCGTTAATAAGTCAATGTTTTCCGGTTCAGACTCAACCTCTTACATTTTCCTGTAATGTCATTGCTGACATGTTCGTCCTTCTAAATGTTTCTTTATGTACTGTTCTTTGACAAACAGAAGCATATGCTGACTCTAAACCTTCAGACTGACAGCCTTTGGAGAATACAGCCTTATCCACGTAGATACTTCATCTCATCTGTGACTTCTAATATATCGCTATCAAATTTACTTTTCAGTTCTTCCATTTCACTCCAACCTGCTCAATATCCCCCTTTACCGTGTTTAATGTGATGGCTACAGGTCGTTTACGTGTTCTACCGCACGTCACCGGATATAAGTAATAAGTAAACTGAGGAGATAATGACCATATAAGTCAGGCCAGGCCAGTGTAGGTCTATGCGATCAATGGAGGTCAATGGAGGTCAGTGTAGACTACGTAGTCAATGTAGGTATTTATTAGTCAATGTGGGTACGGCTAGATCGTGCGGGACATGTGTATCGCTGACACGAGGCAAGATTGAAAATGCATTGTCACGTACTTCAAAACAATATTGACTTCAAGATACAGACTCGCTATTGGGGAATACTGTTGACAAATGTCCGATGCATTACTGCAGCTGGGTGGAACCATACCCGCACAGGATGGGCGCTATTCATGAACATGTATGACAAGCTGTCATGACGGTCATCTTGTTACCTGACCTACCAACTGCTGATCACCCTTTACTAGTTGACCGAATATCTGATCTACCGTTAAAATGTACTCTTTACTAATCTATCCTTTACTAATCTACCCGTTACGCAACTGTCCGATCTACCTTGGACTGGTCTATTGTTCTTATGTAAGTGTTACCGATGTCCCAGTAAATTATGTACATCCGACTGATGGACCTGGACCTGCTTTACCTTCTACAGATTTATCCGTTAGAAATATGCTCAGTACTGATATCCCAGATACTAATCTACCCGTTACTGCATAATACTGATCTACCCGTTACTGATTTTCCCAAGACCGATCTACCCGTTACTGATTTTTCCAAGACTGATCTACCCGTTACTGATTTTCCCAATACTGATCTATCCGTTACCGATCTCCCCAAGACTGATCTATCCGTTACTGATCTCCCCAACACTGAACTATCCGTTACTGATTTCCCCAACACTGATCTATCCGTTGCTGTTTTCACCAAGACGGATCTACCCGATACTGATCTCCCTAAAACTGATCTATCCGTTACTGATTTTCCCAATACTGATCTATCCGTTACCGATCTCCCCAAGACTGATCTATCCGTTACTGATCTCCCCAACACTGAACTATCCGTTACTGATTTCCCCAACACTGATCTATCCGTTGCTGTTTTCACCAAGACGGATCTACCCGATACTGATCTCCCCAAGACTGATCTACCCGATACTGATCTCCCTAAAACTGATCTATCCGTTACTGATCTCCCCAAGACTGATCTACCCGATACTAATCTCCCTAAAACTGATCTATCCGTTACTGATCTCCCCAAGACTGATCTACCCGATACTGATCTCCCTAAAACTGATCTATCCGTTGCTGTTTTCACCAAGACTGATCTACCCGTTACTGATCTCCCCAAGACTGATCTACCCGATACTGATCTCCCTAAAACTGATGTATCCGTTACTGATTTCACCAAGACGGATCTACCCGATACTGATCTCCCTAATTCTGATCTACCCGTTACTGATATCCTGATACTGATCTACCCGTTACTGTTTCATCAAGACTGATCTACCCGTTACTGATATCCTAATACTGATCTCGTTACTGATTTTCCCAATACTGATCTACCCATTACTGATATCCTGATACTGATCTACCCGTTACTGATATCCCAATACTGATCTATCCGTTACTGATTTCACCAAGTCTGATCTACCCGTTACTGATATCCTAATACTGATCTACCCGTTACTGATTTTCCCAATACTGATCTACTCGTTACTGATATCCCCAATACTGATCAACCCGTTATTGATATACCAATTACTTATTTACCTGTTTAGATCTACCCATTACTAAATCTACCCATTTCTAATTAACTCGATACTTTGCTACCCGTTACTTAGCTACCTCTGACTGACCTACCCGTTAACGATGTACCTGTTAATGATCCATTACTTATCTACACATTGCTAATCTACACGTTACTGATTAACAACTTAGTAACCTACCCTTTACTAATTTACCAATTACTTTGCTGTCCATTATGCCGCTACCTCTTACTGACCTACCCGTTCATGGTATGATCCGTGAAGATTCGGGGTGGAATAGGTCTTCAGCAACCCATACTTGTCCTAAAAGGCGACTATGCGTGTCGTAAGAGGCGACTAACGGGATCCGGTGGTCAGGCTCGCTGACTTGGTTGAAGCATGTCATCGACCCCAATTGCGTGGATCGATGCCCATGAAAAGTCACTGGATTTTCTGGCCCAGACTCGATTATTTACAGACTGATCTGGCCCAGACTCGATTATTTACAGACTGCCGTCATATAGCTGGAATATTGCTGAGTGCGGCGTAAAACAACCAACCAACCGTTCATGGTATTCCCGTTATTTACTGACCTATTGCTACTCTACTCGTTACTGATCAACAAGTAAGTAATCTTCCCTTTACTGATCTACCCTTTACATAGTCACCCGTTACTAATCTACCATTAATTATTTACCCGTTATTGATCTACCATTGAAATATCTACCCGTTGTTGATCTACTATTTAATTATCTACCAGTTAATAATCCACGGGTGGTCTGTACAGAAACGTCGTGGTAATATTGTGTGTCCACGTTCGACTCATTGCAACTGGGTATTAAACGATATAATGTCCCAACTATTGCAGGAATCTAACGATATACTGGGAATAGTCATTGTGTGATAATTTGTGACAGTACTTGCTGTGTACCTAAATGCATATTTATCTGTCCCCAATCGGACATAACAACAACAATAATTAAAATAATTATCATCATAATCATAATAACCATTGAATTTTCTGTTCCTTTTGACACTAATGTGATTGATAATATCAAGGAAAATATCGTAAATATGCGGACCTCGCTTTCGAAATTTCACGCTTGCATTCCAAGTACTAATGTGTCCGACTCCCCATTGTTCTTGGTGCCTTAGGTTTGGTAGCTCCCAATCTGTTGACTGACATTGGGAGAGAACCAGGATTTGCTCCAGGAATACAGCTCTTCTGACAATATGGGCAATGTAGAAGGATGAAGTGTCTTCACATTCTGGTATTATTATTTTTTCGATGTCACTTAGACGTTAAACCTGGACAAGATAAGACAAGGCGTTATTGCACGTGCCTGGTGCTTTGTATCGCACAACAATTTGCTATCGATAAGGCATGATTGGTATTTGATTCAAGCGTCTAGAATATTGATGTATTGGTATCTAATACCTGTTAAGCCTGCGTGGGTGTGGGTGCGGGCTAGAGATCACTGCGACCGATACTGATATTTCATCAGAAATCGCAGACGTTGTGAAATAGTATTAGTCACGCTTCCACGTACTCTCCCGGAAATGTCTTGTGTCTTATAGCCACGTGGGGGATTGAAGGAAATATTCGCCAATATTGACACAAGGGGAACGTCCCTTTTGGCTAGCAATATTCCAGCAATATCAGGGCGGGGACACCAGAAATGGGCTTCACTCATTGTACCAAAGGGGGAATTCGGCGTGACGAGCGAAGACTTTAACCACTAGGCTACCCCACCGCCCCCCTAAATCATAGTAAATGTGTAAATGAATTTAAATACATGTACACCTGCGCGTACATATAAATGACATAATGTTGATGGTTGACCCGTGTCACAAAAGTCACGTGACATTACACGGACAGGATGATATAAGTGAAATATACATATTTTTGAAGAACAGCCATTTTCTACGTATATAGATTTATTCGTAATGGACGAATAAATTCTCACTGATTAAGAAACCTTAACGTATTTCACAAATCAGAATCAATACATGTTTATCCATGTGGTAGTTATTTTTAGAAATAGACAAATCCCAGATCACATGGCCCGTCTGACACGTGACCTACAATTGCATACTTCCTCTGTTATCGACAACAATAACTGTCATTTGTCCCAGATAGCAGCAAGCCCAGCTGACCTGTGCCGTATCGCCAACCCCTGGCCCCCTCTTCCGCTCGCCGAACACGATACAAATAACAACACGAGCGGCATTTCAGCCAAATAAGTGCTTGACAAATACATTCAATACCGTATTTGTTAGAGAGGGAAAATTACGTCAAGTTTATGCTATAGTTAGTGAGTAAGTATTGTTTGATACTTTGCCGCTTTGAACAGTATTTCAGTAATATCACGACATGTGAGCTTGATTCGGAGAGAGTGAATGAGGGAGAGAGATGGAAGGGGGAAGAGATGAGAGAGAGATGAGAAGGGGTGAGAGGGGGAAGGCGAGAGAGGGAGAGCGAGATCGAGAGGGAGGGAGATATGAGAGGGGAGAGAGAGAAGGAAAGAGAGAGAGGGGGAGAGAGAGAGGAAGAGAGAGAGAGATGAGAGGTGAGAGACAGTAAATGAGACAGAGCGGGAGGGAGAGAGAGGGAGATGAAGAGAGGGAGAGAGAGATGAGAGGTGAGAGACAGTAAATGAGACAGAGCGGGAGGGAGAGAGAGGGAGATGAAGAGAGGGAGAGAGAGATGAGAGGTGAGAGACAGTAAATGAGAGAGAGAGGAAGGGAGAGAGAGGGAGATGAAGAGAGGGAGAGAGAGATGAGAGGTGAGAGACAGTAAATGAGACAGAGCGGGAGGGAGAGAGAGGGAGATGAAGAGAGGGAGAGAGAGATGAGAGGTGAGAGACAGTAAATGAGACAGAGCGGGAGGGAGAGAGAGGGAGGGAGAGAGAGATGAGAGGTGAGAGACAGTAAATGAGACAGAGCGGGAGGGAGAGAGAGGGAGGGAGAGAGAGATGAGAGGTGAGAGACAGTAAATGAGACAGAGCGGGAGGGAGAGAGAGGGAGATGAAGAGAGGGAGAGAGAGATGAGAGGTGAGAGACAGTATATGAGACGGAGCGGGAGGGAGAGAGAGGGAGATGGAGAGAGCGGAAAGGAGAGGGAGAGATACAGAGAGAGAAAGATAGTGTGTGTTTGGGGGCGGGGGCGTGCAAGAGACCACATGTTCGTGTTGCTAATGGAGCTTTTTCACCAACAGATAGGATAACAAACCTATTCGATATCTTTGTTCGATAAAGGTACTGTAATCGATTTCATTGATAGTATTGATACCTGAAATAAATGCCAAGTTTACCTCTTAATTTTAAGAAGTACTTAAGTAGACATTTAAGTAGACATGGGCGTGGAATCTAGGCCCGGTTGGTATTTATTGGTCTGTTTTAGCAACGGGTCGACCTACGCATAAGTGAATGTATATTTACTGGTTAACAACCAAAACGATAACTACATGAACAATTACGGTAGCGGGATGGCTTTGTAGCTGGCACGGGTGTGTAGGCAGATCCCACCCAAACAACCCAAGGGGTGTCCGTCAGCTCGCTACCCCGCCCTGCTGAACTGGTTGATTGACAGGCGAGCGTATGAGACATTGATGTGTACCCTATCAATGACAGCGCGGCCATTTCGACACTCCGGCGACTAGCACATGTATTCCGCCCTGTTGAGACAAAATACAGGCCAGGTTTGGACATGACGAAAATAGGGGGTAAAACCGTCGACTCTGAGATTCCACAAACACAAGCACAATGTCCCTACGGAGATCGTCGTCGTTCCCTGCCGCACACGATGGCGCCGCGTCGCCATCATCGCCGGGAGTTTTTACCAAGGTGTTCCGGAGGTTGAGCATCCGAAGGAAGTCCTCTTTGGACCGACGGAAAAATTCCATAAACACATACAATCTAGACCACTTGTTTAATGAAGTCGGAAGGAAAATCAGCAATGCGTCACGTGACAGTTTACCAACAATTGAGGTGAGAAAATGGCCGGCCCAACGATCATCCAGTAATGATACTTTCGAAGAAAGATTTTATTAGGAACTGTATGTACTTATGTGTCTGGGTCATTTGAGCTTTCTTATCTGTCAAAGGTCAATATTTATCAACAAGCATACACTCGATGTGGGATTTAGGTTAATGCACATAACACACGATTTGTTTGCCTTGTACAGGAAGCTATACAAGTATGGCTGTGAGGGGGCATATATACTCCACAGCTCAACACAAAGTACACACCTTTCACCAACACAGGAGTTGTTCCTTGAGTAAACATCTTCACTGCACCCATAAATCATGTATTCAGGCAACGCAGTGTTGCTGTTTGAGACACCCTTAGCGTCCATGTTTGCTGTGCAGAAGCTCAACGGTTTAAAAGTATTTCCTTTTAATGGAAAGGGTAAGAGTGTCATTTTCATGGTACTTACTTCGTTAAGTTTCTATAAGAACCTGACAGAAGCAGACATGTGTGCATTGATCAGAGACCTTGACGTGGAATCCCGGGGTCCTTCTCCACGGTATCGTTGTCATTGGTTCCGCGAATCACTGGTCTTGCAAGCGCATGATTTAAATATGAATACCAGTTCATCTTGTTAACATGGTTATTTAATTTGTCTCATGCATTCATGTGTACCTATTTTCACGCTTGCCTATATTATTTGTGTTTGTTTATTTGTTTGTTGTTTAATGTCACACTCATATTATTTTAGCTATATAGCGGTGGGTTGTAAATATTCGAGTTTGACCTGACAAGTGATTGATATTATGGTCAATATTCCACGCGTCAGGAGACCATGGTAATCGCCCAACTAAATCACATACCCCATCAATTTTAGAAGTGGTTTCGTATGACAAGCGCAGGTGGCCTGGCATCTACTCTAAATAGGCATCCCCATGGTCGCCTAAATGATGAAGTAGCACCTGTTCCCCAGCATCACCTACATGTGCACAGGAGTCCTGTCACACCTCCCTTCCCATATCCTCTTCATGTTGCCTCATCGCCATATGTCATGTTGAAAACTTTATCTCTAATGAGTATGAAATAGTCATCCCCTGTTGCACACCCTCTGTGGTGTTCATTTAGAATGATAACGACAAAACATGTTCATTTTCGTTATTTTAAAATAAGTATCACCTTCATGTTGCCTCATCGCCATATGTAATGTTGTAAACCTTATCTCTAAGTGAGTCTGAGATTGTCACCCACTGTTTCACGCACCCCTGTGGGGTTCATGTAGAATGATAACGACAAAACATGTTCATTTTCGTTATTTTAAAATAAGTATCACCTTCATGTTGCTTCATCGACATATGTAATGTTGAAAACTGAATCTCTAATGAGTATGAATAGTCATCCCCTGTTGCAAACCCTCTGTGGTGTTCATGAAGAATGATTGAGACAATATGGGTTCATTTTCGTTATTATTAGAGGAATAGAGACTTATTTGCAGATGCACTGTCCGTTATACGAACCCTCATTAGATACCTGAGATGTGAATCACGTGACCTCTGTAATCGTTAAACAAATCATCTTAAGCAGGTGTCGCCATACACTATCTTCTAATCGTCGTTAAGCCGGCTATCAGTGTCCTTCGGCCGACGTAATGCAAGATACACACGACAAACTCGGCAAGCGTAGATTAAGAAATATGCAACAATCTTTAGATGTTTTAATGGAGGTCGACGATAACAGTTCGTCGGCATATTGGACGTCATGTGCAGCCCTGTTGTACATCGGTGGCTGCCCCCCCCCCCCCCCCCCCCACGTAGCTGGGTGTTGCTCAGCTTTTACTGTTCGACAATTTGTGTCACGCCTCCTTCAGAACCTTCCGCTAAAGTCCACTGCTGGACTCCGTCAGAGTGCAAATTATACAGTTTCTTGGACATTTATACCTCTTGTTTACCTACCTTTTGCCTTTCACTACAGTCAAACCATTTGCTTTTCACTACAGTCAAACCATTAGCCTTTCACTTCAGTCAAACCATTAACATTTCACTACAGTCAAACTGTTTACTTTTCACTTCTGTCAAATCATTTAACTTTCACTACAGTCAAACTATTTGCCTTTTACTAGTTAAACTATTTGCCTTTCACTATAGTCAAACAATTTGCCTTTCACTACAGACAAGCTATTTGACTTTCACTACGGACAAGCTATTTGCCTTTCACTAAAGTCAAACCATTTACCTTTCACTACAGTCAGACTATCTACCTTTCACTTCAGTGAAACTATTTACCTCTCACTTCTGTCAAATCATTTAACTTTCACTACAGTCAAACCATTTGCCTTTCACTACAGTCAAACTATTTACCTTTCACTACAGTCAAACCATTTATCTTCACTAGAGTCAAACCATTTACCTTTCACTTCAGTCAAACCATTTACCTTTCACTATAGGCAATCATTTGCCTTGCACTAGAGTCAACCTATTTACGTTTCAGTTCTTTCAAATCATTTAACTTACACTACAGTCAAGCCATCGAACGTTTACTACAGTCAAACCATTTACCTTTCACTTCAGTCAAATCATTTACATTTGAAAGTCAAACCTTCTTTTGGACATGTGTTCTTAACATAGAGGGGCGGTCGTGTAGCCTAGTGGTTAAAGCTTTCGCTCGTCATGCCGAAGATCCGGGTTCGATTCCCGACATGGGTACAATGTGCGAAGCCTATTTCTGGTGTCCCCCGCCGTGATATTTCTGGAATATTGCTAAAAGCGGAATAAAACCAAACTCACTCACTCTTAACATAGAAAACATAAATGTGCCGAGTTGATTGCCGCGGCCACTGTGTCTAAACATGTAGTAACACAATGTATACGTTACTGTATCTCATGTTGTAACACACATACGTTACTGGATCTCATGAAGTAACACATATACGTTACACGATCTCATGTAGTAACATACACACATACGTTACTGGATCTCATGTAGTAACACATATACGTTACACGATCTCATGTAGTAACACACACACATACGTTACTGGGTCTCATGTAGTAACACACATACGTTACTGGATCTAATGTAGTTACACACACACACATACGTTACTGGGTCTCATGTAGTAACACACACACATAGGTTACTGGGTCTCATGTAGTAACACACACATACGTTACTGGGTCTCATGTACTAACACACATACGTTACTGGGTCTCATGTAGTAACACACATACGTTACTGGGTCCCATGTAGTAACACACATACGTTACTGGATCTCATTTAGTAACACACACACATAGGTTACTGGGTCGCATGTAGTAACACACACATACGTTACTGGATCTCATGTAGTAACACATATACGTTACTGGATCTCATGTAGTAACATACACATACGTTACTGGGTCGCATGTAGTAACACACATACGTTACTGGGTCTCATGTAGTAACACACATACGTTACTGGATCTCATGTAGTAACACACATACGTTACTGGATCTCATTTAGTAACACACACACATAGGTCACTGGTTCGCATGTAGTAACACACATACGTTACTGGGTCTCATGTAGTAACACACATACGTTACTGGGTCTCATGTAGTAACATACATACGTTACTGGATCTCATTTAGTAACACACACACATAGGTTACTGGGTCGCATGTAGTAACACACACATACGTTACTGGATCTCATGTAGTAACACATATACGTTAATGGATCTCATGTAGTAACATACACATACGTTACTGGGTCGCATGTAGTAACACACATACGTTACTGGATCTCATTTAGTAACACACACACATAGGTTACTGGGTCGCATGTAGTAACACACATACGT
This sequence comes from Haliotis rufescens, assembly GCF_023055435.1. Classification (NCBI taxonomy): domain Eukaryota; kingdom Metazoa; phylum Mollusca; class Gastropoda; order Lepetellida; family Haliotidae; genus Haliotis; species Haliotis rufescens. Next base: position 30,022,359 of record NW_025963835.1, on the reverse strand, counting down.
TACTGGGTCTCATGTAGTAACACACATACGTTACTGGATCTCATGTAGTAACACACATACGTTACTGGATCTCATTTAGTAACACACACACATAGGTCACTGGTTCGCATGTAGTAACACACATACGTTACTGGGTCTCATGTAGTAACACACATAGGTTACTGGGTCTCATGTAGTAACACACATACGTTACTGGATCTCATTTAGTAACACACACACATAGGTTACTGGGTCGCATGTAGTAACACACATACGTTACTGGATCTCATTTAGTAACACACATACGTTACTGGATCTCATTTAGTAACACACACACATAGGTCACTGGTTCGCATGTAGTAACACACATACGTTACTGGGTCTCATGTAGTAAGACACATACGTTACTGGGTCTCATGTAGTAAGACACATACGTTACTGGATCTCATGTAGTAACACACATACGTTACTGGGTCTCATGTAGTAACACACATACGTTACTGGGTCTCATGTTGTAACACACATACGTTACTGGATCTCATGTCGTAACACATATACGTTACTGGATCTCATGTAGTAACATACACATACGTTACTGGGTCTCATGTCGTAACACATATACGTTACTGGATCTTATGTAGTAACACACACACATAGGTTACTGGGTCGCATGTAGTAACATACATACGTACTAGGTCTCATGTAGTAACACACATACGTTACTGGGTCTCATGTAGTAACACACATAGGTTACTGGGTCTCATGTAGTAACACACATAGGTTACTGGGTCTCATGTAGTAACACACATAGGTTACTGGGTCTCATGCAGTAACACACACACATAGGTTACTGGATCTCGTGTAGTAACACACACACATAGGTTACTGGGTCGCATGTAGTAACACACATACGTTACTGGGTCTCATGTAGTAACACACATAGGTTACTGGGTCTCATGTAGTAACACACATAGGTTACTGGGTCTCATGTAGTAACACACACACATAGGTTACTGGATCTCGTGTAGTAACACACACACATAGGTTACTGGATCTCATGTAGTAACACCCATACGTTACTGGATCTCATGTAGTAACACATATACGTTACTGGATCTCGTGTAGTAACACACACACATAGGTTACTGGATCTCGTGTAGTGACACACATATACGTTACTGGATCTCATGTAGTAACACACATACGTTACTGGGTCTCATGTAGTAACACACATAGGTTACTGGGTCTCATGTAGTAACACACATAGGTTACTGGGTCTCATGTAGTAACACACACACATAGGTTACTGGATCTCGTGTAGTAACACACACACATAGGTTACTGGATCCCATGTAGTAACACCCATAGGTTACTGGATCTCATGTAGTAACACATATACGTTACTGGATCTCGTGTAGTAACACACACACATAGGTTACTGGATCTCGTGTAGTGACACACATATACGTTACTGGATCTCATGCAGTAACACACACACATAGGTTACTGGATCTCGTGTAGTAACACACACACATAGGTTACTGGGTCGCATGTAGTAACACACATACGTTACTGGGTCTCATGTAGTAACACACATAGGTTACTGGGTCTCATGTAGTAACACACATAGGTTACTGGGTCTCATGTAGTAACACACACACATAGGTTACTGGATCTCGTGTAGTAACACACACACATAGGTTACTGGATCTCATGTAGTAACACCCATAGGTTACTGGATCTCATGTAGTAACACATATACGTTACTGGATCTCGTGTAGTAACACACACACATAGGTTACTGGATCTCATGTAGTAACACCCATAGGTTACTGGATCTCATGTAGTAACACATATACGTTACTGGATCTCGTGTAGTAACACACACACATAGGTTACTGGATCTCGTGTAGTGACACACATATACGTTACTGGATCTCATGTAGTAACACACATACGTTACTGGGTCTCATGTAGTAACGCACATAGGTTACTGGGTCTCATGTAGTAACACACATAGGTTACTGGGTCTCATGTAGTAACACACACACATAGGTTACTGGATCTCGTGTAGTAACACACACACATAGGTTACTGGATCCCATGTAGTAACACCCATAGGTTACTGGATCTCATGTAGTAACACATATACGTTACTGGATCTCGTGTAGTAACACACACACATAGGTTACTGGATCTCGTGTAGTGACACACATATACGTTACTGGATCTCATGTAGTAACACATATACGTTACTGGATCTCGTGTAGTAACACACACACATAGGTTACTGGATCTCGTGTAGTAACACACACATAGGTTACTGGATCTCGTGTAGTAACACACACACATACGTTACTGGGTCTCATGTAGTGACACACATATACGTCACTGGATCTCGTGTCGTAACACACACATACGTAGCTTTTACTTTAGATTTACTTGAGTTCGTATTAACTTTATTACGTCTCTATGACCGTCTCTATATAAACTGCCGGGCAAAAGAAAGTATGGTTGATGATGTCAAGAAATGCAAGAAACAAATATCGGTACAATCATTTTCAGTAAATCTCACTGAACATTATATCGTTTACTGTGAGCTGATTTGCTAGCTACTGGCAATTGTTCCTGTGTTTTCTTTGACTGCGAAGCCGCCCACAGCAACGTGTCACGTCAACGCATTGTGGCCATTACATAAAGATGACATCATCCAACGTTAATGACGTCAGAGACGGTTTTGTGTGACGTAGTTCGGTCAGTAGACTGAGTAAGCTGGTATCTCTGCTTGTGATCGGGAGATACCCATTTATCTCTACATTTTAATATAAAAAAAACGATTGTGGGTTACACGACTCGGAGCTTCCAAATTAAATATGTCGGTACACATATATACTTATACGCGGTGCCTCGTACATCCCTAGTGATTCTCTACATGTTAACACATACACGTTTCAATGTTGTTATTATTGTCATGATCTAATAAATAAATCAGATTGAAGTCCACATAGCATTATTTGTCGGTTAAATACGTCATTTAGTTCGTATACTGATATTATTGGTTGAAGCAAATGTGATTTTTCCATTTTTCGTTACATATAACGGTTAAAGCCTTGGTCATTCTTTGATCTTTGAAATAAGACACATATCTTCTTAATGTAATGTAGTGTATTTTTAGAGTGATTGCCTTGCATACTTTTTCTGCCCGAAACTACCGTTTTTCTGAAACTAAAATCAAATTAATCACTGACATTGCTGAAATTTGAGTAAATCCATTTTATATACTGATTTACTCAAATTTACTCATATTTCAGTAATGTCAGTAGTTGTATATATATATACTGAACCGCAAAAGAAACGTCATCATGGATAAATATATGAGAAACCTTATTTGTCCAAACACTGTAAACATACTTTGAGACATATTAAAAAAAAAAAACTTGGCAAAACTGATCATCAAGGTTAAAATTAAAGTGCCAGATGTGAAACACAACACTATGTCTCTGAGAAAATGGCATTACAAGTCAGTATCTCGTGTGTCCGCCATATGCACTAATGACTGCCGTGCAACGTCGATAAATGGAATTGATGAGGCGATTGATGAAGGCCATAGGCACTTGAGCCCACACTCTGAGGAACGCCTGACGCAGTTCAGCTGCAGTTGTCGGCCTTGGTCGGGCGTCATTCAGCTGTCTTTGAATCTCGTCCCACAGGTGCTCAATGGGATTTAAATCGGGACTGAGGACAGGCCACTTCATGGTTCTGATGCCATTCTGCTGGAGGAAGTCTCTTGTTTCTGTCGTAGTGCGGATGTTATCATGCTGAAACTCGTGGTTGCGGCGACGTGCCAAATGAGGTATGGCGTGTGGTCTCAGGATTTGATCAATGTTCAGAACTGCTGTGACACCATTGCCTCTACCTGGACCGATGATCTGGAAGACCACAGGGCCGACCCTCTGTGCAAGACCAATTCCACCCCACACCATGATGCTCGGACCATCCCACGAGTCTCTCTCAACAACACAAGCATCCGAATAACGTTCCCCACGGCGTCGCCAGACTCTCCCTCTGCCATCTGCTGTTGAGATACATTAACGGCTCTCGTCTGAGAAGAAGCCTCTTCTCCACTGCTGGTGGCACCAATGCTGGTGTTGTGTTGCCCACTGAAGACGGTCCCGGCGATGACGTGGTGTCAGAATGGGTCCTCGGTGTGGCCTGTGATAGTTGAAGTGTCTGCTCGTCAATCGTCGACGCACGGTGTCCGCACTAATGAGTCGCTGGTGTGTCCCCGTGGTGTGTCGAGCAGTTTCCGCAGCAGTAACAAAGCGATCTTTAAGATGCTGTCGCACAGTCTGACGATCCTGACGTCGGGTGGTGACCCTTAGTCTTCCACTACGTGGTCGGTCATCTGTCGTGTTGGTGGTTCGGTACCGTTGCTGGAGCCTGTATATGGTCCTTACGTGGACTTGAAATGCATTGGCTACTTGCCGGGCGGTTTGTCCAGTTTGCAATCGTCCAAGGGCTTGGTGTCGCTGATTTCTTGTCAATCACTTGGCATGTGATAGCCATTTAATAACGAATGAACGTTATCCGATCTGCGTGGATTTTACAGGGCAAGAAATGGAGGAACGCATGTGCATTCCTTTTTGCCCGGAACTCATGTGTATCGGGTTACCATGGCCGTTGCTGTAATGCGTTTGAGCGATCGGTAATTGTCATCTGCTTTGTTCTTTTATCATCAAATTTCATTTTTCCAGACAAGGTAATGTTAAATTTTAGAAACTTTCACAAAAAAATACCCAGATATTTAAATAACAACGTTTCATGGAATGTAACTTGAGGTGACGTTTTTTATGCGGTTCAGTATATATGTAACAGTAATGTAGAAAGAAGACACATCAAAGGTATATGAATATCACTACATTGCTTTACAGCGTTGCCCACGTTTAAGTACCTCCTTGTTACTGTCTTGTTATAACGTTTTCACAGTGTCGTTACAGTATTGTTACATTGTTGCTTCGCCGTTGTTATATATAGTGTTGTTAAAATATTATTACAATGTTTCACGTCGTTACCAGATCGTTGTTACAGTATTATTACTACACTATTGTTTCGGTGTTGTTATAATGTTATTACAGATTGTTGTTACAGTATTATTACATTATTACTTCACTGTTGTTTCGGTGTTGTTACATTGTTGCTATGTCGTTCCTACACCTTCCTTATAGTGTTGTTTCAGTATCGTGGCATTGTTGTTTCACCGTTGTTACAGTATTGTTGCATTGATGCTGCACCGTTCCTACACCATTGTTACAGTCTTATTTTAGTATTCTTCGATTGATGCTACAGTTCTGTAACATCGTTCCTATACCGCTGTGACAGTATTTTTTCAATGTTGGAGACCCGTGAAGATCTGGGGTATAATTGGTCTTCGGCAACCCATGCTTGTTGTAAAAGGTGATTATGCTTGTCGAAAGAGGCGACTAACGGGATCAGGTGGTCAGGCTCGCTGACTTGGTTGATGAAAATCATCGCATCCGAATAGCGTGGATCGATGCTCATGATGTTAATCACTGGATTGTTTGATCTAGACTCGATTATTTAAAGACCGCCGTCATATAGCTGGAATATTGCTGAGTCCGTTGTTAAACAAACAAACAAACGAACAGTGTTGCTACATTGTCCTTTCAGTGTGGTGACAGCATAGTTACATTGTTACAGTGTTATTCCAGGATTGTTACAGTATTGTTATAGTATTGTTGTATTGGCGCAACAATTATACCGTTGTTGTCGCAGTCTTGTCACAGTATTGCAACATTGTTGTTACAGATATTTAATGTCGTGATTATACCGTTGTTACACTGTTGTTATAATGATTGTTTATAAACCGGAAATTAACTGCAGTGCCCGCGCAGCTAATATATTTTATATACTTCCGGAGTGTAATATGCACATAGTAAATGCCGGGGCTACTGTGGTTGTATTCATGTTTGATAACCAGGTGATCTGCTACTAATAATGACGTCACACGTTCAGTTAACATAGCCATACAGATATACAGTACCACATATAGGAATGCGGTTGTTTTCTTTCCCCCAGAACGAGGCTTTGTTTCGGGGTCTATTGCGCAGCCTCCTTCATCCACTCGGCACCCCTGACTCGGAGATCGGGCTCCGTCCCGGGGACCTGGTGGATCATCTCAGACAGGTGGGGCTCTACAGAGGGGGCTCTACAGAGGGGCTCTACAGAGGGCCGCTACAGAGGGGGCACTACAGAGGGGGCACTACAGGGGGGCTCTACAGGGGGGACACTACAGAGGGGGCTCTACAGAGGGGGCTCTACAGAGGGGGCACTACAGAGGGGGCACTACAGAGGGGGCACTACAGGGGGGCACTACAGGGGGGCTCTACAGGGGGGACACTACAGAGGGGGCACTACAAGGGGGCTCTACAGAGGGGGAACTACGGAGGGGGCACTACAGAGGGGACACTACAGAGGGGCTCTACAGGGGGGACACTACAGGGGGAACACTACAGAGGGGACACTACAGGGGGGCTCTACAGAGGGGGAACTACGGAGGGGGCACTACAGAGGGGGCACTACAGAGGGGGCACTACAGAGGGGCGCTACAGGGGGGACACTAAAGAGGGGGCTCAACAGAGGGGCTCTACAGAGGGCCGCTACAGAGGGGGCACTACAGAGGAGGCACTACAGGGGGGCACTACAGGGGGGCTCTACAGGGGGGACACTACAGAGGGGGCACTACATGGGGGGCTCTACAGAGGGGGAACTACGGAGGGGACACTACAGAGGGGGAACTACGGAGGGGACACTACAGAGGGGGAACTACGGAGGGGGCACTACAGAGGGGACACTACAGAGGGGCTCTACAGGGGGGACACTACAGAGGGGACACTACAGGGGGGCTCTACAGAGGGGGAACTACGGAGGAGACACTACCGATGGGCTCTACGGAGGGGGCACTACGGAGGGGGCACGTTGAGAGGGAGAGGGAGTCTAATTGGATCGGGGAGCATGGTCACATCAGGTTGGGGAGGTAGGTCACATCAGGTTGGGGAAGTAGGTCACATCAGGTCTGGGAAGTAGGTTATACCAGATCCGGGAGGTAGGTCATATCAGATCCGTGTGGTAGATCATATCAGTTCGGGGAGGTATGTCACATCAGATCCGAGTGGAAGGTCACATCACATCCGGGTGGTAGGTCCCATCAGATCGGGGAGGTAGGTCACACCAGATCCGGGAGGTAGGTCACATCAGATCCGGGTGGTAGGTCCCATCAGATCGGGGTGGTAGGTCACATCAGATCGGGGTGGTAGGTCACATCAGATCGGGGTGGTAGGTCACATCAGATCGGGGAGGTAGATCACATCAGATCGAGGAGGTTGGTCAGATCAGATACGGGAGGTAGGTCACATCAGATCCGGGAGGTAGGTCACTTTAGATCCGGGTGGTAGGTCACATCAGCTCGGGGAGGTAGGTCACATCAGATCCGGGAGGTAGGTCACATCAGATCCGGGTGGTAGGTCATATCAGATCGGGATGGTAGGTCACATCAGATCCGAGTGGTAGGTCACATCAGATCGGGGAGGTAAGTCACATCAGATCCGGGAGGTTGGTCACATCAGATCCAGGTGGTAGGTCCCATCAGATCGGGGAGGTTGGTCAGATCAGAAACGGGAGGTAGGTCACATCAGATCGGGGAGGTAGGTCACGTCAAATGGGGCAGGTAGGTCACATCAGATCCAGGTGGTAGGTCCCATCAGATCGGGGAGGTTGGTCAGATCAGATACGGGAGGTAGGTCACATCAGATCCGGGTGGTAGGTCACGTCAAATGGGGCAGGTAGGTCACATTAGATCCGGGTGGTAGGTCACATCAAATACGGGTGGTAGGTCACATCAGATCGGGGAGGTAGGTCACATCAGATCGGGGAGGTTGGTAACATCAGATCGGGGAGGTAGGTCAGATCAGATCCGGGAGGTAGGTCACATCAGATCCGTGTGGCAGATCATATCAGATCGGGGAGGTAGGTCCCATCAGATCGGGGTGGTAGGTCACATCAGATCCGGGTGGTAGGTCACATCAGATCGGGGAGGTAGGTCACATCAGATCGGGGAGGTAGGTCACATCAGATCGGGGAGGTAGGTCACATCAGATCGGGGAGGTAGGTCACTTCAGATCCGGGTGGTAGGTCACATCAGATCCGGGTGGTAGGTCACATCAGATCGGGGAGGTAGGTCACATCAGATCGGGGAGGTAGGTCACATCAGATCGGGGAGGTAGGTCCCATCAGATCGGGGTGGTAGGTCATATCAGATCCGGGTGGTAGGTCACATCAGATCGGGGAGGTAGGTCACATCAGATCCGGGAGGTAGGTCACATCAGATCGGGGAGGTAGGTCACATCAGATCCGGGTGGTAGGTCACATCAGATCGGGGAGGTAGGATAGATCAGATCGGGGAGGTAGGTCACATCAGATCGGGGAGGTAGGTCACATCAGATCGGGGAGGTAGGTCACTTCAGATCCGGGTGGTAGGTCACATCAGATCCGGGTGGTAGGTCACATCAGATCGGGGAGGTAGGTCAGATCAGATCGGGGAGGTAGGTCACATCAGATCGGGGAGGTAGGTCACATCAGATCCGGGTGGTAGGTCACGTCAAATTGGGCAGGTAGGTCACATCAGATCCGGGTGGTAGGTCACATCAGATCCGGATGGTAGGTCACATCAGATCCGGGAGGTAGGTCACATCAGATCGGGGAGGAAGGTCTCAACAGATCCGGGAGGTAGGTCACATCAGATCGGGGAGGTAGGTCTTATCAGATCCGGGTGGGATGTCACGTCAAATGGGGCAGGTAGCTCACATCAGTAGATATATGTTATGTCAATATGTACATACATGGTGTCTGACCTGGATACTGGTCACATTCCACCGTATTGTAAACACCACTGAGCATAGGTCGAACAATAGCACTTGCCGGTATAGTTGGCAAATGTTCACTGAGAATACATCTCAGTTTGAATAGATCCTCTTATGATAGTCAATATTATACACCATTTACGAAAATACCAGTTGAAAAAAATGTGATTCTTGTTCTCATCGAATAAATCTTCCATGTGCTGAACTGTTTAAAATAAATTAAGAAATTTAAGTTAATTATTTTAATTAAATTTAAACTTCTAATGCTCCCTCAAAGAAACAAACAGAATGATGCATTATATGTTAGAATATACCCTTAATTGTTTCCCCGTGTCACTGTGCAGGTGTTTGCAATCGACCAGGACGATCACGAGTATTTTATCAGAGAAGAAGCAAAAAATAAGGTGAGGAAATTTACATCATCTAGAAACAACAATTTTTCAGTTTTAGAGAGCGTGTTGGTATTTAGTGTTAGTGTCTGTGTTTAATTCCCGTTTTCATTATCAGCCAACGAAGATTCAAGTATGTGCAACGGTGATAGAAGCGCGAAACCTCAAGGTTGCAGACAAACCGCCGAAAGGTGAGTTATCTCGTGGATTCAGACAAAACTGCCTATGTGGTTTTATGGGAACGACCTGCGATACCAGAGTTATGGAACGTTATCCAGCAAGGCTTTGGAAAAATCTCGATCACGTGGGATTCATGAACTAGTAGGGATTCATACAATCCTACATGTTGGTCTCATGAACAGGACCTCTAGTTGGGGATTTATACAAACCTACACATGTTGGTTTCATGAACACGAGTGGGTGAGTATGGTTTTACGCCGCTTTTAGCAATATTCCAGCAATATCACGGCGGGGGACACCAGAAATGGGCTTCACACAATGTACCCATGTCGGGAATCGAACCCGGGTCTTCGGCGTGACGAGCGAACGCTTTAACCACTAGGCTCCCCGACCGCCCCTTCATGAACACGACCTCTAATAGGGGATTCATACAAACCTACACATGTTGGTTTCAAGAACACGTCCTCTAGGAGGGGATTCATACAAACATGCATGTGTGTCCGATGAACAGGACCTCTAGTAGGGGATTCATACAAACCTACACATGAGGGTTCTATAAACTCGACCTCTGATAAGGGATTCATATAAACCTACACGTCTGTTCCATGGACAAGACCAGTAGAGGATTCAAAGAAACCTTCACAGGATGAGGCTACGAACAGGCCCTCGAGTAGGGGATACAGGGACACACACAAACATGTGGGTTCAATGGGAGGAAACTCTCGAACATCTTCCAAGAATGATGTATCATGACATATGTTATGCGCACCAATGAGACAAGTCGCGAGAGTTCACAGCTGTAAGACTAATCCTGTCAATTCTCTTGCAGTGCAGTCCGAGTGCAACCCTTACTGTATCCTCACCATTGTGAACCCTACCAAGAACAGCAGGTATTCCCCAATAGCATCCCCAAAAGTCTCCCCTCGTTCCTCCCCGAGGAATAGTCCACTTCCTTCACGCAGACACCTTCCACCACGATCCAGCTCACAAGATTACGGAAGTGATGTGCTTCGATCTCAGACGGCGAGGGGATTCGCTCAGCCAAAGTGGAATGAAGAGTTCTACTTGTGAGTTCACTTAAATCATCATCTGCTTCTCTTTTGAACACTAACCTGAGTTTTAAGACCGCAATGGCAAGCATATGCCAGCTGTGTTGAAGATCACCATTCCTATGTGTTGTCACACCATTTGCATAGTACCTATTTACATGGACACTGGTGGGTTATTGGTCTAGGACGCCCCAAAGTGCCACAGAGTCATGGGTTCGAACCCAGGGTCGTCCTGATTGTGATTTGTAGTAACAGATCATATATATAAATATAAAACGTCACTGCCAGAGAATAACCTGTCTCAATTATTTACCGCAACAGTTTCCTATGGGCTTAAAAGGCAAAATATTGTTGGAAATTATGTGAACGCACTGACTGTCAGAAATGACACCTGGTGTTCGCGAAAAGGGTAAGAATCTCCTGCCCCGCCGATAGTATATTCTCCAATTTACATCATCTCCCCTTACATAAAGGGCAATGAATACTTTCAACTATCAACCTAATGAAATTGAGTTCATATTGTCATTATCGTTTGACATTTGTAATATGAACTTTTAATCATGATCATTATAAGGTGAATATGTATTTTCGTTAATAACTTGCCTGTTCATTTGCGTTTGATTGATAGCGATAAATGGGTTTTACTTCGTTTTGACAATAAATTACCTATCGATATACCATGAAATCAATTAAAACCCTCAATTCAATAGCTGAAGTGGAATGAGTCAAACAAAATATATTACAACAAATAGACGTCCGGAAAACAATATATAATAAGAAAAATAATATTTTACCAAGAATTGGGATTCGATCAAAAATATTCGAAGGTAATCCAAAGTGAAAAACTGTTCAATGTCGGGCATGTGTTATTGTAACATTACACTCTTTTGGTCAAAGAGACGCTCTGCCAAGGTAGTAATCTTTAGTCAAGGAATCAAAGTCTGGGATAGGACATGGTCAGTATGGAAGTGATGTCCTAATAGCTCAAATACCAGGAATCAAAGTCTGGTATTGGACGTGGTTAGTACGGAAGTGATGTCCTAGTAGCTCAAATACCAGGAATCAATGTCTGGTATAGGACGTGGTCAGTATGGAAGTGATGTCCTAGTAGCTCAAATACCAGGAATCAATGTCTGGGACAGGACGTGGTCAGTATGTAAGTGATGTCCTAGTAGCTCAAATACCAGGAATCAATGTCTGGCATAGGATGTGGTCAGTATGGAACTGATGTCCTAGTAGTTCGAATACCAGGAATCAATGTCTGGCATAGGATGTGGTCTAAGAAAGTTATGTCCTAGTCGCCAAATATGAGAAACCAATGTCTGTGATAGAACGTGGTCAGTATGGAAGTGATGTCCTTGTAGCCAAATATCAAGAATCAATCACTGGGTGAGGATGGAGTATGTATGGTGTTACTCCGTTTACAGCAATAGTCATGCAATATCACGGCGGAGACACATATTACCCTATTCGGTATAATGAGCGAACGCTTTAACCACTAGGCTACCAACAGCACGCCTTATGTAAGATAACATTAATGTTTAGGGTATAGAGAACCTTCGGTCTGGAAATTCCAATTGTCTTCTTCCAGGGAAATAGAGGACCTCCTGACAGATGAACTCCACGTGTGTTTCTTCAGTCAAGACTCGGATGTCATTCATCAGGAAAACAAACACCCGGACAAGGGCGGTAACTTTCTCAAGAGGTGGGATAACCTGTGTTGGATGACATTCATACTTTACATACTTTTAATTTAAACCCCGGAAATCTTTAAACAAGTGGGTTTTCACGTTCTACCATAAGGCAAGACATATACACGCACGCACGCACGTGAGGGAGGGTTGGTAGGGGTGGGTGGGGGAGTAATCGTCTAAGACGCCACAAATAAATGTGCAGAGTTGCATCACTAAGACGTGCCAAGATTTTTTTATCGCGGTTTCGAATGTCAGACTCGCCTATGTTTAACAGCACCATACCCGTGCTCGTGGGTTTCACCAAAGTGATAAACGTCAAAGACCTGCATCACTTCGGGTTTTCTTCCCACATTAAGCGGACACGCTGTGACAGAACTGAAATACTGTTCAAAACGGCGTTAAACCCAACTCACTCAGTCATCTAACATTTATGTTTCAGCTTTTTCCGCAACGTCTTGGCTTCTTCATCAGATCATGATAAATATATACCAGGATGCATCGGGCGAATAGTTGTTCCAGTTCGGGTACGTGTGTTGCATTGTTGAATTGAATTCCTGGAGAATTAATTATACATAGTGTAAACTGTCAGGTGTTCAAATACTCAGTAAAAAGGTCAGTGCCACATATAACATTTCCCGTTTGATGGATGGTTTATTGCTTAAAGTCGCACTCAGTAATTACCCCGCTGTATGAAGGCGGCGTAAAATATTGGAGCCTGGACCAGACAAGCTTGTGATTGAAAAAATGGGTAACAATTCCCGTTACAGAGGTCTAGTTGATGTCTGCGGGTCGGTAATAAACACATATGACGTAAGCCGTCACTCGAAATATGATACCCCATATTGTTTGTTCGCCGTTCGGCTATTATATCATAACAATTGTCTCCATAATAATTGGTTATTTTGTGCGTTATTCGTGGGCGCTTAGTCCTATTTTGCGATGAACGATTTCTAGAGAAAGGTGTTGGTTAAAGTTAACATTTTATCTTCGAATGATGGGGGGAAAGTTCATAAATCAGCTTTGTTTATCGCTAAAACTGAGATTTTTCTAGATGAGAAACTGATGTCTTGTATCGTGCAGGACATTGCCACAAACAGTGTAGAATGAGAAACTGGTGTCTTGTATCTTGCAGGACATTGCCACAAACAGTGTAGTATGAGAAACTGGTGTCTTGTATCTTGCAGGACATTGCCACAAACAGTGTAGTATGAGAAACTGGTGTCTTGTATCTTGCAGGACATTGCCACAAACAGTGTAGTATGAGAAACTGGTGTCTTGTATCTTGCAGGACATTGCCACAAACAGTGTAGTATGAGAAACTGGTGTCTTGTATCTTGCAGGACATTGCCACAAACAGTGTAGTATGAGAAACTGGTGTCTTGTATCTTGCAGGACATTGCCACAAACAGTGTAGTATGAGAAACTGGTGTCTTGTATCTTGCAAGACATTGCCACAAACAGTGTAGTATGAGAAACTGGTGTCTTGTATCTTGCAGGACATTGCCACAAACAGTGTAGTATGAGAAACTGGTGTCTTGTATCTTGCAGGACATTGCCACAAACAGTGTAGTATGAGAAACTGGTGTCTTGTATCTTGCAGGACATTGCCACAAACAGTGTAGTATGAGAAACTGGTGTCTTGTATCTTGCAGGACATTGCCACAAACAGTGTAGACAGATGGATGAATGTGTTCCCGGTGGGGCCGGTCAGCGCCAGGACAAAACCTGTCGGTCAGTGCCGCGTGCGACTTGCCATCTCCTACATGCAGGTCAGCTGATTACTGGTCAAGTAGCAACCATTTGGTGTGTCATTGCATAGTTGAATAATTGAATAATTGAGAAATAATAACATATGACATGGGCTTTCTGTACTTCGTGTAAAACCTTGTAAATCATATGACATATTAAACAGAAGGTAGAACTATCCGTTCTTCTCTCTCCATTCCATTCTTCACCTCTCTCTCCCTCTCCACCCCATCCTCTCTCCCTATCTCTATCTCTCCATCTCCACCCCATCCTCTCTCCCTATCTCTATCTCTCCATCTCATCCGCCTTCCCCTCTCTCCACTCTCTCTCTCGCTCGCCATCACCTCTCTCCCTCTCTCTCCCCAAATCATCCGCCTTCCCCCCTCTCTCTCTCACTCTCCATCCCATCTTCATTTCCTCTCTCTATCTCTCCATCTCATCCACCTTCCTCTCTCTCTCGCTTTCCATCACAACCTCTCACTCTCTCTTTTTTCTCTCTTCATCCAAACCTCTCTCCTTCTCTCTCTCTCCATCTCATCCGCCTTCCCCTCCCTCTCTCTCTCGCTCTCTATCACAACCTCTCTCTCCATCTCATCCGCCTCTCTCTCTCTCTATCCATCACAACCTCTCTCTCTCTCCATCTCATCCGCCTCTCTCCCTCTCTCTCCATCTCATCCGTCTTCCCCTCTCTCTCTCCATCACAACCTCTCTCCATCTCATCCGCCTCTCTCGCTCTCCATCACAACCTCTTTCTTTCAATCCCAACCTCCTTCCCCTCTCTCTATCTCTCTCCATCACAACCTCCCGCCTCTCTCTCCCTTTTTATATATAGATAAATACATAGATAGATATTTACTACTCAACTTGTGATGGGGGTAATCAGATATGTCATAGTATGTAAATATACGCTTGACATACAGTGAAAATTAATTTTTCGTTTTGTGAGAATTTTAGTTTCTCCTCCTCCCTTTCCCGCTCTCTCCCTCCCGTTGCCTTTCTCCACCTCCCTTTCCCTCTCTCTCTCTCCAGCTTATAGTGATCGTGTTTATGTATCTGTATCTCCTCCTTACAGTCAGGTGCGTGTTTCTCCGTGGAGGACTACCACCAGGTGTCGCTCATCCACCACAAACACGCTGTGAAGATCAACACGGTGAGACAGACCACAATATGTCCTAGTTGTTCATTGTTGGCCGGAATATGTCCATATGCTTTTAGTGAAGGAACTGGTAGATCATACATTTATTGTATAATTATGTGTAAACGTCTTCCTTATTTTTTTTAAAAATGAGAACCACATACAGCCGAACCTTGTCAGAAAATACCAATTGTACAACGGGCTGTCAGTAAAAAATATATGTTTGGTCATGTAGCATTTACGCACAGTGACTGTCTCCACGGTTACAGGGTCAGACGTTAATTGATATGCATGGCAAGATATTTATTTGCTAAATGTTACATTGTACTTATGTCTTTATTCGGTTTAAAGGCCGTCGCACGTTCAGCAGGATTTATGTTACAGTGACATTATGGATATTTCTTAATATGAGAGCTTCTCCCACAATTTATTACTAGATAATTCACTCAAGTCGTGTTTTTCCCCAATCTCATTAAAATCAGATCTTAGTTCTCGCTACCGCTAAACAAACATCTGAGGACATCCCATTACGGGTCACGTCAGAACGACCTTTCTTCCAACCAATCAGAGCGTCGCTTACCAGATCATGAAAGTGACACTCGGAATGTGTTTTCTAATCATGCAACCACGAAATATTTTGCACGGGGTATTCCGAACGACAGTTTCGGGTTTTATGATTATAGCCATACAATCTATGCCGTCTTTAAGAAATTCCAGAATGTTCTTCTTAACAGTTTTAATTGTTTTAATCGAGAATACGTCAAAATATGTTTCGAAGCGTAGTCGCCAGTTAAACTAGTGTCGTAAAGTTCGAGAAAGCAGCCTTCTGATTGGCTAATGTCGATTTCTTGTCAGTCTTTTCATTGGTCGGTCAAAATTCGCGAAAGGTCGTTCTGACGTGACCCGTAATGGGATGTCCACGGATCTTTGTTTAGCGGTAGCGAGAACTAAGATCTGATTTTAATGAGATTGTGTTTTTTTCCCATTTTCAGGACTGTACCGACTCTGCGTTACTCTTGTCTCCGCAAAGTCGACGGATTCTCGACACATTCGCCATAGGAAATAGGATATCCAAGCTCTCCCAGTCCATCCTGTAGGTACTTCACTAGTGCGTGAGTGGGAGTGGTTTTACGCCGCCTTTAGCAATATGCAAGCAATTTCAAGGAAGGAGACGCCAGACATGGGCTATAAACATTGCTCCATGTGGGGAATCGAACCCAGGTTTTCGGAATGACGAGCGAAAGCTTTTACCACAAGGCTACCCCGCTGCTACATTCTTCGTAAATTCATGTTGAGATTAAAAATAACAGTTGTGTGATGTGTGGACATGAGAGTCATACCGAGTGTATTTAGGCATGTTTAGTTGCATGAGTGAGTGGGTGAGTGAGTATGGTTTTACGCCGCTTTTAGCAATATTCCAGCAATATCACGGCGGGTACACCAGAAATGGGCTTCACGCATTGTACCCATGTCGAGAATCGAACCCAGGTCGTCGGCGTGACGAGCGAACACTTTATCCACTAGGCTACCTCACCACCCCTGTGTACTCTGAAGACATGTCAGAAGAATATAATCAGATGCCATCCCAGCACAGTATAATGTATCTTTTGCATCTGCAGGGATCTGACGGTGCTACTGGAGCTGGTGGCATCCCCGGAGAAAGAGATTCAGTGTCTGTCGGACACGGTGCTGCACAAGTCGCTGGAGGAGGTGCAGATGACGTGGCTGGCAATGCAGGCGTGTGGCCAGGAGCTCACACAGAGGATGCCGTTGTCCGACTCTGAGGTAGTGGGGTGCACGTTCCGCAGTCAACTAACATTCCTAGTTTATGATATCTTCCCATGGCAAGGGAGTTATCTGACTAAAACAATCCAGCTTCCACCCTTGCCGAAATAAGCTGGAATTAAGGATTTATATATATTGGCTGGAATAACGAGTCTATGCATAGTACAATTCAAAATCGCGTAACGAAATCGGCATCAGGTCCGTAAACTGCCGAGATGATTTCGGTCGATTGCAGGATTTGGAAAGCATGTGTATCGTTAACTTAGTGTCAACAGATATTTTCTAAATCTTTTCATGTTTTTAATAACGGGGCTTACGCGATGTGATGAAATTCGCGAGATATGACCCATTTTAGTACAATATAGATCTTGATTATCGACCAGAACGTCTTGACTTCGCGCCGCCATTTTGTTTTAAGCATATGCCTGTGATATGAGAGGTGGAATCTGATTGGTCAATAGGAGGAACATAGAAGGGGCATAACACGTAATAGATACTGGTGGCGCTACGATCGAGCCCAGAAATACAAACCTAGTTCGGCAAGGGTGGAAATTGGACTTTTACAGTCAGTTAACTCCCTTGCCTCGGGAAGATGAGTTCATAAAGAATGGTTTAAGTGAATGAAGCATTAAGACAATGATCATTATAAGCTTTCAGCGGAAGATATTTTCCATCACTCTGCATTAAATCGGCAGTGTCAAGTTGGACCATAGCTAAAATAGCCCAACTAATGTAAATACCACGCTTTAAGAAGCTGTGGAACTATAGTTTCAAATAGATGACCACCTGAAAATATAGATCTAGATATATGATTATCCTGTAATTGTTGTATGCGTGTTGGCAACTTTCTAGCTTCATCACGTAAGAGGGGCGGTCGGGTAGCTTTGTGGTTAAAGCGTTCGCTCCTCACGCCGAAGACCCGGGTTCGATTCCCGACACGGGTACAATGTGTGAAGCCCATTTCTGGTGTCCCGCGCCGTGATATTGCTGGAATATTGCTAAAAGCGGCGTAAAACCATACTCACTCACTCACTCATCACGTAGGCCTGCTGTAATGCAACATACCAGCTACATCACGTTTGCCAGCATTCAGCAATATTCCCCAGGAAGTAAGACTAACGGAGCGCCACACACTATACTCCTGCAAAAGAGTTTAGCTTCACCCCTCATTGTCAACTTCAGTGTATCTACATATGATATTGAGATATTTATTTATTTATTTATGCTTAAGATCCCACTGATACCTGCTGAAATGTTGTTGCACAGGAACACTGTATGTTCCGCCGGGTGTGTTTTAAGTAGATGTCATCCCATACGATGAAAATTAGCACAGGGAGCAGATGGTAGTCACATAACTACCGCCATGGAACAGTTACAAAACATGTCAGCTTATCGATCTTGGTGTCTGACTTTCAATATGAGTATGACACTTTGTAAACAAAAAAATATATGTTTTCCGTCTGAACATTAATACCGTACTCGTGTTGTTTAATGGACATTTTATACGGAAATTTAAGTGATGCTCATTTTGGTCCAGGTGTACATACCAGCCAGATACAAAGCGTGATGGAAAACTGACACAATTCATAGAGTGGGATAGGCAAGAACATTGCATTACTACAGACCAATGCATACAGGGGGTTGGCAAGAACATTGCTATCCTGCAGAACAATGCATATTGTGGGATACATATGCCATTGCTATGGTACAGAACACTTCATATAGTGTTATAGAGAAGAACATTGCCATACTACAAAACAATTCATATAGTGCTAAAGACAAGAACGTTACTTTACTACTTTACGTAATTTTGTCAAGACATTGTAGGAAATGGCTGTATCTGTTACAAAACAGTTATAAGAATGCTTGATTGTCATGCATTTTGTAGTTATCATTTCTCATAATATTGTTCAATTGTACTACTGTACAGCTCTGTAATTATACATAATATCATATATGATATGTATCTTCAATATCTGGAGGAAATAAAGAATATCTATAGTGTTATAGAGCAGAACGTTGCCATACCACAAACAAATTCATATAGTCTTAAAGACAAGAACGTTACTATACTACAGAACACTTCATATAGTGTTATAGACAAGAACATTATTAAACATTGCTGTTTCCGAGAGGTCATCCTTGAGAGAAGGCATGTTGTTAGATCTCAGTCAATTAGTTGTTCACTGTGTGCCATGGTTTCAGATCTGTCTGTATCGGACCGGCGCCCGGAACTACATCAGCTCCCTGACCAGCAAGCTCCATGAACTGCCGAGTCTCTTCCCTCCGTCAGCAGAGAGTCTTGTCACACTCAAGGGGTCTCTGGGGTAAGCGTCAGGATGTGCAGTGATCTCTGTGTATGGGGGTGGGGTGGGGGGAATTGGCGGGGTTAGGGGGATGAATTTTGTCTGGGTGTTTGTTAGGGCTGTAACGATTCACCGATACCTACGATATCATCGATATTTAGGTACACACGATACTTGAATCGTGAGTTTGTGAGATCGCGATACACTAAAGTTAGAAGAGAAACTGATAGTGTTACCTCATGTAATAGCAGATGTAGTGAGTGAGTGAGTGAGTATGGTTTTACGCCGCTTTTAGCAATATTCCAGCAATATCACGGCGGGGGACACCAGAAAAGGGCTTCACACATTGTACCCATGTCGGGAATCGAACCCGGGTCTTCGGCGTGAGGAGCGAACGCTTTAACCACTAGGCTACCCGACCGCCCCTGCAGAAGTAGCATAGCGACACCTGTAAGCATGGTGGAACACAAGGACGTGGTGGCTGAGGATGCGCCGACTAGCTGTTACATTTAATAACCATCCCTCCATTTAAAACTGTTTTGTTCATGTGGTTTTCTTTGCTAAGAGTTTTGAGATACCAATAAATAAATGTATGAAGAAACAGGTCTTAATTAATTAATTCAGTGATTTAATCATGTCCTACTATTTGATGTGGTGCATCGTGATACCAGTAGTATCGTCAGACTGTATCGAGATACAAATCGTATCGCATAATACCAGGCGGTACTCTGCTCTAGTGTTTGGTGGGTGTTTGGATGGTGGTTGGGGTGGTGGGTTGGGGTGGTGGGTTGTGGTTCGGGTGGGAGGTATGCTACAGCCTGGCCATATAACATCCCTATTCTACAATCTGACTATTAAACATTATCTTAATTCCACAGTCTAGCCATACATCTCCTCGAGCTGGATCTCTGGGACTCGTCGTCTTCAACACAAAATGAACTCGCAGATAAGCTTCTCCAGAAATTACAGGTACTAATCGCGTTAAAGATTTTTTACCACAGGTTATCAGTTAAGTCGGGGGCACGGGAGTCAGAGTCGTCCAAGGCGCTCCAATACATGCAACAGAGTTGCGTCCCTTACATGGGCCAGAACCCGATGAACCCTCCTTGGTCCGCCCTGATTATGTTTTTAGGTAGGTCAGCACCATAACCTTGCTCGTGGGTTTCACCAAAGTGGCAAATATCAAAAGACGTGTATCACTTCAGGCTTTCCTCCGACATGAAGCTGACACGTCATGATATAACTCTTTAAAGCGTCGTTAAACCAAATTCACCAACTTACACTATCAGATCAAAAGAGGATGCATAATGACACAGTATAAGGTCACAAATTAGGATCAATACACTGAAAGATGTATCTACGCATATCCATACCCTGTGTTATCTTAACTATCTGCTGTTTTCCAGTCGGACATTGACCTTTGGATGACGGAGAAGCTCCAGGAGGTCTACTCGCACAAGAAGGTCAAGGACTCGGTGATACCGGAAATGAAATCCCTGACCGAGTCAATCAGGTCTCTGGCCTCTCATTGCAGTCCCCTAGGGGTCATTACCAAGTTCTACGGTCCCCTGGGGGTGAAGTATTACAGGGTTGTTGCATTCAGAACGGAGAGAAAGGTAGGCGTGAACGAAAGAGTCCGTTTGTTAAATTACGCGACAGGTGCTACGGTTACTATCAAAACTTATTTCCACAGAGAAACAAGTGGGATATTTCAATTGCTTTGATGACTCAATGCCGTCCTGTATCCGCAGTTGTCGACGACAGCTCGCGAGATGATGTTAGAGATGGACAAGTACATGGTGCGCTATCACAACTTCCCCGTCAACATCGCCCAGAGCAGCCGCCACTCTCTCGCCCTCTACTTCGCCATCAGGAAGTTCTACCTCCTCATCAAGGAGGGGCTCACAGACAGGTGATATATGCACCACGCAGACAGGTGATACATGCACCACGCAGACAGGTAATACATGCACCACATGCACAGCATAGGTAGCTGATAGATGCACCACGCAGACAGCTGATACATGCACCACACAGACAGGTGATACATGCGCCACACAGACAGGTGATACATGCACCATGCAGACAGGGATACATGCACCACACAGACAGGTGATAAATGCACCACACAGACAGGTGATACATGAACCACACAGACAGGTGATACATGCACCCAAGCATAGCTGAGAGATCGGTTATACATGCACCACGCAGACAGCTGATACATGCACCACACAGACAGGTGATACATGCGCCACACAGACAGGTGGTACATGCACCACGCAGACAGGTGATACATGCACCACACAGACAGGTGATACATGCACCTCACAGACAGGTGATACATGCGCCACACAGACAGGGGATACATGCACCACACAGACAGGTGATACATGCACCACATGCACAGCACAGACAGGTGATACATGCACCACACAGACAGCTGATACATGCACCACACAGACAGGTGATACATGCACCACATGGACAGCACAGACAGGTGATACATGCACCACACAGACAGGTGATACATGCAACACATGCACAGCACAGACAGGTGATACATGCACCACACAGACAGGTGATACATGCACCAAACAGACAGTGGATACATGCACCACGCAGACAGGTGATACATGCACCACGCAGACATATGATACATGCACCACATGCACAGCACAGACAGGTGATACATGCACCACATGCACCACACAGACAGGTGATACATGCACCACGCAGACAGCTAATACATGCAACACACAGACAGGTGATACATGCACCACATGCACCACACAGACAGGTGATGCATGCACCACACAGACAGGTGATACATGCACCACACAGACAGGGGATACATGCACCACACAGACAGGTGATACATGCACCACACAGACAGGTGATACATGCACCCAAGCATAGCTGAGAGATCGGTTATACATGCACCACGCAGACAGCTGATACATGCACCACACAGACAGCTGATACATGCGCCACACAGACAGGTGATACATGCACCACGCAGACAGGTGATACATGCACCACACAGACAGGTGATACATGCACCTCACAGACAGGTGATACATGCACCACACAGACAGGTGATACATGCGCCACACAGACAGGTGATACATGCACCACATGCACAGCACAGACAGGTGATACATGCACCGCACAGACAGGTGATACATGCACCACACAGATAGCTGATACATGCACCACACAGACAGGTGATACATGCACCACATGGACATCACAGACAGGTGATACATGCACCACACAGACAGGTGATACATGCACCACATGCACAGCACAGACAGGTGATACATGCACCACATGCACCACACAGACAGGTGATACATGCACCACGCAGACAGCTGATACATGCAACACACAGACAGGTGATACATGCACCAATGCACCACACAGACAGGTGATGCATGCGCCACACAGACAGGGGATACATGCACCACACAGACAGGTGATACATGCACAAGAAAAAACAGACAGGGGATACATGCACCACACAGACAGGTGATACATGCACCACACAGACAGGTGATACATGCACCTCACAGACAGGGGATACGTGCACCACACAGACAGGTGATACATGCACCACACAGACAGGGGATACATGCACCACACAGACAGGTGATACATGCACCACACAGACAGGGGATACATGCCCCACACAGACAGGTGATACATGCACCACATGCACCACACAGACAGGTGATACATGCACCACACAGACAGGTGATACATGCACCACACAGACAGGTGATACATGCACCTCACAGACAGGGGATACGTGCACCACACAGACAGGTGATACATGCACCACACAGACAGGGGATACATGCACCACACAGACAGGTGATACATGCACCACACAGACAGGTGATACAAGCACCACACAGACAGGGGATACATGCACCACATGCACCACACAGACAGGTGATACATGCACCACGCAGACAGCTGATACATGCACCACACAGACAGGTGATACATGCACCAAACAGACAGGTGATACATGCACCACATGCACCACACAGACAGGGGATACATGCAGCACACAGACAGGTGATACATGCACAACACAGACAGAGAATACATGCACCACACAGACAGGGGATACGTGCACCACACAGACAGGGGATACATGCACCACACAGACAGGTGATACATGCACCACACAGACAGGGGATACATGCACCACACAGACAGGTGATACATGCACCACACAGACAGGTGATACATGCACCACACAGACAGGTGATACATGCACCACATGCACCACACAGACAGGTGATACATGCACCACACAGACAGGTGATACATGCACCACACAGACAGGTGATACATGCACCACACAGACAGGGGATACATGCACCACACAGACAGGTGATACATGCACCACACAGACAGGCGATACATGCACCTCACAGACAGGGGATACATGCACAACACAGACAGGTGATACATGCACCACAGAGACAGGGGATACATGCACCACACAGACAGGTGATACATGCACCACACAGACAGGGGATACATGCCCCACACAGACAGGTGATACATGCACCACATGCACCACACAGACAGGTGATACATGCACCACACAGACAGGTGATACATGCACCACACAGATAGGTGATACATGCACCTCACAGACAGGGGATACGTGCACCACACAGACAGGTGATACATGCACCACACAGACAGGGGATACATGCACCACACAGACAGGTGATACATGCACCACACAGACAGGTGATACATGCACCACACAGACAGGGGATACATGCACCACATGCACCACACAGACAGGTGATACATGCACCACGCAGACAGGGGATACATGCACCACACAGACAGGTGATACATGCACCAAACAGATAGGTGATACATGCACCACATGCACCACACAGACAGGGGATACATGCACCACACAGACAGGTGATACATGCACAACACAGACAGAGGATACATGCACCACACAGACAGGGGATACGTGCACCACACAGACAGTGGATACGTGCACCACACAGACAGGTGATACATGCACCACACAGACAAGGGGATACATGCACCACACAGACAGGTGATACATGCACCACACAGACAGGTGATACATGCACCACACAGACAGGGGATACATGCACCACATGCACCACACAGACAGGTGATACATGCACCACACAGACAGGTGATACATGCACCACACAGACAGGTGATACATGCACCACACAGACAGGTGATACATGCACCACACAGACAGGGGATACATGCACCACACAGACAGGTGATACATGCACCACACAGACAGGTGATACATGCACCTCACAGACAGGGGATACGTGCACCACACAGACAGGTGATACATGCACCACACAGACAGGGGATACATGCACCACACAGACAGGGGATACATGAACCACACTGACAGGGGATACATGCACCACGCAGACAGGTGATACATGCACAACACAGACAGGGGATACATTCACCACACAGAAAGCTGATACATGCACCACACAGACAGGGGATACATGCACCACACAGACAGGGGATACATGCACCACACAGACAGGTGATACATGCACCACGCAGACATGTGATACATGCACCACACAGACAGGGGATACATGCACCACACAGACAGCTAATACATGCACCACACAGACAGGTGATACATGCACCACACAGACAGGTGATACATGCACCACGCAGACAGGGGATACATGCACCACACAGACAGGTGATACATGCACCACACAGACATGTGATACATGCACCGCATGCACAGCACAGACAGGTGATACATGCACAACACAGACAGCTAATACATGCAACACACAGACAGGGGATACATGCACAACACAGACAGGGGATACATGCACCACACAGACAGGGGATACATGCACCACACAGACAGGTGATACATGCACCACACAGACAGGTGATACATGCACCACACAGACAGCTAATACATGCAACACACAGACAGGTGATACATGCACCACACAGACAGGGGATACATGCACCACACAGACAGCTAATACATGCAACACACAGACAGGTGATACATGCACCACACAGACAGGGGATACATGCACCACGCAGACAGGGGATACATGCACCACACAGACAGCTAATACATGCAACACACAGACAGGTGATACATGCACCACACAGACAGGGGATACATGCACCACACAGACAGCTAATACATGCAACACACAGACAGGTGATACATGCACCACACAGACAGGTGATACATGCACCACGCAGACAGGTGATACATGCACCACACAGACAGGTGATACATGCACCACACAGACATGTGATACATGCACCGCATGCACAGCACAGACAGGTGATACATGCACCACACAGACAGCTAATACATGCAACACACAGACAGGGGATACATGCACAACACAGACAGGGGATACATGCACCACACAGACAGGGGATACATGCACCACACAGACAGGTGATACATGCACCACATGCACCACACAGACAGGTGATACATGCACCACACAGACAGGTGATACATGCACCACACAGACAGGTGATACATGCACCTCACAGACAGAGGATACGTGCACCACACAGACAGGTGATACATGCACCACACAGACAGGTGATACATGCACCACACAGACAGGTGATACATGCACCACACAGACAGGTGATACAAGCACCACACAGACAGGGGATACATGCACCACATGCACCACACAGACAGGTGATACATGCACCACGCAGACAGGGGATACATGCACCACACAGACAGGTGATACATGCACCAAACAGACAGGTGATACATGCACCACATGCACCACACAGACAGGGGATACATGCACCACACAGACAGGTGATACATGCACCACACAGACAGAGGATACATGCACCACACAGACAGGTGATACATGCACCACACAGACAGGGGATACATGCACCACACAGACAGGTGATACATGCACCACACAGACAGGTGATACATGCACCACACAGACAGGGGATACATGCACCACACAGACAGGTGATACATGCACCACACAGACAGGTGATACATGCACCTCACAGACAGGGGATACGTGCACCACACAGACAGGTGATACATGCACCACACAGACAGGGGATACATGCACCACACAGACAGGTGATACATGCACAAGAAAAAACAGACAGGGGATACATGCACCACGCAGACAGGTGATACATGCACAACACAGACAGGGGATACATTCACCACACAGAAAGCTGATACATGCACCACACAGACAGGGGATACATGCACCACACAGACAGGGGATACATGCACCACACAGACAGGTGATACATGCACCACGCAGACATGTGATACATGCACCACACAGACAGGGGATACATGCACCACACAGACAGCTAATACATGCAACACACAGACAGGTGATACATGCACCACACAGACAGGTGATACATGCACCACGCAGACAGGGGATACATGCACCACACAGACAGGTGATACATGCACCACACAGACATGTGATACATGCACCACATGCACAGCACAGACAGGGGATACATGCACAACACAGACAGGGGATACATGCACCACACAGACAGGGGATACATGCACCACACAGACAGGGGATACATGCACCACATGCACCACACAGACAGGTGATACATGCACCGCACAGACAGGGGATACATGCACCACACAGACAGGTGATACATGCACCACACAGACAGGTGATACATGCACAACACATCAGTAACTCTGCCGCGTTTCTCCCCCAGGGACATGTTCCGCCTGACCATCAGTCAGTACCAACGCTGGTTCCAGGAATCTCTGGTGTTCTGGCTGCAGACCTTCAAGACAGAGTGTATGACCCGGATGGAGAAGGCACTGGAAATAGACAAGGATGTGAGTTGTTTGTTGACAGAGGTGTGAATGATGTGTGACATAATTTCGTGAAAGAAATGTAAATAAACTGTGGATCCTTTCTTTTGGACCATGCGAATCATGCGAACCTGAGTGATTGTTATGTGAATCAAGTATGACAGCAGTATGCATGTGTGTTTATAATGTCAATAATGTCGATGTTGATATTGTGCTGCCAGACTAATCCTGTTTGTTTTTCCAGGTTGTGTTGGTGACATCACTGGTGAAATTCTCCAACTCGTCCGTGGATGTCCTGTCCTGCTTTGCAAAGGTTCGTTTCCCAAAATCCATTTGTGATCCTGCCCGTTCCATTGGATTATTACAGCACTGATTCTGCTCGTCGTGTTTTGTTTGTTTGTTGTTTAACGCCGCAGTCACCAATATTCCAGCTATATGACGGCGGTCTGTAAATAATCGAGTCTGAACCAGACAATCCAGTGACTGACATCATCAGCATCTATCCACGTAATTGGGATACGATGATATGCATCAACCAAGTCAGCGAGCCTGACCACCCGATCCCGTTAGTCGCCTCTTACGACAAGTATGGTCGCCTTTTAGGGCAGGCATGGGTTGCTGAAGACCTATTCTACCCCGGATCTTTACGGGTCCACAACAAAGAAACACGGGTACTTAAAGCGTAGCAGTCTAAGGAAAACTCTCAGTCCCGGAAAGTTGTATTCAAGCCATTCAAACACTTCTTAGTTTTTGAGAGTTTGTTTATCCTTCAGTTAAAGTTCCCTATTTTTTATTAGTTGATTTACAAATATCTGGCCTAAAATTCAACGTAGATAGAACAAAATAAACAAGTACTGATTAGTACTGCTACAAATGAATGTAAGAGAAGGCAAGATATCGAAAGGTATCTTAAGACCCGCCTTTTTTAAAATCGCGCGGTTTTTTTTCATTTCAAATAATTGTAAAATAGAGTCGGCCAAATTTCATTTTGTCCAAAGTTATTTTGTTTCTTATTTAAAGTGTTTTCAGTGTAAGCAGGTTTCGTAAACCAACAAAAACAATATATGGGCTTTAACAGAGACAACGTTTCAGTTTCAATCATAGAATGAATATCTATAAGAAAAATGAAAATGGGCAACAAACTGTGCCGAATACTCTCCCTTTAATAGTCTGCAGTGATATATATAGTACGGGATTCGATGGGCTTGCTGTCTCCAAAGTGTGAGTGAGTGAGTTGGGTTTAACGCCGCTTTTAACAGTATTCGAGTTATGTCACGGCGTGTCATATCACGGGGGCTCGTCATGTAGTAATTCTGCCTGTACTAACCCAGTGTATGTCTTCCCATCAGATTACCCAGGAGTGGCGGGAGATTGACTTCAAGGACCCGGACTCCGTGGTGATGGGCGTCACCAAGATCACTGACGTGAGTTATGTCAGCCTTACACGAAAGTTACTGGTGACGTTGTGTTTGTTTGTTTGTTTGTTGTTTAACGCCGCACTCACCAATATCCCAGCTATATGAGGGCGGTCTGTAAGTAATCGAGTCTGGACCAGACAATCCAGTGATTGACATCATTGGATCGATGACATGCCTCAACCAAGTCAGTTAGGCTGACAACCCGATCCCGTTAGTCGCAAACATAGTCGCCTCTTACGGCAAGCATGGGTTGCTGAAGACTTTTTCTACCCCGGATCTTCACGGGTCTACTGGTGCCGTAAACGTGCCAGTGGTTCAATGGTTTAGTTGCAGTCGTATTCAGTTTGTAAAGTTACCAACGCTGACATGTCACCTTTGTTTCTGCTGTTTATGGGACGTGTGATACGTGTATTTGAACAACCAATAGGTCACGTGTGTTGGTACAGCTGATACATCACGTGTGGTTCCACAGCTGATAACCTTCTCCGTTCTCTAGTGGTAGAGCGTCCGCTCGGAGAGCAGAAGGTCCGGTGTTCAATCACCGGTCGCGTCATCACAATAGACGTTAGAAGATGTTAACCTGCCTGGGGCTAAAACAAGGACTGGTCGGCTCGGAGTCAGTATACTGTATCTGAGTGGGGTATTTATGCTAAACTGTGGCATGGTATCTCAGTGGGTTAGCACTATAAGATCGGCATTAGTCCGGACTAGTACAAGCAGCCACACACACACACACACACACACACACACACACACACACACACACACACGAAAACGCGCACGCACGCACACACACACACACACACGTGCATGCATGTCGCTATATAAGTGCAATATTCTTGGACGCGACGTTAAACCCCATTTCAGATTGCAGATTGCAGATTATATATCACTTGTGTTTCTACAGCTAATCTGTGACGGTGCCCGTCTGTATGCTGACAAGATTCACACCATCCTGGAGAGGAACTGCTATTACGACCAACAGGAAGAACAATTTGATGTCAACGACAGAGTATGTAATCCACCTTCTATTTGCCTATTGGTGTTTACATGATGCACATGTAAACCTTCTAATGCTTATGGGGCACGTTGTATTGTATACTCCCCAGGGAGATGAGAATGAAAATCGAGTGCTTCTGACTGGTGTAATAGTGGATGGATTCGGCGCATCATTAATGTTATTGTTGCTGGTAGTAGTGGTAGTGGTAGTAGATCGTCAAGGCAACCTTAATCATATTTCTGTCACATGTACACGTATGTTCTATGTATGGATGAATCACGTGGTTGTGTTGAAAGATGGAGACCCCGAACGGATGGAGGTAAATGAGAGTGAGAGTATTAATGCGTCCCTTCGGACCTCCAATAACCTGTCGTGCACTCTCGTATTATTACCTTGATCATACTCTGAGTACATCTAGCTTCCTTCATTCTCTACAGCTGATGATAAACATCCTTCATTCTCTTCATCTGATGTTCACTTCCTTCATTCTCTACAGCTGATGTTAACTTCCTTCATTCTCTACAGCTGATGGTTAATATCCTTCATACCCTACATCTGATGTTAACATCCTTCGTTCTCTACATCTGATGTTCACTTCCTTCATTCTCTACAGCTGATGGATAACTTCCTCCATTCTCTACAGCTGATGTTAACTTCCTTCATTCTCTACAGCTGATGTTA
Organism: Haliotis rufescens; assembly: GCF_023055435.1. Classification (NCBI taxonomy): domain Eukaryota; kingdom Metazoa; phylum Mollusca; class Gastropoda; order Lepetellida; family Haliotidae; genus Haliotis; species Haliotis rufescens. The sequence continues at coordinate 29,992,158 of NW_025963835.1, read as the reverse complement.
ACATCCTTCATTCTCTACATCTGATGTTAACTTCCTTCATTCTCTACAGCTGATGGATAACTTCCTCCATTCTCTACATCTGATGTTAACTTCCTTCATTCTCTACAGCTGATGTTAACATCCTTCATTCTCTACAGCTGATGTTAACATCCTTCATTCTCTACATCTGATGTTTACTTCCTTCATTCTCTACATCTGATGTTAACTTCCTTCATTCTCTACATCTGATGGATAACTTCCTCCTTTCTTTACATCTGATGTTAACTTCCTTCATTCTCTACAGCTGATGTTAACATCCTCCATTCTCTACATCTGATGTTAACTTCCTCCATTCTCTACATCTGATGTTAACTTCCTTCATTCCCTACAGGTGATGGATAACTTCCTCCATTCTCTACAGCTGATGGATAACTTCCTCCATTCTCTACAGCTGATGTTAACATCCTCCATTCTCTACAGCTGATGTTAACATCCTTCATTCTCTACATCTGATGTTAACTTCCTTCATTCTCTACAGCTGATGTTAACATCCTCCATTCTCTACATCTGATGTTAACATCCTTCATTCTCTACATCTGATGTTAACTTCCTCCATTCTCTACAGCTGATGTTAACATCCTTCATTCTCAACATCTGATGTTCACTTCCTTCATTCTCTACAGCTGATGGATAACTTCCTTCATTCTCTACAGCTGATGGATAACTTCCTCCATTCTCTACAGCTGATGTTAACATCCTCCATTCTCTACATCTGATGTTAACTTCCTCCATTCTCTACAGCTGATGTTAACATCCTTCATTCTCTACATCTGATGTTAACTTCCTTCATTCTCTACATCTGATGTTAACTTCCTTCATTCTCTACATCTGATGTTAACTTCCTCCATTCTCTACAGCTGATGGATAACTTCCTCCATTCTCTACAGCTGATGTTAACATCCTTCATTCTCTACATCTGATGTTTAACTTCCTTTATTCTCTACAGATGATAGTTAACTTCCTTCATTCTCTACAGTTGATGGATAACATGTTTGATTCTCTACAGCTGATGTTAACTTCCTTCGTATTAATGCTATTTTCGTGGCTCTCATCAACAAAAATATCCAAAATCAATAGAGATGGTACCACTGCTTAAAATACTGCTCTAACTATTAAGCCAAAGAATCACCATACAGTCTTGTATTATTTTACTACGGTAACATATTTGAGATGTACATGTTTCATTTCTGACAAGCTTTATAATGTCCTTAACAAACTATGAACAATACATACGTTTAAATGTACTACTATTGTGTGGTTGGCAACAAGCTTGTGTAAATTAAAAAAAACACCAAAAAAACCAACCTTCTTTAATATATACTTCAGTGTGAAAGACACAAATTGTCTCCTTTTATCGCAAGTGTCTAGCCCGTACACAAACTGTTGACGTCCATTTTACGTTATTTCAACACTGACAAGGCAAAATAATCTCTATTATTCACCACTCGTGTCAGAAACCACTATTTGCCTTGGTTATCCAATGTCCATCATGATAATCACAGTTTATGTAATCTACTCAACTCCAAAAATATCAACATTGTAAAGGCTTTGGCCTTATACTTAAATCATGTATTTAATGTGAAATAAGACTACTTGTATTTATTTTCCTGACATCACGTGACGCAGCAATTATTGTAATTGTAATTGTACTCTAGGCCACATGGCCCAAAATACTGAATAAAGAATCTTGAATCTTGAATCTTGAATCACTCGTGAAAATATCTCCTTTCCCTCGTCAGTCGATGAGAGAAACATGATATTTCACTCGACACAGGACATATCTTCTATTCTTTCATATTGTTCTTTGTGTCCAGCTGTGCATCACCCTGAACAACATCGAGCACGTGCGCCAGTACCTGAATCATCTCCCCGAGCTGTTGGAGTGGGAGGAGGTGGGGCAGTCACAGTCGGCGCGTCACGAGGACGCCAAGATCGGCAGGCAGTCCTTGACGACCCTGAAACGTTTGACTACCACCGCCAACCAGGACATCCTCATGAAGTCTTCGTTCCTGCTCCGGGAGATCGCGGTCAAGATGAAGACCAACATTCAGAAACTCATGGACATGTTCATTGTCAAGACCCCCGCGAAGGTTTCGGTAAGCTACGTCAAGGGACTCATTGTTGTCAAGGCTCCCGTGAGGGCCTTTGTAAGTTCAGTCAAGGGACACATCGTTGTCAAGTCTCTTGTGAAAGCTTCAGTAAGTTTAGTAATGGGACTCATCATTTTCTAGTCTCTTGTGAGGTTCGGTAAGTTCAGTCAGCGAACTCATCATTGCCAAGTCTCCCGTCAACGCCTTTGTAAGTTCAGTCAAGGAACTCACCATTATCAAGTCTCCCGCGAAGGCCTTTGTAAGGTCAGTCAAGGAACTCACCATTATCAAGTCTCCCGCGAAGGCCTTTGTAAGTTCAGTCAAGGAACTCACCATGGTCAAGTCTCCCGCGAAGGCCTTTGTAAGTTCAGTCAAGGATCTCATCATTGTCAAGTCTCCCGCGAAGGCCTTTGTAAGTTCAGTCAAGGAACTCACCACTATAAAGTCTCCCGCGAAGGCCTTTGTAAGTTCAGTCAAGAAACTCACCATGGTCAAGTCTCCCGCGAAGGCCTTTGTAAGTTCAGTCAAGGATCTCATCATTGTCAAGTCTCGAACGTGAATGCCTCTAAACGTTCATTATAAAGTATCAACTGTTCATGGTAAAGTCTCCCGTGAAGGCCTTTGTTATTTTCGTCATGGCACTCAACGTGTGGTTTATCTGAATGTAACCAAACTTCTTATCTAAAAGATATTTTGTGAAATTTAATCATACAGATCCATGTACAAGTAGACATCTATTAAACATGCATTCGTGGACAGGTTGAACATTGACCTTCAACTAAGTTATTCAAAGCTGAACTCATTTGTTTGATAATCAAAAAGACAGCCCACAAATGTTTCAAACCTACTAACTTGTAATCTCTCAAACCCCTTGACACTCTTATGAGTGAGTGAGTGAGTTGGGTTTAACGCCGCTTTTAACAGTATTCCAGTTATATCGCGGCGTGTCAGCTTAATGTGGGAGGAAAGCCCGAATGATGCAGGTTTCAGACGTTTATCACTTCGGTGAAACCCACGAGCACGGGTATGGTGCTGACAAACCTAGAAACATAATCGGGGCGAACCGGCATCGCACGTTTGAAGTGAGTATGGTTTTACCCATGTCGGGAATCGAACTGGCGTGACGAGGGAACGCTTTACTACTTGGCCACCCCCAACATTCCATTACCATACGAGAACATTAATGACATATTTACAAAATGGCCGCAATCAAACGACTCATTCTGACATTCGAGCCCACAATCAGACACTCTTTTGAACTCGTTAATGTAATGTCCTTTCTATGACCTCAACCACAGGCTGTAGACAAGACAATTGGATACCTGTCTACCAACTTGCAGACTCTAGACGACCGTCTAATGACGTCTATTTATCCCAAGATGATCGAGGAGCTGTGGGAGGTCGTACTGCAGATATTCTATGAACAAATGCAAATCGGGGTAAGTGGACTACCATCTTCAATCTAATACTGGATTCTGCGCTACATTGGTCACGAGACAAAGGGCACACCAATGGAGTGATTATGGTTTTAAGCGACTTGAATGTTCTAATCCATTAAAACGAAAAGCTATATGCTACAGAATGGAGGCCATTTTTCAAAGGGCCGTATTTTTTATATTGTGGCGGGGATGGGATGTTATCGAAAATAAGAAATTGTCCCCAAAAGTTCTCTGAAAAATATGCTTTTATTTTGGGAAAATTAGAAATTGTCTGCAACAAAAATTACATTGGTGAAAAAAACATATTTTAGCTCATAGTTTTAATTAAAAACATATCTGTTTTTTGCAGCTGCAGCCGAAAAATATCTGGTCTAAATCTCTCTTATCTGTAATTTCCAAAATTGTTTCTCTCCCAGTTTACATATTTGATTAGACAGTTAATTTAATTGGACATTCATTTATAGCCTTCTGTCATTCGAATCAGACATAAGCCTAAGCTATAGTGGGATTGGAGCCAGGGTATTCATCAGAAATAATGATGATAATAACCATAAACTATATGTAGATCACCAAGTATGGGTATGTGTACTGCTTAAAAATGTTAAAGAACATCCTCTTTTGCAATACCCACCAGCTAGATTAACAGATTAACTAAAGTAAAATGAAAATGTTGTATTTCTTATTTTGAGTAATTTATTTTATAAAGGCAACATCAAACTGGTTATAACCGCAAATAATAATAATAATAATAATAATAATAATAATCATCATCATCATCATCATAAAAATAAAAATAATAATAATAATAACACGAGATGATTGTACTTTCCTACTTCTGTTCCAGCAAAAGCCAGACTACTACGAACATATGAAGAGGGTAAGGCGCATCATTGTACATCCTGTTGAACTTCACAGATTCACGGCTACCAAATTTACAAAAACAATCAAAGAATGTTTCTTTGGAGACAGGGGGCACGGGTGGCCCAGTCGTCTAAGGCGCCGCAATTCGCTGTGCAGAGTTGCGTCCCTTGGGCATGCTAGAAACCTTTAATTGTCGGTTCGAATCCCGGTTCACCCCAATTATGTTTCTAGGTTTGTCAGCACCATACCCGTGCTCGCGGGTTTCACCTAAGTGGTAAACGTTTGACACCTGCATCACTTCGGGCTTTCCTCCCACATTAAGCCGATACGCCGTGATATAACTGAAATACTGTTAAAAGCGGCGTTAAACCCAACTCACTCACTCTTTGGAGAGAGCAAGCCCATCGAATCACGTGCTATAAATCTCACTGCAGACTATTAAAGGGAGACTATTCCGCACAGTTTGTTGCCCATTTATTTTTTTCTTATAAATGTTCATTCTATGATTGAACCGTTGTCTCTATTTAACCCAATACAGTGTTTTTGAGACCGGCTTACACTAAAACATTTAAATAAGAAACAAGATAACTTATTAAATGAAATTTGGCCGACTCTGTTTTACCATGAGGTGAAATGAAAAATACACACACGAGATTTAAAAAGGCTGGTCGTAAGATATCGTTCGATATCTTGCCTTCTCTTCTATTCATTTGTAGCAGTACTTGTTTATTTTTTTCCAACATCTACGTTGAATTTTAGGCCAGAATGTTTGTAAATCAACTAATAAAACATAGGGAACTTTACCTGAAGGATAAACAAACTCTCAAAAACTAAGAAGTGTTTGAATGGCTTGAATACAACTTTCCGGGACTGAGAGTTTTCCTTAGATTGCTACGCTTTAAGTACCCGTGTTCCTTTGGTGTGGACCCGTAAAGATCCGGTGTAGAATAGGTCTTCAGCAACCGATGCTTGCTGTAAAAGGCGACTATGCTTGTCGTAAGATGCGACTAACGGGATCGGGTTGTCAGACTCGCTGACTTGGTTGATACATGTCACCGTATCCCAATTGCGTGGATCGATGCTGGTGATGTCAATCACTGGATTGTCTCGTCCAAACTCGATTATTTATAGACCGCCGTCATATTGCTGAGTGGGGTGTTAAACAACAAACAAACAAATCCTTGTTGTGGGTACAGACTCGCTTCATCTTCTGGTCTGGTTTCAGCACCTGGGTGCCCTGACTACGTTCTTCCTGAGTTGTGGGTTGGAGGAGAAATTAGTCCAGGGTGCGGCGGAAGCACAGTTGAGGGCTCGCATCCATCTTAACTGTCAGCAGACTGGGATTCTCATGCAGGAATACTTCCAAGGCCTAGCTAATGGAATGGTAATACATTATGTTACATATATTTTTACCCTGTTGATATTGGTGCTAGTCAGGGCCCCATCCACCCTACCCCTCCTCCCTGGCGGGGAAGAGAGCTGACGGACACCCTTTAGGTTGTCTTGGTGGATCTAGCTACACACCCATGTCAGGTACAAAAGCCACCCTGTTACCGTAATTGCCCGTATAGGTATTATAGGGTAGCCTAGTGGTTAAAGCGTTCGCTCGTCACGCCGAAGACCCGGGTTCGATTCCCGACATGGGTAAAATGTGTGAAGCCCATTTCTGGTGTTCCACGCCGTGATAGTGCTGGGATATTGCTTAAAGCGGCGTAAACCCATACTCACTCACGCACTCACTAAAACAGACGAATAAATACCAGCCGGGTCTAGATTCCACGCCCATGTCTACTCAACAGTCTTAAAGTACTACTTACAATAAGGAGGTCTACTTGGCATTTATTTCAGTTATTAATACCATCAACAAAATCGATCACAGCACCTTTATCAAACAAAGATATTATCGATAAGGTTTCTTATCCTCTCTGTTTGTGAAATAGCCCCGCAATAACACGAGAACTTAGACTCTCTGTCTCAGTGGGTGATGAAATAGCCCCTCAAGCAACTCGATCGGACAGACAATCTCTAACAATCTCTGTCGTCGACAACTGCGGATACAGGACGGCATTGCGTCATCAAAGCAATTGAAATATCCCACTTGTTTCTCTGTGGAAATGAGTTTTGATAGTAACCGTAGCACCTGTCGTGTAATTTAACAAAAGTACACACACTCTCTCTCTCTCTCCTGTGCTGGAAGTTGACGTTACGATGTTCACGAAAGACTAGGGGCCCTTTCTGGTGACATTGAAGAATTAGTGAGGGCATGTTTCTCTCTCTCTCTCTCTCTCTCTCTCTCTCTCTCTCTCTCCTGTGCTGGAAGTTGACGTTACAATGTTCACGAAAGACTAGGGGCCCTTACTGGTGACATTGAAGGATTAGTCAGGGCATCTCTCTCTCTCTCTCTCTCTCTCTCTCTCTCTCTCTCTCTCTCTCTCATTATAAACTGTAAGAACGCCCATTACTGATTCAGAGTACACCTCCAGAATACCTGGGTCATCTGGCGATCAAGGCCGCCTACGTGGAGGAGACCAAGGGTATGGTCACAATAGGAGTTAAAGGTACGTCACTTTCAGACAGTCGCAAATAACACATTTCCCTCCGTTATTTCATCACGCGTCACGCTGCCCTACTGTAGTCCCAGTCTCACCGGATGTGTCTGTTCCACAGTGATGCGGGCAAGTGACCTGCCTGGACTGGACAACAGTGGCCTGAGTGACCCTTACGTCTTGATGAATCTCCAGCCACCCAATCTGTTTCACAACGTCAAGCCTGTCCGGACCAAAGTGGTGGAGAAAACTCTAAACCCTATCTTCAATGAGTCCTTTCAGTTGTAAGTACCCTTCGTATAGCTGCCACGGTGTTTAGTCAGGGCATCTCTCTCTCTCTCTCTCTCTCTCTCTCTCTCTCTCTCTCTCTCTCTCTCTCTCGCTCTCTCTCTCTCTTCGTTCGTCACGCCGAAGACCCGGGTTCGATTCCCGGCATGGGTACAATGTGTGAAGCCCATTTCTGGTGTCCCCCGCCAAGATATTGCTGGAATATTGCTAAAAGCGGCGTAAAACCATACTCACTCTCTCTCTCTCTCTCTCTTTCCATGAACCTTAGGAAACGCGCGTAAAATATATGTTGCTGGCGTAAGGATCTTGAAAAAACGGATCTCTAAAAACCAGAGTGGCTTATCAACACCTCTGTAGCCTCGTGGTACACTCACTCGGCTACAGATATGAAGGTTGCGAGTTCGATCCTCGGGAATATAAAAAAAACATTTGCAATTTGATTTTACATGTCATTACATGTTACAATCTGAACGGAAGTTACATTAATAAAATACCCAGGACATCAAATAAAATCCCTGGGTTATTATAGCAAATATGACTTGAATATCCTATAAAATCCCAGTGATATTATATAAAATCCCAGGGACATTACACCGTCCCTGTTTATGAGATTTAACCCGACTGGAAAGTAAAACCTCACAATAGGTTTTAATGCCTATAGAAAGAAGTCTCTTACTTAATAGCGATCCCAATGAATAGGTTTATAACTAACGATCCCGTCATCTACGCATGAGCCAATCTCATTAAAATCAGATCTTAGTTCTCGCTATCGCTAAACAAAGATCTAAGGACATCTCATTACGGGTCACGTCAGAACAACCTTTCATCCGACCAATCACAGCGTCGCTTACCAGATCATGAAAGTGACAGTCGGAATGTATTTTCTAATCATGCAACCTCGAAAACGTTAACACGGGGTATTCCGAACGACAGTTACGGCCCGTACGACTGATCCCGTCAAAATTATCGTCTATCTCTCGATTCCGTGGTATAAACACAGTTCGTAGGAAGCACTGCCATACACTCTCAACCATATATTAGACATTCCGGAATATTCGTTTGTTCAATTTTCGAAATATTAATCGAGAACTGTGTCAATATATTTTTCAAGCGTTGACAGAAATGGAATTCGCTAGGTTGAAACGAGTGCCGTAAAGCTCGAGAAAGCTGCTTTCTAATTGGCTGATGTCGACTTGGCTGATGTCATTTCAGTCGTCGGTCAAAGTTCGCGAAAGGTCGTCCTGACGTGACCCGTAATGGGATGTCCTCAGATCTTTGTTTAGCGGCAGCGAGAACATAGATCTGATTTTAATGAGATTGCGCTTGAGCCGACTCGTAACTGCCAAAGGCATTTTACGGGCGTGAAAACACACACGTGATGTCGAACAATAATAAACAGACCAACCGATTGCATTAAGGCGCATTAACAAAGATGAACCAGATGTAGTTTAAGGATTTGTTAACACTAGACAATACTATCCAAGCTAAATCATCAAGGATTTAAATACGCAATTACCTGTGCAGATCCAGGTTAGAATAGCAACCAACCCAGGCTCGATTATTTACAGACGGCCGCCATATAGATGGAATATTGCTGAGTGCGGCGTTAAGCAAACAAACAAACAAATAATCAATTACCTGTTCGACCCACACAGCGTGAGCACTTCTAACAAGTGTCCTTACACTTTCAGGGGGCACGGGTGGCCCAGTCGTCTAAGGCGCCGCGATTCGCCGTGCAGAGTTGCGTGCCTTGGGCACGCCAGAAACCTATGATCGTGGGTTCGAATCCCGATTTGCCCCGATTATGTTTTTAGGTTTGTCAGCACCATACCCGTGCTCGTGGGTTTCACCGAAGTGGTAAGCGTCTGAGACCTGCATCACTTTTGGCTTTCCTCCCACATTAAGCTGACACGTCGCGATATAACTGGAATACTGTTAAAAGCGGTGTTAAACCCAACTCACTCACCCTACACTTTCAGTATCATTTCATCAGTTCCACTACTCTTTTGTGAGGAGAATGTGTATGAAAAATTACTTTGTCAATTTTAGTATTGTTTCTTTTTATCATCATCGCATCGAGGAACTGTGATAAATGGCTCTGAATGCACTGTAATCCCCATCATGACATCAGCTTCTTAGCAAACAGGTGGACATCACGATAAGTTAAAGAAAGAGCATTTAATAATCAGATGTTATGTTACTTCTTTTGAGTAATATATTCGAGAATGATCATTTAAAAAAAATATATACCACGACACAAACGCCCCATGTAACCAAGTTATGTCCCCTTGTTACATTTCCCAACGCAGCGACAGAGTAAGAAGTCGTCCCTCATCGATTAAAATACCATTGATTTTGACGTGTAGTTTATTTTACAAAAACACTTCTACTTGTCTTGGCAGCCCGAATATTCCTTCCAGTCTGTTGACTGAACCTGGCGCGTGCATTCTCTTCTCCGTCCTCGACCACGACTACATGGTGTCCGACGACTTTGCCGGCGAAGTGGCCTTAAACATTTCGGCGCTTCATCCAATCAGAGACGAGGAATATCTTGATTCCACCCCTGTTGTCATGATGCCCCTGAAACGACCTCAACACGTCGCGGACGGCGCTTTCCAGGTAAGGCATTCACGTCATCAACGGACGTTTGAGTGAGTGAGTGAGTTGGGTTTAACGCCGCTTTTAACAGTATTCCAGTTATATCGCGGCGTGTCAGCTTAATGTGGGAGGAAAGCCCGAAGTGATGCAGGTCTCAAACGTTTACCACTAAGGTTAAACCCACGAGCACGGGTATGGTGCTGACAAACCTAGAAACATAATCGGGGCGAACCGGCAACGCACGTTTGAAGTGAGTATGGTTTTACGCCTATTTTAGCTCTATTCCAGCAATATCATGGAGGGGGCATCACAAATGATTTTCACACAATTTACCCATGTCGGGAATCGAACTGGCGTGACGAGGGAACGCTTTACTACTTTGCCACCTCCAACATTCCATTACCATACGAGAACATTAATGACATATTTAGAAAGTGGCCGCAATCAACCGACTCATTCTGACATGTAAATTTCTGAAAAGGTGTCTGGGTATGATCTACCAAATTTCTCAAGTGACTGTCACGTGACTGTCATGTTGCAGGTGCTGGAGGAGAGAAGCTCGTGGGATAAAGAAGCGAAAGCCTTCGTGACGGACAGGTTGAAATACATCATCAACCAGCCCCGAAGGCAGGGAAAAAATTCTCAAAACTCCTTCTTTTCCTTCTTCGGTCTCGGCACTTGAAGCTTTGTGGACGGACACATGGGTTCTCAGCTCGGCTTCTCGTGGCTACGATGTGCGCATGACGGGAAGTGTCTATAGGGTGGTTATGCAAGCTCCTTCCCAGCGCGTGACACCTTCGTTTCACTCTCGGTAACATCGCTGCCACCAGTGTGGGCGCGGCCATTTCAAGAATCTTGAAAGTTGGCCTCTTACCCCAAATGTAGTAACGTTCATACTTTTGTTTATGTCTTTGGGAATGCCATCATAGTGAATTTTGAAAAGGTTTACGACCGACCATGTTTTCCAGATGAATTTACTTTGTTGTTTGTATAATCAGATTGGTTCGAGATTGCAGACTAACGGAAAATCAACCAACTTCTCCCTTACATTCTTACTATATCAATAACATGATAGTTTTAATGAAATAGAAATTCAAATTGACAAACAAAGAAAGTAATTTAGCAGGGGTAAGTGTATTCGGCGTCACGACAGTCGTCACTTGTTTGTAAACATAACGGTCATTCGGTTGCGAGTTCAACTCCAAGCATGGTTGGGGCCACCTATCACAGTGGGGAGTTTTGACTGGTGGCAGCGAAAGCATAGAGAGCTCCGCGAACGGGCTATCGCTGCGAGGAGCTTGGGTGGTTATGATGGAAAGGGAGACCACTTCAGATATGGTCGAAGAGAAAAGAAATAAGACAGAAGGCGTATGAGTGACTGTACTGTTTCTTGTACGTTTAAGGATTGGACTCGACTTAACTTGGTTACTTTCTCACTATGGTAAATTAACCTAGCTTGGCCCACACAAATGCAATGTGTATGCATCAGATAACTCAACTCTAAGCTGTTCTAGTAGTGGTTTGATGCAGACCAAAAGTTTGGAACAGTAACGTCAACATTATGCTCAGGTGGCATCAGATATGTGAACAATATGATAAATTAGCCTCAGATAAGTCAGCAGTATGTTCAGGTAGCATTTTAGGATGCCTATGGTAGTACTTGTAGTACTGTCTTCACAGTCGATACATGCATTATATGGACCATCTTCCCGAGGCAAGGGAGTTAACTGACTATAAAAGTCCAGTTTCCACCCTTGCCGAACTTGGCTGGTATTATGGAGTTACGTTTTGGCTGGACTAATGAGTCTATGTATAGTCCAATCACAATCGCGCAACGAAATCGAAATCCGGTTCGTAAACTGTGGTGCAGATTTCGGTCAATTGCAGGATTTGCAAATCATTTGCACCGCCAACTCGTTTTCAACAGATCTTTTCCAATTTTGTTCATGTTTTTAATCAAGGTGCTCACGTGATTTGCTGCATTTCGCGATGTAAGGCCCGTTTTATCACAATATAGATCTTGATTATCGATCAGATCGTCTTGACTGGGCGCCGCCGTTTAGTTTGAAGCAAATGCAAGTGATACGAGAGGTGGAATCTGATTGGTCCATAGAAGAGGCATAGAAGGGACATAACTCGTAATAGCCACTGGTGGCGCTACGATCGAGCCCAGGAATTCAAGCATAGTTCAGCAAAGTCAGTTAACACTCTTGCCTCGGGGAGATGCATATGGACTGAAAACTGGTCCAATATACCCGATGTTCTCCATCCCGGTTTTAAGGAAATGTGCAATATGTATATAGAATTTTTATCTTATTTATCTCCGCGTTGTCCCCTGTTGAACATCATGTTGTGGGTCTTTGCATAATAAAATCAACCTCAAAATAACAATTTATATTGTGTGGCGACGAAGAAGCATTCCGATATAAAACGTGTGAGTAAATGTTGGCTTATTCCATGTCAGCAATATTCCAACGATATCAGGGGGCACGGGTAGTCCAGTTGTCTAAGGCGCCGCGATTCGCTATGCAGATTTGCGTCCCTTGGGCACGCCAGAAACCCATGATTGTGGGTTCGAATCCCGATTCGCCCCGATTGTTTCTAGGTTTGTCAGTACCATACCCGTGCTCGTGGATTTCACCGAAATGGTAAACGTCTGAGACCTGCATCACTTCGGGGTTTCCTCCCACATTAAGCTGACACGCCGTGATATAACTGAAATACTGTTAAAAGTGGCGTTAAACCCAACTCACTCACTCACTCACCCAACGATATCACGGCAACGTGTAAAACATTAAATCTGGGTCAGGCAAACCAGTCGCTAGCAACACTCGGAGAAAATCGGGAGGGTCGTCACTCATCAAGAAATCTGTACTTTAGTCGTTACTCAGAGCTTTGTTTAGCGGTAGCGAGAACTAAGATCTGATTTTGAATGAGATTGATAGTGTGATGAAAGGTGAGGTGAAATTGGGTTTAACGTCGCGTCCAAGATTATTGCACTTATATAGCGACGTGCTAGTCCGGACTGATGCCGATTTATAGTGCTAGCTCACTGAGATACCATGCCGCAGTTTAACATGAATACCCCACTCAGACACAGTATACTGACTCCGAGCCGACTAGTCCTTGTTTTAGCCCCTTAATGCCGAGCGCCAGACAGGGTAACAACAAGTACCATCTTTTAACGTCTTTTGGTATGACGCGGCCGGAGATCGAACCCCGGACCTTCCGCTCTCCGGGCGGACGCTCTACCACTAGACCACGGAGGCGGTCGATAGTGTGATGAGGTGAAATGGGGTTTAACGTCACGTTCAAGAATATTGCACTAAAATAGCGACGTGCAAGCACATGTGTGTTGGTGTACTAGTCCGGACTAATGTCGAGTTTATGGTGCTAGCCCACTAAGATACCATGCTACAGTTTAACATAGATACTCCACTGAGACACAGAATACTGACTCCGAGCCGACAAGGCCTTGTTTTAGCCCGCTAATGCCGAGCGCCAGGCTGGGTAACAAGAAGTACCATCTTTTAACGACTTTTAGTATGACGAGGCCGGGGTCGAACCCCTGACCTTCCGCTCTCCGGGCGAACGATGTACCACAATACAACGGAGACGGTCTGCTCTGATAGTACAGCAAACAGTAGCAAATGTAATGTTCAAGCGTCTGTTGACCCAATCCATGATCATCCTTGGCCAATCAGCAACACTGTATCGACTAAACTTGTATCGGCCAATCAGCAATGATGTAATATGTTTGACCAATCAGCAACCCTGTTCTGTTGGTACAGTTGGTAACACATCATCATGTAGACAGAGTGAGTGAGTTGGGTGTAACGCCGCTTTTAACAGTATTCCAGTTTTATCACGGCGTGTCAGCTTAATGTGGGAGGAAAGCCCGAACTGATGTAGGTCTTAGACGTTTACCACTTCATTGAAACCCACGAACACGGGTATGGTGCTGACAAGCCTAGAAACATAATCGGGGCGAACCGAGATTCGACCCCACAATCATAGGTTTCTGGCGTGCCCAAGGGACGCAACTCTGCACAACGACTGGGCCACCCGTGCCCCACATGTAGACAGAACTTCAGAGATACATTGTGTGATGTTGGACTAAAACTGACCCTACAAAACAGAAACTATTCAGCGGCTCTATACAGCAGTCATCATGGTCAACCAAGCAATACTACTTCATCTTGGGAGCTGCTGGATTTCAGTTTAGATACTGGCCGGAACTCGTGCACTTTCAGGGTTAGTGAACATAATGGGGTTGAACGTCACATTCAAGACTATTGCACTTACATAGAGACGTTGTGTGTGTGTGTGTGTGTGTGTGTGTGTGTGTGTGTGCGTGTGCGTGTGTGCGCGCTAGCCTGGACAAATGCCGGTTTTCATTGTCAATACACTGAGATGCCACCGTTTAAAATGGATACCCCACTCAGACACAGTACTGTATACCGCCCCAGAGCCGACCAGTCCTTGTTACCTTCTTTACTCGAGCGCCCGCAAGGTGACAACAAATACCACATTTGAACGTCTCTTGTAATGACGCGGCCAGGGATCGAACTCCTGACATTCCCCTTTCGGGGCAGACGCTCTATCCATAAACCACGAAGGCAGTCTTGTGCGCTTATAAACAGTAGTTTTAAAATCTTGCAGAACGATTATTTCTATAAATTAAATATCAAAAACATGTCAATGCATAGATCAGTTTATTTCATAAATATTTCTGTTCAAAATGTACCTCTTCTGTACAAATTTAAAATGTACTGTATAAAAAGTATCAACAAATCAACAAAAACAATTGTTCACGTAATAAGGCAACCAAGTACCGACGGTGAGCGTCCTCTGAATATGTCCGTGGCATGCTCATGTCGTTATCTGTTCCAACACCGACGCAAATGTGGGAGAGAAATACCCGATCAATAGCTTCTTATGTGATATTCTAAACACACACCTTGTATGACATATACAAAGAAGTCCCCTGATGCTGGCAGATGACGTAATGAGTGAGCGAGTGAGTTGGGTTTAACGCCGCTTTTAACAGTATTCCAGTTATATCGCGGCGTGTCAGCTTAATGTGGGAGGAAAGCCCGAAGTGATGCAGGTCTCAGACGTTTACCATTTCGAGGAAATCCACGAGCACGGGTTTGGCGCTGGCAAACCCTAGAAACATAATCGGGACGAATCGGGATTCGAACCCACAATCATAGGTTCCTTGCGTGCCCAAGGGACGCAACTCTGCACAGCGAATGGCGGCCATCCGTGCCCCCAGATTACAAAATGACTACCTGCACCGGTGAAATGAGGAGTGAGTCCAAACCGTGCATCGTCAATACTTAATGGGTTTGTTTACACTGTTTCTCCATCGCTGATGAATGCATACGGCTGTGAAATTGTGCCGCGTGTCTAGTAAGGCAATGAAAAAAAGACGTGTTTGACTCATGTCAAATGAGCCCAACTCTGTGCGTGAACGTTTCGGAATCCTATTGTTGCCTTATATCGAATCAAGGCGTTGAGGTAGATGGTTGCATGGCAATGACATACGTCGCAGGAGCAATATTGCCGACTTCATCCGAACTATATCCTCTATATCTCCGCGGCTGGAGTTTCTTAAACCTACCCTTACTCCTGGATCCATTCCCGTGGTTCTCAGGATCTCAAATTATGCCCTTAGTTTTCATCGGCGAATTTGATTCGCTGCGCTACTCAATCTGACGTACCAATCAGAATGTGAGAATGTTGGGTTCTTGAAATCAACACCATGGCAATACAAGTTACCTCCCTCACCTTAATTGGTCGTTAAAAAGAAAATCAAATGGGATCAGGTTTAACCTGTGTTCAATATTTTTGCACTTATTCAGCGCGGTGCATACACTGTGTACACTCAGACACAGTATACTGACTCCAACTCAACCAGTCCTTGTTTTAGCCTCTAATGCCGAGCTAGGCAAGGTAACAACAAATACCATCTTTAAATGACTTTTGGTATGACGCAACCGGGAATCGAACACCAGACATTCTGCTCACTGGGCGGACACTCTAATGTTTGACCACAGAGGTGGTCAGAGATCGCGAGATCCACGGAAAGGATAGAGATAATGTTTCTGAAGGTTGATTGGTTTGAGCACTTGCTGCTTTTCTTGATGTGGCTTGAATGCTTGAATACCAGCAGTATGTATTCACAGGTGATGGAGGAACAAAGTGTATACAAAACCCTGACGTATTGACAATGGTAATATAAACTATTTGAAACACTCAACATATGGCAGTCAAAAGTCAGAACTAGTCATCTTACCAGTATAACTCCAGAAAACCTTCAAAATGTGTTATAGGCCAATATACACTAAGAAGCCTAAAATAAACATTCTAATTTTTATTTTGAATTCTAAATGTTTGAGCTTTGGAAGAACCAGGGCAACCTTTTGGCATGTTAACAAGTGAGTATGGTTTAGCACAGCTTTTAACTGGGTCAGAGCATTGTGGGAGGACATCCCGAAGTGATTCAGGTCTTAGACGTTTACCACTTTGGGAAACCCACAAGCACATGTATGGTGCTTGCAAACCCAGCCAAACACCAGCCAGGTGACTCTGTTGAGAAACAAAGCTAAGCACCAGTGAAAGAGTGAGTGAGTGAGTGAGTATGGTTTTACGCCGCTTTTAGCAATATTCCAGCAATATCACGGCGGGGGACACCAGAAATGGGCTTCACACATTGTACCCATGTCGGGAATCGAACCCGGGCCTTTGGCGTGACGAACGAACGCTTTAACCACTAGGCTACCCGACAACACCAGTGAAAGATGTGTCAAGCATGACATGGGTGGATGTTGGTTGTGAAGCACGTCAGCTGCTAGAGGGATAGAACTGTTGTCTCTGCAGGTAGAGAAATCATACCTTATTGGGCTGGGACGGGTAACTCGGGTACATGGGTCGGGTGGGTACTGACTACCCAGACCCGCGGGTAATCACGTGATTATAGTGTTAAATGGCAAAAATTGTCTAGAACTCTATGGTTACACTATAAGTGATAAATGTTCACATTTCTTTCTGACTTTGCACATATTCCTTCTGACTTTATGTGATTGCATAATGATAAAAACATCAGTCAACTTCAGTGTATGCATGACCAGATCGGTTTATAGTGTATCTAAATGTATTTTGACAGGAGTATGGTCAAACTATTCCCAATGGGACATGTTTTACCTATCTCTTGAGACCTTCAGCGGGTACCCAGGTAGGGTCGGGTAATAGGGAGGGTGGTACCCGTGTAGCAAATTTGGACTTGTCCCAGCCCTAATACCATCCACTTCAACATCTGTTTGTGTACCTCCCCTTTTGGTACTTTTTACTCTGACTACCTGAACAACTGTTTTCAAAACGTGACAAATAAAATGAAAATGGTATGATAAAATGATGACAAAAAATAGTCATGAAGCAAATTGAAGAATGAAAATGTCATAACAACATGAAATCTAATAACCAAATAACCACTTCAGACAGAATCTGCAGTGGGAATCATGCACGGGGCAATCTTTGTTCTCCAAATCATGAACCCTCATTTCTGACACATATACAATTAAATGAAACGAGGATCATTTCTACTTTTTCAAATATAGAGACACCATGTTACTCTATAAGTGAGACAATCAACACCCCTCTGCCATATCCATCACAAGATTCAAACAATACTTGGATATATAAATATCTCCTAAACCTTAGGTCTGGTAAGTTGAAGTCAATGCTTTACATGAAATGAGATAGTCATATGCATGGTTTCCTTGAATATCCCATAGTTCACTTACCCAATTAAAACACAATTATCCGCATTGGAACCAGTCATAAGTCTCCAATAGAGATCATTGGAGTGTATAGAGAAACAAAATTTATGTACAAAACAAACCGAAACCATAAAGAGTTAGTTCAGGGTGCACATACTGGAACAATGAGTTGGGTTAACACCGCTGAGAACAGTACTCCAGTTGTAACACGTATGTCAGCCTAATGTGGGAGAAGTCCGAAGTGAGGCATGTCTCAGACGTTTACCACTTCAGTGAAACGCACGAGCACGGGTATGGTGCTGACAAACCTAGAAACCTACAGAGGGCAAATAGGGATTTGAACCCATAACTATAGGTTTCTGGCATGCCAAGGGACGTAGCTCTGCACAGTGAACTGCAACGCCTTAGAGAAGATTGGGCCAGCCGTGTCCCCTAAACAATCATGAAAAGATAACTTCAAAATCATTATTTTCTGCACTGGACCATAATAGTTGCCTCAAAAACAGGTTCTTAAGGCTTAAAAAATAAAAGAATTGGTTCTCAGGCAATGACATTTGAAAACGTAGTGCGGGCGGGTGGTTGTTTTTTTGTTTTTTTTGTGATGTTCAAACTAGTATGTACCCAAATAAACAGTTGTGTACCATCAACCTGGGAAAGAGCCGACCTTCATAAACAAGCATACAAACTTGTATTGCCGCCATGACCATAAGAGATGCGCAGTAAAGGAGTGCACATGTAAAGGGAAGTAACTGCATGCTTTATTGGATCGCATTGTTTTTAAGTATTAGGATTTCCTTATGTTTTTGGAAAATGGAAATAAAGATGTAACGTGCGGCAGACTTTATGATGATGCGGGCGGTGCCTGAGAACAAAGACTATTATTTTTTTGTTATATTGTTTCAAAATTGAGATTCAGAGTTCTCATTTTCTTAAATCCAGACAGACACTTGTGTGGTAATCTCTAGGTTGCACTCTTTAACATGAGTGAGTGAGTGAGTGAGTATGGTTTTACGCCACTCTTAGCAATATTCCAGCAATATCACGGCGGGGGACACCAGAAATGGGCTTCACACATTGTACCCATCTTTAACATGTTTAATATTTGCCCCTTAATCTTGTTCCCAGTGTTATTGGGTAGACTCTGAGAAGGCAACTCTATGAGAATGGATACTGATAAACACATACAGCCCTCTCCAAGTGTACCATATCTGGATCATGCTGACGTATACCCTTGATCCACCCACACCACAGCTTCTGGAAGTGACACGAGTAGCTCAATCTCTCATATCACTATCTTGATACAGAACTTCTCTCACTCAAGGGTTTGAAATCAACACCCAACCAATCAAAATGCTTCTTTTAATGAGAGTTCGGATTGGATCTCCATCCAAAATCGCTCACTCGTACAAGCAAGCTGTATATACTAAATCAAATGAGGAGACACTTAAATGATTATTTCCTGTAAAGCATTAAGACTGGAAAGTCAAAATCGTTATGCCACAAAGCACACCCATTGGGTGATCTGAAACGTGGTAGGTCAAAGACTGATGATATTTCTGCTCATTTCAATCATGAGAACAAAGTAATGTGTTTGGGCAGCTATTTTTGCATTGTCTTCTGCACTGCATTAACTTGATTCAAAACCAAGTTGTGGTGGTAAGTGCTCCAGGGTATTTATCATCAGAGAATGGAGATAAACTACACTGGATAATCGTGATGGAACAGAGGCAGCAGCTGAAAAGTCTCCTGTCCTGGACAAGGGCCCAATTGCACAAAGCGATCTTAGCGCTAAGATGATAATAACTCCCATACTTTAACATAGGCTTACAATGGTCTCAGCGCTAAGATCGCTTTGTGTAAGTGGGCCCAGAAGACCTGGACATCAGTCCTGTTTCCATCTGTGAATATGGAGACAACACTGTCCCACTTTCCACACTAGCAATGGATAATGGAATGAGGATGACACTGGAAGATGAAATAATGAGAAGCTGCATAGTTGCCATGGATATACGCATAGTATACATGCTTCCCCTGGAACCTGGTGACGATTCTCTCTCAATGGACACTCAGCATTAACAGCGCTACAGAAAAGAGGGATAGAGTGGGGTAACAATTGTAAGAGCTATACACAGGGATCTGTAGTCAGCAATGTTATAGCCATACTACAGTGACCTGTAGTCAGCAATTGTAGAGCAATACATCAGTGAACTCAAGTAAGCAATACAACAGCAAACCACTGTAAACTGTAGTTAGCAATATCACAGCTGCACCAATGCGACCTGCAGTCAGCAATATAACATCTACACCAGGCAGCCTGTAGTCAGCAATATATCAGTCATGGTCACACCATGGAGTCATAGTCAGCAATATCACAGCTCATCATGGTTACTAGCAATATTACAGTTATTATACCATGGTTACCAGCAACATTAGTTATAAGATGGTGACCAGCCACATTAGAGTTATACCATGGTGACCAGCATTATTACAGTTATACCATGGTGACCAGCATTATTACAGTTATACCATGGTGACCAGCATTATTACAGTTATACCATGGTGACCAGCATTATTACTGATACCATGGTTACCAGCAATATTACAGTTATACCATGGTTACCAGCAATATTACAGTTATACCATGGTGACCAGCATTATTACTGATACCATGGTTACCAGCAATATTACAGTTATACCATGGTTACCAGCAATATTACAGTTATACCATGCAGACCAGCATTATAACTGATACCATGGTGACCAGCAATATTAGCTATACCATGGCACCCTGCATTATTGTTGTTATACAATGGCGACCAGCAATATTACAATTATAGCAAGGCAACCAGCAATCTTACAGTTATACTATGGTGACCAGCAATATCACAGCCATACCCTGGCAACTAGCAATACTACTGACATACCCTGGCGACCAGCAATATTACCACTATACAATGGCAACCAGCAATATTGCCGTTATACCATAGCAACCAGCAATATTACAGTTATACTATGGTGACCAGCACTATTCCAGCCATACCATGGTGACCAGCAATACTACAGCCATATCCTGGCAACCAGCAATATTACAGCTATACCATGGCAACCAACAATACTACAGCCATTCCATGGCAACCAGCAACATTAC
The DNA here is from genome assembly GCF_023055435.1 of Haliotis rufescens. Taxonomy (NCBI): domain Eukaryota; kingdom Metazoa; phylum Mollusca; class Gastropoda; order Lepetellida; family Haliotidae; genus Haliotis; species Haliotis rufescens. The sequence goes on along the minus strand of NW_025963835.1, from coordinate 29,971,365 downwards.
AGTTATATAATAGTGACGACCTGTGACCTGTTGTCAGCAATATGACAGCTATACCATGGTTACCTGTAGTCAGCAATATTCCACCTAGACCACAGTGGCATATGCACATACATATGAACAACAGAACTTATTGGACTTAAAAGGCATGATTGTGATGAAAGCTGGTCATAAGTCCCTGTACTGTCAATACTTGAACATTATATGATCAGTGTGTACCTAATCTGGCCTCAAAAACCCATTTTACCTATAATAAGATTATCTCATGTTTCAGTTCACAGAGATGCCAGCCCTAACTGAAGTTTTAGATCAATCATTGGTGTAAAAAAGTGTAATTGCATGTGACAAAGACTTATGGCCTTGATTTAAGTTAAACACATGGACAAAACTCCGAATATTCACCAAATTTATCATGTGTCACTAATTAGCTGCTTTTCAGAAAGACAACGTGGTGTTTCAAGCTCCGAAGTAATTACAGTGTACATGCAATTAGTTCCCTGTCTGCACCCATAAAGATCAACCGATCGATAAAATGTGTATAAACATGACAACCAATGATGGACTTCGTATCATCATGGAATGGATATTTTAACACCATATGAATTAAAAGCATTGCTGTCCTTGGTCAGCATAGTCTTGCTGTAGAATTATAAAGGTCACTGATGCATTAACAATTTGCTCTCCGTGAATTTTTATGCATGAAAGTAATTCGTGAAAAATATAACAAAAAGATAATTTGGAGGAGGACAAGGGTAATAACATGATTTTAATTAACTATTACGCCACAATAGTCATGGCTGGCATCTCTGGATTTATCCCATTTTCCAGTCCAACTTCAACTCTTGCTGTTATTGTTTATTTGCTAATTGTCTTTTATGCCAAATACCTCAAATCTAATTGCATCCCCTATCACATAAACAAAAAAATAAACTTAAGAAGATCATAACTTGTTGCTTCCCACAAATGATGACATTAAGCTTCATACGACTTATCTGTCATTGTCCATCTTGATATTCCATCAATATATCCAGAGAATGATGTTTATTGAGAGACGGTTCTACCCAGAGAGAAATGAGCACACTGAATCTTGATGATATTATGCATCATTCAAACACTTCAATCCTCATGGAAGGATATTTGCTGTTGTCACTGTGACCTTTCCGACCACCTAACCTTGACCTAAGGTCACTCCTCACATGGTCCACAGAACTGTGAACACCAAGCCTTGCTCTCAAGTCCCCGTCACTGTCGTCACTTTCCCCCTCACTGTCACCGCTAGCCTTCCCTGAGGGTCCCAAACGTGACATAACATTTGACCTTGGAGTCTCTTCTCCGTCCTCAGACTCTTCCTCTGAACCTTCCTGTTCCTCCTCATCTTCACTGTCACTGACCAGAGGATTAGTCATTACTCTCAACCTGAGATCACCACCTCGAGATCGCTTTGTGGACTCTGGTGAACTGTCCCTGTTTTTGTCCATCTTCATCTGAGATCTCAACGCACTGCGTTTGATGAGTTCTCGGGCATCTGTAACTTTGCCAGCAGGTCTGCTGCGAGCACCGGCAACAACCGTCATCACACCACTCCCCTTCCCAAGTCGACTGAAAACAAAATTGACAAAGTGTGAAGTTGGTCTAAAAAAAAATGGATGTGGTTCAAACTGACTTAACTAGAGGTGTTTGCAAGTACCTGCAAAAACAGAATCGTCACCTCCACCACCATTCTTAACATTCTTAAAGCCCCTAAAATCTTATCATACCACCATATACTTCAAGTCAAAAAACCATTACTTCCAGACAATGACCTTATTTAGGAAAGCTTCAAAAGATCCAACAATTACTTACCCCCATGAGTGAGTGAGTGAGTTGGGTTTAACACCGCTTTTAACAGTATTCAAGTTATATCACGGCGTGTCAGCTTAATGTGGGAGGAATGCCCAAAGTGATGAAGGTCTCAGATGATTACCACTTCGGTGAAACCAAAGGGCACGCGTATGGTGCTGACAAACCTAGAAACATAATCGGGGCGAACCGGGATTCGAACCCACAATCATAGGTTTCTGGCGTGCTAAGGGATGCAATTCTGCACAGCGAATCACAGCGCCTTAGAAGACTGGGCCACCCGTGCTCCCCAACTACCATGACTACACAAGTAGAATTTGTGCCACTAAATGACAAAGAAAGCAAAAACCATGTTTCACAATAACCTCAAAGATGACCAGCTTATGACCTTGGATTCTCATGTTTCAAGTGGATTTGAAAGATACATGCAAACATAAAGATTCATGCCTTTAGGGGTAACCATGACTGAGAAACTGACAATGCAGATGTTTTCAAAAAATGCCATCCTTGACCTTTGACGTAGTTTAACAAAAACCTTTTCAAAGCCCCATCTTTGAGATGGTACATACCAAATTTAATGATAAACACAAAATAAATCCATCAATACTTTTTAAAAAGGGGAACCACAAACGTTTTTGAGTGATTTTTCTCATGACCTTGACCTTTTTGACATGTGCCAAAAAAAGTCCATTGAAGAGCATTCTTTATTGTCAATACTCTTTCTGTGGAAGACTTCAGAAAATTCTCTGCCACTGAAGGTCAAATTCTGATGAAAACTAAATCAGTCCCGTTTCAACATATTTAACGGTTAATTAAATCAGCAGAATTACAGGTCAGGTCCTCCAAATAGATTCTAACTGCGGATATCAGCCTGACAACCTGAAAATCCTGTACAGCACGTCCTAATCAGCTCAATTAGTTTACAGGTCTGATAATGGAATAACATGACATAAATTCATTTATGTCATGAACATGGGTGTCATGGATGGCGTCATTATCAATTATTTGCGACAATGTTTCGTTTTGTTGCGTTTTTTATAAATGCTGGACACAGCAATATTCCAGCTATATGACGATGGTCTAAGTAATGAAGTTTGGACCAAACAATCCAGTGACAATCCAAACTCTGGAAAATTCTATCATGTACATCAACATTCTTGCTAACCTAATCATTGAGTCACAACTTTCTTGAAACAAACCTCTTAGCTTTTCTCTCCTCCTCCTCATCGTCAGCATACATCCTCATTGACCGCTGTTTCCGAGCAGGGGGCCCAAGAAGCTGCTGCAGCTCTGCCTCCATGTCCATCCCGTCCTCACTCCCACTCCCGCCGCCAGACTCTGCCCGCTTCCTCTTGAGCGGGGACACTCTGGGGAGCTGGATCTCCTCCTCCACCTCTTCCTCCTCCGAGTTCCCCCTCTGTCTGGCCTCCCGCTCCTCTCGCTGAGATTCTATTGCATCCCTGGCTTCTTCTAACTCCTCCTCGAATGTCTTTGTGCGGAATCTCTGTTTTCTACACCACAGACAAGAAAAAAACATTACTCAGGTCTTCCTGAAGAGTAGGAGATCTCATTTTTATGACATTGCATGGCTTATCGGTTCCACAAGACTGTAAGCCATCGTGACTATGTCAAAAAATGAAGCAACAAAAAAGAATAATCAGTGGGTTTTTTTCAGTAAACTTCATTAAATTTGTCTCAGCAACTTTAAGTAATTCTATGAAAACATGACAAATGATACATAAAATTCCAAATGATGAAGTGCAGCTTACCTTGAGTTGCTGATGAGACCCTTCATACCTGGAAGTAAAATAGTCACTATTTAGTATCTCATGTACATTTGTCTACCTACATGGGAAGCAAGTTTGGGTTAACGTTACTTTGAACAGTATTTCAGTTAGATCTCAGTGAGTCAGCTAGATCCTGAAGTGATGCAGGTGTTAGATGTCTACTGCTTTCTTTAAAGCCCACAAGCACAGGCATGGAGCGGACAAACATAGAAACAAGACCATGGCGAACGTGGATTTGATTACATGATCATTGGTTTCTAGCATGCCTACCAGACACAACTCTGCTTAAGACAACTGGGGCACCCACGTTCACCGACCACCACCTGCGTCAACCCACCACCACCTGTGTTGACCAACCACAGCCCATGTCCACTCACCACCCGCGTCCACCCACCACCACCCGCGTCCACCCACCACCACCCGCGTCCATCCACCACCACCTCTGTTGACCAACCACAGCCCGCGTCCACTCACCAACTGCGCCCATCCACCACCACCCGCGTCCATCCACCACCACCCGCGTCCATCCACCACCACCTGTGTTGACCAACCACAACCCATGTCCACTCACCAACTGCGTCCATCCACCACCACCTGTGTTGACCAACCACAGCCCGCGTCCACTCACCAACTGCGCCCACCAACCACCACCCGCGTCCATCCACCACCACCTGTGTTGACCAACCACAGCCCGCGTCCACTCACCACCCGCGTCCACCCACCACCACCCGCGTCCACCCACCACCACCCGCGTCCATCCATCACCACCCGCGTCCATCCACCACCACCCGCGCCCACCAACCACCACCCGCGTCCACCCACCACCACCTGTGTCCACCAGGGGTACCCACCACCACCCGCGTCCACCCACCACCACCTGTGTCCACCCACCACCACCCGCGTCCATCCACCACCACCCGCGTCCACCCACCACCACCCGCGTCCATCCACCACCACCTGTGTTGACCAACCACAGCCCGCGTCCACTCACCAACTGCGCCCAGCAACCACCACCCGCGTCCATCCACCACCACCCGCGTCCATCCACCACCACCTGTGTTGACCAACCACAGCCCGCGTCCACTCACCAACTGCGCCCAGCAACCACCACCCGCGTCCATCCACCACCACCCGCGTCCATCCACCACCACCTGTGTTGACCAACCACAGCCCGCGTCCACTCACCAACTGCGCCCACCAACCACCACCCGCGTCCACCCACCACCACCTGTGTCCACCAGGGGTACCCACCACCACCCGCGTCCACCCACCACCACCCGCGTCCATCCACCACCACCTGTGTTGACCAACCACAACCCATGTCCAGTCCCCAACCATGCCCACCAAACACCACCCGCGTCCACCCACCACCACCTGTGTTGACCAACCACAACCCATGTCCAGTCACCAACTGTGCCCACCAACCACCACCTGTGTCCACCAGGGGTACCCGCCACCACCGGCGTCCACCCACCACCACCTGTGTTGACCAACCACAACCCATGTCCAGTCACCAACCACCACCTGTGTCCACCAGGGGTACCCGCCACCACCCGCGTTCACCACCACCCATGTAAACACCACTCATGTCCACCCATGTCCATCAATACTTGTGCCCGCCCGCCCACCACCGCGTCAACCTTCTCCCATATCCACCCACACACAAAGAATTAGGGCAATAGGGTGGAGCTTCCAATTGCAAAAACACTTGTCTTTACTTCCATGCAAAATTCTTCTCCAGCAAAATAAGATATGATACTGGCTAACCACATGCTCAGCCCACTCCTCCCCAGACAGGGCTGAAACAGGAGCATTCATAGCAATCTGTTAGGAATTTGATTACAACACCAACCTCCATAATTGGGATTTCCATATTTCCTGTAGTACTTGCTTCTGCGTTCTGCTCGAGGAAGTTTCCTGTCGGCTGTAAAGATATGATCACTTGAAATAGAACAATATTCACAAACTAATTAGGAGGTATTTCCAAGAAACCATGAGGAGGGGCAGATATTTCTTGATAGAGATGAGTCAAAATTTCCCTGGAACAAAGAGAAGGAGGCAGCAATTTCCCTGGAACAAAGAGAAGGGGGCAGCAATTTTCCAGGAGCAAAGAGGAGGGGACAGAGATTTCCCTGGAACAAAGAAGGGGGCAGGGATTTTCCTGGAACAAAGAGGAGGGGGCAGAAATTTACCTGGAACAAAGAGAAGGGGGCAGGAATTTCCCTGGAACGAAGAGAAGGAGGCAGGATTTTCTCTGGAACAAAGAGAAGGAGGCAGGAATTTCCCTGGAACAAAAAGAAAGGGACAGAAATTTCCCTGGAACAAAGAGAAAGGGGCAGGGATTTCCCTGGAACAAAGAGAAAGGGGCAGGAATTTCCCTGGAACAAAGATGAGGGACAGGATTTTCTCTGGAACAAAGAGAAGGAGGCAGGGATTTCCCTGGAACAAAAAGAAGGAGGCAGGGATTTTCTCTGGAACAAAGAGAAGGAGGCAGGCATTTTCCAGGAACAAAGAGAAAGGGGCAGGGATTTCCCTGGAACAAAGAGAAAGGGGCAGGAATTTCCCTAGAACAAAGAGAAAGGGGCAGGATTTTCTCTGGAACAAAGAGAAGGAGGCAGGGATTTCCCTGGAACAAAAAGAAGGAGGCAGGGATTTTCTCTGGAACAAAGAGAAGGAGGCAGGCATTTTCCAGGAACAAAGAGAAGGAGGCAGGAATTTTCCAGGAACAAAGAGAAGGAGGCAGGAATTTTCCAGGAACAAAGAGAAGGGGGCAGGAATTTCCCTGGAACAAAGAGAAAGGGGCAGGAATTTCCCTGGAACAAAGAAGGGGGGGCAGAAATTTACCTGGAACAAAGAGAAGGGGGCAGCAACTTCCCTGGAACAAAAAGAAAGGGACAGAAATTTCCCTGGAACAAAGAGAAAGGGGCAGGGATTTCCCTGGAACAAAGAGAAGGAGGCAGGAATTTTCCAGGAACAAAGAGAAGGAGGCAGGAATTTCCCTGGAGCAAAGAGAAGGAGGCAGGAATTTTCCAGGAACAAAGAGAAGGGGGCAGGAATTTCCCTGGAACAAAGAAGGGGGGGGGGCAGAAATTTACCTGGAACAAAGAGAAGGGGGCAGCAATTTTCCAGGAACAAAGAGAAGGAGGCAGGAATTTTCCAGGAACAAAGAGAAGGAGGCAGGAATTTTCCAGGAACAAAGAGAAGGAGGCAGGAATTTTCCAGGAACAAAGAGAAGGAGGCAGGAATTTTCCAGGAACAAAGAGAAGGGGGCAGGAATTTCCCTGGAACAAAGAAGGGGGGGGCAGAAATTTACCTGGAACAAAGAGAAGGGGGCAGCAACTTCCCTGGAACAAAAAGAAAGGGACAGAAATTTCCCTGGAACAAAGAGAAAGGGGCAGGGATTTCCCTGGAAGAAAAAGAAGGAGGCAGGAATTTTCCAGGAACAAAGAGAAGGAGGCAGGAATTTACTCTGGAACAAAGAGAAGGAGGCAGGAATTTTCCAGGAACAAAGAGAAAGGGGCAGGAATTTCCCTGGAACAAAGAGAAGGGGGCAGGAATTTCCCTGGAACAAGGAGAAAGGGGCAGGGATTTCCCTGGAACAAAGAGAAGGAGGCAGGCATTTTCCAGGAACAAAGAGAAGGAGGCAGGAATTTTCCAGGAACAAAGAGAAGGAGGCAGGAATTTTCCAGGAACAAAGAGAAGGGGGCAGGAATTTCCCTGGAACAAAGAGAAAGGGGCAGGAATTTCCCTGGAACAAAGAAGGGGGGGCAGAAATTTACCTGGAACAAAGAGAAGGGGGCAGCAACTTCCCTGGAACAAAAAGAAAGGGACAGAAATTTCCCTGGAACAAAGAGAAAGGGGCAGGGATTTCCCTGGAACAAAGAGAAGGAGGCAGGAATTTTCCAGGAACAAAGAGAAGGAGGCAGGAATTTTCCAGGAACAAAGAGAAGGAGGCAGGAATTTTCCAGGAACAAAGAGAAGGGGGCAGGGATTTCCCTGGAGCAAAGAGGAGGGGACAGGAATTTCCCTGGAACAAAGAGAAGGAGGCAGGAATTTTCCAGGAAGAAAGAGAAGGGGGCAGGAATTTCCCAGGAACAAAGAGAAGGGGGCAGGAATTTCCCTGGAACAAAGAGAAGGGGGCAGGAATTTTCCAGGAACAAAGAGAAGGGGGCAGAAATTTCTCTCGAACAAAGAGAAGGGGGCAGGAATTCACCTGGAACAAAGAGATGGGGGCAGAAATTTCCCTGGAACTTAGATAACTTACCTTTAGTGGCAAAGCGGAGGAAGATGAATTTAGCTTTAGGTGCATTAAGACCGAGCCTCCATTTCCCAGGTGGCCAGGGCACTTGTTCCTTGTGCTTGGGTTTGCTGTCCTTGGTGTTGATGCTTCCCCACTCGTCGTAGTCGACCTCTTCTTCCTCCTTTGTGGACTCAGTCGACTCCGCCCTCTTGTTCTACAAATAAAAATATCGACCGATTTGAACCAAAAATGTGCATTTCAATTGGAGCAACCCTTTATCCACAACAAAATGTTGTGAGGTGAGGTGAGGTGAAATGGGGTTTAACGTTGCGTCCAAGATTATTGCACTTCTATAGTGACGTGCATGCATGTGTGTGTGCGTGGCTGCTTGTACTAGTCCAGGCTAATAGTCGATTTTATAGTGCTAGCACACTGAGATACCATGTCACAGTTTTTAACATGAATACCCCACTCAGACACAGTATACGACTCCGAGCCAACCAGTCTTTGTTACCCAGACAGCGTAACAACAAGTACCATCTTTTAATGACTTTTGGTATGACGTGGCCAGGGATCGAACCCCGCACCTTCCGCTCTCCAGGCCGGACGTTCTACCACTAAACCACGGAGGTGGTCAACAAAATGTTGAGATAAGGTGCAGTATTGACCATGTTGACAGCTTCTGCAGCTGAACCAACAAGTTGTCCATTGGACTCACGGGGGACATGGTTTGATGTACTCGCCATGTCCTGCAGGCTCGGGGGAACATATACTCACATAGAGGGGACATCAACCCATGTCACCGAGGGACCAGTGGACAACAACAACATTTGAACTACAGAATGAACGACATACTGATTACAACAAATTACTTAAAGATGAAAGACGATAAGGATCATGTAGATGTTTTGTTTGCAATTATGAAAACATAATGTCACACTCAGGAAAGAGTGAGTATGGTTTTACGTTGGTTTAGCAATATTCCAGCAATATCACTGCAGGGGTCATCAGAAACGGGCTACACACATTGTACCATGTGGAAATTGAACTCTGACCTCTGGCCCTGACAAGTGCACCCTTATCTTCCGTCATCCACAACAAGACATTCAGAATAAACTTAACCCAGGGCCATGGACAGTCTGCTCCTGGAGCACCATTTGGTGGATCAAACCCCATCTTCCCGAGGCAAGGGAGTTAACTGACCATAAAAGTCCAGTTTCCACCCTTGCCGAACTAGGCTGGTATTATGGAGTTTCATTTTGGTTTGACTAACGAGTCTATGCATAGTCCAATCACAATCGTGCAACGAAATCAAAATTCATAAACTGTCATGCAGATTTCGGTCGATTGCAGGATTTGCAAAGCATGTGCACCGCCAACTCTTGTCAACAGATATTTTCCAAATCTTTTCATGTTTATAATCAAGGTGCTCACGTGATTTGATGCACTTCTCGGTGTAAGACCCGTTTTATCACAATATAGCGCTTGATTATCAATCAGATCGTCTTGACAGGGCGCCACCATTTTGTTTGAAGCAAATGCAAGTGATACGAGAGGTGGAATCTGATTGGTCAATAGAAGAGGCGTAGAAGGGACATAACTCGTAATAGCCTCCGGTGGCGCTACGATCAAGCCCAGGACTTCCAGCCTAGTTTGGCAAGGGTAGAAACAGGACTTTTAAAGTCAGTTAACTCTCTTGCCTCGGGATGTTGATCAAATCCAGGCATTCGTCAACATGAGCCGAAGTTTTAGCCACCCCACCACTCATACTCATGACAAACCACATTTTTCAACTATTCGTTTAAAAAAATATACATATCCTGAATAGTCACAATCTATGCTCAAACACCTTGCATGAAAAAACGTCTGTATCAGGCTAAAACAAGAGTCATCAGAAAGATGACATATCCCCCCAGCAGCTGTCTGTAAAGTAACCACTAGTAAATGTGCAATTCTGTATGTAATGAGTCAACAGTTGAATGTTCTTTTAGAAGCATACATTGTTTACCCACTGAATGGTTTTCGAATTCTGGCCCGGAAACGAACCCGTTCCCCAATGGAGTCTAGGTCCAACTTCTTTCCATAAAAATTGTAAAAAATAAAAATTTGTAAAAAAAATAATATCAAAAGGCATCACTTCAGTATGTGCCTGATTGCTGATAGATTTGCCAAGTTTCGATCAAATACACTGAATGGTTTTCGAATTCTGCCCTGGAAACGAACCCCATCCCCAATTGAGTCTATGTCCAACTTCATTCCATAAAAATTGAAAAAAATAAAAATTAGAAAAATCCCAAAATATCAAAAGGCACCACTTCAGTATGTGCCTGATAGATTTGCCAAGTTTCGATCAAATACACTAAATGGTTTTCGAATTCTGCCCTGGAAACGAACCCCATCCCCAATTGAGTCTATGTCCAACTTCATTCCATAAAAATTGAAAAAAATAAAAATTAGAAAAATCTCAAAATATCAAAAGGCACCACTTCAGTATGTGCCTGATAGATTTGCCAAGTTTCGATCAAATACACTGAATGGTTTTCGAATTCTGCCCCGGAAAAGGAAATGATTACGGACGGACAGACGGACAGACGGTCAGATGGACAGACGGACGGACAGACAGACTGGCTGATCGCTATATCCCCCCGCATTATATGCCGGGGGGGATAAAAAATAGTCTTTGTTCTCAGGCACTGCCCGCATCATCATAAAGTTTGCCGCAGTTTTCCTTTTTATTTCCATTTAAAAAAAAAATATCCTTAAATATTCTTAGCCCAATGGTAGTCAAATACTGTATTCCAGTATCTTACTCATCAAGGAATACATTTATGTAGGGAGGCCCTTTCCCAGGTTGATGGTACACAACAGTTTATTTGGTTAAATACTAGTTTGAACAAGCAAATAATTATTTTTTTTAAAAACCCACCACCCACCCGCACGTTATTTACAAAAGCCATTGCCTGAGAACCAATTCTTTTATTTTCTTTAGCCGAAGTGACCGCTTTTACCAATATTCCAGCAATATCACAGCGGGGGACTACAGAAATGTATTACAACAAGCTTATCATACACATATAATGACTTTCTAAACATCCATACCTTTCTCTTTGATGAGGTATCTTCATCTGAGTCTAATTTCACATCACCAGCATTTGAAGGCTTCTTTTCTTCAACAGCTTTATTCACTTCTTTCTTTTCTTTTTCATCCTGCCCATCTGTGAGGAGATCCAGCTCATCATCGTCTACCTCCATGCCCTGCTCCTCTCCTCCCTCCTTCACACCATCCTTCTCCTCCTTGTCCATCACCGGAGTCTTCACATCACCTGGATCAGGCAGAGGAAGAGGGCCTAGTGATATTAGTGCTGTGACCAGATATATAATGAGTGTGTTGGCTGGGGTTGATTTAACTGCTGGCCTGTTGGCCTGTGGCCAGTTCAAATTACAAAGGGCTTGCTGAAATGTAAAGTAATTGGTCCGCCTGGCCAGTCAAAAGTTCACCCCTTTCCATGGATATTATATTTTCTTAATAAGACACTACTCAGCATGCTCAGGGATCATGTTATTTTGAAGAGAAAATAATTAAGGGGGGAGGGAGGGGGGGGCTGAGGTCTTTTGACTCGTTAACTCAAAGAAAGATATATGACGATCATCTCGGTAGAATGACAACCGGACGACATTTTGTCATGTGTACAACAACTTCTAATTTGCTCATAAATCACCTCGAAATGAGGCAAATAGAGGCCAAGAATTTATCTTAGAGTGCAGGAAAAGGCAATTCACGACTGAGGAGCTCTCAATTTTCAAAGCCCCGCTAGGTGGCTATGCAACCACAGGTTCGGCCACTTTGCTGCCTCCACCATTAAGTTGTAGTTAGTTTGGAGATGGGCCAGTAACTTTTAAAAGGAGCAAGCCCTGCTGGCTACATTCACATTTCTTGATAAGTCTATCCCAGGTTGCGTGATATGATATTGCTGTGACCATCTATACAATGAGTGTGTTAGGCGATCTGTTATTGCTGTGACCATCTAAACAATGAGTGTGTTGGGCGATCTGATATTGCTGTGACCATCTATACAATGAGTGTGTTGAGTGATCTGATATTGCTGTGACCATCTATACAATGAGTGTGTTGGGTGATCTGTTATTGCTGTGACCATCTATACAATGAGTGTGTTGCATGATCTGATATTGCTGTGACCAGCTGTATAATGAGTGTGTTGGGTGATCTGATATTGCTGTGACTATCTATACAATGAGTGTGTTGGGTGATCTGTTATTGCTGTGACCATCTATACAATGAGTGTGTTGCATGATCTGATATTGCTGTGACCATCTATACAATGAGTGTGTTGGGTGATCTGATATTGCTGTGACCATCTATACAAAGAGTGTGTTGGGCGATCTGATATTGCTGTGACCATCTATACAATGAGTGTGTTGCATGATCTGATATTGCTGTGACCAGCTATACAATGAGTGTGTTGGGTGATCTGATATTGCTATGACCAGCTGTATAATGAGTGTGTTGGGTGATCTGATATTGCTATGACCAGCTGTATAATGAGTGTGTTGGGCGATCTGATATTGCTGTGACCAGCTGTATAATGAGTGTGTTGGGTGATCCTCTGATATTGCAGTGACCAGCTGTATAATGGGTGTGTTGGGCGATCTCATATTACTGTGACCAACTGTATAATGAGTGTGTTGGGTGATATTCTGATGTTGTTGTGACCAGCTGTATAAAGAGTGTGTTTGGTGATCTGATATTGCTGTGACCAGCTGTACAATGAGTGTGTTGGGTGATCCTCTGATATTGCTATGACCAGCTCTATAAAGAGTGTGTTGGGTGATCTCATATTGCTATGACCAGCTGTATAAAGAGTGTGTTGGGTTATCTGATATTGCTGTGACCAGCTGTATAAAGAATGTGTTGGGTGATCCTCTGATATTGCTGTGACCAGCTGTAGAATGAGTGTTGGGTGATCCTCTGATGTTGTTGTGACCAGCTGTAGAATGAGTGTGTTGGGTGATCTGATATTGCTGTGACCAGCTGTATGATGAGTGTGTTGGGTGATCTAATATTGCTGTGACCAGCTGTATAAAGAGTGTGTTGGGTGATCTGATATTGCTGTGATTAATACCTCTCTGATACCTCTAAGGTGTATTTACAATACTACAGACTGATGTTGAGTGGACAAGGAAGCTTAGGCAGACACAAACACACGTAGTTCATGTTAACATAAATATTAGGCTGCATCTTCAATAATAATGTTTTACATAGCTAAATCGAGCCCCGGAATCCTATCAAGGATCAGACTGAAAAGGAAACATCAGTGGGAGTGTAAAGCCATTTTCAACAATGGAATACAGCAGAACAGCTCTTTCTACCCGCAAGTCAAAAACTGTAGAAAGAAAAAGATGTTCGTGGAAATATCAGTTCCTGATTATCAAACCCCAAGTTTATCAACCACACCTTTAGTATACAACAAATATCACTTTTTACCTTTTTTCTGGCCTTTTGATTTTTCATCGCCACTCATCAATTCCGAGCCGGACTCTTGACTGCGACTCATTTTGAGCATCGCCCTTGCTGCAGTCGTGGGGTCAGCCCAGACCACATTACCTACACACCAGGAAACAAAAACATGTCAATGTTACCCAGTCTGCAACTTTAGCCACTAGTCCGCAGCTTCAATCTAGTACAATTCTGTTCAGTGTAGCAAGCCCAACCAATAATAGTCCCCATAATAACACTGAGAACATTGCGGTAAGAGCCACGTTAAGATCAGAGGCTAAGCACAGACTGGCTAAATACACTAAGAACCATGCTTATCCAGGCCATAGTTCTCAAAGATAGACTGATTAACCTGATGATTTTCATCTGTCACTTTAATAATCAGCAGATCAGTGCTGAGTTCATGTGGAGCAGATACTAAGTTAACACTTCAGTGTCAAAGTTGAGGATGAAAATGGAGGGTGTCCTTGTCGCAGCCAAATATTCGACGTATTCAACGTAATAAGCGCCCAGGGCGGTCTCAAAATTAGAAATAGGGGGCTCTTATTAGAATATTATTTTGGTGAAAAAAAACAGAGTTGAAAGATAAATTTCGTGGTTTATGGTGACAGCTTGAAATGTTTATGTACGACAGATATATTTTTCCAGAATTTGATTGCTCATAACTAAGGGTGCATATAACACACGAGTGTGTATTATACGCGAATAAAAAAGTCTTGCGAACATTGATCAATCGGAAGGGGTGCTAATTGGGATTGTTCACTAGCCAATATATCAGCAAATATCGCTGTGGGCGCTTATTAGAGCGGGGCGCTTATTACGTCGAATACGGTAATATTTTTAATGTTAAAACTTTGGATGTAACAACACAAATACCATGTTAATGTGAAAAATTAAAAAATTCTCTAAAATCTCTAAATCAAAATAATACAGCAAACAATCGCAAGGAGCAAAGGGTTCTCTTGACTGCAAACACTGAAGACTTAGTGTTGTTATTCCTGAATAAAAGGACAATCTTAAAAATGACATTTCACTTCAGAGCATTCCTTGTCTACCAGGATGGGCACACACAATACTGCCTGACCTTGACATTTGACATGTCACGTCCACATCACCGACTTGTGTCCTCTATGGTAGCATGTGTCCAGTGGACATTCACCTCTTTTCACTCAACCAATGAATGAACACATCAAGTGTCACTGAAAATGCTTTCGTATTTCTTTTTCACGGAGAGTATACATGTATTAGAATTGTTCCAACTCCCCGAAACCAATTTATCTAAAACTTAAGGTATGCTAGGGCAAGTGATAATTTCTTACCTTTTGACAGTTGGCCCACATGTAATCATTGTTTGGATAGCTACTGAGAAAAATTACTAACTTCCCATTGCATTCATGTCCAGACTCTGTGAACCTGTCGTCTAAAAATAGTTCCCTATTTCAGCAGATTCTATTTAGAATAGGGTTCTCTGACATGGAATACCTATGGAGTTAAGACAATGCACGAAAGTGTGTACATACATGAGGAATCATCGATCCACTCCACACCTCCTGGTGCGAACTCCTTGAAATAGCGGAATATGTCCTGTGTGCTCATGTCTTCAGTCCCACGGATGTGGATAGCTTCTGGCCTGACTCCACGCTCGCCATGGCTGAAGTCAGCATCCTTAATGCCCAGACTGGAAGTAAAAGCTACAAGCTGACAAGGGAAGTTACTGCATAAGAGAGTCATGCAGTCTGGTTTTACATGCTTTGAAAATGCTGAACATGTTTTCAAATATATCACAGCGTGTCAGCTTAATGTAGAAGGAAATTCTTCAATGCGGGTCTGAGAACATGTTAGATGTTTACCACTTTGGTGAATCCATCGTGCTGACAAACATCATCAGGGCGAACTGGGATTGTATGGATTCAGTTGTTAAGCCCGTAACTATCGTTTTGAATACCCTGTGTTAAAGTTTTCAAGGTTGCATGATTAGAAATCACATTCTGACTGTCACTTTCTTGATCTGGTAAGCGATGTTCTGATTAGTCGGATGAAAGGTCATTCTGACGTGACCCCTAATGGGATGTACTCAGATCTTTGCTTAGCGGTAGCGAGAACTAAGATCTGATTTTAATGAGATTTGATGATACCCCTGAGGACCACAACTCTGCATGATGTGCACAGTGAATTGCACCTCAGATGACTGAGTCTCCTGTGTCCTTCAGTTACTGCATTAACTACATAAACGTACGCCAAAACTCATCATATATAAATTATTAATTTCTTTAGCGCCCATAGTTACTTATTTAACTCAGGGACTTAAAAGCAAATTTTTATTATCTTTGTGATCATGACAAATCTTTGATGTCCAAAGATGATGAAGATGGGCAGTTGTACTCGCTGAACCCTCCGACTCTCATGTGATCTTGAAGTTTACCTTTGGTAGAGAGCCTTGACATCAGCATCCATGCCCTGTTGTTGTGACACCTCAATGCCAAACCTTCGAGCACGCTCTTCTTTCTTCTCAATGGCTTCCTATTAAAGTAATTAAACAACAATCTGATAATCGTTGCCAGCAAAAGTGTAAGATACCTTACATCCTGAAAACGCTGATGAAATTTTCTTAAACATTTATATATTATCAGTGATTATCAATATACTTGTTGAACAGTAGGGTTGTTATGGTTTACTGATTGTTGTTTGGTTGTTTTGTTGTTTAACACCGCACTCAGCAATATTCCAGCTATATGAGGGCAGTCTGTAAATAATCAAGTCTGGACCTGACAATCCAGTGATTGATATCATGAGCATCGATCCACACAATTGGGATCGATGACATGCATCAACCAAGTCAGCGAGCCTGACCACCCGATCCCGTTAGTCGCCTTTTACGACAAGCATAGTCGCCTTTTACGGCAAGCATGAGTTGCTGAAGACTTATTCTTCCCCTGATCTTCATGGGTGGGTTCACTGTTATGTACGGTGTCATTGATACATAGCTAGGGTACAGCCTACAGACGATACCTGACAGCTGTTCAGGTAAACTTATCTTAATGAACCAAATCCACATACCTTTGATGTAAGGTCAATTCCAGTGATAAAATCGCCATCTCTATTTTCATATTTCTTTGTATAAACCTGGGAAAAATGAAGAAGAAAATGCACATGTCATTATAGGTACCACATGCTCAATGAAAATTAGGACATGCCTCACCATGCTCACTGTTTTGTCTCATTTAACATATTTAATACACAAAAGAAACTGTATTTAAAGGATAACGGTGAAATCATAGCCACTCCCAGCTTGTAGACACAATTTACGGTGAAATTGTAGACAAACCGGGAGTAAATTCGTAGACACGTTTCTTATAATGGAATTATATTTTAAGCCTGCAAAACGTAACTTATTGTTCAGCATCAGTTTCAATATAGATCTATATAAGTATATAAATCAAAACATAAGGAATTTTAGCAGAAAAGCTTGCTGAAAGGTGTTGGCAAATTCATTAGCCTAGCTTAGTTTCAAGTTAGCAGCATCAGTTAGATCCTCCACCCTCCCAGTTATTTGTTTGAGAAGTTGTGATAAAATCATTTACAATATACTATTCTACCTAGTTTAGTTTTTTTACTTCATATATCTCATTGTTGTTCATATTTTATTAGAATCGCGTTCTTCGGGTTAATTAAAAACGGGCCCTTAAAACACATTCACAAACTAGAATAAACATACATGCTTATTCCGGATGTGTCTTGTGAGTGAGCTCATCTGATAAATTTACAGTTAAACATACCTCTGTTTTCGATTTTGTTTTGTTTTCGTTTCCAACATCCGCTATTCTCACATTAAACTCAACCTCTCCAGCGTCCCCAGTGTTATCAGTCTTCACGATCTCGTCAACCTCTATTGCTACTTCGGACTCTAACGAGCTATCGCTGTCGGATATTTCACCTTCTTCAGTATTATCTACACATATTTTCAAATTTGGTAAATTCTGTCTTCCTTGGTCGTCCATGTTGCTTCTAACGCGCACTGAATCTGAAGCATTTTTTCATTGGTCAATGCATTTCTACTCCTAAAATCCGGAACACACAAAAAATAACGGAAATGTGTTTCGTTCCTTCTACCGCATTTCAATAGGCCTATCGTATTCACAAACAAGTTAACGCCTTGGAACAGTAGCTGGTATATTTCTAAAAATGGCGTAAGACTGCTGTTTTACTGGCAATATTATTTGTTTGTGATTTGTACGGTTAAAAAAATCCGGGATATTTTAGTTCAGGTGCGAGGTCACTGGGGACCTTGTTTACAAATGGACGACACAGCAAGTAGTCAGCGGGATGGTGTTTGAATAAGTCGACTCAAAGATAAGACATATCTTTGGATATCATCATATTTCACAGTAGGTGATGAAATCTTTTATCAGCTGGTTTAGATCTCTTGATTAAAAATACCATCACCTGGCTCACCAGTAGGCTAATAATTGCTAGCCTAATTAGGCTATCACCTGCTTATTGCTTTCGAGTGGTTTGTTGGATTTTCTTCAGATAAAGCGGTTGTGGTCTAAGTAGTTTGTGCATACACTTTATTTTGTAACGAAATCTAATTGTAAATTATATATTGAAAATACCCTTTTTCAGAAAAGCTAGGAAGATCGTAATTAATCAGAGCTGTTAATCAGTAGTGAAAGTTGACCTGTGCATCAGATGATGACATGGGCAGGTGAAGGGTTTGGTATATGACAGAAGTGTAATGTTATGATATTTCAATAAATTGCCTAAGTGAAAATTTTAGTCATTTTACACAATGAATGTACCATATGCACACAATAAAATATGCGATTCTCAGGTGAAATATTTAGTTTGTATTACAAGTCAACAGAAAAATCGCATCAAACCAAACTAGTGACATATCAAAACTTTGTTGACGTTATTGGTGCTACCCCCAGAGAATCCTTATTTTTTCCAAGACAAAACTGTAAATAATTTTGTTTGATCAATATGACAATAGTCCTTCATGCTATCAATAAAAGCAACAAATGCGCTTACGGTTGGCGAAGCAAAGGTCTCGAACTTGTCAAGATTTCTGGGTTATCATCATAGTATCTACAGGATACTAAACAAAGGCATCCACCAGTCCCATATTGTTACCATGGTTACAGCACTGTGTGATATTGTTCTGCAACTCATATTGTTACACAACTACATGATATCGTACTGTGATTTTCATTCCACCACTACAGTACAATAGCACATGGTGCAACAATAGGAGTTACAGTATGATATCACACAGTGCATAACAATACGAGTTAACGTATGACATCACGTAGTGGTGCAACAATAGGAGTTACAGTATGATATCACACAGTGCATAACAATACGAGTTAACGTATGACATCACGTAGTGGTGCAACAATAGGAGTTACAGTATGATATCACACAGTGCATAACAATACGAGTTAACGTATGACATCACGTAGTGGTGCAACAATAGGAGTTACAGTATGATATCACACAGTGCATAACAATACGAGTTAACGTATATCACGTAGTGGTGCAACAATAGGAGTTACAGTATATCACACAGTGCATAACAATACAAGTTAACATATATCACATAGTGGTGCAACAATAGGAGTAACAGTATGATATCACACAGTGCATAACAATACAAGTTAACGTATATCACGTTGTGGTGCAACAATAGGAGTTACAGTATGATATCACACAGTGCATAACAATACAAGTTAACGTATATCACGTAGTGGTGCAACAATAGGAGTTACAGTATATCACACAGTGCATAACAATACAAGTTAACATATATCACGTAGTGTTGCAACAATAGGAGTTACAGCATGATATCACACAGTGCATAACAATACAAGTTAACGTATATCACGTAGTGTTGCAACAATAGGAGTTACAGTATATCACACAGTGCATAACAATACAAGTTAACATATATCACGTAGTGTTGCAACAATAGGAGTTACAGCATGATATCACACAGTGCGTAACAATACAAGTTAACGTATATGACATAGTGGTGCAACAATAGGAGTTGCTTGTATTGTAACACGACTGCATGATATCATACTGTAACTCATATGTACTGATGTTTTCCTACTTTCAAGTTGTGTTTTGCAGGGGTGAGTATGACTGGTTCTGCCCCTCCCGGTGACTCCGCCCCCAACCATGACGGGGACAGTCTCCTCCAGCGGCTGCTACTCCCACTGGACATCCTCCAGACCGACTGTCTCCACACCCATCACTGGACGCTCATCCTTGCTGCAACATCGCTTAGCCTCTTCTTCATATTCAAAAAGACCCAGAAACGTCTTCCGCCAGGCCCTTGGACCTGGCCTGTGATTGGACACATTAACTATTTCAGGAATAAGCCCCATATTAAGCTATCCAACCTTAAAGAAAAGTATGGCGATATCTACCAGCTGCGGCTGGGCACCCATAATGTTGTGATTGCTTGCTCGCTAGATGCTGTTTTGGAAGGGCTGATACATAAAGGGGTTGACTTCAGTGATCGACCTGACTTTGAGGTGTGTCACATCCTGTATAATGGAAACCGACATCAAGGTGAGAACGTAACAGAAGTAATTAAGACTTCATGAGCATGGAACAATAATATTAATCTGATGTGACAGCGCACCAAGCTTAGATCTATTCCAGGGATACTCTTGGACATATATGATATCTGAGGAGTATTTTGTTTGTAGTTTTGGAAGTATTTATGATGTTTAAAGTTTCATATTTTAGTCATGGTAGACTATTGTACAGGGATGGCATTGGGCTCTCAGTTGTCTACGGCGCCACAATTCACTGTGCAGAGTTGCGTCACTTAGGAACGCCCGAAACCTATGATGTCGGTTCGAATCCCAGTTTGTTGAATATGGTTCCAGGTTTGTCAGCACCATACCCATGCTGGGTGCCCCAAAGTGCTAAACATCAAAGACTTGTATCACTTTAGGCTTTTCTCCAACATCAAGCTGACACACTGTGATATAACTGGAATACTGTTCAAAACGGGGTTAAACCCACTCACTCACGAATGTACAGTAATTCACTGTTCTTCCCTTCGGCATGCCGAAACCTATAATCGTTGGTTTCAATCCAGGTTGGCCCTGATTGTTTGAAGGTTTGTCAGCACCAAACCCATGCTTGTGGGTTAAACTGGATGTCACCAAAGTGGTAAAAGTCTGCTTTCCTCCCACATCATGCTGACATACCGTGATACAACTGATATAATACAAACTCATGTGATAAAGTCAAAAGGAAACTATGCTTGTCATAGGAGGCGACTAACAGGATTGGGTGGTCAGGCTCGCTGACTTGGTTGATGCATGTCATTATATCCCAATTGCGTAGAACGATTTTCATGATGTCAATCACTGGACTGTCTGGTCTAAACTCAATTAATTTACAGACCATCGTCATATCGCTGGAATTTTGCTGGGTGCAGCGTTTAACAACAAACAAACATTAAAATGAAACAGTAATAGCTGTATTGTAAAAACCTTTTAAAACTTCTAATTTCAGGTATCAGTACGGCTGATTATGATGAAAAGACAGTGATGAAGAAGAACTTCCTCGACTTCAGCCTCGACGTCTACTGCTCCAGCTCGGAAAACATCGAGGACGTAGTGGCTGCAGACATATTGGAAGTTGTCAATATATTTGTTGAGACTGACAAACCGCTGGATCCTTTCTACTCCTTGGAATCTGCTTGTCTGAACATCATGACGAGGCTAGCGTATGGTCAGAGGTTTGACCCAGCAGGCCGTGTCATGCAAGAGATTCTGTCCACATTCCACGCCCGAAATTTTGCCAAATGTTTCCACGCTGTTGACTATGTGCCATTCCTAAAAGCTTTCTCACCGAGAGAAGATTTGGAATTTGTTCAAGAGAAGACCCTGCAGCAGATCCTGTATCAGAGGAAGATTATGAACGTGCACAAGGACAGCTATGATCCAGGGAGCATCCGCGATATGATGGATCACCTGCTGCTGTATCTGGAGACTGGGGAGGACCATGGATTAATGGAGAAGGGGGACATCGACTTCCTGATGATGGACTTCGCTAACTCCGGCTACGAGACCACGGCTGTTGTCCTCACGTGGCTGCTTGGCTACATGGCCATGAACCCTGACATCCAGGTCAAGGTCCAAGAGGAACTGGATGGCATTGTGGGTAACGACCGACTCCCGTCTCTACAGGATCAGCCGTATCTTCCCTATACAAGTGCCGTCATCTTTGAAGCAGAGAGACTGGCGTCAGTCTACCCTTTCCTTCAACCACACGTTGCGAGGGACAACTGCAAGTTACAAGGTTACATTCTTTTTCACAGATACCATGGTTACAGTGGAGCAATTTGATTCAGATTCATAGAATAGTTTAATGAACTCAACAGGGGAACAAGGTCAGCCTATACATCTTACGTAGATACCTTCAAAATCTCCCCTCTCATGTCAGTGGTACACATCCTTCCCTATCGGAATGACATTATCATTCTGAAATCAGTTCATTCAAGTATTGATACTGCACCATGCATACTTTACTTTATACCAGTCTTTTATGTAGAAGAGGGACACCATCCATCATTGTTCAAGTACTGATAATGCACCATGTATATTTACTCCATGTTGACTGCCTCCATGGTCTAGTGGTAGAGCGCCTGCTCGGGGGTTCGATCCCTGCCCTCGTCATACCAAAAGATGTTAAAAGATGGTACTTGTTGTTGCCCTGTCTGGTGCTCGGCATTATGGGACTAAAACAAGGACTGGTTAGCTCGGAGTCAGTGTACTGTGTCTGAGAGGGGTGTTCATGTTTAACTGCGGCAAGGTAACTCAATGGGCTAGCACTATAGATCGGCATCACTAGGGACTAGTGCAAGTAGCCACACACACACACACGTGCATTCACGTTGCTATATTAGTGCAATAATCTTGCGACGTGACGTTAAACACCATTTCACCTCACCTCACCTCACCTCACCTCACCTCACCTCACCTCACCTTACTCCATGTTTTTTGCTCACCAGACTTTGACATAGCGGAGGGCACCATCTTGCTGCTGAACGTGTGGAGCATCCACCATGACAGCCGGTACTGGAAACACCCAATGAAGTTCGACCCCAACAGGTGCATACACAATGATGATTTTGTATATGTGAGCGAGTTGGTAGAAAACGTGACACCGGCAATATTGCAGTCTCATTGAGTGAGTGAGTGAGTGAGTGAGTAAGTTGTCTTTAATGCCTGTTTTAACAGTTATACAGTTATACCAGGGCGTGTCAACTTAATGTGTGAGGAAAGCCCGAAGTGATGCAAGTCTCCGACGTTTACCAGTAAGGTTAAACCCACGAGCACCGGTATGGTGCTGACAAACCTAGAAACATAATCGGGGCGAACCGGGATTCGAACACACAATCATAGGTTCCTAGTGTGGCCAAGGGATGCAACTCTGCATAGCCAATTGCAGCGCCTTTGACAATCGGGCCACCCGTGCTCCCCCTGCAGTTTTTTTTGTGACAGAGGTTGCATATAATACTATACTGTAGAAAGTGGGGCCTTTCCTAACTGGGGAGATCTTTTTACCTAGCTATTATTTTTGTCACTTTTCATTTTATCATTTTTCTTTGGTCTTTTTTTTTAGTTGGTTTACATTTTTTTGGCCTAAAATTCCATGTGACCTTTTCAACTACCAGATTGTGCTGTTACTTATGAAGGAGGTACAAATATGTTTTAACATGGCAAGAATTAATATTTATACATTGTATATGTATTATTCCCCATTTCTTAAGAACAGCAGTGATAAAATTTGCATGGTTGTTTCGTTTCACCTACTTTAAACAGAGTTGGTCCAGAAAACTAATTATCACAAGTAATTTTTATTTCCTTATTTCTTTCACAGAAAAACAACATGACCGACCGATTTGATCTTTATTGGCACTCATTGATTTGAAACAAATTCAGAGATAATAAATCACAGATTCAGATAAGATGTGAGATGAGAGGGATATGTGCTCGTATGTGTTCTAATGATTGGTGAATGTATTGACGCAGATTCCTAACAGACGAGAACTCCCTGGAGATTCCAGACCACTTCATGCCCTACGGTGCCGGAACACGGCGCTGTCCAGGAGAAAGTTTGGCCGAGATCATGCTGTTCCTGTTCTTCTCCACCATCATGCACCAGCTGACGGTCAAGTCGGCCACCAAGAACTTCTGCCTGGAAGGAGAGTACGACTTCATCATCCGGCCACACCCATTTGCACTGGTGTTTGAGGAGAGAGAGGGCTGAGTTCTGACCTCCCATAGACAGGACCGCTCTGATATACTTCAGTGAAGTCTTCATCAGACTCATTACCTTCACAAACAGGAGGCTCATGTCTCACACCTTTATAATATCAGGGTTGTCACAATCCACTAATGCATCAGTACATCAAATGTTCACCTGATGATTCTCGACATGATATGCCTATCCATGTATTGATTCATATTTTTATATTCTGTATGATTTTGCAGTAAATTGGCCTGGTAACTGCATTAACTTAACCCCTTTCATGAAAACTGCTAAAACTGCAAAAACTAACCTAAATTAACCAGTAATGCAATTACAAACCTATAGCAACAACCTTTTTCTATTCGGGTCAAATCTAACATGGAGAATATAAACCCCATTTCACCGCACCGCACCTCACCTCACCTCAACTCACCTAACATCTCACCTCACCTCACCTCACCTCACCTCAACTCACCTCAGCACACCTCACCTTACCTGAGGTAAGTGGATTGTGACACCCACACTTTCTAGTCATACATGTTTTTACCAAAGTTAATTTTCCATTCTCTGTAGTAAGGTGGGTATACTTTAGTGGTCTAATTGCCACAGGTGCAACGCCTGTGCCTGATCCCAGGTAGTCCTCCACAGAACTGATGATGTAGATTCCAGCTAGTCCTCCACAGATCCCATGATGCCTGTGCCAGATGACCACCCACTCCCACACCCCCCACACACACACACCACCACACACACCCACACACACACATCCTTGTCCTAAGATCCCAGCAGCTGGTCCTCCGCGGATACAAATCCCAGTTAGTCCTCCAAAGAACATGATGCATGTGCCTGATGCCCTCATTTCTTGTCCTAATAACGCCACTAGTCCTCCCCAGAACCACAGTGCCTGGTGCCCAGACTGTTTTGTCTGTGGAACTGATGACACCAAAGCTGCCTGTGCCAGATGTCCCAGGTGCACGACGATTGATTCTCAAGCCGAGTCAAGAGGGAGAAAATAGAGGAAAAGTCTAATACACCATTTAGTGCTTTAAGCAACAACCAGAAAGTTATGGATTAGCAGGGGTGTTAGATCAAATCAGATTAGATGTCATATGTGCTTAGGGGGCACGGGTGGCCCAGTTGTCTACGGCGCCGCGATTCACTGTGCAGAGTTGCGTCCCTTGGGCAAGCCAGAAACCTATGATTGTGGGTTTGAATCCAGGTTCGCCCCAATTATGTTTCTAGGATTGTCAGCACCATACCCGTGCTCGTGGGTTTCACTGAAGTGGTAAACGTCTGAGACCTGCATCATTTCGGGCTTTCCTCCACATTAAGCTGACACACCATGATTAAGCTGGAATACTGTTAGAAGCGGCTTTAAGCCTAACTCACTCACTCATATGTGCTTACATGATCAAATTTGGTCTTTACTTACATTATCAATGTCATCTTTGCTTTCATGATCAAATGTTATATTTACTTTCATGACCAACTACCCTATTCATGAAATATTGTCTTTACAATTGTCAATACAACATGTCATACTCTTTCAACACTCCATTTCCGATATCCTGTAATCAAAGGATTTTGTCGAAAAAAATTAAAATGTCCCCAAAATTCGTGACAAAAATAATTATGCTTCTGACTATTGAAAAAAAAAAAGAAACCGCCTGCCACAAAAATAACATCCTAGTTTTAAATGAAAAGATATCTGGTTTGTGTCTGTAGCTGAAAAAAATATCTAATCTCTATACAAAATTTGGTCCCTAAGCATTGATTTGATACCTCTAAATCCATACATTGAAATCATGCTATCAGTTTTGCTAACAGTCAGAGGTATCATATTGACAATAACACATATAAATCCACATCACAGTAGGCATGATTTCTGATTGTCGTGTACAGTATATCTCTCTGTCAGCTTCTTGTCATCATGCTGTCTGGTTGGTTGTTGTCTGAGTCTAATCAGAGGAACAATATATTTCTTGTGCAATATGTCAGTAGATCTGTTATATATTTATTGTTGGACACAGTTGTGTTGCATTCCTATTTACATCTTGTTGTAATTTACATGCCATGTCCGTTTTGACAATGAAATTTACAAGCACAAATCAATGCATTTTGGATTTGTTTTTTCAGAGACTATGTATTTACTGTAATTGATTTTATTCAGAATTGACTTCAATATTGTTTGCATTTAAGGTGGTATAAACTTCAAAACTTGTATGCATAGTGTGTAATCTGCATAGCCATGATACCTCGTGTCTGCAAAATGGTGAGCGTATCCTGCCTCACCAGTGGCACCCATCAAAAACACATGCAAAGGCAAGTCAATTGTTCACCTGGAAAAGACAGGGTAACAGTTCCAAGAACAGCAATTTAAACTGCTGCAGCACACCCAAAACACAAGGCTGTTATGAAGTCCTAGTGTAAATATGTGCTTGATCACAGAAACTGTATAGTGATAACCTCAAAAACACAGTATATTGCAGATATGTTTAGTAGATAGTGACAAAACACTTAATACTCAGAAATCTTTGTCCATTGTACGATTTAGACTATAATATGAGCATGTGTTTAAGAATCACTATCAAAAGTGATGATACTGGGGCTGGGATGGGTAACTCGGGTCCTCGTGTTGGGTGGGTACTGAGTAGGACCCGGGTATCCACAGGACCACCCGGACCGATGGATAGACATGTGATATATTGTTTAATGACAAAAACTCACTATAGCTCAGTGGTTACAGTACATGTCGCTAATGTTCGCATTTCTTTCTGACGATGCACACATTCCTTTTGACTTGTATATGTTTGAGTAAAGATAAAGCTTCAGTTAATGTCAGTGTACGCATGATCTGATCGTTTGATACAGGTATCTTAATAGTTTTGACAAGGGCTGCGGTAAAACAATTCCCAATCAGACATTTTGTTCCCAACTCTTCAGACCTGCAGTGGGTACCCGGGTAGGGTCGGGTAATAGGGCGTCAGGTACCCGGGTAGTAAATTTGGACTCGTCCCAGCCCTAGATGATACCAGGTGTTCACGAAAATGTGAGCAAATCCATGGAAATTAGAGGATTCTATCGGACATCGCTTTTGTCCCTGATGCATCAAGTTTGGAAATGTCCTCCACATGTCTTCCAGGCCTTGAATGTTGTAGGCTTGTTCAAACAACTTTTTGGGGCGGTCGGGTAGCCTTGTGGTTAAAGCGTTCGCTCGTCACGCAGAAGACCCGGGTTCGATTCCCGACATGGGTACAATGTGTGAAGCCCATTTCTGGTGTCCCCCGCCGTGATATTGCTGGAATATTGCTAAAAGCGGCGTAAAACCATACTCACTCACTCAAACAACTTTTGAGCAAGTGTCACAAGAGGCTCTTTGAAATCTTGTTAGAAGGAGCATGCTTGATCGTAGCTCAAAAGGTGTGAAATGTAGACACCAAAGGCTGGAGCTGCTGGAATATTGCTCTACATAATGGGAAATTTGACTATTGGAAGGTTGAAGTCATCCCTCTTGATCAACATTATGTTATCATTCTGAATCTTTATGCATGGACCTACTTAACAAACAGATGAAGCGGTTTTACTGGCTTCTTATATTTATAACTGAGTTAGGTAAATCGTTTGAAAGGAACTGGCTATTTGACCGTTATTAAACTATATCGGTAAATCGTTTGAAAGGAACTGGCTATTTGACCGTTATTAAACTATATCGGATCATTGCTACCTGGAGCATAAGTTAAACTTCTTGTCCATATTCCCTTCTTTTGATTTTGCCAATCAAAAATGATTGCATAAAGAAAGTGATCAACAAGGAGGGGTGTCACATTTGGTGTCCATGCCTACTTCTTGCCTAATTGTTCTATCCCTACATTTTATGCAGAAATATTCTATCTCTACATTTCACATATACTCAACAACAAAAGTTCCTGTGACACAAATATTTTCGTGTATTTTTCAAACAAGTAAAGTTTGGTTTCCAATATTGTAGTATATGTATGGAATCAAGTCACAAAAACGCTACTGCTTCAGAAAAGCATGCATTCCATGCAAAAGTTGACTTTTATGCAAGCCCCATGCATTTCACTACCCAAGAATGGGTATAAAAACATGTGCGTTAACGGGATTCCATATGCATTGTTTAGCATCGTGCTGATAACAAACACTCAGAAAAACAACAAAATTACGCAATTATTCAACATTACGAAATGCCACGCCTGTCAGAAAATAAGCGTCTGCGAGCCATTGGTATGCTTGAAGCAGGATCGAGTCAACGTGATGTTGCAAGACATTATAACGTCCACAGAAACACCCTTTGGTGTTTATGGCAACGTTGGCAACATACGAATGCAGTCAGAGACCATCCTCGGAGTGGCAGGCCACGCGTAACCAATAATCAACAAGACAACTGGATTCTAACAACACACCTACGAAATCGATTCCAGCCAGCAACAGTGACTGCAAGAAGCATCCTTGGCCTCCGACGAATATCTTCACAAACCGTACGTTGCTACCTCCGATGGGCAGGGATTGTCGCCAGAAGATCATCGGCCCTGTTGTTCTACTGTTTTTGCGTCGTCATGGCCCAGGCATTACCTTCCAACATGACAACGCCCGGCCTCATATTGCTCGACTTGTTCAGGATTCTCTTCAACAAAACAACGTGAATGTCATCCCCTGGCCGGCTCGCTCCCCTGATCTCTCACCAATCGAGCACATGTGGGATGAGATGGATCTGCGCCTTCGACGTCAACCACGTGTTCCACAGACACTCAAGGAACTTCGAAACATGCTCAAGCAGATATGGACAGATATCCCACAGGACTTTGTGCGACGCCTGGTCCATTCCATGAGACGATGATGTGTTGCTTGCATCGCAACCAGAGGTGGACACACACGCAATTGATTTGTAAATTGACATTTTGGCATGTTCATGCTTTTTTTTTAATGAAATCACGCATTTTCTGAAGTCAGTATGGCAAATTAAGCCATTTGAACACTTACAGGAGTCTTTTATCTGTTGCAAATCGAAATTGTTTCAGATTTGGTAAAAAAAACATAACTTTGCATTAAACCTTATTCAATGTCACAGGAACTTTTGTGATCCAGTGGTAGAGTTTCCGCCCGGAGAGCGGAAGGTCCGGGGTTCGATCCCCGGCCGCGTCATACCAAAAGATGTTAAAAGATGGTACTTGTTGTTACCCTGTCTGGCGCTCGACATTAAGGGGCTAAAACAAGGACTGGTTGGCTCGGAGTCATTATACTGTGTCTGAGTGGGGTATTCATGTTAAACTGCGGCATGGTATCTCAGTGGGCTAGCACTATAAATCGTCATCAGTCCGGACTAGTACAGGTACACACACAAACACACACACGTACATGCACGTCGCTATATAAGTGCAATAATCTTGGACGCGACGTTAAACCCCATTTCACCTTACCTCACCAAACCCAACTGATCCCATAGATGCTCGATTGGATTCAGGTCTGGGCTTCGAGAAGGCCTAGGTAGATTCTGGAGAGGTCAGTCACAGCTCGTGCTCGGTGGAGCAGGCATTGTCGTCCATGAAGACCGGACGTGTGGCAGGTGCATGGTTATAATGATGAGGTGCAATAAAACCGCCCAATATGGTATCTTGATACCTTCGTCCATTTAATGTCCCTTGAACTTTGACCAAATCAAGTTTACAACCAAAGGAGCAATATTCCATCACTCAGCCGCCACCACATGTCACTGTTTCCTGGATGTTCGCTGATGATAACATGTCCCCCTTTGCCCCAAGACCGCCTCCGTGGTCTATTGGTAGAATGTCTGACCGGAAGGTCCGGGGTTCGATCCCCGTCCGCGTCAAACCAAAATACTTTAAAATATGGTACTTTTTGTTACCCTGTTTGCCGTTCGGCATTAAGTGGCTAAACCAACGACTGATCGGCTCGGAGTATACGGTGTCTGAGTGGGGGTATCCATGTTGCACTGAGGCATGGTATCTCAGTGAGCTAGCACTATAAATTGGCATCAGTCCGGACTAGTACAAGCAGCCACACACACACGTGCCTGCGCGTCGCTATGCAAGTTAACTAATCTTAGACGCGACGTTAAACACCATCCACCTCACCCACCTTTGCCCCCAGACATGAGTCCTACCATCAGTGTGGTGCAATAAATAAAACGACTCTTTGTCAGACCGATGAATCCTCCTCCCTGACCTCAAGTTCTAGATTGTTCGAGCCTGACACCAGGCTAAACAGTCCCGCATGTCTTCAGTGCCTTAATCTTGCTGCATTCAGTCGACGTAATGTGTTGCTAAGGGATACTCTGTTGTGGGTAGGCCAGTGATGACGCAGAAATATGCAAGCTGAAGTTGGCAGCCGTTCTGTCTGGCGAACAAGGACCCTGTCCTCTCCGGCACTGGTCTTCCGTGGACGTCCTGATCTCGGCAAGTCCCTCACATGTTCAGTCAATGTGTGTTTTCTAATGAGTCGACTGATTACAGTATGATTAATGTTCAACACAATAGCAAAAGTCCGACATGACATGCCAGTTTGGTGCATACCAATGGACTGCCATCATTGATGTTCTGGGATAATATTTGGAGTTATTTGACAAACGTATGCAAAACACGGCCTATTATCCACCCGTGTGATAATGGTTGTACGCCCCTTGTATTATTCCATCAATACCAGGTTGGGGGGACTCCAGAAATGGGTTTTATACATTGAACTCATGTTGGGACTCGAACCCGGGACTTCGGGGCGTGACGTGCGAACGCTGTAACCACTAGACTACCCCCCTGCCCTTTCCACCAGCATGATGACGTGAGACAATCGTGTCACCGCCGAGTATGTCATACCGTGCAAACCAGCAGTTGTGATTGCAAAGCGAAATTTATGTTGTACAATTATGGTTTTTAGTTTCATTTCCTGTGTGAATGTTAGATGGTGTCATTATAAATGAACTATTTTGTGAAACTGTCAGCTTTCTTTACTCAATTACCGTAAAAGAAGTCACAACGGTGCAAAAAAAATTCAAAGTGTAAAACATGCTGTTAAAATTTCATCCATTTCTAGAACTGACGCCCTTAAAGATCATTTGAGTTTCTTCAGTTTGTCCACGGTTGCAATGAAGCTCTTGTTGTGTTGTATCACAGTGCATCTGTGTCTGGGTAATCGGCCCCCGTATCCCCCGCTGCGTCAAAGAGTAGTCCCATTTCATCTTGACAACAGAGCGTCCATGGCAGACTCTGGCTCTGTCGTCAGCCACGTCAGTAAAGTAAAGTGTACCCTGATGTGCTTTGAAAGTCCCTCCTGCACCTCTGTGTTCTACTGGAAGAGTGAGGGGAAGTGCAGAACTAATGCTGCACCACAAACACCTGCTGAACATCCTCGACAGGGCAATGTCAACAATCAGGATACAAAGAGCAAGGTTAACCGTCAAGATTCAAAGCGCAAGGTTAACGAACAAGATCCAAAGTGCAAGGTCAACGGTCAAGATCCAAAGAGCAAGGTTAACGGACACGAACCGAAGAGCAAGATGTACTATGCAGTTCTAAGGAGCGTGAGTATGTTCAGAGTGGAGAGAGAATCTATCAAACTTCAGTGTAATTTTGAGCTGTTCTATAACTGTATGCTAAAATACCCGTACGGGCTAAGTTTCTCCATTCTTGTTAAGGGGCGGTCGGGTAACCTAGTGGTTAAAGCGTTCGCTCGTCACGCCGAAAACCCGGGTGTTCGAATCCCGACATGGGTACAATGTGTGAAGCCCATTTCTGGTGTCCCCCGCCGTGATATTGCTTGAATATTGCTAAAAGCGGCGTAAAACCATACTCACTCACTCACTCACTCACTCACTCCATTCTCGTTAAGTTGTGAGTGAGAGTCTGGGTGCATATTGTTTATGCTTTAGCAAAAATCTAGCAATACCACGGCGGATGACACGATACATGGTCTTCATACACTGCACCGACCCATGAACATCCGGCAATCCATGCTTGCCGTAAAAGGCGACTATGCTTGTTCATACGCGAGGGTTCATACGCGAGGGGGCGTGTGTCTGTGGGTGGGCACCCTTGAAGACCCGGGGTAGAACCCAGCAACCCAGGCTGGCCGTAAAAGGCGACTATGCTTGTCGTAAGAAGCGACTGACGGGATCGGGTGGTCAGGCTCGCTGACTTGGTTGATGTATGTCATCGTATCTCAGTTGCGTAAATCGATGCTCATGATGTCTATCACTGGATTGTCTGGTCCAGATTATTTACAGACCGCCGTCATAAAGCTGGAATATTGGAATAGTGCGGCGTTAAATAAAAACACAAACAAAACAAAACAAAAAACAAATTGCACCGTTGTGGAGAATCAAACACTTTTATCCCATTCGGCGGTTACTCTGAAATCTGTTTAACACGGACGCATTTCACTCGAAACTTCACTTACGTAACCCATATTACCCAATGTGTAAATAATCAGTTTTCATCGTATGTCTAAAATGTCAAATGATGTGTTAAACAGAAGTAAGATTTCATAAAATAATTATCACTCACATAAAGTTCCAGATTTCTGGACATTCTCGGAATTGTTTTTCAACTGGATTTTCATTGCAATGTATTACAAACAATATATGAATACAAGTCGAAGATGGTTTTCGTAGCATTGATAACAAATGGATGAAATTGAATGCCGATTTTTGGACGAACGGACAGAAAAAACTAATTTTTAATTGCGGCTGTGAGATGTTTATGTATTATTCCAGCTACAGCCGATGACCTAGATATTTCCTTTATTAAAACTACGAGTCCGAAATCTTTATTGTTTAAAAAAACCGTCTTGCAGAAAATGTATAATTTGTGGCATGCAATTACTTTTTCTCAACAGTCAGACGCATAATTATTTGTTCAAGTATTTTCTGGAACAATTTATCCATATACTTTACAAGCTACTGAGATCCAAGGTAAATCCTTTAACGAGTGAGTGAGTGAGTGAGTATTGTTTTTCGCCGCTTTTAGCAATATTCCTGCAATATCCCTGCGGGGGACACCAGTGATGGGCTTCACAGATTGTACACTCACACAAAGATCCAGGTTTCAGGACATACTCGGAATATTTTTCAACTGGATTTTCATTGCAATGTATACTGAACCGCAAAAGAAACGTCACCGTGGATAGATATATGAGAAAAGAGACATTCACGCAATACAAGTGGTATTTTGTAAATTAATATTTTAGAAACCATAGATTTGCCTTGTGGGCGTAGTACATGGGTACAATGTGCAAAGTCTATTTCTGGTGTTCCCCGCCGTGATATTGCTGGAATATTACTAAATTGAGCGTTAAACCGTACTCACTCATCCAATAGAGTGGATCGATGCTCCTGATGTCAATCACTGGATTGTCTGAACCAGACTGGATTATTTACAAACTACCGTCATATCGCTGGAATATTGGTGAGTGCGGCGTTAAACAACAAACAAACAAACAAAGACACTGTGGATGGACAGGTGGAACTAGGTGGGCGGAAGCGGTTCAGTACTAATGTAATTGAGTACCGCTTGGAGGTGTGGGGACCATTACATCTGTACAGGCAGCCTTTGGTTTGAATGCAACAGCATAGGGCAATTTGGGCATCTTGACATGTCTATATGAGATGAGGTTAAATAGGGTTTAACGTCGCGTCAAGATTATTTCACTTATATAGCCGTGCATGCACGTGTGTGTGTGTGTGTGTGTGTGGGGGGGGGGGGGGGGGGGGGCTGCTCGTACTAGTCCGGACTGATGCCGATTTTAGAGGACACTGAGATACCATGCTGCAGTTTTATCATGAATACCCCACTTAGACACAGTATACTGACTCCGAGCCGACCAGTCCTTGTTTTATCCCCTTAATGCCGAGCGCCAGGCAGGGTACCATCTTCTAACGTCTTTTTGGTATGACGCTCTCCAGGCGGACGCTCTGCCACTAGACCACGGAGGCCGTCTCATGCATATGCAAGTATGTCGTGTCTTGCTATTCACGCACGTCAAGTACCATTTTTCTATACATAGCCGTGCCATTACACGGAACAAAAGAAGCCAAATGAATATTAAAATCCTTTCCAACAACGACATATGACACGGATACCAGATTGAAAAAAGACTCAGAGTGGAATCCAGCATGGGTCTACGCACGCAATCCACGTCAAAAAAGACTACAAGGATTCGATCGACATAATAATAGTAATAATAACATATCCAGGCCAACAAATCTGATCTTGTCTTTTTTGATAAATCCAATGAAATCATTCATATTATTGAATTTTCTGTCCCATGTGATTGACAAGATTCAGGAACAACATGGCAAATATGCAGACCTCGCTTTCGAAATGTCAGGCTTGCATCCCAAGTACCAAGTTGTCCGACTCCCCACTGGGTGCCTTAGGTTTGGTCCCTCCCAATATGTTGACTGACATTGGGAGAGTACCCGGGTTTGCTTCTAGGAATACAGCCCTTCTGACAATCTGGGTAATGCAGAAGGCTTCAGTGTTGGGGAGTCTTCACATTCTCTGAAAGGTTCTGGGTGGGTTTGACTAGACAGCGCTTCCTGGGAGAAGTTCCATTCGCTGTCTGAGCTGCCTGTAGAGGGGACAAGGACCATGAGGTGATAATGAGCCTAACCAACCTGACTGTGCCAGGATCACCCAAACCCTCTTTGCTGCATGTTTTATTTTAATCTGTAAATAATAAAGAAAAGAAGAAGAAAAATGGGAAGAAGATGGACCAGATGTTGTCATGCCTCTCTGTAGTGAGCCTAGACAGGGAGGATTTATTTCCCTGAACTAAACGTACACCACACACGTTTGGGACAACCCCAAACCCTGGCGAATTTCTGGGTTGCAGAAAATCAAGGAGAAAATATAAATCTTTCATTTTGGCAGCCCAGTTTGCCTCCCTCCGGCAATGAAACCCACCTTGCTGGGGATCGGACTTGCCCCAGGGGAAGGCACAGTGCCCGACCAAGAATATCTTAGTGGCAAGATTTGAAACTGACACTAGTGGAGTGAGCAAAAGCGACCGAATGGCCTGAAAATCCACGCAACAATGAAAATTTGCTGAAACAGCATTGGGACAATGCCATGCCAATGCATGCTTACCTCACCGAGCAAAATCTTTGCGGCCAACTCCGGCGATGAGAAAAGTACTTTCGTCGTGAGGCAGAACGGCCAAAATCAATTCAGCAGCCCGTCCCGATGGCAGCAGACCAGAAATTAGAGATGGATGTCCGTATTCTCCTTTCACCAAAGATGAAATTAGCTCACCTGACAATGAGCCAATAGGTCTTGAAGATTTTGAACTTGATTACTCTCCTTCTTCTGTTGCAGATTTTATTTGTTTGTTTGTTTGTTGTTTAACGCCGCTTTCACCAATATTCCAATATATGGGTTGCTGAAGACCTATTCTACCCACGTATCTTCACGGGTCGTTGCAGATTTTAATGACGACCCCTTATAGATTTTGTTTCATTCTATTTGTGATGATATACGTGATTTACCTTTAGAAAATCGAAGGCCATTAAAACAATCAAATCAACCATATCCCCAAAATGAAATGAAAACAGTAAATGATGGTATTCCTTCGTCAACTCTTTCTGCGGCGGACTGTTCATTACATGACATCAATTGTAGTGTGTATGCTGCTGCTTGAACTTTGGAGGAACAGCACAGGTTTTAACGTTGCAGAAAACAGTGAGAACAAAACTGAAACCCAAAATAAAACCCGGTTACAGTTAAAATGAACTGAAACATGAAAGTGCCTCTCCTCAACTGAACTCTGCATCAAATGTCAAGAACTAAAATGAAAATGAAAATGTCGTTTTTGTTTTTGACATTTTCGTTTTTGTTTTTGACATTTTCGCTTCACTTTTCAGCGATTCAATATCTACTTTATGCATGATTTATCACATATTTGTATGGCAAATCGTGTTAATTTGCAAAAGGTTACGATAACAGTGAGTGAAATATCAAAATATTGAAAAACAGACTCCATGTCCCTAAGGGGCCACCGTAGCCATTGAATATTGTACTATCACTCTGTTGTGTACTGCCGTTGAAATTGCTGTGCAGTTATTTGTATTGATTTGTAAACCTATCTAAGTTTGTAATATAAGTGTCGGTCGTATTCCACTTGTTGGTTGCTTGTAGGTTTCACACTTAATTCTTTTTATCTACAGATTACTGGGTTGACATATTGTTTCGACTCTAATGCCGGTCCCTAAGACATACACGTCACAGTGTCTACGTTTCGGGTTTGGGGGGAATATCACGATTCTTATAATGACCGGTTGCACACTGGTTGGGAGAGGGTAACGAGGTTTCACGCACAGGGAAGACTTTTGATGTTCAACAAACCAAGGGAGGCAATTCAAATCACACTTCCTGTTACAATATGGCCACAACAGCACTCAACATTTTACCAGCGCTTCAATCATTTGCTGCTACTGACAGTCACTGTAAATAAATCTACACCAATCTATACTGCCACTTAACAATATGTTTTGGGATTTTTTCAAAATTATCATTTTGCATTTATATTTTCTGAGAAGAAAGTGGCTATATGGCTCAAGCTTTTTTTATTAATATTTTAATATATTTTATTTTTTATTCGAAGGACTTAATCGGTCCGTGCGCGAATCACACAAGTCCGTCAGGGAGGACTAAAGCGCCGCCGTGTTTGGAAGGTAGGACTTTGTTCTTAAAGAGTGTGTTTATGGGAACTCTACGCGAAGATGTTAAATAGCCGAGTGATGGGATTTGACAACAACAAAAAGATTTTTCGTCTCGTTTTGATGAAAGTTAAAGACATGCAGATCTTCGATATATACCATTTTAGTGAAATCCATGAGCACGTGAGTGACGTTGACAGACCATTAATCATAATCATAACCAGAGGGTCATGATCCTTTTAAAGGACGCAATCTGGATTTAAAACATGTGTATAGGCTTTATCTGTATAGTCTTTTTTTATGATGATTATTATTTGCACCGGTATGAATCTAACAAAACAACAATCATTGACCTCCACGTATGGCTATTTCAACACCGTTGAAAGCCTTTATTGTTTTTTTGTATGTGTGTTTTTGAATTGTACGTATAGTTTGACTACTGTGAAAATATAATGGATGTTGCTTTCGTAACAAACTATATTTTGGATTGTAGAGGATGCTATTTAATTATTTGAAGTGATTATTTAGCTTCAGATATTGCACTTCTGCATTATTTAGATGATGTTTCTCATCCACATTCGGCATATTCTGAAGAACGTGTCCCAAACGCAATCTGCAGTTCTGAATCCTGTTTGAGGTCGTGTACCTGTCATGACAACTACAGAGATGTACTGCTGGACGTCGTCAGTGTCAACAACACCTGCATGACGAATGGCAGCTGGACTCCACCCTCAATGAACTGCTCTGGTACGTGACATTGAGTTTATGAATCAGTGTGTTTTCAATCACTATCACTTACATTTACAATAAATAGCTAACGTGGAGATGACAAAAAAGATAACGGTTTTCTTTCATTTAGTTTCACCTGTATAAGTTAATGCGCTATCGTGTCACTGGATCTCTTTCTGGCCCTCTATTTGATTTACTGGTTTGTTAATAGACTGCCGTCGCATGGCAGGAGTGCATCTTCCCGAGGCAAGGGCGTTAACTGACTTTACAAATCCAGTTTCCACCCTTGCCGAACTAGGCTGGAATTCCTCGGCTCGATCGTAGCGCCGCCAGTGGCTATTACGAGTTATGTCCCTTCTATGCCTTTCCCATATGGACCAATCAGATTCCACCTCTCGTATCACATGCATTTGCTTCAAACAAAATGGTGGCGCCCAGTCAAGACGATTTGATCGACCATCAAGATCTGTTTTGTGATAAAACGGTTCTTACTTCGCGAAGTACATCAAATCACGTGAGCACCTTGATTAAAAACATGAAAAGATTTGGAAAATATCTGTTGACAACGAGTTGGCGATGCACATGCTTTGCAAATCCTGCAATCGACCGAACACTGCATGACAGTTTACGAACCGGATTTCGATGTCGGGGCGCGATTTTGATTGGACTATGCATAGACTCGTTAGCCCAGCCAAAATGCAACTCGATAATCCCAGCCTAGTTCGGCAAGGGTGGAAACTGGACTTTTATAGTCAGTTAACTCTCTTGTCTCGGCAAGATAGCAGCAGTGCGGCGTCAGGCAACAGAAACTTCCGTTTTTATGCTTACCCTTTCCAACAGGAACACTGGTTGTCATCACTGATTTTGAGTGATCCATGTATTTATTTTTCACGTTTTATGTTAAAAAAGGAATGGGGGCGGGTCCGGTAGCCTTGTGGTTAAGGCGTTCGCTCGTCACGCCGAAGATCCGGGTTCGAATCCTGACATGGGTACAATGTGTGAAGCCCCTTTCTGGTGTCCCCCGCCGTGACATTGCTGGAATAGTGCTAAAAGCGGAGTAAAACCATACTCACTCACTCACTCAAATGTGAGTGAATGGGTGTGTGTTTTCACCGCTACAATATTCGAGCAATATCACGGCGGGGGACACCCGGGCGATCGCCTTATAACCACAAGGCTTCCCAGAAATACATTCAGTGGTATATTGTACTCCCAAGCCAATTCTTTTGGATCAATACTGTAAATACTTTTCAAATAACAGAACATCTACGTCTAGAACGTTCCCTTAAACTAAAGGTTTAAATGGAAATGTATAAAACAATGCTTAATATATATCAATAAGAATAAGAAGAAAGTTAATGATAATAAGCCTCACCGTGTTTCTTTTCCAGGTCCCTACATCAGACTGACCACTCCTAGTATCAGCACATACACCTTCCAACATATATCTGCCAGCAACCTACGCACAATATCAGGCGGCACCTCTACCGTGGTGCTTCTGGTTAAGGCCTGCAACGATGCCAACTTTGCCCTGCACACAAATCCTAAGACCTACACCACTGCTATGTATGAAGTGGTTATTGGTGGATGGGGGAACACTAGGTGTGGCATACGTAGTTGCATGTTGTCCACAATCGAGGATGTCTATATGGAATCATCGATTGTGTCCTGCATCGAGTACAGACCATTTTGGCTCAGCTGGAAGAATGGCGTCATCTCTGCAGGAAAAGGACTGGTTGCTGGGACCCAGAAGTTCATGCAATGGTCGCCAACTCAAGCCATTGGGATAAATTACGTTAGTATCAGTACCTATGTTAATAATCCTGGTACGTGGCTATTTCTACAGCAGTGAGATACATTGAAATGATGCTGTCCGTATGTGTGGGGTTACTCTTTTAGAAGTGCTATCTAACTTAAAGTGTCTAGGCTTACCTTTGACTGAACATCTAGATTATAATAGTATGGCAAGAACGCATGAAGCCCGACAAGATGAGCACTTGGAGTATTAATTGCGAAATGCAAATTATTAGGTGGCATGAAATACCGAACTTTTACAAGTTGTATGACACGATGGTTTGGTCTGTTTATTGCGGAACGCCTCCGTGGTCTAGTGGTAGAACGTCCGCCCGGAGAGCGAAAGGTTCCGGGGTTCGATCTCCGGCCGCGTCATACCAAAAGACGTTAAAGTATGATACTTGTTGTTACCCTGTCTGGCGCTCGGCATAAGGAGCTAAAACAAGGACAGGTCGGCTAGTCCTTTCAGAAAAACAACAACCATGCGTTACATTTTAGGCTAAAATTTTCTTACGCCAAATCATGATGTTAGTGGTGATAGAGCTGAATACTGCCTACTGTTCGCCAATGTGGAAGTGCTGTTAGATACGCTTATACACGTTTATGTTATCGAGACCAAGATCAGATCTCTCACAAAATATTTCGTTGGAGAAATCGTTGGGCGATAAGAAGGAAATGAAACTGCAATTTCAAAATTCAGACCTTGGTCTGGAACGTTTGATTCCCGAATTGGCTAAATTCAGGTGCGATACTGCTCCAGTTAGGGCTGGGACGGGTAACTCGGGTACAGGGTCGGGTGGGTCCTGAGTAGGACCCGGGTACCCACACGACTACCCGTACCCGTGGTTAGTCATGTGATATATTGTTTAATGACAAAAACTCACTATAGCTCAGTGGTTACACTACAAGTCGCTAATGTTCACATTTCTTTCTGACGATGCACACATTCCTTTAACGTGTACATGTTTGAGTAAAGATGAAGCTTCAGTCAGCTTCAGCGTACGCAAGATCTGATCGTTTGATACATGTTTCTAAATACTGAATACAATTCCGAATCAGACATCTTCTTCCGAACGCTTGAGACCTTCAGTGGGTACCCGGGTAGGGTCGAGTAATAGGGGATCGGGTACCCGAGGAGTAAGTTTGGAGACAGAAGGATATTGTAACCTTCCGACTGACCTTCCGAAAGGACTTGTTATCAGTACAGAAGCTGTTGAAAACGAAATTCATGTCCTGCTATTTTGTCCTGTCTGCAATAGGGCACGTAATTAAAACCTGTCACAAGGTAAATAGTAATTTTAATTGTCTGTGATATTCAAAAGTTTGTTTTATTTTATTATGTGAAATGTACAGTGTAAGAAACAACACCTTCCGTGCTATTTTAAAACAGAGAAAATCAGTCCTATATGATTTTTTTTAAATGTAATAAGCTTTAGAAATGTGTATTTAGTGCTTATTATATTCCTAAGTGTGTCAACCCGTGACGATCCGGGGTAGAATAGGTATTCAGCAACCCATGCTTGCCGTAAAAGGCGACTATGCTTGTCGTAAGAGGCGACTTACGGGATCGGGTGGTCAGGCTCGCTGACATGGTTGATGCATGTCATCGTATCCAAATTGCGTGGATCGATGCTCATGATGTCAATCACCGGATTGTCTGGTCAAGAATCGATTATTTACAGACCGCTGTCATAAAGCTGTAATATTGCTGAGTGCGGCGTTAAACAACAAACAAACAAACAATCTTAAGTGTGCACATAGCACCTGGTAGATAGTATATAAGCGTGGGTATTTTTCTCATCTTAGTCTCCTGTAACTCCGTGGTGAGTGGTCCCGTCTGTTTTACATATTCTGTCTACTATTTGTAAATGTAATTTGTATGAGTCTTAAATAAACTATCTGTCTGTAATACATATTCGTTATATAGTAGTAGTATGTATTTTACACATTCTGTCTACTATTTTTAAATGTAATTTGTAGGAGTCTTCGATAAACAATCTGTGTCTGTAATACATATTCGTTGTCGAAGTAGTAGTATGTATTTTACATATTCTGTCTACTATTATTAAATGAAATTTGTATGAGTCTCAAATAAACAATCTGTCTGTCTGTAATACATATTCGTTGGTATAGTAGTAGTAGTATGTATTTTACATATTCTGTCTACTATTTTTAAATGTAAGTTGTATGAGTCTTAAATAAACAATCTGTCTGTCTGTAATACATATTCGTTGTTATAGTAGTAGTATGTATTTTACATATTCTGTCTACTATTTTTAAATGTAATTTGTAGGAGTCTTCGATAAACAATCTGTCTAGTAGTATGTATTTTACATATTCTGTCTACTATTTTTAAATCTAATTTGTATGAGTCTTAAATAAACAATCTGTCTAGTAGTATGTATTTTACATATTCTGTCTACTATTTTTAAATGTAATTTGTAGGAGTCTTCGATAAACAACCTGTCTTTAATACATATTCGTTGTCGTAGTAGTAGTATGTATTTTACATATTCTGTCTACTATTTTTAAATGTAATTTGTAGGAGTCTTCAATAGACAATATGTCTAGTTGTATGTATTTTACATATTCTGTCTACTATTTGTAAATGTAATTTGTAGGAGTCTTCGATAAACAACCTGTCTTTAATACATATTCGTTGTCGTAGTAGTAGTATGTATTTTACATATTCTGTCTACTATTTTTAAATGTAATTTGTAGGAGTCTTCAATAGACAATATGTCTAGTTGTATGTATTTTACATATTCTGTCTACTATTTTTAAATGTAATTTGTAGGAGTCTTCAATAGACAATATGTCTAGTTGTATGTATTTTACATATTCTGTCTACTATTTGTAAATGTAATTTGTATGAGTCTTCAATAGACAATATGTCTAGTTGTATGTATTTTACATATTCTGTCTACTATTTGTAAATGTAATTTGTATGAGTCTTAAATAGACAATATGTCTAGTTGTATGTATTTTACATATTCTGTCTACTATTTGTAAATGTAATTTGTATGAGTCTTAAATAAACAATATGTCTAGTTGTATGTATTTTACATATTCTGTCTACTATTTTTAAATGTAATTTGTAGGAGTCTTCGATAAACAATCTGTCAAGCAGTATGTAATTTACATATTCTGTCAACTATTTTTGAATGTAATTTGTATGAGTTTTAAATAAACAATATGTCTAGTAGAATGTATTTTACTCATTCTGTCTACTATTTTTAATTGTAATTTGTATGAGTCTTCGATAAACAATCTGTGTCTGTAATACATATTCGTTGTCGAAGTAGTAGTGTGTATTTTACATATTCTGTCTACTATTTTTAAATGTAATTTGTATGAGCCTTAAATAAAGAATCTGTCTGTAATACATATTCGTTGTTATAGTAGTAGTATGTACTTTACATATTCTGTCTACTATTTTTGAATGTAATTTGTAGGAGTCTTAAATAAACAATCTGTCTAGTAGTATGTATTTTACATATTCTGTCTACTATTTTTGAATGTAATATGTAGGGGTCTTCAATAAACAACCTGTCTGTAATACATATTCGTTGCTATAGTAGTAGTATGTACTTTACATATTCTGTCTACTTTTTTTTAAATGTAATTTGTAGGAGTCTTAAATAAACAATCTGCCTAGTAGTATGTATTTTACATATTCTGTCTACTATTTTTAAATGTAATTTGTAGGGGTCTTCGATAAACAACCTGTCTGTAATACATATTCGTTGTCGTAGTAGTAGTATGTATTTTACATATTCTGTCTACTATTTTTAAATGTAATTTGTATGTGTCTCAAATAAACAATCTGTCTGTCTGTAATACCTCACGTTACCCTACGTTTCCCCATCACTTGTAAATACACACGGTTCCAGCGAGTGCACAGATACATGAGCACTCTGCTTACATCGGGGACCCGTAAAATTGGAGTTACAAAACAACAAAACAACAATCATTGACCTCCACGTATGGCTATTTCAACACCGTTGAAAGCCTTTATTGTTTTTTTGTATGTGTGTTTTTGAATTGTACGTATAGTTTGACTACTGTGAAAATATAATGGATGTTGCTTTCGTAACAAACTATATTTTGGATTGTAGAGGATGCTATTTAATTATTTGAAGTGATTATTTAGCTTCAGATATTGCACTTCTGCATTATTTAGATGATGTTTCTCATCCACATTCGGCATATTCTGAAGAACGTGTCCCAAACGCAATCTGCAGTTCTGAATCCTGTTTGAGGTCGTGTACCTGTCATGACAACTACAGAGATGTACTGCTGGACGTCGTCAGTGTCAACAACACCTGCATGACGAATGGCAGCTGGACTCCACCCTCAATGAACTGCTCTGGTACGTGACATTGAGTTTATGAATCAGTGTGTTTTCAATCACTATCACTTACATTTACAATAAATAGCTAACGTGGAGATGACAAAAAAGATAACGGTTTTCTTTCATTTAGTTTCACCTGTATAAGTTAATGCGCTATCGTGTCACTGGATCTCTTTCTGGCCCTCTATTTGATTTACTGGTTTGTTAATAGACTGCCGTCGCATGGCAGGAGTGCATCTTCCCGAGGCAAGGGCGTTAACTGACTTTACAAATCCAGTTTCCACCCTTGCCGAACTAGGCTGGAATTCCTCGGCTCGATCGTAGCGCCGCCAGTGGCTATTACGAGTTATGTCCCTTCTATGCCTTTCCCATATGGACCAATCAGATTCCACCTCTCGTATCACATGCATTTGCTTCAAACAAAATGGTGGCGCCCAGTCAAGACGATTTGATCGACCATCAAGATCTGTTTTGTGATAAAACGGTTCTTACTTCGCGAAGTACATCAAATCACGTGAGCACCTTGATTAAAAACATGAAAAGATTTGGAAAATATCTGTTGACAACGAGTTGGCGATGCACATGCTTTGCAAATCCTGCAATCGACCGAACACTGCATGACAGTTTACGAACCGGATTTCGATGTCGGGGCGCGATTTTGATTGGACTATGCATAGACTCGTTAGCCCAGCCAAAATGCAACTCGATAATCCCAGCCTAGTTCGGCAAGGGTGGAAACTGGACTTTTATAGTCAGTTAACTCTCTTGTCTCGGCAAGATAGCAGCAGTGCGGCGTCAGGCAACAGAAACTTCCGTTTTTATGCTTACCCTTTCCAACAGGAACACTGGTTGTCATCACTGATTTTGAGTGATCCATGTATTTATTTTTCACGTTTTATGTTAAAAAAGGAATGGGGGCGGGTCCGGTAGCCTTGTGGTTAAGGCGTTCGCTCGTCACGCCGAAGATCCGGGTTCGAATCCTGACATGGGTACAATGTGTGAAGCCCCTTTCTGGTGTCCCCCGCCGTGACATTGCTGGAATAGTGCTAAAAGCGGAGTAAAACCATACTCACTCACTCACTCAAATGTGAGTGAATGGGTGTGTGTTTTCACCGCTACAATATTCGAGCAATATCACGGCGGGGGACACCCGGGCGATCGCCTTATAACCACAAGGCTTCCCAGAAATACATTCAGTGGTATATTGTACTCC
The DNA here is from genome assembly GCF_023055435.1 of Haliotis rufescens. Classification (NCBI taxonomy): domain Eukaryota; kingdom Metazoa; phylum Mollusca; class Gastropoda; order Lepetellida; family Haliotidae; genus Haliotis; species Haliotis rufescens. The sequence goes on along the minus strand of NW_025963835.1, from coordinate 29,926,931 downwards.
CAAGCCAATTCTTTTGGATCAATACTGTAAATACTTTTCAAATAACAGAACATCTACGTCTAGAACGTTCCCTTAAACTAAAGGTTTAAATGGAAATGTATAAAACAGTGCTTAATATATATCAATAAGAATAAGAAGAAAGTTAATGATAATAAGCCTCACCGTGTTTCTTTTCCAGGTCCCTACATCAGACTGACCACTCCTAGTATCAGCACATACACCTTCCAACATATATCTGCCAGCAACCTACGCACAATATCAGGCGGCACCTCTACCGTGGTGCTTCTGGTTAAGGCCTGCAACGATGCCAACTTTGCCCTGCACACAAATCCTAAGACCTACACCACTGCTATGTATGAAGTGGTTATTGGTGGATGGGGGAACACTAGGTGTGGCATACGTAGTTGCATGTTGTCCACAATCGAGGATGTCTATATGGAATCATCGATTGTGTCCTGCATCGAGTACAGACCATTTTGGCTCAGCTGGAAGAATGGCGTCATCTCTGCAGGAAAAGGACTGGTTGCTGGGACCCAGAAGTTCATGCAATGGTCGCCAACTCAAGCCATTGGGATAAATTACGTTAGTATCAGTACCTATGTTAATAATCCTGGTACGTGGCTATTTCTACAGCAGTGAGATACATTGAAATGATGCTGTCCGTATGTGTGGGGTTACTCTTTTAGAAGTGCTATCTAACTTAAAGTGTCTAGGCTTACCTTTGACTGAACATCTAGATTATAATAGTATGGCAAGAACGCATGAAGCCCGACAAGATGAGCACTTGGAGTATTAATTGCGAAATGCAAATTATTAGGTGGCATGAAATACCGAACTTTTACAAGTTGTATGACACGATGGTTTGGTCTGTTTATTGCGGAACGCCTCCGTGGTCTAGTGGTAGAACGTCCGCCCGGAGAGCGAAAGGTTCCGGGGTTCGATCTCCGGCCGCGTCATACCAAAAGACGTTAAAGTATGATACTTGTTGTTACCCTGTCTGGCGCTCGGCATAAGGAGCTAAAACAAGGACAGGTCGGCTAGTCCTTTCAGAAAAACAACAACCATGCGTTACATTTTAGGCTAAAATTTTCTTACGCCAAATCATGATGTTAGTGGTGATAGAGCTGAATACTGCCTACTGTTCGCCAATGTGGAAGTGCTGTTAGATACGCTTATACACGTTTATGTTATCGAGACCAAGATCAGATCTCTCACAAAATATTTCGTTGGAGAAATCGTTGGGCGATAAGAAGGAAATGAAACTGCAATTTCAAAATTCAGACCTTGGTCTGGAACGTTTGATTCCCGAATTGGCTAAATTCAGGTGTGATACTGCTCCAGTTAGGGCTGGGACGGGTAACTCGGGTACAGGGTCGGGTGGGTCCTGAGTAGGACCCGGGTACCCACACGACTACCCGTACCCGTGGTTAGTCATGTGATATATTGTTTAATGACAAAAACTCACTATAGCTCAGTGGTTACACTACAAGTCGCTAATGTTCACATTTCTTTCTGACAATGCACACATTCCTTTAACGTGTACATGTTTGAGTAAAGATGAAGCTTCAGTCAGCTTCAGCGTACGCAAGATCTGATCGTTTGATACATGTTTCTAAATACTGAATACAATTCCGAATCAGACATCTTCTTCCGAACGCTTGAGACCTTCAGTGGGTACCCGGGTAGGGTCGAGTAATAGGGGATCGGGTACCCGAGGAGTAAGTTTGGAGACAGAAGGATATTGTAACCTTCCGACTGACCTTCCGAAAGGACTTGTTATCAGTACAGAAGCTGTTGAAAACGAAATTCATGTCCTGCTATTTTGTCCTGTCTGCAATAGGGCACGTAATTAAAACCTGTCACAAGGTAAATAGTAATTTTAATTGTCTGTGATATTCAAAAGTTTGTTTTATTTTATTATGTGAAATGTACAGTGTAAGAAACAACACCTTCCGTGCTATTTTAAAACAGAGAAAATCAGTCCTATATGATTTTTTTTAAATGTAATAAGCTTTAGAAATGTGTATTTAGTGCTTATTATATTCCTAAGTGTGTCAACCCGTGACGATCCGGGGTAGAATAGGTATTCAGCAACCCATGCTTGCCGTAAAAGGCGACTATGCTTGTCGTAAGAGGCGACTTACGGGATCGGGTGGTCAGGCTCGCTGACATGGTTGATGCATGTCATCGTATCCAAATTGCGTGGATCGATGCTCATGATGTCAATCACCGGATTGTCTGGTCAAGAATCGATTATTTACAGACCGCTGTCATAAAGCTGTAATATTGCTGAGTGCGGCGTTAAACAACAAACAAACAAACAATCTTAAGTGTGCACATAGCACCTGGTAGATAGTATATAAGCGTGGGTATTTTTCTCATCTTAGTCTCCTGTAACTCCGTGGTGAGTGGTCCCGTCTGTTTTACATATTCTGTCTACTATTTGTAAATGTAATTTGTATGAGTCTTAAATAAACTATCTGTCTGTAATACATATTCGTTATATAGTAGTAGTATGTATTTTACACATTCTGTCTACTATTTTTAAATGTAATTTGTAGGAGTCTTCGATAAACAATCTGTGTCTGTAATACATATTCGTTGTCGAAGTAGTAGTATGTATTTTACATATTCTGTCTACTATTTTTAAATGAAATTTGTATGAGTCTCAAATAAACAATCTGTCTGTCTGTAATACATATTCGTTGGTATAGTAGTAGTAGTATGTATTTTACATATTCTGTCTACTATTTTTAAATGTAAGTTGTATGAGTCTTAAATAAACAATCTGTCTGTCTGTAATACATATTCGTTGTTATAGTAGTAGTATGTATTTTACATATTCTGTCTACTATTTTTAAATGTAATTTGTAGGAGTCTTCGATAAACAATCTGTCTAGTAGTATGTATTTTACATATTCTGTCTACTATTTTTAAATCTAATTTGTATGAGTATTAAATAAACAATCTGTCTAGTAGTATGTATTTTACATATTCTGTCTACTATTTTTAAATGTAATTTGTAGGAGTCTTCGATAAACAACCTGTCTTTAATACATATTCGTTGTCGTAGTAGTAGTATGTATTTTACATATTCTGTCTACTATTTTTAAATGTAATTTGTAGGAGTCTTCAATAGACAATATGTCTAGTTGTATGTATTTTACATATTCTATCTACTATTTGTAAATGTAATTTGTAGGAGTCTTCGATAAACAACCTGTCTTTAATACATATTCGTTGTCGTAGTAGTAGTATGTATTTTACATATTCTGTCTACTATTTTTAAATGTAATTTGTAGGAGTCTTCAATAGACAATATGTCTAGTTGTATGTATTTTACATATTCTGTCTACTATTTTTAAATGTAATTTGTAGGAGTCTTCAATAGACAATATGTCTAGTTGTATGTATTTTACATATTCTGTCTACTATTTGTAAATGTAATTTGTATGAGTCTTCAATAGACAATATGTCTAGTTGTATGTATTTTACATATTCTGTCTACTATTTGTAAATGTAATTTGTATGAGTCTTAAATAGACAATATGTCTAGTTGTATGTATTTTACATATTCTGTCTACTATTTGTAAATGTAATTTGTATGAGTCTTAAATAAACAATATGTCTAGTTGTATGTATTTTACATATTCTGTCTACTATTTTTAAATGTAATTTGTAGGAGTCTTCGATAAACAATCTGTCAAGCAGTATGTAATTTACATATTCTGTCAACTATTTTTGAATGTAATTTGTATGAGTTTTAAATAAACAATATGTCTAGTAGAATGTATTTTACTCATTCTGTCTACTATTTTTAATTGTAATTTGTATGAGTCTTCGATAAACAATCTGTGTCTGTAATACATATTCGTTGTCGAAGTAGTAGTGTGTATTTTACATATTCTGTCTACTATTTTTAAATGTAATTTGTATGAGCCTTAAATAAAGAATCTGTCTGTAATACATATTCGTTGTTATAGTAGTAGTATGTACTTTACATATTCTGTCTACTATTTTTGAATGTAATTTGTAGGAGTCTTAAATAAACAATCTGTCTAGTAGTATGTATTTTACATATTCTGTCTACTATTTTTAAATGTAATATGTAGGGGTCTTCAATAAACAACCTGTCTGTAATACATATTCGTTGCTATAGTAGTAGTATGTACTTTACATATTCTGTCTACTTTTTTTTAAATGTAATTTGTAGGAGTCTTAAATAAACAATCTGCCTAGTAGTATGTATTTTACATATTCTGTCTACTATTTTTAAATGTAATTTGTAGGGGTCTTCGATAAACAACCTGTCTGTAATACATATTCGTTGTCGTAGTAGTAGTATGTATTTTACATATTCTGTCTACTATTTTTAAATGTAATTTGTATGTGTCTCAAATAAACAATCTGTCTGTCTGTAATACCTCACGTTACCCTACGTTTCCCCATCACTTGTAAATACACACGGTTCCAGCGAGTGCACAGATACATGAGCACTCTGCTTACATCGGGGACCCGTAAAATTGGAGTTACAATAGGACTTCAGCAACCCATGCTTGCCGAAAAAATATGACAATGCTTGTCGTTAGAGGCGACTTACGGGATCGGGTGGTCAGACTAGAAGACATGGTTGATACATGTCATCGTATCCCAATTGCGTGGATCGATGCTCATGATGTCAATCACTGGATTGTCTGATCCAGACTCGATTAATTACAGACAGCCGCCTTATAGCTTGAATATTTCTAAGTGCGGCTATAAAAAACAAACAAATCTGGTTACGAAAGGGTAAGACCATGCACGGAGTAGGGCTAATTTGACTTCCATTTATTGTAAACGGCCTCGTTTCATTTCTTAACTATAAAACAGAGTCTGTTACACTGGGTATCTGTTGACCAAAATTATTTGCAGTGCCAGTCCCAGTGTGGTATCGTTTGAGTTTCATACGCGTAGCCATCTTCCCGGACCTGTAAAGATCCGGGTTAGAATAGGTCTTCAGCAACCCATGTTTGCCGTAAAAGGCGACTCTCCTTGTAAGAGGCGACTTAACGGGATCGGGTGGTCAGACTCGCTGACATGGTTGATGCATGTCATCGTATCCCAATTGTGTGGAACGATGCTCATGTTGTCAATCACTGGATTGTCTGGTCTAGACTCGATTATTAACAGACCGCCGTCATATAGCTGGAATATCGCTGAGTGCCAACTACACACACACACACACACACACACAAACACACGCGCACACACACACACACACACACACACACACACACACACACACACACACACACACACACACACACACACACACACATACACCTGTTGTTGCTTTTTGAGTGCAATAATCTTCAACGTGACGTCAACCCCCATTTTTCCTCATCCATCTCCACGAAGTTATAGACTATTTAAAACCTGTAATACTGGTTTTATAGAAGACTCTACAGTGTCATTCTATTAATCTGTTGTGTCTGTAATCACTTCCAGGTAAACTGTTATATCTATTAAATATTCTGTAATTCACCCTAAGCACAAACCAAATGTGTTGATGTCGACATTGCAATTTAATCAAAGACACGCATGTCGATGTTATGTCACTGTGATATATGAGTGCATGGGGTGTATGTGTGTGCCTGTGAGTGCGTGCATGCGTGTGTCTTTGTGTGTGCTTTCAAAATTTGCTACTCAAAAGAAGTTAAAGTAATCCCCCATTCTTTCTTATTACTATAGTTAATCTTGCCATGCCTTGTCAGATTGACTATAAATACATGACAGAGTCGAGTTGTTTTGAACTATTTTGACATTTTTGCACATTAATAAAGTGACATTTTCTGAGATGACCGACATATTGAAGGCGTCGGACAGCAATAACGGGTTGGATCGGTTATATTCCTTTCTAATTATCGACATTCTATGTGTATAAACTGCATAATCAGCAGTCCTCCCTTCAAACGCTTGTCAGCCAAACGCTCCAGGGCTGCGCGTGTATTTATCTTCAGACGCTGTCTGGAGCTCTGCGACTTCCGGCGTGTTCTCACGCATGTCGAATACAATTTAGAGCTAAACAAACTAAAAAGTTCTTTAGCTCTGAGCTGAAGGATACTGTGCACATAATGTTTACCAGATTCTCTAGGGTGGTTTGTCCAGCTTGGATCGACACGGGGTCATTTTCCTGCACAACAACTTGGCGACAGAGAATCCAGGGTAAAACATGACCGTAGGCCGAGTGTCCAGTATTCGATCACTGTAAAACACACGTTAGACAAGGTGATACTGTAACGCCACGATATTAGAGATCAAGTTATGTTAAAAAGCTGTGGAAATCACCTAATTTTATTGGCTCAAAGTAACAGGGATTTATCTCGTGTTTTAAACTAAATGCCCTTGGCACTATTTTGTTCAAAGTGTCAAACCCACAGCGTTGTGGCAAGGGATTTAACTCTCCAGTACACGCCAAAACATAGTCCAAATTTACTCAAGGAAGGGCCCTTCGTCTTTGGCGCTCTGGCACTCTCCAGGAGCTATTTAAGTAGAAAATAACCTATGGTCCCTTAAGCAGATGTCCGGGGCGGTCGGGTAGCCTAGTGGTTAAAGCGTTCGCTCGTCACGCCGAAGACCCGGGTTCGATTCCCGACATGGGAAATATGCAGTGTTTAGGCAACTATATTCTGATGTGTGCCCACCTGCTACATGCTTTGCCATGTGTCGTTCAGCAAGTTGCAAACGTCACTTGATCAATGCTCTTGCTTCCTTTGGGGCGGTCGGGTAGCCTAGTGGTTACGCCGAAGACCCTGGTTCGATTCCCGACATGGGTACAATGTGTGAAGCCCATTTCTGGTGTCCCCCGCCGTGATATTGCTGGAATATTGCTAAAAGCGTCGTAAAACCAAACTCACTCACTCAGCAGATGTCCCAGACGGGGCACATAAATATTATTTTTAAGTTGCATTCAATGCAATAATGTAAAACTCTAAGCCATGCTGAATTAGGGTGGAATTCTGGAGTTACATTTTGGCTGGACTAATGAGTCATTGCACAGTCTCATCAAAACCGCTAGACATCCGGTTTGAAAACAAAATGGATTTCAACATGCAGATTTTTGTCGACTGAAGGCTTTGCAAAGCTGGGCATCGACAGATATTTTGCAAATGTTTTCACGTTTGTTATCAAGGTGTTCAAGTGATTTGATACACCTTGCAGGGTAAGACCTGGTTTATTACAATACATGTCTTGAATATCCATCAGATCGTCTTGACTTGGCACCTCCATTTTGTTTGGAGCAAATGCAAGTGATATGAGAGATGTAATCTGATTGGTCAATAGGAGGGACATAGAAGGGACATACCTCGTAATAGCTACTGGTGGCGTAAAGATCAAGCCATGAAATTCCAGCCCAGTTCGGCAAGGGTTGAAACTGGACTTTTATAGTCAGTTGACGCCCTTGTCTCGGGAAGATGGGATTAACAGGATTAAAGCCTTGTCCTCATTACTGACCCTGGGTATCAGCCTTTGAGCTGGTCTTTGTATCATGTGTAGAGATACAACCCTGTGTATTAAACAGAGCTTAAGAGTAAAATACACTTAAAATCTACTGAAATATGTGGACAAATCAAATCCTAGGGTATCAGATACATGTACTCAACAAAAACTATAAATACGCCATTGACATAAAATCAATGCATATATTATAGCTATTAGATAAAATGAGTGTGTATATTACAACTGTTAGATAAAAGGATTGTGTATCAGTCGATCGCCAGATTCACTTACCATGCTTACCCACAGTTACATTCAGAAAAGCTTCTGTGACAAACATACTGATAGATGCCAACTGAAAAGCACATCTAATCCTAGCATATTTAGATTAACTTCTTTGAGAGGCATTTAGATGTTTGAGTAGTAAGTAAGGATAAGCTATGTGGATGAAAAACGTCATTATTACAATTAAGAGCGACGTTTTAATGTAGGTTCTTACACCATTATTAAGCATGCGATGTGTCTTGCTTCATAACAGTGTTAGAACCTACGCCGAAGTGTTCTCCTAATTGTAATAATCATGTTGTTCATCCATATCTTATCCTTACATAATTAAATTATTGTGATGTTTTTAAGGCATATTGAGCATCTTTATCATTTTTTGTCAAACTGTCAAAAAAAAGAACAGATTTTTCAGTCAAATTGTAAATTGACATAATTATTTAGGCAATTTACAAAGTGAATCCCATTTTACACACTGACTGTGACATAAATACCTGTTGGCATGTACACTGTATATGTTGACCAAGTATGAAACTTCTCTGTATTCTACATCACTTTGCATTTTTTGTGCAGGTTTTGGGAGCACATGTTTGAGATACCATGATGACAGCCCTAACAAAGACTTCAAAGTAAACCCAGTGTTCCTGAACAAAAACCCCAGGTGAGTCTGTAGGAGCAGAAGGTATGGCACTGCTGTAACCATAGTAACCATATATTCATCTTCTCGGGGCAAGTTAGTTAACTGACGATAAAAGTCCAGTTTCCACACTTGCCGAACTAGGCTGGAATTTCGTGATTCAATTGTAGCGCCACTTGTGGGATTTACGCCCCTTCTATGTCCCTCCGATTGACCAATAAGTTCCCAGCTCTCCTTCCACTTGCATTTGCTTCAAACAGAATGGTGATCTATATTGTAATGAAGTGAATCTTACCATGCTTACCTTGCAAAGCACATCAAATCACTTGAGCACCTTGATTAAAACATGAGAACATTTGGAAATTTTCTGTCGACGCCCAGTGCACATGTGCCCTGCAAATCCTGCAATCGACCATATCTGCACGGCAGTCGCCATGTTGTTTATGAACCCAATGTCTATTTTGTTCTGCTATTTTGATTGGACTATGCATAGACTCGGTAGTCCAGCTAAAATATAACTCCATATTTCAGTGTTCCCACTGGTTTTTGAAACTGGCAGACCTGGACTTGCAACTCTAAAAATTATCAGTCCCCCTAATTTTTGTCAGCCCCAACTTTCAACAAATAAAAAACGTATGAAAATTACTTGGTTTTAATTCTGTCAACATCATGTTCAATGCAATGATGTAACTCTCTGAAGTAACTTATTTGCACGTTCAGTCAAGTTCAGTTACAATTTTCTGTCTCTTTTTTGAATATTATATATAAGTCGCAAGAAATATATATTTAACCTCAAAGCAAAGCAAAATGTTATTTACTTGCACTAAAAAAAACCTGATGGTAACAAACTGACTTCGTTCAAAAATATACTTTTATGAATATAATATGCTTGTTCAACAAAGATTTATAAGGTACTATATGCCGGTCCACAGGGAGTAGCAGTCACATGAAGTACCGGTCCAAGCCGGTCCAAGCCTAATTTTACCGGTACAAAACTGGTAATTACCGGTACATGGGAACACTGTAATTGCTGCCTTGTTCGGCAAGGTTGGGAACTGGACATTGACTCTGAGTTAACTCCCTTGCCTCAGGAAGATGCCGTATCTAGGGTTCTCAGTGTTCTAAGGTTCATCTAGAGGAAAGAATCATTCTGCTTAGCTCTCCAGAATAATTATCCCACCATGCATATAGGCAAACCTTTAGAAACAAAATTTGACACTTGCAACAATACCCTTATCGTTGTGCCGGCTGTTTTTGGTGAGTGCCCTCTTGGCATGTGTTGTTTTTTTATCCATCAAAGTTTTAATTCTTTTGCAGGAATCAGAAAAGAATATGATTTTATCATGGCATTGTTTTGAATGGAATATTATATCATGAAAACAATCTCTTTAGTCGCATTCACTGTGTGTTTCAGAAATTTAGAAACAATGGGAATTGCAAGGAAAAGACAAGGTTGGATTCTGCAATATCCCAGAAAGAATTTCTATCACAAGTAAGTTGATGTTTGTTTCAATTATATATTTACTGTCAACAATGTGGTTATAGCTTTTCACATGATACCATGGATCATTGATGATAAATTGGCTGTTAACATGAACATAGTGATATATGATACCATTGAACAATAGTTATATATTGGCTGTGAACATGATACCATTGAACAGTAGTGATATATTGGCTGTTAACATGACACCATTGAACAGAAGTGATATACTAGCTGTTAACCTGACACAATTGAACACTAGTGATATATTGGCTGTTAACATGACACCATTGAACATTAGTGATATACTAGCTGTTAACCTGACACAATTGAACACTAGTGATATATTAGCTGTTAACATGACACCACAGAACACTACTGATATACTGGCTGTTAACATGACACAGTTGAACAATTCCTGTTTTCTGCCTGGGAACATTGTTGGTCTCAGTATTACCCTATAGGCCAACAACTTCTTCAGCAGTTAGTATGAATTTCTGTCTATGAATATATGTTGCTATGGGGGGGTTGTGATGTTAGCATCTGTATATATATATATATATATATATATATATATATATATATATAGAGACTTGAAAGAATACCAGACACTATTGTTTTCACCCAGGTTGTTTTTTGAGAGAAGTGCTCGCCACACATCAGCTTGGGTGGAGCACATGAATGGGGAGACAGTTGTGTCAGCATCTACACGGGAGTGGGCGGTCCGGGAACAGCTGTACAGGTAGGTGGGTGATGACATGGGCGGTCCGGGAACAGCTGTACAGGTAGGTGGGTGATGACATGGGTGGTCCAGGAACAGCTGTACAGGTAGGTGGGTGATGACATGGGCGGTCCGGGAACAGCTGTACAGGTAGGTGGGTGATGACATGGGTGGTCAAGGAACAGCTGTACAGGTAGGTGGGTGATGACATGGGCGGTCCGGGAACAGCTGTACAGGTAGGTGGAGACAGAGGGAGTCCAGGAACAACTGTACAGGTGGGTGGAGACAGAGGCAGTCCGGGAACAGCTGTACAGGTAGGTGGATGATGACATGGGTGGTCCAGGAACAGCTGTACAGGTAGGTGGAGACAGAGGGAGTCCTGGAACAACTGTACAGGTGGGTGGAGACAGAGGCAGTCCGGGAACAGCTGTACAGGTAGGTGGATGATGACATGGGTGGTCCAGGAACAGCTGTACAGGTAGGTGGGTGATGACATGGGCGGTCCGGGAACAGCTGTACAGGTAGGTGGGTGATGACATGGGTGGTCCAGGAACAGCTGTACAGGTAGGTGGGTGATGACATGGGCGGTCTGGGAACAGCTGTACAGGTAGGTGGGTGATGACATGGGCAGTCTGGGAACAGCTGTACAGGTAGGTGGAGACAGAGGGAGTCCAGGAACAACTGTACAGGTGGGTGATGACATAGTCCAGGAACAGCTGTACAGGTTTGGTGATGATGTAGTTAGTCCAGAAACAGCAGTACCGGTGGGTGATGACGTAGTTAGTCCAGGAACAGCTGTACAGGTTTGGTGATGAACTAGTTAGTCCAGTAACAGCAGTACCAGTGAGTGATGACGTAGTTAGTCCAGGAACAGCTGTACAGGTGGGTGATGACGTAGTTAGTCCGGCAACAGCTGTACAGATGGGTGATGACGCAGTTAGTCCGGGAACAGCTGTACAGATGGGTGATGACGTCGTTAGTCCAGGAACAGCTGTACAGGTGGGTGATGACGTCGTTAGTCCAGGAACAGCTGTACAGGTGGGTGATGATGTCGTTAGTCCAGGAACAGCTGTACAGGTGGGTGATGATGTCGTTAGTCCGGGAACAGCTGTACAGATGGGTGATGACGTAGTTAGTCCGGGAACAGCTGTACAGATGGGTGATGACGTAGTTAGTCCAGGAACAGCTGTACAGGTGGGTGATGACGTCGTTAGTCCAGGAACAGCTGTACAGGTGGGTGATGACGTCGTTAGTCCAGGAACAGCTGTACAGGTGGGTGATGACGTCGTTAGTCCAGGAACAGCTGTACAGGTGGGTGATGCTTCGTTAGTCCAGGAACAGCTGTACAGGTGGGTGATGCTTCGTTAGTCCAGGAACAGCTGTACAGGTGAGTGATGACGTCGTTAGTCCAGGAACAGCTGTACAGGTGGGTGATGACGTCGTTAGTCCTGGAACAGCTGTACAGGTGGGTGATGCTTCGTTAGTCCAGGAACAGCTGTACAGGTGAGTGATGACGTCGTTAGTCCAGGAACAGCTGTACAGGTGGATGATGACGTAGGCAGTCCTGGAACAGCTTTACAGGTGGGTGATGATGTAGTTAGTCCGGGAACAGCTGTACAGATGGGTGATGACGTAGTTAGTCCAGGAACAGCTGTACAGGTGGATAATGACGTAGGCAGTCCTGGAACAGCTTTACAGGTGGGTGATGATGTAGTTAGTCTGAGAACGTCTGTACAGTTGGGTGATGACGTAGTTAGTTCGGGAACAGCTGTACAGGTGGGTGATGATGTAGACTTCCGGGAACAGCTGTACATGTGTATGATGACGTAGACAGTCTGGGAACAGGTGGGTGGTGATCACATGGAAACTCCAGGTATTGCTTGATTGACAACACATACTGTTCTGTCTGTTACAGCACCTCAGATGTGTCCGCAGCAGAGAACGTTGGCCGAGTGCTGGCCCAGCGGTGTGTGGAGAGTGGACTGACCAGTGTCTTCTATGACAGGGCAGAAGACGACACACCTTCCGAGTCTGTGAGTTTCCTTTTGGTCGTATGGCTACCATCACTTCTGTCAGTTAATGTATCACACGTTTCAGTTTCTGTATCACATCTGTCAGTTTCTGTATCACATCTGTCAGTTTCTGTATCAGTTCTGTCAGTTTCTGTATCACATCTGTCAGTTTTTGTATCACATCTGTCAGTTTCTGTAACACATCTGTCAGTTTCTGTATCACACATTTCAGTTTCTGTATCACTTCTGTCAGTTTTTGTATCACATCTGTCAGTTTATGTATCACATCTGTCAGTTTATGTATCACATCTGTCTGTATCACATGTTTCAGTTTCTGTATCACACATTTCAGTTTCTGTATCATTTCTGTCAGTTCCTGCATCCCATCTCTCAGTTTCTGTGTCACACCTGTCAGTTTCTGTAACACATCTGTCAGTTTCTGTATCACATGTTTCAGTTTCTGTATCACGTTTCTGTTTCTGTAACACATCTATCAGTTTCTGTATAACATGTTTCAGTTTCTGTATCACACATTTCAGTTTCTGTATCATTTCTGTCAGTTCCTGCATCCCATCTCTCAGTTTCTGTGTCACACCTGTCAGTTTCTGTATCACGTTTCTGTTTCTGTAACACATCTATCAGTTTCTGTATAACATGTTTCAGTTTCTGTATCACATATTTCAGTTTCTGTATCATTTCTGTCAGTTCCTGCATCACATCTGTCAGTTTCTGTATCACATGTTTCAGTTTCTGTATCACGTTTCTGTTTCTGTAACACATCTGTCAGTTTCTGTATCACATGTTTCAGTTTCTGTGTTACACATTTCTGTTTCTGTAACACATCTGTCAGTTTCTGTAACACATCTATCAGTTTCTGTATCACATCTGTCAGTTTCTGTATCACATCTGTCAGTTTCTGTAACACATCTGTCAGTTTCTGTATTACATCTGTCGTGCTGTGTCACATTTCTCTGATTCAATTTCAGCGTGAGGCGTTTATGAAGGCAGTTGAAGATGTGGTGACATTGAGAGAACCAAGACAACTGAAGCCAAGGTATGAACCAGGAATCGACTATGACAGACCAAACAGATATGGAGAGAAGAAAAAGCTGAAACCAGACTACCAGATCTCCTGATATGTGTCGTGCTGTATGTCCATCATATGGACATGTGTCCTGATGTGTGTCGTGCAGAATGTCCTTCACATGGGCGTGTGTCCTTTTAACAATAGACACATGTGTATGAGATGTAGATGGAAGACATGTCAACGTTGGTCATAGATAACTGTATTGCTGGCTTTACAATAAACAAGCTTGTTATGTTATTGTGTGTGTTATTTCTAGATGGCATAGAGTACATCCAGGTGTAGTGAGGCGTGGAGCTGGCTATCCACAGTTTGAGGAAACACGTTTTGCTAGAAAGAGACATACCTACGAGGCAGAGTATTTAAGGGAACACCCGTTTAGATGTAAGAATGAAATGACCAGTTGCATCAGACACAGTTGCTGAACGCGGATAGCCTTGCTTGACAACAGTATAAGGATCTATACCAAAACTCGCCTTTACAGTAATTAAAGATGTTATCCATAAATTGTGTCTACTTTGGCTGTAGCAAACAAAGGTCAAACTTTGCACATTACACCTGTGAAACATGCGTCCATGTGACACATCCTGATGACTGGCATGTGCCAATAAACATCACAGCCATATGGTTCTTTGATACAAGGAAGGACCCAAACAATGGACCATGTTGCTGCGACTTTTACAAGGAAGGATCAGATCAATGAACCATGTTGATGTTTATTGGGTACAAAGAAGGAGATCCGGGTAGAATAGGTCTTCAGCAACCCATGCTTGCCCTAAAAGGTGACTATACTTGTCGTAAGAGGTGACGGGTGGTCATGCTCGCTGACTTGGTTGATGCATTTCATCGATCCCAATTACGTGGATCGATGCTGATGTTGTCAATCACTGGATTGTCTGAGTGCGGCGTTAAACAACAAACAAACAAAAGTAATCCCAAGCCTTTAAGTGAATGAAGCAATATCATGCTATATATGGCATATATTCTGGGCTTATCTAAAGAGGTCAGCATTGCCAGTTTGTCTTCAGGTATACGCCACGCTGACCTCTTCACACCTGGAACTAACCATGCACTGTTCCCGAGGACTGCTGATTCTGGGGCTATCTCTTGGTGAGTCTGGCCTCGACGTCTTTGACTGTGCCACGTGATGTTAATATTGTTTTACGCCAGGTTTCCATTTGACCTAACAATTTCTGACTTGTGCCATGCTAAAACTACCCACGTTTGAAAGTAACTGGAGATCAGGTCAGATAAGTCGGTAAACGTAGATGAGATATAGACTGATAAGACTAGACATGAATTGGGCGTAGACAGGTCAGGCGTAAATATGACAAGATGACCGGAGAAGACCAATTGTTCACGTAAACTAGTCGGATGTTTGACATACTTGTACCGTGGTGTTTCTAGACGAGACAGGCTTGACATCCATTGAACATAGGTTTGGCGTAGATGATACCAGGGCCATTCAATATATAACCAGCCTAAGCTATTTATCAGATCTTAACGGTTGCATGTTTGTCACGTGCTGTGCACCAATGTATGTCACGTGCATAGACAAAGTTTCACTGAGGAAATTGTATTTGAAGTCACACACGTGATCTATAAAGATGGCAAGGGTAGATTCTGCCAAATTTCCGTCAAAGGTTGAATACAGGGCTGTTATTAGGTACCTCTACTTAAAAGGGAAACCGGGAAAGGAGATACATGATGAATTGTCAGATGTTTATGGTGACAGTGCACCTTCGTATGCACAGGTCAAATTCTGGGTTGCAGAATTTAAGAGGGGTCGGGTGAACCTGGAAGATGAGCAACGCCCTGGCAGGCCTGTCGAGGTGACCAATGACCAAACCAGTGAAGCTGTGAGACAACTGGTTGTCAAAGACAGGCGAATGAAGGTGTCAGAAATGGCCAAGGCCTTGGACATTTCAGAGGGAAGAGTCCATACCATTTTGCATGATCGTCTGGGTATGAGGAAGCTGTCTGCCCGATGGGTCCCGAAATGTCGTCCCGAGTGATGATCAGAAGGCTGTACGTGCTTCAATGTGTCAGGCACTTTTGACGCAATGCAGTCGGGATGCAGACAACTTTATGGAGAGAATTGCAACTGGTGATGAAACCTGGGTACACCACTATGACCCAGAAACCAAAGAACAGAGTAAGCAGTGGACTGGCTTTGCTTCACCCCGTCCCAAAAAGTTTAAGACTCAACCATCGGCTGGCAAAGTCATGGCAACCATCTTTTTGGATACCAAAGGGGTCTTGCTCATTGACTACTTGCCACGTGGCCAGACTATTACTGGAGAGTACTACTCCGATCTCCTGGACCATTTGCGGACTGCTATTCTTGCCAAACGTCGTGGAAAGATCACAAAAGGTGTGCTGCTCCAACATGATAATGCCAGAGTGCACACCTGTCGACTTGCGGTTGCCGCAGTGAAGCGGAACGGGTTCAAAGTATTGCCTCATCCACCTTACTCACCAGACCTGGCACCAAGCGACTAGTTTCTCTTCCCAAACTTGAAGAAAGAACTGCGTGGACGTCATTTCCCGTCCGATGATGAACTCACGACAGCAGTGGAGGGGTGGTTACACGAACAACCCCATGGTTTCTATCACAACGGGCTTTTAGCTCTCACACATCGCTGGACAAAGTGCATAGACCTCAATGGTGATTATGTGGAAAAAGAAGAAGTGAGGAGCAGTAGCAAATAGGTTAGGCTGATTATATATTGAATGGACCTCGTACATAGCCTTGACGAACATTGTACATAAGCTTGACGTAGATGAAACAGGCTTGACGTCCATTGAACATAGGTTTGGTGTATCTACAGTGTAGTGCTACGGAAGTATACCAGCAGTCTAGTGTAAACCAAGTGTACCTACAGTACTGTGCTACTTAAGTGCACCGGTAGTATAGTGTAAGCTAAATGCGCCTATCGTTGAGTGTTACCTAAGTATTCCAGTAGTGTTACTCGTGTCTATGTAGTGCAACCCAAGTATAGTGCAACTAAAAAATGTTTGTAGTTCTTCTGACCGAGATTCAATGGACACTAGCGAAGCCGACCCAGTCAGTGGATCAGGCCCTCGCCCACATACCAAAACATCCTTTCTCCGCCACGATGTGCGCCGCCATCTTGAAGTTTGACTGCAGTCATCACAAAGTCACAGACGACGAGACAATGTGTGGCACCGACCAAGTCACCTACCCCGACCAGTGAGTGTGTTCAGGGCCGAATAATCGAATATGAGTAGGCCTAAATGTTTTGTGGATGCAATTAGAAGCAGTCAAATCACAAGCATCGTGTGCCGGTGCAGCAGGCTCAAATCAATACCTTAAAATTCACTCTAGAGTGAATTAACCATTCGTGAACAACTCGTGTGATTCCGGGACAAGCCGAATAGCGACTCGTGCCCCTCTCATGGCCATATTTGCGACCGGGTTCCGTCTTAGCGCAAACGGGCATACCTAAAACAATTGTCAATTCGTTGCGAAACGGTTCACCTACATTTCCCCATATATTACATATATTTCAGATGCAATTTAAAGCACATCGGGACGTACGGAGTTATACAGTATGATTGAACACATTAAACTGTATCTTGGGTATATTTTTAGATGCAAGACATATGTAAAATCAAAAATTATTTCTGAGGGATTCTTTGACGAAGAACTTGAAATCATACGCGCATTCTGATTGGTTTGTCGTATTTTCGCACATAACATTCATCGATAGGCGGACGAGTCTTCTTGCAGGTTACGGAAAGGAGCGAGTGGTGACGAATGTGAATTAACCTGTAACATCAGTCGCTCGTTACAAATCTGAAAGGATGTTTAACTTTAACCTAAAAAATGTCAGATTTCTCAAATAGTTACGTTAAAAGTCACTGGTGCTCCACTTTTGTTTTGTTTCTCGTCATAATAATCAGGTTAACGTCAAACTTCGACCCATGAAAATAATAAGATGCATCTATACGGTTGTGCATACCCATATCAAATACATATAAAATATATTCCTCTTGGAACCTCTGTTCATATATATATATATATATATATATATATATATAAAGTTTCTGTAGAAAGCAATATCTATTGTGAGTGAGTGAGTTTAACGCCGCTTTGGGCAGTATTCTAGTCATACCACGGCGTGTCAGTTTGATGTCAGCTTTTCAATTCAATATTAAAAAAGCATATGCTAGTTTGCAATTCACTTTCATCACATTTATATCACATTTATAGCCTACTTTTCCATTCCCCATTACAAGATGAATATATTACTCTCCATTCAGTGTTATTTCATGAATATCTTACTTTCCCATTCAACAATATTTTCCGTTTTACTGTATGAATACTATTGAATGGGCTGTATTTTCCCATCCACATCCAGCTGCGTGTTTGCCAAGGCCAGCTGCCAACCATCATCTACCATTAAGTTGGATTACGAAGGAGCGTGCGGCACGCAACCCCAAGACAGTCACATGACCACCATTCCTCCAAGCACCGTCACCTGGGGCCATGACCCGGGATATGACCTGATCAAAGACGTTTTCTGTGACAACATCAACACCATCATCTGTGGGAATCACGTAGACTCCGACATTTGTGCCACGGACGGGAAGGTGTACACGAACCAGTAAGACCGTTGCCGTTGTTTGCGGTTGATCTGATTAAACGAAATACTAAATAAACGTAACTGATTAGTCATTCAATAAAGGCGGGCCTGAGACAAAGGCATTTTGTAAAGTTAGTCCAATTCAGCTGACATCCCCAAATAGTCGTATTTTTCAAGACCCTTCTCTTAAAAAAAGTATTTCTTGAATAATTTGTATGTAAAATTACACAAAACGTTTCAATATAGACTACTTACTTCCCAATTCTGCCATGTCCTTCCTAAATTTCTTCTTTTTTTTTCACGACCCTCACCTGAAATTGGAATATTTGCGTCGTTAAACAATAAACAAACAAATAGAATATACGTAGAGATATCCCCCCCCCCCCCCCCACACACACACACACTCACCCAACACACCAATAACAACCCCGCACATGCACACACACACACACACACACACCCCAATACCCCCTCCACACACACACATCCACACACCCAAACATCAACACCCACACTCATATCCACTCCCACACACCCGCACACTCCCAGACACCCACGCACAATCTTACACCCATACCAACACCCCCCACACACCAATACCCATCCACACCCACATGAACACACACCTACACCTACACCTACACCCACACCCACACCCACTCACACCCACACCAATACCCAACACACCCACATCCACACACATATACACCCACACCCTCACCAATACCCACCCACACACTCACATCCCCTCACACACCCCCACCCCTACAAACACTCACACCCACACCAATACCCACCCACAAACACACAGAGGCACATACTCTCTCTCTCTCTCTCTCTCTCTCTCTCTCTTTCTCTCTCTCTCATACACACAGACAAACAGAGACGCAGACAGACTCATACAGAAACACAGACAAACCCACACAGAGAGACAGACACACACAGAGACACACAGACATATGTGGTGTTTATGAACATATTACTGTAGTTGATGACATGTGTTTTAGTGATAGACGAACCTCTGCGCTTCTTTGTATTATTTTTTTTTTCCTGACACAAAGTTTCTTTATCCCAAGGTGCCTCTTTGCCAAAGTGAAATGTTTCAAGCCTGACCTGGAGCCGACCAACCCCGCGAAGTGTCACGAGAACGGCCTCCCCTTGAAGTCAACACCGAAGTCTGTTCTGATTGGATAAATTCACACCCCATGTGACGCCTGAAGTGTTTCAATGTTTCTGGTGCCATGATAAACCTGTAATTAAACAATACTGACACTAGTTTCCGTTCTGTAAATATTCTCGTGACATTAAAAACCATTACCAAAGATTCAAATGAATTTACAATGTTTCCGGCATCACGTCCTTGGATTAAAGTATAATTAAAGTTTCATTCAAACATCAACACCACACTGCCGCAATGCAGTGATACTGATGTTTTTCCACAACACAAAACATCAACACCACACTGCCGCAATGCAGTGATACTGATGTTTTTCCACAACACAAAACATCAACACCACACTGCCGCAATGCAGTGATACTGATGTTTTTCCACAACACCAAACATCAACACCACACCGACGCAATGCATTGATATTGATGCTTTTCCACAACACCAAACATCAACACCACACCGACGAATTGCTGTGATATTTATGTTTTACAACATCACCAAACAACAAAACCACACTAAAGCTGTACTATGATATTTACACATAACTAAAAGAACGCAAATAGAAGTGACAAAACGCATAATCATAAGAAATTTCCGTCTATTGTACGATTACGACTACGTCATGAACATGTGTTTGTGAATCGCAATCAAATTATGACGAAACGAGGTGTTAGCGAAATGGTGAGAGGCACTGGTTGCTCCCATCACAAACACACGCAAAGACACCTCACTTTTTCACCCCCCAAAAGCACAAGTCAAAACAGGGAACCACACCGGACACAACCTTTGACCCTGGAAATATCCTCGACATGTCCACCTGAAACATGTTGAAAGTTTTACTAAGGCTTTGAATGTTCAAACTTGGTTCAAACAACTTTTGAGCAAGAGTTGTATTAGGCTCTTTGAAATCTTCGTAGAAAGAGCTCGATTGAACCTCAAAGGTTATGAGGTGAGGTGAGGTGAAATGGGGTTTAACGTCGCGTCCAAGATTATTGCACTTATATAGCGACGTGCATTCACGTGCATGTGTGTGTGTGGCTGCTTGTACTAGTCCGGACTGATGCCGATTGATAGTGCTAGCCCACTGAGATACCATGCCGCAGTTTAACATGGATACCCCACTCAGACACAGTATACTGACTCCGAGCCGACCAGTCCTTGTTTTGGCCCCTTAATGCCGAGCGCCAGACAGGGTAACAACAAGTACCATCTTTTAACGTCTTTTGGTATGACGCGGCCGGGGATCGAACCCCGGGCCTTCCGCTCTCCGGGCGGACGCTCTACCACAAGACCACGGAGGCGGTCTATGAAATTGCAGACACCAAAGACTGGAGCTGTTGGGATATTGCCCGACACGTAGAGAAAGTTGACCACTGGAAAGCTGAAGTCATCCCTTTTGTCATTCCGTCTTGTGGGTAGGTGTTTTTCACTCTGAATCTATATGCGCAGACCTAAATAAAAACAGACGAGGCGGTTTCGTTTGTCTCCTCTTTATCTAGCTCAGGTGGGTAAATCGGTGGTAGGGAATAGGCTATTTGACCACTATTTAACAATATCAGACCACCGATATGCCTGAAGTTGAAATAAAGCTTCTTGGCCAAAATTCCGACCTGTGCGAAGAAAGAAGGGAGAAGGAGAACACCCGGTGTCCAAGGTGACGCCCACCCTCTGTGCAATATAGAAGCCAGTATCTTAGGCTTGTGGTTGTTGGTTTTTATCGTACAATAAAACACTGCAAGGAGTATGACCACTCGGGGCCACGCCCATCGTGATTAGTCTCCATGCAGTGTTTTATTGTTTTTAAACAACGACCACGAGTCGTTTATTTCTAAAATGAATATTTTGGGTTTATCTCAAGAGGTCAACATTGCCAGGAGATATACGCCACGCTGACATCTTCCCACCTGACACAAACTATGCGTTGTTCCCGGGCACTATTGGTCGCTGGGCTGGCTATTGGTGAGTCTAACCTCAACATCTTCCATGTGCACAGAGGGTACAGCGTCTGCTAGTATTGAACACGTGATGGTTTTGAAGGTAAACGCCAGGTCTCCATTTGACCACACAAATGCCGTATTGTGCAAGGCTATAAAACGACCCACTTTGGAAGATAACGTTATTATAATGCCTGGCATGACCGTGGCTTAATATGGGTGTCTAGTTTGACTCCCTTGTTTAATGCACCAAACATGCAGTGTGAACTGGTTCAGTAGTGTATACACACAAAGTAGACACAATTTATTGATAATTCATAGCATAAAATAAGTGTACCTATGGTATGTGTAAGCCAAGTGTACAGGTAGTATAGTGTTATCCGAGTATGCCTAAAAGTACAGTGTTCTGTACGTCTATTAAGTGTACAGGTAGTATAGTGTTATCCGAGTATGCCTAAAAGTACAGTGTTCTGTACGTCTATTAAGTGTACAGGTAGTATAGTGTTATCCGAGTATTCCCAAAAGTACAGTGTTCTGTACATCAATTCAGTGTACAGGTAGTATAGTGTTATCCGAATATACCCCAAAGTACAGTGTTTTGTATGTCAATTAAGTGTACAGGTAGGATAGTGTTATCCGAGTATACCTAAAAGTACAGTGTTCTGTACGTCGATTAAGTGTACAGTTAGTAGAGTGTTATCCGAGTATACCTAAAAGTACAGTGTTCTGTACGTCAATTAAGTGTACAGGTAGGATAGTGTTATCCGAGTATACCTACAAGTACAGTGTTCTGTACGTCTATTAAGTGTACAGGTAGTATAGTGTTATCCGAGTATGCCTAACAGTACAGTGTTCTATACGTCTATTAAGTGTACAGGTAGTATAGTGTTATCCGAGTATGCCTAAAAGTACAGTGTTCTATACGTCAATTAAGTGTACAGGTAGGAGCGTGTTATCCGAGTATGCCTAAAAGTACAGTGTTCTGTACGTCTATTAAGTGTACAGGTAGGAGCGTGTTATCCGAGTATACCCAAAAGTACAGTGTTCTGAACGTCAATTAAGTGTACAGGTAGAAGCGTGTCATTCGAATATACCCAAAAGTACAGTGTTTTGTACGTCAATTAAGTGTACAGGTAGGATAGTGTTATCCGAGTATACCTAAAAGTACAGTGTTCTGTACGTCAATTAAATGTACAGGTAGCATAGTGTTAGCCGAGTATATCTTAAGGTGCAGTGTTCTGTACGTCAATTAAGTGTAAAGGTAGCATAGTGTTATCCGAGTATATCTAAAGGTGCAGTGTTCTGTACGTCAATTAAGTGTACAGGTAGTATAGTGTTATCCGAGTATACCTAAAAGTACAGTGTTCTGTGCATCAATTAAGTGTACAGTTAGTAGAGTGTTATCCGAGTATACCTAAAAGTACAGTGTTCTGTAAGTCAATTAAGTGTACAGGAAGTATAGTGTTATCCGAGTATACCTAAAAGTACAGTGTTCTGTACATCAATTAAGTGTACAGGTAATATAGTGTTATCCGAGTATACCTAAAAGTACAGTGTTCTGTACATCAATTAAGTGTACAGTTAGAAGAGTGTTATCCGAGTATACCTAAAAGTACAGTGTTCTGTACATCAATTAAGTGTACAGGTAGTATAGTGTTATCCGAGTATACCTAAAAGTACAGTGTTCCGTGCGTCAATTAAGTGTACAGGTAGTAGTAGTACAGTGTTCTGTAAGTCAATTAAGTTTACAGGTAGTATAGTTTTATCCGAGTATACCTAAATGGACAGTGTTCTGTACGTCAATTTAGTGTACATGTAGTATAGTGTCACTCGAGTATAACTAAAAGTACAGAGTTCTGTGCGTCAATTAAGTGTACAGGTAGTATAGTGTTATCCGAGTATACCTAAAAGTACAGTGTTCCGTGCGTCAATTAAGTGTACAGGTAGTAGTAGTACAGTGTTCTGTAAGTCAATTAAGTTTACAGGTAGTATAGTGTTATCCGAGTATACCTAAATGGACAGTGTTCTGTACGTCAATTTAGTGTACAGGTAGTATAGTGTCACTCGAGTATAACTAAAAGTACAGAGTTTTGTACGTCAATTAAGTGTACAGGTAGAAGCGTGTTATCCGAGTATACCAAAAAGTACAGTGTTCTGTACGTCAATTGAGTGTACAGGTAGGATAGTGTTAACCGAGTATACCAAAAAGTACAGTGTTCTGTACGTCAATTCAGTGTACAGGTAGAAGCGTGTTATCCGAGTATACCAAAAAGTACAGTGTTCTGTACATCAATTAAGTATACAGGTAGGATAGTGTTAACCGAGTATACCAAAAAGTACAGTGTTCTGTACGTCAATTAAGTGTACAGGTAGGATAGTGTTATCCGAGTATACCCCAAAGTACAGTGTTCTGTACGTCAATTAAGTATACAGGTAGGATAGTGTTATCCGAGTATACCTAAAAGTACAATGTTCTGTACGTCAATTAAGTGTACAGGTAGCATAGTGTTATCCGAGTATATCTAAAGGTACAGTGTTCTGTACATCAATTAAGTGTACAGTTAGTAGAGTGTTATTCGAGTATACCTAAAAGTACAGTGTTCCGTGCGTCAATTAAGTGTACAGGTAGTATAGTGTTATCCGAGTATACCTAAAAGTACAGTGTTCCGTGCATCAATTAAGTGTACAGGTAGTATATCGTACGTCAAATGTACAGGAAGTACAGTATTGGCACATGTGAGTGAGTGAGTGAGTTGGGTTTAAAGCCACTTTTAACATTATTCCAGTTACACAGCGTGTCAGCTTAATGTGGGAGGAAAGCCCGAAGTGATGCAGGTCTCAGCCATTTATCACTTCGGTCAAACCCACGAGCACGGGTATGGTGCTGACAAACCTGGAAACATAATCAAGGCGAACCGGGATTCGAACCCACATTCATAGGTTTCTGGAGTGCCCAAGGGACGCAACTCGCACAGCGAATCGGGGCGCCTCAGACGACTGGGCCCCCATTCCCCCCTAAAGCCACATGTACCTGTGGTACAGAATAAACTAAGTGAATACGGGGCTTTGTGTAAGCCAAGAGTATCTGCAGTAATCTAAGTGTTCCTCCACTTCTCTGTATCCCAGTTTCGTGTACCTCTAGTGTAGTGTAAGCCAATAGTATCTGCAGTAATCTAAGTGTTCCTCCACTTCTCTGTATCCCAGTTTCGTGTACCTCTAGTGCAGTAAAGTGTTCCTCAAATGAACCTGGATTGCCGTATAAGCCAAATGTAAATATAATGATTCGTACCCCAACTGTTACACATGTATACATGTACCGTAGGATTAACCGAGAGTATCTGTTTTACAGTGTCAGACATGTATTGTAGTGTTAAGTGCACATTTAGTTTAGGGTTAGGTGAGGTGGGGTGAAATGGGGTTAAACGTCGCGGCCAAGATTATTGCACTTATATAGCGACGTGCATGTACGTGTGTGTGGGTGTGTGTGGGTGTGTGTGGGTGTGTGCGTGTGTGCGTGTGTGTGTGTGTGTGTGTGTGTGTGGGGGGGGGGGGGGGGGGGGGGGGGGTTGTACTAATCCGGACTGATGCCGATTAATAGTGCTAGCCCACTGAGATACCATGCCGCAGTTTAACTTGAAAACCCACTCAGACACCGCATACTGACTCCGAGCTGACCAATCCTTGTTTTAGCCATTTAATGCCGGGCGTCAGACAGAGTAACAACAAATATCACATTTTAACGTCGTTTGGTATGACGCGGCCGGGTATCGAACCCGCTCACCGAGCGTACGCTCTACCACGAAACCACGGAGGCGGTCAGTTTAGTGTTAGACAAGTGAGTGAGTGAGTTAAAATTTAACGTCCCAAGGCATTATTTCAGCCATATAGCGACGAGACAAAGTTGATATATACACAGTTTGTTCATGAATACCAAGTTATATTTACAAACAATTTATGAAACATATTGGGCATAACAATCTCATGTATACAGTTTTAAAACACGGACTATAGGCCACGACTAACCAAAGCTAGGCCATCTCGCTAGACAATGGGGCGGTCGGGTAGCCTTGTGGTTAAAGCGTACGCTCGTCACGCCGAAGATCCGGGTTCGAATCCCGACATTGGTAAAATGTGTGAAGCCAATTTCTGGTGTCCCCTG
Source organism: Haliotis rufescens (assembly GCF_023055435.1). Classification (NCBI taxonomy): domain Eukaryota; kingdom Metazoa; phylum Mollusca; class Gastropoda; order Lepetellida; family Haliotidae; genus Haliotis; species Haliotis rufescens. The sequence goes on along the minus strand of NW_025963835.1, from coordinate 29,901,362 downwards.
CCGTGATATTGCTGGAATATTGCTAAAAGCGGCGTAAAACCATACTCACTCATGTTAGACAAGTACAGTGTGGTCCTCCCGAGATATGTGTGCTATGTAGTGTAACTAAAGTATGTTTGTAGTCCTCGTGTCCGAGATTCAGAGGACACACGCGGCCAGGACGAGGACGGCGCAGCCAGTGGAGCAGGCCCTCGCCGATCCCGGACACCCGGATTTCTCAGCCACGATGTGCGCCGCAATGATGGAGTTTAACTGCAGTCAGCACGTCGTCACAAAGCACGAGATATTGTGTGGCACCGACCACGTCACCTACCCCGACTAGTGAGTGTGTTCAAGAGCCGAATATGAGTTGCTGTGGTTACCGTACCCCCTTCCTCGTTTAAAATCAGTTTGTCTTTATGTCACTACTAGGAATACTTTGGAAACAAGATGGCTGCACCCAAAAGAACAACCGGTTTTTGTTGTGGATCTGGAATCCTATTACTAAATCTTATTTCAAAAAGTTTAAAAAATATTCTAATAAAGCATGCCCTTTTGGAGTAAGGGATTAGAAAACCGACTGGTATATAAATTGTAAATCCTAGAGCACAAATCCGCTGACTTTTTGACGGGATGAAACATAATCCCCAAATTAAACGAGGAACAGATGAAGGGATACAATGACCGCAGCCAACCAGATGCAAATGGAGGCAGCAAAACACAACCTCCTTGTCGTGATGCTTTGTGCCACCTGAACTCTGATTATCTTCCATACATACGGGTTTGTCTGCACCATGTTCCTCCGTCACCCGTGAATACATACGGCCGAGATACAGTGTAACCGTGAAAAACTCACGGAAGTCAAATGAACACAACTCCGTACATGTACCTTTTGCGAACCCTGCCGTTGAATGATGTGGAGGCGATGTGTAGAGCCGATGTAATCTGAACGCTCAGTGGTCTGAACATTTCCTTGTTCTCTCTCAGTCCTTGCCTTGACACGTTGGTTCCAAACAGCGATACAACTGCATAGCGACTGTATGTATTCCCGGGCACTGGGACAAAGTGGTGTATAACAATCTATTAAGCGTAGACGATGTTAGTAAATTGGACTTTGGAACCAATCAAGCTTTTATCTTATAGGATCAATATTATGGTATGAACAAAATACCCCATTCAACATTGCCGCGGGAATAATATTTCTATTCAATATCATCCTGGGTATATACTATTTTCGATTCGGTGATACATCAGAAGTATAATACTTTCCATTTTCCATAACTGCATTTTCATTTTCAGGCATATAATCCCCCCCTCACTTTCAATATTACCTACACAATACAAGTACTTGACTATAATACATTCAATTCGAACGCAGCAATATGCCATTTTCCATTCATTATTATATTAAGAACATATCAGTTCAGGAATATACTACTTCCCACTGAACATTACGGCAGGAATATACTACTTCCCACTGAACATTACGGCAGGAATATACTACTTCCCACTGAACATTATGGCAGGAATATACTACTTCCCACTGAACATTACGGCAGGAATATACTACTTCCCACTGAACATTACGGCAGGAATATACTACTTCCCACTGAACATTACGGCAGGAATATACTACTTCCCACTGAACATTACGGTAGGAATATACTACTTCCCACTGAACATTACGGCAGGAATATACTACTTCCCAGTGAACATTACGGCAGGAATATACTACTTCCCACTGAACATTACGGCAGGAATATACTACCTACCACTGAACATTACGGAAAGAATATACTACTTACCACTGAACATTACGGCAGGAATATACTACTTCCCACTGAACACTACGGCAGGAATATACTACTTCCCACTGAACATTACGGTAGGAATATACTACTTCCCACTGAACATTACGGCAGGAATATACTACTTCCCACTGAACATTACGGCAGGAATATACTACTTCCCACTGAACATTACGGCAGGAATATACTACTTACCACTGAACATTACGGCAGGAATATACTACTTCCCACTGAACATTACGGCAGGAATATACTACTTCCCACTGAACATTACGGCAGGAATATACTACTTCCCACTCAACATTACTGCAGGAATATATCGCTGTTCATTCAATATTAAAATACAAATATTTTACTTTCCAACTCAATATTACAGCAGGAATATATTACTTTCCGCTTAATATTAACAAAGCTACAAACAACTTTCCTTGTAATATTACATTAAGAATATACTGATTTTCCGCTCAACATTACAATACGAATAAACTGTATTCCGTTCCAAGTTACAGCTTTTTTTTCGCCATCCACATCCAGTTGCGTGTTTGCCAAAGCAAGATGTCAATCATCATCTACCATTAGAATGGATCACAAAGGACCGTGTATCGTCACGCCATCTCCAGCCAGTCACATGACCACCATTCCTCCAAACACCGTCACCTGGGGCCACGACCCGGCCTTTGACCTAATCAAGGACGTTTTCTGTACCAACATCAACCTCATCATCTGCGGGAACAACGTAGACTCCGACATCTGTGCTACCGACGGGAAGGTGTACACGAACCAGTAAGACAATTACACGGCAACATTCTCACACACAAATCAGTTTCCCTAAATTAAATTTTCCACAATATTTAAAATTTCAGGAACCGTCAATAGCTGTTTTTCCCCATACGAACAGTCATAGGAACGTGTTGCAAAACGTGTCAAATGTGATTTCTCTATTGTTGACATAAACAGGCTTCATGGCGTTTATTAAACTATGGCCCAAATATTGTACACAGCCGGTTTGCAACTGGGATGAAAACATTACAATCATTACGGGTGCTGTAGAAACAGTATGCCAATGAATGAGCCATAAAGAAGATTAAACCGCTCTGGGTCTTTCAGTGAGTGAGTGAGTGAGTTTGGTTTAACGCCGCTCTTAACAGTATTCCAGTTACATCACGGCGTAATGTGAGAGGAAAGCCCGAAGTGATGCAGGTCTCAGACGTTTACCACTTCGGTGATTTTTAATGATGTGTGTTTTAGTGATAAATCAATCTCACCCCCAAACCAAACCACCCCACCCAAACTCACCCATCCCCACTCCATCCCTCACACCCACACCCGGTTCCTAGTATTTTTTAATTCTTTCCTGAGACACTGATTTTCTATCTCAAGGTGCCTCTTTGCCAAAGTGAAATGTTTCAAGCCAGGCCTGGAGCCAACCAACCCCGCGAAGTGTCACGAGAATGGCCTCCCCTTGAAGTCAACACCAAACCCTTTTCTGGTGGGATAAATTCACACCCGATGTATCAAATTAAAAGTTTCAAATGTCAATAAACCTGTTGTAAAGTGAACACCGGTTTCGGTACTGTTAATATACCTATGATAGTAATCATTAACAAATATGAACTTCCAATGTTTCTGGTATCACGTCAATGTATTTTAAGCTTGTATTCAACCTGGGGATTCAAGATTAGTATAGATTCCCTTCAACGTATTCTGGTGTTAATTGGTGACATAGTTTATCATGTGGTTAGGTTATCTGGCATGGTTGATAAGGTGAACATCAGCACAACAAGAAAGCACAACCGTTTGTGATACAGCATACAAGGCTAAACCGTCGACAGTGAGTTGCTGCACTCTGCAATATTCCAGCTCTTTGATGGCAGCCAGTAATGGATCGATTCTGGACTAGGTGAACCATTGATTGCAAGCATGACCAAAGGCTCACCCCATCCGTGTATGATGGCAAAATTCCGGAAAATCCATTTGTTGCTGGTTGAGGGTTGGACTTGCATGCACCTTGACACTGCTTGTTTGGAATATGTCAACTGATTCTACCATGGAGGAATGAGTTTGGTATATTGACACTGTTTGGTTGGATCATTTCATTTGCCATCATTGGTATTACCTGTTTTTATCCAAGTTGTTCTTTTGATTTGTTGTAAAACATAACATGACTTTTCAAAATACTTGCTGGCTGCCTACAGTCTGCAGCTGTAGTGCCTTTAAGGAGTTGCAAGTTTCCTGCTTTGATGCACAATCCTAGACTAGGTTGGAACCATGTAATTAGTGTCATCATGGAACTGGAACATTGTATCTATGTTTGTGTAAATAAAATAATCTGTTATTACTGAAATACGGATATATTTTGGATGCAACAGTTTAACCTTGATATCAAACATATCAATAACTAAGACAATGTAATTGCAGATGCACTTTGTAGATTTCGTTGACTGGATCAGAACACACATGAAGTTATCATGCTTTGGGCAGAGATTTCTTATAAATATGGAAAGGGTTTTGTTACGTTTGTATATTGACTCTCCAGGTACAGAGAGCTCCACTGTGGGGAACTTGTTTACATGGTTGTTGGGTTGTTTACAGTTGTTCACTTGCAAGACTGATTGACTTCTGAAAGTTTGTAGAAGGCAACAGTTTTCAACTGAATGCTTTCGTTTGCCATGCAGTTTGTATAAAAATGATACGATTCCTGTTTTGTGGATTTCAGAACGGAGCACGTGTCTCGTTCAAGACAAACGAACATGACACATTCTGGACATTCGTCAGTGAACTGACTTTTATTGCCTGTTTATTGCTGCTGCCACATATTTAACCAATTTTATTGCCTTCTATGATTGTAGACATAATCCTGTGTGATTGTTCAGTTATCTTGTGCAGTCATTTACTGATTTCACAATTAATTATTTTGTTTATTCTTCGCGTTTCAACTTGGGAATGAACATGCAACACTGACAGCTGAATCAAGCAAGTTTCTCTTAAAGGATTTGACTTCATACAAACCAAATTCTACAGATAGTTAACAGACTTTAAGCAAGTGTAGCAATATTATTCAATATATGTCAAACGTGCTTGGCCTTATCTCAAGAGGTCAGCATTGCAAGGGTTTTTCTCTAAGAACACGCCACGCTAACTGAAACAAAGCATGTGGTTTTCCCGGGTACTGCTGTTTGTTCAGCTGGCTATAGGTGAGTCTGGCCTCAAGTTCTGAATGTGTACACATGGTAGAGAGTCTTTAAGTCTGTAACTGTACCATGTGATATTTCTGCAGTTATACGTCAGGTTTCTGTTGAACAAACATTTGCGCCAAGCTGTAACGACCCACTTTTGAAGGAATCTGGTGATCAGGGCCCACTTGCACAAAACGATCTTAGCGCTAAGATGATCGTAACTCCCATACTTTAACATAGGCTTACAATAGTTGTAGCGCTAAGATCACTTTTTGCAAGTGGGTCCTGGTCAGATAAGTCAGTAAATCGGATATCTTGAAGCTGTGGCAAAAAACAACTATTCTGTCCCTAGCAAACACCTCACACCACCTCGTCCGCTACTCAACACACAACAACAACACCTACCCCCACCCCACCCCACAGCCACTCCCCCTTGTCTTCTGGATCTCAAAAATCGTAGCTCCATGCCGACCGAGCTATCCATGCTGACCCGGAACTCTTTTCAACTTTTCAGTGCTTACTGGTAGAGCTTACTGGTCCTCGACCCCCTATCTCCAACATTGTTAGCATGTTATATCACCCGAGTCTACTTATAGCGTAGGGGCGGTCGGGTAGCCTAGTGGTTATATAAAGCGTTCGCTCGTCACGCCAAAGACCCGGGTTCAATTCCCGACATGGGTACAATGTGAAATTGCTGTAATATTGCTAAAAGCGGCGTAAAACCATACTCACTCACTCACTTATAGCGTAATGTACCTAAGTCTACATATATTGTAGTGTAACCCAATTGTGTATGTAATGTAGTATAACCAAAATATGTTTATAGTGCTTCTGTCCGATATTCAATGGACACTAAGTGGTGATGCCAGGTCGACGCATTCTGTGGAAGAGCTCCTCAGCCACATTCACGGACATGGTTACTCCGCCATGTTGTGCGCCGCCATCTTGAAGTATGACTGCAGTCAACACAAAGTCACAGGGCATGAGACAATATGTGGCATGGACCAAGTCACCTACCCCGACCAGTAAGTGCAGGGACCGAATAATCGTAAATGAGTTGGTCTAATTGTGGAGGGTGCAAAAAGAAGTAGCGAACCACCAGTTCCTGGTAGCCTGCCTTGTGCCGGTGTCACGAAATATATTCGCCCCCAGAATAAAATCTCCCCCCGGCGAATTTATACCGGTACAGTTCCGCCCCTCTCGAAATAAACTCTCTCCCACCCTACGAAATAAAATTTCCCCCAAGAATATTTCCTCCTTCGGTCGTTTTATAAATACTTGCCATGCAGTTCAATAGTTGAGGGCATTGCCTAAAAGTCGGGCCGGGCCAAGACGGGCCAAAGTGTAATTGACTAATTACTTTATTATCGGCGATCATATCTACATATTATTGATGCGACATACACACATGACATTACTGAACAATCACCAACCATAAACGTGCACCAGACTTTATACTGATGGGTTAGCGAAATATATCCGCCCGGGGGAGATTTTATTTCAGAACAGATTCTCCGGGGGAGAATTTGTACCGGTATAAAATCTCCGGGGGGAGAATTTGTACGGGGGAGAGTTTATACCGGGACACCGGCTCTGAACTCTGATCCTCTTCAACACCTCACAGGTTTGTATTCACTATATTCCCCTATCACCCGTGAATTCATACGACCTGCTTACGGTGTAGCTGTGTCACGTGTCTGTTGTGAGTCCTTTAATGGAGTGAGTCCACACACTGTCAGGAGCTTGACCTGGTGAAGGTATGGGCGATGCAGAATCCCCGTCGTCTATACTACTCCGCGTATAGCTTACGGAAGTCAAATGATCACAACTCCATCCATAAACCTTTGCAAACCCTACTGCTGTCTGATATCATTCGTCATCACTCGCCCCTTTCCGTAACCTGCAAGAAGACTCGTCCCCCTATCGATGAATGTTATGTGCCAAAATACGACAAACCAATCAGAATGCGCGTATGATTTCAAGTTCTTCGTCAAAGAATCCCTTAGAATTAATGTCTTGCATCTAAAAATATACCCAAGACAGAGTTAAAGGTGTTCAATCATACTGTATAACAATGCGCTATTCGACACGAGTCGCTATTCGGCTTGTCCCGGAAAAGCACGAGTTGGTCACGAATGGGCTGATATAGAAGCGTTATGTAGAGCCGATGTAATCTGAACTCTCATTGGTCTGTGTATACCCTTGTTCCCATCTCTTTTGACCAGACCGTGGTTTGACTCGTAGGTTCCACCAAGCAGCTTTATTGCATCGTGACCGTATGTGTTCACGGGGAATACAGGAAAGTAGTGTATACAATGTAATGAAGTACGGAATAGTGATTATTTCTATTTAATATTACCCTGGGTATAATACCGCATTCGGTGATACATCAGGCATATACTAGTATTACGTTCCATTCACCATAACTGCAGTTCAATATGATATGACATCAGGCGTATCACACTCTCCCGTCAATATTACTGATTAAATATACTGCTTGCACATACATTTGAAGCGTTTGACTATAATTTATACCCGCTCAATATTACAGCATTGCGATCCTACTTTTCTTTCAATATTACACCCGGAATATTAGCTTCCCATTCAATATTACACCAGGAATATTAGCTTCCCATTCAATATTACACCAGGAATATCAACTTCCCATTCAATATTACACCAGGAATATCCTACTTTTCATTCAATATTACGCCAGGAATATGCTACTTTTCATTCAATATTACGCCAGAAATATAAAACGTTTAATTCAATATTACACAAGGAGTATCTTCTTTTCATTTAAAATAGACCAGGAATTTACTACTTTTCTTTCAATATTACACCAGGAATATCAACTTACCATTCAATATTACGCTAGAAATGGCCACTTTTCATTCAATATTTCACCAGGAATAAACTACTTTCCATTCAATATTACACCGGGAATTTACTACTTTTCATTTAATATTACACAAGGAATATATTACTTTTCATTCAATATTACACCAGAAATGGCCACTTTTCATTCAATATCACACCAGGAATATACTACTTTTCATTCAATATTACACCTGGAATATACTACTTTTCATTTAATATTACACCAGGAATTTACTACTTTTCACTCAAATTACACAAGGAATATGCTATTTTCCATTCAATATTACACCAGGAATATATTATTTTCCATTCAATATTACACCAGGAATATAAACTTTTCATTTAGAATTACACCCGGAATTTACTACATTTCATTCAATATTACACTTCCTATTAAATATTCACACAGGAATGCTCTGCTTTCCATTAAAGATTACATCAAGAATATACATTTATTACTTTTTTACTCTACATACGAATAAACTATATATTTGCAGTTCCCAGATACTGCTTCTATGTTTCCATCCACATTCAGCTGCGTGTTTGCCAAAGCTAGATGTCAGCCATCTTCCGCCATGCTGTTCAATCACAAAGGACCGTGTCACGTCACGTCATCTCCAGCCAATCACATGACCACCATTCCTCCAAGCACCGTCACGTGGGGCCATGACCCAGGATATGACCTGATCAAAGACGTTTTCTGTACCAACATCGATACCATCATCTGTGGGAATCACGTAGACTCCGATCTCTGTGCCACGGACGGGAAGGTGTACACGAACCAGTAAGATTGTTGCTGTTGTTGGGAAAGATCATGACCCCCATATCAACCTTAGTTGTTGTTGTAGTAGTAGCAGTAGTGAGAGCAGTGGTAATTGTAGCAGCAGCGGTAGTAGAAGTAGTAGTACTAATTAAAGACAAGTGTGACAGTGAGTTGGGTTTAACGCCGCTTTGAACAGTATTCCAGTTTTCTCACGGCGTGTCAGCTTAATGTGGGAGGAAAGCCCGAGGTGATGCAGGTCTCAGACGTTTACCACTTCGGTGAAACCCACGAGCACGTGTATGGTGCTGACAAACCTAGAATCATAATCGGGGCGAACCGGGATTCGAACCCACAATCATAGATTTCTGGCGTGCCCAAGGGACACATCTCTGCACGGCGAATCGCGGCGCCTTAGACGACTGGGCCACCCGTGTCCCTAGTTAAAGACATGTGTGACCTACAGTGTGTGACTTATAAGTGAGATTGTTGCTGTTGTTGGGATTGATCATGACGCCCCCCTTCATCATCACCATTACTTTTATTATTATTGGTTGTAGTAGTAGTAGTAGTGGTGGTGGTGGTTGTAGTAGTAATAGTAGTTGTTGCTGTAGTAGTAGTAGTAGTAGCAGTAGTAGTGGTGGTAGTTGTAGGAGTAATAGTAGTTGTTGCTGTAGTAGTAGTAGTAGTAGAAGTGGTGGTGGTTGTAGTAGTAATAGTAGTTGTTGCTGTAGTAGTAGTAGTAGTAGTAGTAGTAGTAGTAGTAGTAGTAGTAGTAGTAGTAGTAGTTAAAGACAAGTGTGACCTACAGTGTGTGTTTCAGTGATAGACGAACCTCTGCACATCCTTGTATTATTTTGTTCTTTCCTGACACAAAATTTCTTTATCTCAAGGTGCATCTTTGCCAAAGTGAAATGTTTCAAGCCCGACCTGGAGCCGACCAACCCCGCGAAGTGTCACGAGAACGGCCTCCCCTTGAAGTCAACACCAAAGTCTATTCTGATTGGATAAATTCACGTCCAATGTGACGAAATGCATGTTTCAAGTACCATATGATGGACCTGTATTTCAGCAATGCTGACACTGATTCCTGTACTGTAAATATGCTTATGATATTAAAAACAAGTAATACGAATCAAAATGAATTTACATTATTTCCGGTATCACAGCAAATTCCAGGTTGGAATTGATTCCCTACAATACATGCGAGTCTCAATTAGCAACTTAATGGATCGGGTAGTCAGCTCAGCCGATTGAGTTCAATATTAGCAGCCGAAATAATAGGTTTAATTCTTATTCATAGAGGCGGAATAATATACACAAAGAAAAAAGTTAAGTACACCCCTATTTCAGAACCATGACAAATGGCAAAAAATCATGACATTGGATGACTGACCACAGGAGCTGGGCAATACCAATGTCATCGGAGAGAACAAACCTTTGACAACAAATAAAGAAGATATTGGTGAGCTGTGATTGAAATTTACTGACAAAAACACCATGGTAACACATGTACTGTTTTCGACCTTAGACAATGCCTCAAAAAGGATGGAGCTGTAGGGTTAGATAAAGGAATTACGTTTGATGTTTCATGTGAAAATGTTCCTTAAAGTCTACTTGACATGACACGCGAAACAGATCAGCTGCGGGTAAAACCGCCACGTGCCCGTCTCATGCCCCAGTCAGACGTTGGATCTTTTGAAGGGTCAACAACAACCACTCCTGATGCAATGCTGCTTCCAATTTGCGTAAATCGTGTACAGGAGGATCTCGTGCCTGTATGCGCCGCCCCAGAATATCCCAAACATGTTCAAGGAGGTTCAAATCTTGGCTCATGGAGTCGTTATTGCATTGGCCCTCACGTAATCCACGACTGCAAGTGGACGGTGAGGCCTGGCATTGTCATCCATGTTCTGAGGTCGAGAAGCAAGAGGTTGGTTGTCAAAATGATGAACCATGGCTATCCTCAAAACGTCCCGGATGTGCTGAGCCCTTGTGAAGTTGCCCTTTATGGTGACCAAATCCAACCTGCAATCATAAGAGATACACCCCCAAACTATTACCGAGCCACCGCCGTATGCAACAGTCGGTGTAGGCCGTGTTCCGGTGCCTCCAAACTCTCGTTCTTCCGTCAGTGACGTGGAGCAGGAAGCGACTTTCGTCTGACCAATGGATCCGTCTCCAAGTTCTCAGATTCCAGTTCTGTCGCGCAATACACCATGCTAGACGAGCAGCTTTGTTGTGATCTCTCAACAAGGGACTCTTCATCACTCGTCTGGGCCTCAGTCCTGCTGCTTTCAGCCGGTTCCTGACGGTTCTGGCGCTGAAACGACGATTGGGCAACCACAACTGTTTGGATGTCTTCCGGGTCTGGGTCGGTCCTGTACATCACCGGCCTGAGCATGTTTCTCAACAAAACGGCTTACGACAGTGTGATGATTCCCCAAATTCTGACCAATGGCATTACAAGAAATTCCTGCGTTATGCATGCCGATTATTTGCCATCTTGTCGCGTTTGATAATCCCCTTCGTGGCATGGTCACACAATGTCATGGAATAACTGTTAAAAACCGAGCTTAAGAAAGCAATTTTAACATTTGGATATACTGCTTTCAGAGATACTCGAGGGAAGCATGCTGCACGGCCACGTGAGCTTTCGTCACGCATGACTGATTACATCATCTCGAGAAAACATGATTATTCCCGTATTTATATTTTTCATGACTGTTACAAATATTGGGACCAAAGAATTATGAAATATGTTAGGGTGTGCTTTCTTTTTTTACTTGTTGATGACTTTACAAATTTGATTGGAATTCCCGTTAAATGTAAGTAGGGGTCCCTATGTAGTTTATATATTTGACAAAAATGAATGCGATTTGTCTTAGATTTAGAATATTTAAAGCTGATCCGTCCAATCATCAATTTTATTAAGACAAAGCTGCAGCTGTCTCTCATTCGTGTGCATATTTTTACCTTGAGATGATACTTTAAAATCATCGACAAGAGATGACCCATCAACAGAGTCATTTAACACATCAGATAAACTATTCATTTTTATACTAAATAAGGTCAACGATAATATGCTACCTTGTGGGACAACCTTATCTGTTGATCATAAACATCATACAAGGTGGATTCCACACGTACCTTGATATTTTTATATATGTTACACAAACTGTGATATTAAATTAGGCAAACCGCCTCTCAATCCGATCTCATGAGGATCTTTTGAACTTCCATGTTTCCAGGTTGTAATGATACGCTTTTTCGAAATCGAAATATATATATACAGAGTGTTGTTTATTGATGATAGCATTTTTAGCAAATGTTTCCTGTCTAACCAATTGGTCAATGATACTTCTATATTTTCGAAAAACACATGGAATATTAGTAATAAGATTATTTGTGTTAATGTACCATATTAATTTATTAATGACCATTCTTTCCATGGTCTTACAAACACAGCTAGTAAGTGATATTGGCCTAATTGGAAGGGTCGGTATGATCACGGCCAGGTTTGGGTATTGGAATGAGCACGAATCAGATAAATCTTTAAGTAACTGATAATGAATATTATCAGCAGCTGCAGCAGTGTCATGTTCTCTTCTTGTTCTTTAAATCTCTCAAATTTCGGTATATTATTTGACGAGAAAGAATGTTTAGCTATAGTTTCACCTTGTTTATATGCTAAAGATTGTGAACACTAGATTTGGAACCGTTACCTTTAATTCTTTTTTACCATATTCCAAACCTTAGACAGTGGAAATGTTTCTCTGCTTTCTCCCTAGCTCCTTTACTATCAGTGTTAAACCAAGGTGTACGTATATAGGAGGATTTTTAGAGGAATTCATCAGCAAATTCATTTAAAACGTCACAAAAAAGTGAATACGACCAGAAACATCACTGAAACATTCGGATGTTTGCATAATTGTGCATAGAATTTGAAACAAGTAACAGTTTGCCATTGTAAACTTCAATCTTGTTGAAGGTGAAATTTTAGATGGATTTACTGTTGAAGGATAGTTGGGAAATGGTCACTTTCGTTCACACTTGTTTAGTAGGTTAGAGTCTGTAAAAGATGACTCTAGAGTAAGCGTATGAGTAAGTGATGAAGATACGTGCTTGAGGCATCATTCACTATAAACTGGTGGTTATTGGAGAGAAAATCCTGAAGTATTTTACCTTTAGTATTTGTGTTTGTACCACCCCTAAGTGGGGTTTTGCCATAAAATCACCAATGATTATACAGGGTTTGGAGCTTCATCGCAGATAGCTTTTAGACAGCATGCTGAATGTTTAAAATTCTGAACTAAGAGCTGTAATTCATTAAAAGTAGTCCTCAATCCCATTGTAGAAGATGTGAAGATGCTATCTCTTCGGAGGATTGACGGGAGATCTACCCCTCACGTTCCATTTGTGTATTCAGTCTGGCAACCTTCTGAATGGCCTGAACAGTTCTCGGAACAATAGCAGGAGGTGGAGTTGAAACAGAAACAACAGCAGCAGCATTTGACGGCCCCGTTTATTCCTGAGCTAGAACGATCTTCTTTGCACCCAAAAAATAGATGATTGATTCGTGAAGTTTTAGATTGCATTTTCCATGTAGGGCAATCTTTTGAAAATGAAGGATGAATTCCAGAGCAGTTTACACAGGCAGGAGTTTTGTCATGTAATCTAAGTTCTTCACTTTTCACCACATCTATGAGACAGCTTCCTCATGACATGATTATGAGACGTGGTCATAATTTTTATACCTGTACCATCTAATTAGGGATAAATTCATCCACCTTTTAATTGCAGAAGCCCGATTTGAGCGATTCCAGATGTGATGGAAAACCAAATGTATATAAATAGGTATTTGTCTTTGCGACTTCATTGTCTTTGCTTGCAGTGAAACATAACCCATCAGTAACCCCTTGTGAATGTAGCTCTGAAACAATGTCACTCTCTGTTGTGTATGAGAAGCAGCGTCCAACATTGGATATTTTCCTGCATTCGATCAATAGATGTCCAGATCATAGCTTCTTAAACTCCTTTACATCTCCAGGTAAATCTTCAATACCCGTTCCTATGGCAAAGAGATTCAACTTTAGAAGACAGCCATCCAGAGAAGACATGACAAGGAATCTCGCCCAGTTATTAGGTTTTGTGAGAGGTGTTGAAGGGTCCTCATCCTCTGTTTTTGAAGACAAGTGAGAGCCATGGTAGTTTCGAATATGTTTCGCTCTCCAAGCCCCCCAGCCACAATGGAGTGTCTACATGGACGATGCCTCACGTCTGTGGACCTCCAACGGCACTAAGGATACCAGGAGGGTACCAGGAGGGTTTACTCAAGCAGAAATATATCTTCAAAAGATACATACTAACAGATTGGCCCATTGGCCACCACCTTCTGACACTGGCATCGGGACAAATTATTTAATAATCAAGTATAGTCAAAATCAGTGTAAATGTGTATTCAAAAGAATACAATTATAATTATAAACTCCCAAGCCAATCTGTGTGCAAACAAGAAAAGTAAGGTGTACAGTGCTTTGCATGACCTGCCGATTGATAGGAACATCCCACCATCCATCTGGACGAAGACAAGTCTCAAAGTGGTGTATTGAGCAAAGGATCTTTACTCCTGGAAACAGAGCCCTTTACCACCATACTCCCGTCCTCCACAACACATGGACGCAACCCTAGGCAAACTCGGTTGCCCAATTTGGTCGCCTCTTACAACCAGCAATGGGGTGCTGGCGACACATTCTATTCCAGGTTGCCACGGGGTCAAGGGCTAAGACAATGTAATTGCATACATTCATCATGGACACATATTTTCATTATGGTTTAAAGTGTCAATTCTAAAGAGAGTTTTTAGAGCGTTCAGCTTTCTCTTCTCTGGATCATGAAGGGGAGAGTATTCTGTGACAGTAAATATTGTGACTACTTCTGATGACTGCTTGTGGCAGAGAATTGAGGCGCGCATAAAATGTCAAGTGTTCTGTTGGGGATACTCCCTTGGTTGTTAATCGTCCAAACTCTGCCCCAGTTCTTGACTCGTCTTTGCGTGTGTTTGTGACGGGTGCCAGCGGCGGGGCAGGATACGCTTACGTTTTCGCTAACACCTGATCATTATGTGATGGTGATCTATAAACACATGCTCACGTTATGGTCGGAATCGTACAATAGAGACTGCTTTATAGCAGAGATTTCTTATGAATATGGAAAGGGTTTTGGCACTTTTATTTTTTACCTCTCCCGGTATTGAGAGCTCAGCTGTGAGGAACGTGTTGACAGATCTGTTTACAGTTGTTGACTCACTTACAGGACTGATTAACTTCTCGAAATTTGTAGAAGCCTGGCTCCGAATTCTCTGCCTTCTTCCTGTTTTCTTGATTCAAGAACGGAGCAAGTGCCTCGTTCAAAACATTCGACCATGACACATTCTGTATATTCGTGAGTGCACTGACTTATGTAACGGGGACTGTTATTTATTGTTGCTGCCATACATTTGACCCATTGTATTACCCTTTACGATTCTAGACATGATCCTGTGTGTTTCAATATAAACTGTTGATTGTTCATTTATCTTGTGTGTTCATTTTGTTATATGTCAGTGTATTATTGTTTAACAATCATTGTAACTGAGTTGCATTGTTTCTGTTTAGATTCAGTAGACGCTCATTGCATTATTTTTTTACAGTGATCAGTTGTCAAGAAGTTACTATATTTAGATGTGTAAACTTCCGGTCCGTTATACGCGGACGGTGTCAGTATGTTATCGAAATTTTTTCATGCGGCGAGGGCACGGTATGGACATTTCCAGTAGCTTGTATATAACGGGACAATGTCGTTTTACGTATCTCTCACATTTCATCACATTAAGACCAGCTTTCGTGTGTGGATCACTCATCACCGAATCCCTTCTTCGGCCTGCCTCGGAAGATTGCCTGCTGTCGCTGCTAAGTGTATATATTTCATTTTCACTGACTTTTGCTATCACCACTGTGTTTTTGTATTTGATCGAGACCACTGCTATCATAATATGTATTGCCATTGAATATTGTACTACTGCTCTCTTGTGTACTGGCATTGTAATTGTTGTGCAGTAATTTGTATTGATTTGTAAATTAGTGATTTTTTGTAGTACATGTGTTGATTATAAACCATTTGTTGGTTGTTTGTTGGTTTCACGTATTGTTTTAATATGGGAATCGACAGTAACAATTTACTGATTTCACAATTAGGTTCTGTACGTACCGATTTTTGGGTTAACCTTCGCGTTTCAACTTGAGAATATAACACTGATAGTTGAACCATTCAAGTCTCTTCTTAAGGATTTGACCTGATACAAACCACGTTCTACAAATAGTTCAGATTCTTTAAGCGTGTGTAGCAATATCATTCAATATATGTCAAAAGTTCTTGGCCTTATCTCAAGAGGTCAGCATTGCAAGGACTATTCTCCACGTACACGCCACGCTGACTTCTCCCCACCTGAAACAAAGCATGTGGTTTTCCCGGGTACTGCTGTTTGTTCAGCTGGCTATAGGTGAGTCTGGCCTCAACTTTTTGAATCTGTACACATGGTACAGAGTCTTTTAATCTGTAACTGTACCATGTGATGTGACTGCAGGTATCAGGTCAGATAAGTCAGTACAAAACAACTATTCTGTCCCTAGCCACCCACCAAACAACCCCCACCCCACCCGACAAAATCTCCCACTCCCTCTTCTCTCCCGGAATATCAGTTGATTGATCTCGTATATCGCAACTTCATGCTGTACTGAGCAATGGCATTAGATGTGGACATACTAACCCTTTTCGCGAACCCCTGGTTTCCGCAATGATTATTAGTGATCCATTCATATAAGTTTCACCACTATTGCCTTTTTACGCCAATTAGAATCTGTTTCAGCAGACAATGGAGACTGGTTGTTGTCTGGCGTTGACGAGTTATATGTATGAATATTTCCCTTGATAAGTATTGACTGCAGTGTTTTGTGCAAATGTTAGAATGACTTGTCTTCGCACCATGTGCCTCAACATTCTTAATATGTTACCCTAAAGACGATGGTGACTTTAACATAATAAGTTAGTTCCACATCCACTAAATTTCAATTAATAACAAGGTACAAGCCAAGCATAGCTAAATTAGGAGTAAAAGAAACAACTAATTATGTACCTCATTAAAGCTGTAAACATTGGTGCACAAAGTCTTCTGATAAAAAGTGACTTAATTGTGAAGGCAAACGCGAATGTTTGCGTGAACGTCCACTGGCATCAGTTTCCCACCAACATGCATAAAAGGACCGTGACTCCATCGAGGAGTCCATGTCAGGTGATCTAGTTTGACACTTAATGCACATAACATGCATGCCACGTGAGTTTTGATAAGACTCCTGTGTCACAAGAGTCACTGGAGTGTGAACATCAGGTGTACTTGTAATCCAAGTGTGCATGTGGTTTGGCTCACTTAATTAAGTAAACAAAGCGACTAAACCCTTTCCATGTCCAGTAGAAATTTCTGAATAAAGCAGAATCGATAGTACGATTCTGACCACATCATAAACTTGTGTTTACGAATCACTATCAAAAAGTAACATTACGAGGTGTTCGCGAAAAGGTGAGCATATCCTGCCTCACCGGTGTCACCCGTCACACACACACACACACACACACACACACACACACACACACACACACACACACACACACACACAAAAGCAAGTCAATTGTTCACCTGAAAAAACAAGGGAACATATTGTAAAAGTCAAAATAAGGAACTGCATCCGACATCGTTATTGTCACTGATGCGTCAAATTTGGAAATGTCCAACAAATGTCCACCACAAAACATTTTGAAAGATTTACTGAGACCTTGAATGTTGTAACTTTGATCAACAATTTCTGAGCAAGAGCCTTATGGCGCTCTTTGAAATCTTGGTAGAAAAAGTATGATCGATTGTATCTCAAAAGTTGTGAAATGTAAACACCAAAGGCTGGAGCTGCTTGAGTATTGCTCAACATGAAGGGAAAGTTGACAGTGGACAGTTTCCTGGGCAGAGTGTTTCCTTACTCTGAATCTGTATGCATAGATTTAAATATATAAAAGATGAGGCGGTCTCACTGATCTCCTTTATTTCTAGTGTACCTACAAGTACAAGCCAAGTACTTAAGCCAAGTGTATCTACAATGTCGTGTTACCCATGTTTACCGGTAGTAAGGTATAAATATTAAACGTCAAGCCAGACAATAAGCCAAGTGCACTGCAATAATATGTGCGCCTTGCGTACCTACAGTGTAGTGTTACCCAATTGAACAGGTAGTTTAGTGTAAACCAATACCTACAGTACAGTATCACTAAAGCTGTATCCCAATTAAGTGTACCTTTAGTCCATTGTCAGCAAAGAGTGCCTCTTGGTTTGGTGTACGTCAATGATACCTTTTAGCATTGAATAAGTCATGTGAATATGTAATATCATGAAATCCCTTTGTACCAACGTGTGTATTCAGTTTGCTTGTACTGCTTCACACTAATGCCTGTTTTATACTGCTAGTCAACTAAGACACCATGACACAGATAACCAACTCAGACACATTATGATAACTCTGATCCGTCTAGTCCTTATTGTATCCCCTAACGCCGAACCCAAGGAAGGGTAACAACAAGTTATAACATCCTTCAGCTGAGATCGAACCACATACCTTCAGGGCAGAAACTAGGTTCCAGACCACTAGACAACTGAGGCGCTTTTCATGTAGTGGTTCACAAGTGTACCTACCATGGAGTATAATATACAAAAATAGAGGGGGGTAGTATGTTTGGAGGTGGAAGAAAAGGGAACATATACAAATGTCTGGCAATGAAAGAAAATGTCCGAAGAAATCAAGCTCTGAAACACATTGTGACAGTCTTGAGGCTTGTGGCCTCGGACAGCACGTGAAATGGGTGTTATGACAGATTTGGCACTCGGACTCGGTGTGTGCAGACACATTTATATTGGAACCAAACGCCCAAAGACACTTTATTCAGCACATTTAATCACAAAGGAAGCAAGAGTGAGTGAATAAGTGAGTGAATATGGTTTTCAACTGTTTTTAGCAATATTCCAGCAATATCGCGGCGGGGGACACCAGAAATGGGCTTCACACATTGTACCCATGTCGGGAATCGAACCCGGGTCTTCGGCGTAACCACCAGGCTACCCGACCGCCCCAAAGGAAGCAAGAGCATTGATCAAGTGACTTTTGCAACTTGCTGAACGACACATGGCAAAATCATGTAGCAGGTGGGCACACATCAGAATATAGTTGCCTAAACACTGCATATTTCTCAGTCTGTCATCAGCAGATTGTTGGCCCGATAACAGTGAACACATAACGTTGGCGATCGACGATGCTCGGGACGCCCAAGGGCAACAACTCCAGCACAGGACAGATTTATCAGAACGATGACATTAAGAAATCGGCTGCAAACTGCCACTCAGATAACGGACCGGTTGCAACACGCAACTGGTGTACGAGTACATGCCCAGACGGTGCATCATCTGCACAGATGACATTTACATGCACGATACGGTGTAGGGAATGTAAGCACTGGGATAATGGATATAATGTGCTATAGTCATGTTTTCTGACGAATCGAGGTTCACTCTCAACTTCCATGACCAGAGAATCGGGTTTGGAGAAGACCTAATGACCGTTTTATGGGCGTTAACGTCGTACAGCATGATCGTGGATTGAGACCAGAATGGTATGGGGTGGTATCACAATGACCGGCCGAACTTCGCTTCATATTGTCTATGGCAGTCACAGGTCAATACTATCAGGTCAACATCATTGCACCACTCGTGGTGCCATTTGCACAATGTGTTGGGCAACGTTTCAACTTTCAACATGAAAAGGCACATGATCATCGTGCAAGGATTGTGACCCCGTTCCTATAACAGCAAAACATCCATATCATGCCATGGCCAACACTCAGTTCAGGCCTTTCCCCCCATTGAACACGCCTGGGATGTCATTGGCAGACAGTCAACGTCAACGTCAAAACCCACCTACCACTCTCAATGAACTCGCTGTTGCTCTTACTTATAAGTGGAACAACAATAGTCAAGCCAGCATAGGTCGACTCACCAGAAGCATCTCTGGAAGAACTTTATGCATGTCTGTCCAGCAGAGTTGATTTTACCCGATAATAGTAAAGTACCAGCAAAGTGCAAACTCGGTGTTTCTCTCACTGATGAGTGCAAATTTCGAAGTTGAGCCACTATCTCCTACGTTTGTGGCATATTATATTCCCAATGTGTACTTATAGCGTAATGTACCAACGTCTACATATATTGTAGTGTATGTTATGTAGTGTAACCAAAATATGTTTTGGTGCTTCTGTCCGATATCCAATGGACACTGAGTGGTGATGCAAGGGCGACGCATTCAGTGGAACAGGTCCTCAATCACACCCACGGACATCCCTTCTCCGCCACGATGTGCGCCGCCATCTTGAAGTATGACTGCAGTCAACACAAAGTCACAGGTCATGAGAGAATGTGTGGCACTGACCAAGTCACCTACCCCGACCAGTGAGTGTGTTCAGGGCCGAATAATCGTAAATGAGTAGGCCTAAATGTAGAGGATGCAAACAGAAGCCGGGTAGCCATGACTTGTGCTTGATGAACTCTGATAATCTTCAACACTTTACGTGTTTGTATTCAATAAGTTCCTCATTACCCGTGAATACACGGTATACGGTGTAGCTGTGACACAAGTCCGTTTTTGAAGTGGGGGCATATTGTCAAGAGCTGGACCTGGTCCTTATGATGTAGAACCCCCATCGTCTATACTACTCCGTGTGTAACTCACTGAAGTAAAATCATCACAAGTCCATCCATGAACCTTTTGCAAATCCTACCGTTGGCTGATATGGTTCCAACTAGCAACTACACTACATCGCGACCACATGTATTCACGAAGAATGGAGGAACGTAGTGTATACAGTTTTATAAAGTATATACTGTTGGTTATTTCCATTCAAGGGGCTGCGTTTTAGCATTCAATCGTCCAGCCGAAGGTTCGACCCAGGTTCGATTCCCCACATGGGTTCTATGTGTGAAGCCCATTTCTGGTGTTCCCGGCCTTGGTATTGCTGGAATATTGCTAAAAGTGGCCTAAAACCATACTCACTCAAGCGCTATTTGCATTCAATATTACCCTTGGTACATTACCACATTCGGTGATAAATCAGGAATATATTACTTTCCATTCACCATAACTGCAGTTCAATATAACATAACATCAGGCATATCCACCCTCCCTTCAATATTGCCAATGGATATACTGCTTGCTCATACTTTAGGACTGCTCAACTATAATATGTACTTGTTCAATATTACAGTATTGGGCACCTACTTTCCATTCAATATTACACCAGGAATATACTACTTTCCATTCAATATTACACCAGGAATATACTACTTTCCATTCAATATTACACCAGGAATATACTACTTTCCATTCAATATTACACCAGGAATATACTACTTTCCATTCAATATTACACCAGGAATATACTACTTTCCATTCAATATTACACCAGGAATATACCAATTTTCATTCAATATTACACAAGGAATATACTAATTTTCATTCATTTCTAACACTTCCCATTCAATAGTCAATACTATGCTTGCCATTCAATATTAACACAGGAATGCTATACTTCTATTAAAGATTACACCAAGAATGTAAATGTATCACTTTCCCACTCTACATTACACGAATAAACTATATATTTGCAGTTCCAAAATACTGCTTCTATTTTTCCATCCACATTCAGCTGCGTGTTTGCCAAAGCAAGATGTCGGCCATCTTCCACCATACTGTTCAATCACAAAGGAGCCTGTGACGTCACGCCATCTCCAGCCAGTCACATGACCACCATTCCTCCAATCACCGCAACGTGGGGCCATGACCCAGGATATGACCTGATCAAAGACGTTTTCTGTACCAACATCGATACCATCGTCTGTGGGAACACTGTAGACTCCGATCTCTGTGCCACGGACGGGAAGGTGTACACGAACCAGTAAGATTGTTGCTGTTGTTGGGAAAGATCATGACCCCCATGTCAGGCTTAATTGTTGTAGTGGGCACGGGTGGCCCAGTCGTCTAAGGCGCCGCAATTCGCTGTGCAGAGTTGCGTCCCTTGGGCACGCCAGAAGCCTTTGATTGTGGGTTCGAATCCCGATTCGCTCCAATTATGTTTCTTGGTTTGTCAGCACCATACCCGTGCCGGTGGATTTCACCGAAGTGGTAAACGTCTGAGACCTGCATCACTTCGGGGTTTCCTCCCACATTAAGCTGACATTGAAGTCTACTCTGATTGGATAAATTCACGTCCAATGTGACGAAATGCATATTTCAAGTACCATATGATGGACCTGTATTTCAGCAATGCTGACAGTGATTCCTGTACTGTAAATATGCCTGTGGTATTTAAACACCAGTAACAAGGATCAAAATGAATTTACATTGTTTTCTGTATCACGGCGATGGAAATTAAGATTTTATTCAACATTGGAATTCCAGGTTGGAATGGATTCCCCGCAATACTTGCTGGTGTCAATTAGTAACTGAATCGATCGGGTAGTCAGGTAAGGTCATTGCGTTCAATATTAGCAGCGGAAATAAAAGGTTTAATTCTTATTCCAAGAGGCGGTATAATAGATGACATGTTTTTGTAAAGATCCTCACGAAGGGGATTAATCACACGTTGGTATGCAGGGTTTGAGTCATTTGAATATAATTTTGTGATCTTAGACCTTGCTGATGCATTAGATCGAGTAATTTAAGGTTACTTTTTGGAAGCAACACCATAAATGATGGCGCTATCATCGAGTTTAGAACAGATAACTGATCTATACAAGTGAAGAAGGGTCAACTGATCTCCTCCCCACTTGGAATTAGAAACATTTTTTAATTAACCTAGAACTAGTGGCTTCAGACATTTAGCTTTCAGGGCCCACTTGTACAAAGCGATCTTAGCGCTAAGATGATCGTAACTCCCATACTTTAACATAGGCTTACAATAGTTGTAGCGCTAAGATCGCTTTGTGCAAGTGGGCCCAGATATGTAATATGTGGTAAGAAAGTAAGATGATGATCAAAACTTATTCTCCAAAATTTAGATTCATTTACAACTTTAATTTGAGTGCCCGCTAATAGTACGTCTGGGTCCTTATGTGGTTTATATTTTTGACAAAAACTGAATGCAATATGTTTTGGAAAATTGAAAGCCGATCTCATCTGACAATCCTAAATTTTATTAAGACAAAGCTGCAGCTGTCTCTCAATGGTGTGCATATGTTTACCTTGACATGAAACATTGAAAGCATCGGCAAATCAACATTTAACACCTAAGATAAACTATTAATTATTATACCAAACAAAGTTACCGATAATATGCTACCTTGTGGGACACCCTGATCTTTTTTATCGTAAACATCAGACAAGGTGGATCACACACGTACCTGGAAATTTCCACCTGTTAAAACTCTGATATGGAATAAGGCAAACCTCCTCTCAATCTAATTTGATGAAGTTCTTTTAAAATTCCATGTTTCAAGGTTGTATCAGACACTTTTTCCAAATCGAAAACTGCTGTGTGTTGTTTATTGATGATAGCATTTTTAACAAATGTTTCCTATCTAACCAAATGGACAATTATACATCTATTTTTTCGAAAAACACTTTGAATATTAGTAATAAGGTCATTATGAAGGGAAATTTCCCGTTCTCCAGATATGATAAAACATATTTGACAATGTTTCTTTCCATGAATCAGGTAAATGTTTGTGTAACTGATAATGAATTTTATCAGTACCTGTAGCAGTAACCCTATCTCCCAGAGGAGAAAAATAACGACATGCATGAAACTAACGTTAGTTAAAATGATGTGTCTGCTTTAGATAAGGTTTCTTGTAGACACACTGCTGAATCCTGAACAAAGAGCTGTAACTCAATAAATTAGTCCTCAGTTCTCTACAATTCCATTACAATATATGTGAAGAAGCTATCTCTTCGGAGCATTGACAGGATATCTACCCCTTACCTTCCTGGAGGGCGATAAGCTTTGTGTCCTATGATGTCCGTTGTCAGACACATCCATATCCTCAAGGGATCCATACTTATTGAACATTTGGATCTTGTCATCTACTGAATGGCACGAAACAGTTCTAGGAACAATAGCAGGAGGTGGAGTTGAAACAGAAACAACAGCAGCTTCATATGACATCCGTTTTTTTCCAGAGCTAGGACAATTTTCTGTTCATCCAGAAAAGAGATATTACTCTCATGCTTGATTCACAATATTTTTTATTGCATTTTCCACATAGGGTAATCTTTTGGAGGTGAGGTGAGGTGAAATGGGGTTTAACGTCGCGTCCCAGATTATTGCACTTATATAGCGACGTGCATGCACGTGTGTGTCTGTGTGGCTGCTTGTTCTAGTCCGGACTGATGCCGATTTATAGTGCTAGCTCACCGAGATATCATGCCGCAGTTTAACATGAATACCCCACTCAGACACAGTATACTGACTCCGAGCCGACCAGTCCTTGTTTTATCCCCTTAATGCCGAGCGTCAGACAGGGTAACAACAAGTACCATCTTTTAACGTCTTTTGGTATGACGCTGCCGGGGACCGAGCCCCGGACCTTCCGTTCTCCGGGCGGACGCTCCACTAGACCACGGAGGCGGTCTTCGACTTTAGAAGACAGACATCAAGAGAAGACATGACAAGGAATCGCGCCCAATTATCAGGTTTGATGAAGGGTGTTGGAGGGTCCTCATCCTCAAAAGAGATTGAATCATAGGTGTAGGTGCTCAGGGCTTGCCATGACTAGCCGATTGATAGAACCGGGCCCATCCTACCACCCGTCTAGGCGAAGTATGGATCGAAGTGGTGTATTGAGCAAAGGAACGCCACTCCTGGAACCAGTACCCCCAACCACCAGACTGCAGCCCTGCGCCGACACAGGGACAAATCCTACTGCAAACCCGGTAGCGTAATTTGGTCGCCCCTTACGACCAGCAATGGGGTGCTGGGAACACATTCTACCCCAGGTCCCCACGGGGTCAAGGGCTAAGACACATTAGCAGACATGTACACACATGCAGTTATTTATGCATTTAACATGGAAACATGTATATTATGTTCATTTAATATATTTAATATGGAAAAAGTGTCCTTTTTAAAGAGGTGTTCACCTAAACTTCTCTTCTCTGGATCATGAAGGGGAGAGAATACTGTGTCAGTAAATATTGTGACTATTTCTGATGATTGCTAGTGGCAGGTGCACATAAAATATCAAGTGTTCTGTTGGTGATGCTCTCATGGTTGGTAATCGTCCAAACTCCATCCCAGTCCTTGACTCGTCTTTGCGTGTGTTTGTGACGGGTGCCACCAACACCTGGTATCATCATTTTTATGGGGATTCATAAACACATACTCACGATATAGTCTGAATCGTTCAATAGAGTCTGCTTTTGGGAGAGATTTCTTATAGATATGGAAAGGGTTTTTCG
This sequence comes from Haliotis rufescens, assembly GCF_023055435.1. Classification (NCBI taxonomy): domain Eukaryota; kingdom Metazoa; phylum Mollusca; class Gastropoda; order Lepetellida; family Haliotidae; genus Haliotis; species Haliotis rufescens. The sequence continues at coordinate 29,876,185 of NW_025963835.1, read as the reverse complement.
CTTTTATTTTTTTACTCTCCCGGTATAGATAACTCCGCGTTTTTACTGTTGTTCACTTACAGGACTGATTGACTTCTCGAAGTTTGTAGAAGACTGTCTGCACCTAAATGCGCAGCAAAAGAAAGTGTACGTCCATATTTGATGGTGGCCAAAAGTGAAACAAAAAAGAAATGATTATTTGATGGTAATGCTTTTGATCGGCGATATGACATGCATCATATCCATGAATATCTCACGACTGATGACATGCGTATGACGTCTTAAGAACCTTGCAGGGCACAATTTGGACGACAGTTTGTAAGTGTATGTTTTCTTTTGCCCGGCCTTATATGAGAGCGAGAGCCTCATTCTACGATTTGTCTCGCGACTTATTTACTTGCCAAGCCCGGACAAGATACCTTTCGGAAAGCTCCGAGGTTTCCTGCTGTTTAGTGTTTTCTGGGTTCCAGAACGGAGCACGTACCTCGTCCAAGACATTCGACCATGACACATTCTGGACATTCGTGAGTGCACAGACTTGTGTAACAGGGCCCTGGCCTGTTATTTATTGCTGCAGCCATATATTTGACCCTTTGCATTGCCTTTTATGCTTGTAGACATAATCCTGAGTGTTTTAATATAATTTGGTGATTGTTCATTTATTTTATGTGGTTGTTTACTGATTCCAGAATTGAGTTCTGTTTATTCTTCGCGTTTCAGCTTGGGAATGAACATGTACACTTTTCAAAAATAGAAACGCACAGGTAGTATGTAGAACCTGACAACACAAACAATGCGGTATATAAATTGGATATCTGTTATTGGAAAATGTGGCCTGATATTCGACAAAAGGTGCGTTAAAATGCAGCCATTGTCGATTTGCAATGTTTTAAACCACATTATTTTCACACTTGTTCAAAAATGTCATAGAGGAAAACAGTAAAGCAAAATCCATGTGCAAGTTATGGCATTTGTAACTCGTGTTAGTGGCTATGAAAAGGAAAGCACAAGCCAATAAGTTTGAAAATGCCGAGACTCAGAGCTGCCGATCGGAACATCGCCATAGGACGTAGCAAAAGAGGGCAATCGCCTCTTCTGTTGCACGCCACTTCAAAGTCCACCACAGCATTATTTGCCGCCTTTGTGACCGATACACACAGTTCAATTGCACTGCAGACCGTCCGAGAACAGGCCGACCAAGAGTTACCACCCCTGCACAGGATCGCTACATTCGACTGTTCAACCTACGTCATCGCAATGCAACAGCTACGGAGACTACAGGACGCACCCCTGGTTTGAGGGGGATATCGGACCAGACTGTCAGGAACCATCTTCGCGAGGCTGGAATGCGATCCAGAAGACCAGTTATCGTCCCTGTTTTGCAACAGATCCATCGACAGGAGACGGGTATGATTTAGCGATGAATCAAAATTTCTTCTTCACCGGCGAGATGGAAGACAACGTGTTTATCGTTGTCGAAATGAGCGTTTTGCCCCATATTGTGTTCCTGAATTCGACAATTTCAGTGTCATGGTTGGGGATTGGGGAGGGGGCATATCCTACTCCACGAGATCTGACGTGGTTGTGGTTCAGGGAGATTTGACAGCCAATCGCTACATGAATCAAATTCTACAACCTCAACTTCTACCAAACATTGACCGCCAAAGTGAGCTGTTTCAACCGGACAACGCTCCACCGTTCACAGCTCGTGTCACGGTAGACTACCTTCATAATGCCAACATCAACGACTTGCCCTGGCCGTCGAGACTGACCAACGCGTTACAAACAGAATGACACAGATTTCCGCAGGACAGAATTCGTACACTTATCCAGTCAGCGCCGAGGAGATGAAGAGCCGTGATTGTTGCCCGGGGCTGTCACACGAGATACTGAGATCAGTGCTACCTTGTGGCCTTATGTGACACGACAACAAACAGTTTGCAATGCCTTTGTACAACAACATCATGTGACTATCGAGCTCCAAAATTTCATATTTGTATATATGATATTAAATTCAATATATCGACTTTATTAGGTACTATAAATTTACTAAAAATATACATGTGCCTCTGTCCTTAAGGATTTGACCTCATACAAACCAGATTCTACAAAAAGTTAACAGGCTTTAAGCAATATCATTCAATATATGTCAAAAGTGCTTGGCCTTATCTCAAGAGGTCAGCATTGGAAAGACTTTTCTCCACCAGCACGCCACGCTGACTTCTCCACACTTGAAACAAAGCATGCGGTTTTCTCGGGTACTGCTGTGTGTTCAGCTGGCTATTGGTGAGTCTGGCCTCAACTTCTTGATTGTGATAACATGGTACAGCGTCTTTAAGTCTGTAACTCTACCACGAGATGTAACTGCGTTTATATGCAGTTATTTCTCGAAACAAACTTAAGTTCAAGTTTTTAATGAGTAAACTCGTCAAAATGCATTTCTAAAACAAAACTGAGTTCATTTGTTTACTCCAAAAGATGTCGAAACCGCGTAAAACTTAAGTTAGCTTACATGGTTACTTAAATTTTAATACTGATACAAAATGGCGATTGCTAATAGACAGCGGAGATCGAGAAGGAGACTTGTTTTTTTCTAGGGGGCTTATCGATTGTAATAAAAAACCTGGAATACATGTTAGGGGAAGATTTATATCTTAGATTTAGATTCCATAACGATTCTATACGTCGTGTCACTCGTGTCCAACAGCTGAATTCTTGATAAGTTTGTTTGGAGAAATTTAGCTAAAATGAATCAGTCTTTTTGGGTTTTTTTTGGTTTTTGAGAGGGGGCGGGGGTTTATTTCCGGAAACGAGGGCCCGATTTGCGTCAGACTCTAACGACCCACTTTTGAAGGTAAATGGTACTCAGCTAAGATAAGTCAGTAAATCGGATGTCTTAAGGCTTACAAGCACCCTCCACACCCCCACACCCCCTTCAAAAGTCTTCTGAAAAAAGTTGCGACTTATTTTTGAAAACAATAGCGAATTACAGATGCATATTATCCAGGCGTGCATGTGGAATAGTGTAAGCCAAGTGTGCCTAACATATAGTGTTACCCATGGGAACCGGTTGTATTGTGTAAAAATAAAACGTCAAGCAAGACAATAAGTGAAGTGAACTGCAGTAATGTGTACGCCTCGAGTACCTACAGTGTAGTGTTATCTAAGTGTACAGGTAGTTTAGTGTTAACTAAGTGTACCTACAGTGTAGTGTTATCTAAGTGTACAGGTAGTTTAGTGGGAACCAAGTGCACCTACAGTGTACTGTTATCTAAGTGTACAGGTAGTTAAGTGGGAACCAAGTGTTTCTACAGTGCGCTGTTATCTAAGTGTACAGGTAGTTTAGTGGGAACCAAGTGCACCTACAGTGTACTGTTATCTAAGTGTACAGGTAGTTAAGTGGGAACCAAGTGTTCCTACAGTGTAGTGTTACCCAAGTGTAAGGTAGTTTAGTGTAAACTAAGTGCACCTACAGTGTACTGTTATCTAAGTGTACAGGTAGTTTAGTGGGAACAAAGTGTACCTACAGTGTGCTGTTATCTAAGTGTACAGGTAGTTTAGTGTGAACAAAGTGTACCTACAGTGTACTGTTATCTAAGTGTACAGGTAGTTTAGTGGGAACCAAGTGTACCTACAGTGTACTGTTGTCTAAGTGTACAGGTAGTTTAGTATGAACAAAGTGTACCTACAGTGTACTGTGATCTAAGTGTACAGGTAGTTTAGTGTGAACAAAGTGTACCTACAGTGTACTGTTATCTAAGTGTACAGGTAGTTTAGTGGGAACAAAGTGTACCTACAGTGTACTGTTATCTAAGTGTACAGGTAGTTTAGTGTGAACAAAGTGTACCTACAGTGTACTGTGATCTAAGTGTACAGGTAGTTTAGTGTGAACCAAGTGTACCTACAGTGTACTGTTATCTAAGTGTACAGGTAGTTTAGTGGGAACCAAGTGTACCTACGGTGTAGTGTTATCTAAGTGTACAGGTAGTTTAGTGGGAACCAAGTGTACCTACAGTGTAGTGTTATCTAAGTGTACAGGTAGTTAAGTGGGAACCAAGTGTTCCTACAGTGTAGTGTTACCCAAGTGTAAGGTAGTTTAGTGTAAACTAAGTGCACCTACAGTGTACTGTTATCTAAGTGTGCAGGTAGTTTAGTGGGAACAAAGTGTACCTACAGTGTACTGTTATCTAAGTGTACAGGTAGTTTAGTGGGAACAAAGTGTACCTACAGTGTACTGTTATCTAAGTGTACAGGTAGTTTAGTGTAAACTAAGTGCACCTACAGTGTTCTGTTATCTAAGTGTACAGGTAGTTTAGTGGGAACCAAGTGTACCTACAGTGTACTGTTATCTAAGTGTAAGGTAGTTTAGTGTTAACTAAGTGCACCTACAGTGTAGTGTTACCCAAGTGTAAGGTAGTTTAGTGTAAACTAAGTGCACCTACAGAGTAGTATTACCCAAGTGTAAGGTAGTTTAGCGTAAACTAAGTGCACCTACAGAGTAGTATTACCCAAGTGTAAGGTAGTTTAGTGTAAACTAAGTACACCTACAGTGTAGTGTTACCCAAGTGTAAGGTAGTTTAGTGTAAACTAAGTGCACCTACAGAGTAGTATTACCCAAGTGTAAGGTAGTTTAGTGTAAACTAAGTGCACCTACAGTGTAGTGTTACCCAAGTGTAAGGTAGTTTAGTGTTTATTGTTAAGCAAGTTTACCTCTGCTGCCGTTGTAATATGCAGCTATCAACCGGCTCGACTCGCATCAAAACACAGGGCTTGCGGGCAGATGACCATGGAGTACGCTGATCACTGTGTCGGATTAACGAGGCTTATTAATGAGTGATTTCGGTAATTCGTTGCAAATTAGGTGTGCTGGAGTCGGAGTGCGAGACCCTCGGATTAACGAAGCTAAATAGAACTGATTTAATCGGTTCCCATCATTAGTGTCGGATAAAACCAACTGTCGGATTAACCAGACTTGACTGTACTACGCAAAATTAGTAGGAGATATTTTGTTTTGAGGTGAAAGAATAGGTTCTGGCCATGAAAGTAATTGATTTATGAAAATGTCTGGAGAAATCAATCACCCAAACACAACACTGTCACAGTCATGACCTCGGACAGCACGTGTAAGGGGTGGTATGACATATTTTTGGCATATTCTTTATTGGAACCAAACACCCAAAGACACTTTATTAACACATTTAATCATTAAGGAAGCGACATTGCAGTAATGGGCACACGTCAGAATTATTAATGTTTCTCAATACAGTAAACTACGGTTATAACGAACTCAAAGGGACCACTAATTTTAGTTCGTAATAACCGTAGTTCGTTAAAAGCATATATACAGCATATATACATCAAATGGCCGGGACCAAAAAATAAGTTCGTTATATCCGTCAGTTCGTTATAAACATGTTCGTTATAAACGTAGTTTACTGTATGTCATCAGCAGATTGTGGGCTCGATACCAACAAACGCCTAACGTCAGTACTTGCCACCGCTCCGGACGCCCAAGGGCAACAACTCCGGCACAGGACAGATTAATCAGAATGATGGCATTAAGAAATTCCTTGCAAACCGCCACTCCGATTACGGATCGGTTGCAACAGGCAAATGTTGTGAGAGTACATGCCCAGACGGTGCGAAATCGTCTACACAGATGGCATTTACGTGCACGACGTCCACATGTCATCCCACAACGTACTGCACGTCATTTAAATCAGAGGCGTCTATGGAGTAACGTCAGAAGTGGGAAAATCGATGTTGGGCTACTGCCATGTGTCCTGACGATTCTCGGTTCACTCTCAACTTCCCTGACCGAAGGAATCGAGTTTGGAGACGACCTATGAGGGTTTTATGGGCGTTAACGTCATACAGCAGGATCGTTTTGGGGTGGGGCCATAATGGTATTGATTGGTATCACAATGACTGGCTGGACTGCGCTTCATATTGTCCATGGCAGTCACGGACACGCTCCTAGTGCCATTTGCACATTTAACATGAAAATGCACGTACCCATCGTGCAAGGATCGTGACCCAATACCTTCAACAGCAAAACCTCAATGTCATGCCATGGCCATCACACAGCACTTTTTTACCCCCCTTTGGACATGCCTGAGATGTCATTGACAGACGGTTACGTCAACGTCAAAATCCACCTAACACTCTAATGAACTCTGTGTTGCTCTTACTGATGAGTGGAATAACATAAGGTAAGCTGACATTGGTCGACTCATCAGAAGCATGTCTTGAAGAAATCGCATGTCTGGCCAACAGATTTTACCAAGTGTTAGTAACGCAAATTGACCCCCTATCTCCTATGTTTTTGACATATTATGTTACCCAAATGTACTTATAGCATTATCTATACATAAACTGTAATGTAACCCAATTGTGTATGTTATGGAGTGTAACCAAAATATGTTTTAGTGCTTCTGTCCGATATTCAATGGACACTGAATGCTCATGCGAGGCCAGTGGAAGAGGTCCTCAACCACCCACACAAAAATCCTTTCTCCGCCACGTTGTGCGCCGCCATCTTGAAATTTGACTGCAGTCTTCACAAAGTCACAGACCACGAGACAATGTGTGGCACCGACCAAGTCACCTACCCCGACCAGTGAGTGTGTTCAGGGGCAGAATAATCGTAAATGAGTAGGCCTAAATGTGGAGGATGCAAACAGAATCAGCGAACCACAAGTTCCTGGTAGCCATCATCTTCAACCCTTCAGGGGTTTCCATTCACTACGTTCCCTCTCACCCGTGAATACACACTACCGGTATATGTGTAGCAGTGACACGTGTCTATTGTGAGTCTGGCAACGAAGTGAGGGCACATTGTCAGGAGCTGGACCTGTTCCAGGGTGGGGTGATACATCGTCTATACAACCCTCATCGTCTTTATAAGGGGCGGTCGGGTAGCCTAGTGGTTAAAGCGTTCGCTCGTCACGCCGAAGACCCGGGTTCGATTCCCGACATGGGTACAATGTGTGAAGCCCATTTCTGGTGTCCCCCGCCGTGATATTGCTGGAATATTGCTAAAAGCGGCGTAAAACCATACTCACTAACTCACTCACTCACTCATCGTCTATACTACTGCGTGTATATCTATATAGTCGGATAAGCACAATTCTATCGATGAACCTTTTTCGAACCCTCCCGTTGGCTGATATGGAAGCAATGTGTAGGGCCGATTTAATCTGAACGCTACTTGGTCTGAACATTCCCTTGTTCACATCTCCTTGAACCAGACCGTGGTTTGACTCGTAGGTTCCACTAAGCGACTAAGCTGTATCTCGGCCGTATGATTTATGGAGGAACGTAGTGTATACATTTGTATGAGGAATAGAATATTGGTTATTTCCATTCAAAGGACGGTTGGGTAGCCAGGTGGTTAAAGCATTCGCCCATCAAGCCGAAGATCAGGGTTCAATTCCCTACATGAGTACAATGTGTAAAAGCCCATTTCTGGTGTCCCCCGCCGTGATATTGCTGGGATATTACAAACCATACTCACTCACTCACTATTTCCATTCAGTATTACCCTGGGTATATTACCGCATTCGCCGATACATCAGGAATATATTCCTTTCCACATAACTGCAGTTTAATATAACATAATATCACATCAGGCATATCCACCCTCCCCACTGATTGATATACTGCTTGCCCATACAGCTCGACTATTTATGCGTTCAATATTACAGCATTGAGATCCTACTTTCCATTCAATATCACACCAGGAAAATCAACTTTCAATTCAATAGTACACCAGGAATATGCTACTTTACATTCAATATTACGCCAGGAATATGCTACTTTTCATTCTATATTAGACCGGAGATATAGAAATGACATCTTGATCACATCATACATATAAATGTATTACTTTCCCACTATTACACGAATAAACTATATATTTGCAGTTCCAAAATACTGCTTCTATTTTTCCATCCACATTCAGCTGCGTGTTTGCCAAAGCAAGATGTCGGCCATCTTCCACCATACTGTTCAATCACAAAGGAGCCTGTGACGTCACGCCATCTCCAGCCAGTCACATGACCACCATCCTTCCAAGCACCGTCACGTGGGGCCATGACCCGGGATATGACCTGATCAAAGACGTTTTCTGTACCAACATCAACACCATCATCTGTGGGAATCACGTAGACTCCGACATCTGTGCCACGGATGGGAAGGTGTACACAAACCAGTAGGATCATCATAATCATCAATAGTAGTAGTTGTAGTTGCTGCAGTAGTAGTAGTAGTAGTAGTAGTAGTAGTAGTATCAGTAGTAGTAGTAGTAGTAGTAGTAGTAGTAGTAGTAGTAATAGTAGTTGTAGTAGTACTTGTTGTTATTGTAGAAGCAGCAGTAGTAGTAGATGTTTTGGTAGTAGTAGCAGTAGTTGTTGTAGTAGTAGTAGTTAAAGACAAGTGTGACCTGCAGTGTGTTTCAGTGATAGACGAACCTCAGCACTTCCTTGTATTATTTTGTTTTTTACTGACACAAAGTTTCTTTATCCAAGGTGCCTTTTTGCCAAAATGAAATGTTTCAAGCCTGACCTGGAGCCGACCAACCCCGCAAAGTGTCACGAGAACGGCCTCCCCTTGAAGTCAACACCGAAGTCTATTCTGATTGGATAAATTCATGCCCAATATGACGAAATGCATGTTTCAAGTACCATATGATGGACCTGTATTTAAGCGATGCGGACACTGATTTCTGTACTGTAAATATGTCTGTGGTATTAAACACCAGTAACAAGGATCAAAATGGATTTACATTAATTTCTGTATCACGGCGATGAATATTAAGAATTTATTCACCGTGGGACTTCCAGGTTGGAATGCAACACATGCTGGTCTCAGTTAGCAACTTAATTGATCGGGGAGTCAGGTCAGCTGATTGCGAGTCATCGTACAGTACGTCACAGATAGTCCGGTTACTGCTTGTATAAATATACATAGTGATGTTGTCGACAGTCCATGTACATATACTGATGTTATAGACAGTCCAGGTACATATACTGATGTTATAGACAGTCGAGGTACAGATACTGATTATGTAGACAGTCCAGGTACAGATACTGAATATATAGACAGTCCAGGTACAGATACTGATTATGTAGACAGTCCAGGTACAGATACTGATGCTGTAGACAGTCCAGATACAGATACTGATGTTGTAGACAGTCCAGGTACATATATTGATTATGTAGACAGTCCAGGTACAGATACCGACTATGTAGACAGTCCAGGTACAGATACCGATTATGTAGACAGTCCAGGTACAGATACTGATTATGTAGACACTCCAGGTACAGATACTGATTACGTAGACAGTCCAGGTACAGATACTGATTCTTCAGACAGTCCAGGTACAGATACTGATGTTGCAGACAGTTCAGGTACAGATAGTGACTGTGTAGACAGTCCAGGTACAGATACTGATTATGTAGACAGTCCAGGTACAGATACTGATTTTGTTAATAGTCCAGGTACAGATACTGATGTTGCAGACAGTCCAGGGACAGATACTGATTATGTAGACAGTTCAGGTATAGATACTGATTATGTAGACAGTCCAGGTACAGGTATGATGTTGCAGACAGTCCAGGTATAGATACTGATTATGTAGACAGTCCAGGTACAGATACTGATTATGTTAATAGTCCAGGTACAGATACTGATGTTGCAGACAGTCCAGGGACAGATACTGATTATGTAGACAGTTCAGGTATAGATACTGATTATGTAGACAGTCCAGGTACTGATACTGATTATGTTAATAGTCCAGGTACAGATACTGATGTTGCAGACAGTCCAGGGACAGATACTGATTATGTAGACAGTTCAGGTATAGATACTGATTATGTAGACAGTCCAGGTACTGATACTGATGTTGCAGACAGTCCAGGTACAGAAATTGATTATGTAGACAGTCCAGATACAGATACTGATTATGTTAATAGTCCAGGTACAGATACTGATGTTGCAGACAGTCCAGGGACAGATACTGATTATGTAGACAGTTCAGGTATAGATACTGATTATGTAGACAGTCCAGGTACTGATACTGATTATGTTAATAGTCCAGGTACAGATACTGATGTTGCAGACAGTCCAGGGACAGATACTGATTATGTAGACAGTTCAGGTATAGATACTGATTATGTAGACAGTCCAGGTACTGATACTGATGTTGCAGACAGTCCAGGTACAGAAATTGATTATGTAGACAGTCCAGATACAGATACTGATGTTTCAAACAGTCCAGGTACAGACACTGATGTTGTAGACAGTCCAGGTACAGATACTGATGTTGCAGACAGTCCAGGTACAGATATTGATTATGTAGACAGTCCAGGTACAGATACTGAGTATGTGGACAGTCCAGGTACAGATACTGATTTTGTTGATAGTCCAGGTACAGATACATATGTTGCAGACAGTCCAGGTACAGATATTGATTATGTAAACAGTCCAGGTACAGATACTGATGTTGCAGACAGTCCAGGTACAGATACTGATTATGTAGACAGCCCAGGTACAGACCGGTAAAATGTTGTCGTTTTTGGCCTGATTCCATCTTCCCGAGGCAAGAGAGTTAACTGACTGTAAATGTCACGTTTCCACCCTTGCCGAACTAGGCTGGATTTTCTTGGCTCGATCTATTACGGGTTATGTCCCTTCTATGCCTCTCCTATTGACCAATCAGATGCCACCTCTCGTATCGCTTGCATTTGCTTCAAACAAAATGGCGGCGCCCAGTCAGGACGTTCGATCGATAATCAAGATCTATATTATGATAAAACGGGTCTTACTTCGCAAAGCGCATCAAATCACGTGAGCACATTTATTAAAGACATGAAAAGATTTGGAAAATGTCTGTTGACGCCAAGTTGGCGGTACACATGCTTTGTAAATCCTGCAATCGACCGAAATTTACGAACCGGATTTCGATTTCGCCAGACGTAAACCACTTCGGTGAAACCCACGAGTACGGGTATGGTGCTGACAAACCTAGAAACATAATCGGGGCGAACCGGGATTCGAACCCACAATTATAGGTTTCTGGCGGAGAAGGCGGTAATAGGGAGAAGGCGGTAATAAGTGCCGCACTTGTGCCCAATCCCTTTGTCTTTTTGGACAATAAAATATGTTTAATAATAATAATAATAGGTTTCTGGCGTGCCCAAGGGACGCCACTCTGCACAGCGAATCGCAGCGCCTTAGACGATTTTGATTGGACTATGCATAGACTCGTTAGTCCAGCCAAAATATAAGATGGCCTGATCCAGACCCAATGCTACATGTCTTAGTGTATGTAGCAAAATGTGCATGCCATGTGTTCTGGGCTCATCTCCGGAGATTAGGAGTGCTAGGAATTTCCTTCAGGCATACGTCACTCTGACACCTTCACACCTTCACACCTTCACACCTTCACATCTCCACACCTCCACACCTCCACACCATGCACTGTCCCTTGGTACCACTGGTTGTTTGACTGGCTATTGGTGAGTCTGGTCTCGGCTTCGTGAATGTTGATAAACGGCACAGCGGACTGTACCTGCAGTGGGGTGTTACTTAAGTGTACATGTAGTCTAGTGTAAGCCAAGTGTACCTACAGTGTAGTGTTACCTAATTGTACAGGTAGTCAGGTTTTTTCAAGTGAATATTTGACTTGCCTTTGCATGTGTTTGTGAGGGTGCCAACGGTGGGGCAGGATACGCTCACGTTTTCGCAAACTCCTGGTGTTATCACTAATTGATAGGCATTGATAAACATATGATCATGATATGGTCGGATATCGTACAGTGGACAGCTTTTGACACATATTTCTTATGAATATGGAAAGGGTTTTGTCGCTTTTATTTCGACAAGCATAGGTTACTGGGGGCCAATTCTAACCCGGATCCCCACGGGGTCACACACTGCGACTATGCACTTGTGTACTGGGAAACATTCTTATCTACACTAACGCACAGTGTTCCACGGGATCTGAAAGTAGTGTACTATAGACTGGTTTCCTGTAGGATGGGCCGTGGCAGCTTGACAGGCGACAGGTACTCGAGTGTCCAGCGAGTGCACGATCAGCAACATGCGTACGTCCACCGTCTGCCTCCTACTGTCTGCCCGTGAGTACACCAAACAGTCTCTATGTCTGTCAATCTGTCACACAATGTCTCATGTTCACACAGGGCAGTGATAAGTGATCAACATCTTGACTGTAAATGGGCACCAAAATGTGGAGCAAAGTCTTTCATGAGGTAGTGAAAAATGAACACAAATCATTTCACGAAACAAGGGATAAAGCGTTTACGTTTTATGATATTCATTTTTGTGAATACTTGATCCCCGGACATTTTATTGGGAACCGCTATTATAAGTACGAAAAGTATCAATAATTTACTGTAGATATCTACTCCCTCTCTCTCTCTCTCTCTCTCTCTCTCTCTCTCTCTCTCTCTCTCTCTCTCTCTCTCTCTCTCTCAGAACACACACAAAAGTATCAATAATTTACACACAGATGTCATACACAGAACACACCTTGGTCATACACAGAACACCCAGTGGTCATACACAGAACACACAGTGGTCAAACACAGAACACACAGTGGTCATACACTGGACACACAGTGGCCATACACAGATCACACAGTGGTCAAATACGGAACACACAGATGTCATACACAGAAAACACAGTGGTCATACACAGAACACACATATGTCATACACAGAACACACAGCGGTCATACACAGAACACACAGTGGTCATACACAGAACACACAGTGGTCAAACACAGAACGCACAGTGGTCATACACAGAACACACAGTGGTCATACACAGAACACCCAGTGGTCATACACAGAACACACAGTGGTCAAACACAGAACACACAGTGGTCATACACTGGACACACAGTGGCCATACACAGATCACACAGTGGTCAAATACGGAACACACAGATGTCATACACAGAAAACACAGTGGTCATACACAGAACACACACATGTCATACACAGAACACACAGATGTCAAACACAGAACACACAGTGGTCATACACAGAACACACAGTGGTCAAACACAGAACACACAGTGGTCAAACACAGATCACACAGATGTTATACACAGAACACACAGATGTCATACACAGAACACACAGAGGTCATACACAGAACACACAGTGGTCATACACAGAACACACAGTGGTCATACACAGAACACACAGTGGTCATACACAGAACACACAGTGGTCACACACAGAACACACAGTGGTCATACACAAAACACACAGTGGTCATACACAGAACACATAGTGGTCATACACAGAACACACAGTGGTCATACACAGAACACACAGATGTTGTACACAGAACACACAGATGTTGTACACAGAACACACAGATGTCATACACAGAACACACAGCGGCCATACACAGAACACACAGTGGTCATACACAGAACACACAGTGGTCATACACAGAACACACAGTGGTCAAACAAAGAACACACAGTGGTCATACACAGGACACACGATAGTCATACACTGGACACACAGTGGCCATACACAGAACACACAGATGTCAAACACGGAACACACAGATGTCATACACAGAAAACACAGATGTCATACACAGAACACACAGATGTCATACACAGAACACAGATGTCATACACAGAACACACAGCGGTCATACACAGAACACACAGAGGTCATACACAGAACACACAGTGGTCATACACAGAACACACAGTGGTCATACACAGAACACACAGTGGTCATACACAGAACACACAGATGTCGTACACAGAACACACAGGTGTCATACACAGAACACACAGCGGCCATACACAGAGCACACATTGGTCATACACAGAACACACAGTGGTCAAACACAGAACACACAGTGGTCATACACAGGACACATGATAGTCATACACCGGACACACAGTGGCCATACACAGAACACACAGTGGTCAAACACGGAACACACAGATGTCATACACAGAAAACACAGATGTCATACACAGAACACAGATGTCATACACAGAACACACAGTGGTCAAACACAGAACACACAGTGGTCATACACTGGACACACAGTGGCCATACACAGATCACACAGTGGTCAAATACGGAACACACAGATGTCATACACAGAAAACACAGTGGTCATACACAGAACACACATATGTCATACACAGAACACACAGCGGTCATACACAGAACACACAGTGGTCATACACAGAACACACAGTGGTCAAACACAGAACACACAGTGGTCATACACAGAACACACAGTGGTCATACACAGAACACCCAGTGGTCATACACAGAACACACAGTGGTCAAACACAGAACACACAGTGGTCATACACAGAACACACAGTGGTCATACACAGAACACACAGTGGTCAAACACAGAACACACAGTGGTCATACACAGAACACACAGTGGTCATACACAGAACACACATATGTCAAACACAGAACACACAGATGTCATACACAGAACACACAGTGGTCAAACACGGAACAAACAGATGCCATACACAGAAAACACAGATGTCATACACAGAACACACAGCGGCCATACACAGAACACACAGTGGTCATACACAGAACACACAGATGTCATACACAGGACACATGATAGTCATACACTGGACACACAGTGGTCATACACAGGACACATGATAGTCATACACAGAACACACAGTGGTCATACACAGGACACATGATAGTCATACACTGGACACACAGTGGCCATACACAGAACACACAGTGGTCAAACACGGAACACACAGATGTCATACACAGAAAACACAGATGTCATACACAGAACACACAGATGTCATACACAGAACACAGATGTCATACACAGAACACACAGCGGTCATACACAGAACACACAGTGGTCAAACACAGAACACACAGTGGTCATACACAGAACACACAGTGGTCATACACAGAACACACAGTGGTCATACACAGAACACACAGTGGTCATACACAGAACACACAGATGTCAAACACAGAAAACACAGATGTCATACACAGAACACACAGTGGTCAAACACGGAACAAACAGATGTCATACACAGAAAACATAGATGTCATACACAGAACACACAGATGTCATACACAGAACACACAGCGGTCATACACAGAACACACAGTGGTCATACACAGAACACACAGATGTCAAACCGGAACACACAGTGGTCATACACAGAACACACAGTGGTCAAACACAGAACACACAGTGGTCATACACAGAACACACAGTGGTCATACACAGAACACACAGATGTCAAACACAGAACACACAGATGTCATACACAGAACACACAGTGATCAAACACGGAACAAACAGATGTCATACACAGAAAACACAGATGTCATACACAGAACACACAGCGGCCATACACAGAACACACAGTGGTCATACACAGAACACACAGATGTCATACACAGGACTCATGATAGTCATACACTGGACACACAGTGGTCATACACAGGACACATGATAGTCATACACAGAACACACATTGGTCATACACAGGACACAGATGTCATACACAGAACACACAGTGGTCATACACAGAACACACAGTGGTCAAACACAGAACACACAGTGGTCATACACAGAACACACAGTGGTCATACACAGAACACACAGTGGTCAAACACAGAACACACAGTGGTCATACACAGAACACACAGTGGTCATACACAGAACACACAGATGTCAAACACAGAACACACAGATGTCATACACAGAACACACAGTGGTCAAACACGGAACAAACAGATGTCATACACAGAAAACACAGATGTCATACACAGAACACACAGATGTCATACACAGAACACACAGCGGTCATACACAGAACACACAGTGGTCATACACAGAACACACAGATGTCAAACCGGAACACACAGTGGTCATACACAGAACACACAGTGGTCAAACACAGAACACACAGTGGTCAAACACAGAACACACAGTGGTCATACACAGAACACACAGATGTTGTACACAGAACACACAGATGTTGTACACAGAACACACAGATGTCATACACAGAACACACAGCGGCCATACACAGAACACACAGTGGTCATACACAGAACACACAGTGGTGATACACAGAACACACATTGGTCATACACAGAACACACAGATGTCAAACACAGAACACACAGATGTCATACACAGAACACACAGTGGTCAAACACAGAACACACAGATGTCATACACAGAACACACAGTGGTCATACACAGAACACACAGTGGTCATACACAGAACACACATTGGTCATACACAGAACACACATTGGTCATACACAGAACACACAGATGTCATACACAGAACACACAATGGTCAAACACAGAACACACAGTGGTCAAACACAGAACACACAGATGTCATACACAGAACACACAGATGTCAAACACAGAACACACAGTGGTCATACACAGAACACACAGCGGTCATACACAGAACACACATTGGTCATACACAGAACACACATTTGTCATACACAGAACACACAATGGTCAAACACAGAACACACAGTGGTCATACACAGAACACACAGTGGCCATACACAGAACACACAGATGTCAAACACAGAACACACAGTGGCCATACACAGAACACACAGATGTCATACACAGAACATACAGTGGTCATACTCAGAGCACACAGATGTCATACACAGAACACACAATGGTCAAACACAGAACACACAGTGGTCATACACAGAACACACAGTGGCCATACACAGAACACACATATCAAACACAGAACACACAGTGGCCATACACAGAACACACAGATGTCAAACACAGAACACACAGTGGTCATACACAGAACACACAGCGGTCATACACAGAACACACATTGGTCATACACAGAACACACATTTGTCATACACAGAACACACAATGGTCAAACACAGAACACACAGTGGTCATACACAGAACACACAGTGGCCATACACAGAACACACAGATGTCAAACACAGAACACACAGTGGCCATACACAGAACACACAGATGTCATACACAGAACATACAGTGGTCATACTCAGAGCACACAGATGTCATACACAGAACACACAATGGTCAAACACAGAACACACAGTGGTCATACACAGAACACACAGTGGCCATACACAGAACACACATATCAAACACAGAACACACAGTGGCCATACACAGAACACACAGATGTCAAACACAGAACACACAGTGGCCATACACAGAACACACAGATGTCATACACAGAACATACAGTGGTCATACTCAGAGCACACAGATGTCATACACAGAACACACAATGGTCAAACACAGAACACACAGTGGTCATACACAGAACACACAGTGGCCATACACAGAACACACATATCAAACACAGAACACACAGTGGCCATACACAGAACACACAGATGTCATACACAGAACATACAGTGGTCATACTCAGAGCACAGAGTATCCTTAGGGGTTCGAGATATAGTGATCATTGTGAATAATTCAGTTTGTATTCAGTGATCACTCTTTGTGGAAATCAATACTTGGGGTGGTATTCATGAAAATGTATTGAGTGCTAAAGAGGTCTTAGAAATTTCTAAGAAATACCAAACGTTACTCTTTAATCTAACAATTTCATAAAAAAGTTTTAGCATAAAAAGTACTCCTAAAGTTAATAGTACTTAAGAATCTTCTTAAGTATCGATTAATTCATAAGTTCAATCGTCACGAGTGATGCATTGCTGTTAGGGCGCACTCAGTCCTTCATCTTCCATCCAATGTGCTGCTTCAGTTATTGTGCTGACTGACCAGAAAGGGCATCCCAATAACCACCCCGAAGTCCACCATGGCGGCCAGCAACAGACACCTCCGGTCACTGAGAGCGTCGTGGACCAAATCAACGAGGTGATCCTCAAATACAACCCGGCGATGTGTCAACACATCCATGGCCTCCACTGTGACGCCTTGCCGGCTGATAGTAAAGTGTGCGGCTCTAATAGCGAAACATACGAGAGTCAGTAAGTTTTATAGATTCTCTGGTTGACTAAAACATGCGTCCTTTACAAACAAACAAATCAGTTCATTCTTCCAAGACATACCTATTTCTATCTGTCATTCTTCCAAAATATGATTATTTCTACCTGTCACTTTTCCAAGGTAGAGTAGGTCTTCAGCAACCCATGCTTGCCGTAAAAGGTGACTATGCTTGTCGTAAAAGGCGACTAACGGGATCGGGTGGTCAGGCTCGATGACTTGGTTGATGCATGTCATCGATCCCAATATGCGTGGATCGATGCTCATGATATTAATCACTGGATTGTCTGGTCCAGACTCGATTATTTAAAGACCGCCGTCATATAGCTGGAATATTGCTGAGTGCGGCGTTAAACAACAAACCAACCAACTTTTCCAAGAAATGTCCCTTTTTACCTGTTAACCTTCAAAGACATGTCTATTTTTTTCTGTCATTTTTCCAATGCATGCCTATTTCTAACCGTCATTCTTCCAAGGCATGATTGCGGTCTGTAAATACTCGAATCTGAACCAGACAATCCAGTGATTGACATCATGAGCATCGATCTACGCAATTGGGATACGATGACATGCATCAACCAAGTAAAGGAACCTGGCCATCCGATTCCTTTGGTCGCCTCTTACGACAAGCATATTCGGCTCTTATGCAGGCATGGGTTGCTGAAGACCTATTCCTATCCGGATTTCACGGGTAAAGTGCGACGAATGTCAGATGTGACATTATTGTGTCCGTCGTGGCGTCTACTGGGTTATAACCTGACATGATAACATTTGTAATGCTGTATTTGGTGGAAATGGTTGACATATGACAGTTGCATCTGTGTAAAGGAATATTTCCTGTGTTTAAGCTGCAAGTTTGCACAAGCTCGCTGCAAACATCATGACGTTGATTTCGTCAAGTATGGTGCCTGCGACCCCATCACATCAGCGCCACACACAACTCCCCCTTCACCCAGCACAAAGGACCAGGGGCTGCTTGTCACCTCACAGACGATCCCCCCGTCAAACAAGGTCACAACAACCACTCCTACTGTGACAACCACGACATCGAACACCATCACCTGGGGTCACGATCCTAGTCTTGACCTCATCAAAGAAGTGTTTTGCAGGAATATCGATGCAATTAGCTGTGGCAATCGAGTTGATAGTGACATATGTGGCTCTGACGGGAAGGTCTACACCAATATGTAAGTATTCTTCTTTGATAGGCATTTAGAAGTTGGAGTACTAAGTAAGGATACGAATTTATGGATGAACAACTTCTTTATTACAATTAAGAGCGACGTTTCGGTGAAGGTTCTAACACCGTTATCAAGCAAGTGAATATGTTTGATAACGGTGTTAGAACCTACACCAAAACGATGGTTTTCATTTATTTCCCCTCATAGTCCCCTTCCAGGTTTACACACTTTTGCCATCGATGCTGCAAGGCCTGGATGCCGGTCAAGAAAAAAAATTTCTTTAGCCACCCTAAAAAAGTCATTCACAGCGGAAATGACGTCATCATTACTAGGAAAATGGCGACCGGCTAGTTCCTTTTTTCATTTTGGGAAACAGGTGGAAGTCTGACGGGGCCAAATCGGGTGAATAAGGGGGATGGTCAATGGGTTCGAAGCCACAATCATGGATCGCTGACATGGCAACCATCGATTTGTGAACAGGAGCATTGTCTTGGTGGAACAGGACTCCTTTAGTGAGCATTCCCCGTCGCTTAGCTTTGATAGCTTCACGCAACTGTCTCAGTAGGTCAGCATAATATCTTCCATTGATAGTATGGTCTTTTTCAAGATAGTCAATCAGCAGAATACCCTTGAAATCCCAAAAGACTGAAGGGGGGTGATTCCGGATGCTTCCATTGTTAATACTGAAGTTTGGTTTCTGGTTTGAAGTGATGAATCCAGGTCTCATCCATGGTTACAAATCGGGCCGAAAAATCATCGGGATCTGCTTCAAAACGGCATAAATTGTCACGGGACGTCAGGAATCTGACACGTTTCTGATCCGCTGTCAAGAGCTTTGGCATCCGATTGAGATATCCCACTTAGGCTTAGAACCTTTCAGCCAGCCCTCGTATTTTAGTTTTTCCTTGGCTTTTCGGAAGGGAATTCCATAACACCGCTGAGACCCTGATGGATTGTTACTGAATCGCATAATTTCACAACATAAGTCTATATGAATATGAGGTACGGTACCATAATTTGCGGTGCAGAGTTGCGTTTCTTAGACGTGTCAGGATGCCGTGATAGTGGGTTCGAGTAACGGTTCGCCCTGATCATGTTTCTAGGTTTCTCAATACCGTTGCGTTCTAGATTATTTCACTTGTATCATGACTTGCGTGCGTGCGTGCGTCTGTATGTCAGCCTGTAGAGGTCCGAACTTAGGCTGGGTTTATAATGCTAGCCTACTGAGGTGCCTACTGCAGTTTAATACGGCTACTCCACTCAGATACGTTATGTTGACTCCGAGCTGACCAGTCCATGTTTCATCACGTACCATCATTTTACATCTTGTGGTATGACACAGTCAGGGGATTGAACCACCGACATTCTACTCTCTACTTCAGTCGATGATAGGATGTCTATTGAATACTGTAAGAGACATTATCGTTTTCTCGCCTTCTCGCCTTCTCTGGACATAGTCGTCCAGTCACATCACACGAGCGAGAAAAAGTCTGAGTCTGTGCTATGGTAGTCAATAGGAGAGCTTGAGATGGTGGCGCCACCTCACGAAGTTTTGATCTCAAATGATTCCATGTTTTTTTATCCTAACATAATGACGACATAATGCACTGGGTAATCGTGGGTGTCTCGTAATTGACAAATGAAGCTGTTTCATTGATCTCTGTTATATGCCTTGCGTCTCACTCTCCCGGGCTTGTGGGTGAGAGAGTTTGGTTTTACGCCGCAGCAATATTCCAGCAATATCACGGCGGGAGCGGGTGAACTGGGCTTCACAAATTGTACCCATGTAGGGAATTGAACTCGGGCCTTCGGTGTGACGAGCGAACGCTTTAACTACTAGACTACCCCACCGCCCAGGACTAGAGGGGCGGAGGGGTAGCCTAGTGGTTAAAGCGTTCACTCGTCACGCCGAAGAGACGGGTTCGATTCCCTACATGGGTACAATTTGTGAAGCCCAGTTCACGTGTTTCCCGCTGTGATATTGCTCACGGGGACTAACACAAGGATCTACTGTGATTGGTTGTGTGCTGGTGTCTACAGGTGTATGTTCAGCAAGGTGGCGTGCTTCAAGCCTGGCCTGGAGGTGGTGAACTGTGGAGGACATGGACTTCCCGTCATCACCACGACACAGAACCCTGTCCCCCTGCTCGGATAAACACAATTGAAAATTCTGTTATTCGAAATAAAATACTTTATCTGATTTTTTCTCTTCGTGTAACACGCATCGTTTGTGGCAAAATCTTCAACATCTGAATACACCTTTCCGCTGGATTTATTGCATTGGCATAATCTGATTATAATCCAATACCATACCTCTCCTTGATCTGACACCTCCTTAGGAGGTCGCCTCAGGTGAACTTTCTAATCATCCAATCAGCATCGAGGCTTCGAAATTCCCGGTATGGGTGAACGCATATCTGATTTTATGTATCGAAGTTAACGAAGTTAAACAAGTAGTTCCGAATCCAAATAATAAAGGCCGCTCTATTATATAGTTGTGGATCTGTGATACCCCTGTCGCTGCTGGGCTCCAGCGAAGTAATGAATGTGGGTTCTGTGTACGTTTTCTTTTATACAAATACAAATTTCCGAATCGAAGTGCTAAAGAAGAGACGTCGAATCGCTTCAGAAAGCTGACACCTGATTTCATTTCATTTAGATTGAGCGGTTAAAGTTCACTTAGGTCCCTATGTAGATGTCCCAAAATATTCACACACGTAAGCTGTGGGTGTAAAATATCTGATTTTCATGAAATCGCTCTTTGGCATGGTTGTAATCAGATTTAAAATCGCCCCTTAAGTCAAACCTCACACGAGATACACTCCCGTAGGAATGACAGAAATCTATGATTTGAGGATCTAATCCCGGATCGACCTGATTATTGAAAAATCATTGGTTTATCAACTCCATACCCGTGCTCCTGAGTTTCACCAAAGAGGTTACACCTAGACCTTCAAAATTTCGGATTTCCTCCCATACCAAGCTGACGGGTATGCACCGTTGCTCATAATATCAGTCACTGGATTGTCTGATCTACACTCGATATTTACAAGTCATTGTCATATAGCTGGAATATTGCTGAGAGCGGCGTTAAACAACAAACAAACCAACATTAGAGACAGATGAGTGATTATTTCCAACATCGACGCTCGTCTTGTACTGGCATACACCATGCAGAAACTCCACACAGTGCCATAGAGGTCACGCTAGTCACGTGGACGCACACTCCCTGTCGCCGTTCCATGGCCAGAACTACTTCTGGCTGTGACCTATGACGTGCAAACATTTTATTTTATAGAGTAGCCCGAGATAGCAGCTTGGTATTTTCAGTCAGAGCAGCCCTCGCCTTAACACTATGATTGTGAAAGTCATAATTTTCTCCTCTCTGATCAACGGTACGTCACTCTTAAATATGAAATATTAACGGATCTATAATTATATATAGTCCTTATTTTCCTTTGATGACAATTGCTGACGATCCGAATGATCATAATAGTAATTTTGATGTCAGTAATTGCAATGATATTTTAAACACTGACATAAGTGAACAAGAAATTGTATGCGCCATCAAACTACTAAAGGGTAACAATAGCAATGATTCTTCAGTGTATACATTGTCACCCTTGTATACCAGACTATTTATTCTTATCTTTGCTACTGGGATGTTTCCCGAATAATGGAATGGTTAAATTGAATTATTCGTCCGATCTCCAAAGATGAAGGAAGTACAGATGACCCTGGAACTTTCGGCCTATAAGTCTTATAAGTTGTTTCTGAAAGTTGTTTACTTGTGATTATGTTGATCAAAGTACCGTTATGCTGACGCGCATTCTGATTGGCGTGCGCCGTTTCCACGCAAGGCAGCCCTCTAGAGGAGGACGAGCCTTGTTGTAGGTTATGGAAACATGCTAATCGTGACAATTGATCAAAATACATATCGACATTGACGTGCTGTAATACCAACAAACAGTCCAAACATAATCCGCGCAGATCGGGGTTAGAAACCCATGCTTGGCGTCGGGTAGTCGAACTAGCTGACTTGGTTGATACATGTCATCGTATCTCAATAGCCTGGATAGATGCTCACGATGTCAATCACTGGATTGTCTGGTCTGGTCTGGTCCAATTATTTACGGAGCGCCGTCATATTGCTTGAATATTGCATGGTGCGGCGTTAAACTACAACCAACCACATTCAAACTAGTCAAATTTAAACTCACGTCACATGCGGCAAGCCCCAGCGTCCGGTCGACCCCAGGGTGAAGCTGTAAGAAAGGGTTAAAATATCACAGTCTGATAAAATATTCCGTTCAGCTTCATTAAGAATTTTATGAATTCGTATATTTTTCGTCTCTGATTTGTCTTTTACGCCCAATAAAATCTGTTTCGGAGGATAATCGAGACTGGTTATTCTCTGGCGTTGTCTTTTTATATTTACTTGAACTGATTTCTCTGCTGGTAAACTGTAGTCCCCTTGTTTCACCATAAGCTCAGAAATATTTATCAATAATGCTGAGTCAACTACAACGTACAACGACAAAACCATTTCCATATTCATAACAAACTCTGCTCAAAAGCCGATTGTACTATTACAACTACATCATGAGCACGTGTTCATGAATGATTATGAAATTGTGATGATACCAGGTGTTCACGAAAAGGTGCCGTCACAAACACATGCAAAGGCTAATCAACTTTGCACCTGAAAAAACACACGGGAACATATGGTACATATCAAAATAGGGAAATGCATCGTACATAATTCTTTTGGTCACTAATGCGTCAAATTTGGAAATGTCCTCCACATGTCTTCAATAAAACTTCATATGAGCTTTACTGACGTGTCATGTTGCTTTCATCTTCCAGTCATAGCCTCGAAGATCAACCATGGGGAAACTATTCACGACATAAACAACTTGATGATGAAGTATACACAGGAGGTGTGTGCCTCAATTCTATCTATATCCTGTGCTACACACATACCACACGGAGACGAGAACGTGTGCGGTACTGACCTCGTACTGTATAGCAATCAGTGAGTATATCAGTATATTCTTGACGGTATATTGTATAACAATCAGTGAGTATACGAGTATATAACATAACAATCAGTGAGTATACGAGTATATGCTTGACGGTATATTGCATAACAATCAGTGAGTATTTGCGTATATGCTTGACGGTATATTGTATAACAATCAGTGAGTATATGCGTATATGCTTGACGGTATATTGCATAACATTTAGTGAGTATTTGCGTATATGCTTGACGGTATATTGCATAAAAATCAGTGAGTATTTGCGTATATGTTTGACGGTATATTGCATAACAATCAGTGAGTATTTGCGTATATACTTGACGATATATTGCATAACAATCAGTGAGTATTTGCGTATATGCTTGACGGTATATTGCATAATAATCAGTGAGTATTTGCGTATATGTTTGACGGTATATTATATAACAATCAGTGAGTATGTGAGTATATGTTTGACGGTATATTGTATAACAATCAGTTAGTATATGGATGATCATATTTTTATAGCAATCAGCGAGTATATGCATGATGGTATTTTGTATAACAATGACATGATTTCTCCACATCGCGTATCAGCTTTCAAACGTTATTCAAATCTTCTTTTCCTCAGCTGCCTCTTTGCTAACGCCAGATGTAACAATGAGAACGTGACACTCTTGAATCACGGTCCCTGTCCCCAATCTCCGGTCACTAACGACATAATTACAACCAGCAAAGTTGGAGTGTCAGAGAAACCGTCATCTTCTCCGTCCGCAACAGCAGCAACAACTGACGCAGGGAAGACGTCAGCAGTCTCCCCAAAGATGTCTCTCCCGGTAACTGCGACAACGGACACACCGATGTCATCCGATGCGGTGACGGCTACCATGGTGACACCTATGGTTTCCATGGAAACCAGCACCGATACATCTGAGAAAGCCAATCCAGCGACCTCGTCAGACAAACCGTCACTATCGGTAAAGGCAACAAGTGACCTCATTAACATGCTGATGTCAACAACGGACGATATCAGGTCAACGGACATCATGACACGGACCGATACGGTTCCGATGTCGTCAGATGCCGTCACGGCATCAACGGTGGCTCCAAGCACGACGGAGGGCGTTGACCCTGCTTTCGGTATCATCCATGAAGTCTTCTGTCGTAACATACACAGCATCACGTGTGGAAGTTCGCCGACTCTGCTCGTATGCGGTACCGATGGACGCACCTACAGCAATACGTAAGCTGCACACCTGTGCTATTTGATTTCATATTTTGTAACTTATATTTTACCCTCTGAAATGGAAAACGCTTTTTCAAAGAAATATAGAATATTTTATATCAATAAGTCGGAGGGGGCATGTTGTATCTTTGATTTGAATTATTCCACGCCGAACAACATGACTCATTCGTATCATCGAGCAAGCAAGGCACAAATGCGCATGCGCGCTGATATGCGCGGGAGCATTCATTATACATAAATCGTGAGTATCTAAAACGCACAACAGATCGCATGATACTGATCATCGCATTATTCTGATACATTACAATACACATTAAACATGCATACGCTGAATACAGAAGACATAAAGTGCATAAATCTGCATTCTGAATCTTGACACTATTCTGCTTTAATGAAACTTTATTCGTCCATTTAACATATTGCTAGGGTGAGAGAGTAGGGTGTCACTGTGTCAAGACCTTAAATGATATCTCTTTGAAGGGAGGAGCCGGATTATTTTATCAACTCTCAGCACCATATTTTCAAAACGTTTTATTTTTATTTTATAAGGCGCGGTTGGTGGTTTTCTGGTCAATTTATATTTTTCAAGAAAGTTCAAGCTGTTTCTATTTTGACGACATACACAACATAGTATCCATATCATTGTGTTTTGTAGATGCATATTTTCTAAGACGAAGTGTTACAAGCTGGATCTGGAGATGACGGACCCATCCTTCTGTGGCGTCACCACGACACAGAGCCCTGTTCCCATTGTGGGATAATTTCAATTTAAAATTTTGTAATTCGAAATAAAATATTTTCTCTGAATTTTTCTCTCTGTATAACACGCATCGTTTGTGACAAAAGCTTCAACATCGGGTTACACCTTCCGCTGAAATCATCGCATTGGTATAATCTAATTATTATCAGATCGTTTACTCTGACCCCCCCCCCCCCCCCCCCCCCCCCACACACACACACACTTCCCCAGTACACCTCACCCACCCCACTACCCCCTGTTTTAGTACACTTCATCCCTCCCCCACCCCCACCGCAACACACACCCTACCCTCTGCCCCAGTACACCTAATCCACCCCACTTCTCTGCCGGAGCCTGTCCCAGCACCCCGCGGTAAGAAAGTTGTAAAACAACAACGCAATATTACAACAAACACTTATTTTCTACATTACTCTAGTCCTATCTATCTTATAGAGGCGGTCGGGTAGCCTAGTGGTTAAAGCGTTCGCTCGTCACGCCGAAGACCCAGGTTCGATTCCCGACATGGGTACAATGAGTGAAACCCATTTCTGGTGTCCCCCGCCGTGATATTGCTGGACTATTGCTAAAAGCGGCGTAAAACCACACTCACTCACTCATTCACCATTTCTTATATGTCATATATGATCCATATGCCCATGTAGATAAGAGCCCGGTGCACACACGCCATGACGTATTGTTACAACTCGAGCCATAAAGCAATGAATTGATCTTATCATTGAAATCTTAACTAATTCCCCCTTTTATGTGCATTTTACAATACCTTACATTGGCGTTTTAAAGGAGAATGAATAATACTATGAAAGCAGCGCTAAGGAGAGCTAACACTGTCATGCATTGCCGATTTAAGGAGAGCTGACTCTGTTCTACATTGACGTTTTAAGTACATCTAACTCTGTTCTACATTGACGTTTTAAGTACATCTAACTCTGTTCTACATTGACGTTTTAAGTACATCTAACTCTGTTCTACATTGACGTTTTAAGTACATCTAACTCTGTTCTACATTGACGTTTTACGTACATCTAACTCTGTTCTACATTGACGTTTTAAGTACATCTAACTCTGTTCTACATTGACATTTTACGTACATCTAACTCTGTTCTACATTGACGTTTTAAGTACATCTAACACTGTTCTACATTGACGTTTTACGTACATCTAACTCTGTTCTACATTGACGTTTTACGTACATCTAACTCTGTTCTACATTGACGTTTTACGTACATCTAACTCTGTTCTACATTGACGTTTTAAGTACATCTAATTCTGTTCTACATTGACGTTTTAAGTACATCTAACTCTGTTCTACATTGACGTTTTAAGTACATCTAACTCTGTTCTACATTGACGTTTTAAGTACATCTAACTCTGTTCTACATTGACGTTTTACGTACATCTAACTCTGTTCTACATTGACGTTTTCAAACATCTAACTCTGTTCTACATTGACGTTTTAAGTACATCTAACTCTGTTCTACATTGACGTTTACGTACATCTAACTCTGTTCTACATTGACGTTTTAAGTACATCTAACTCTGTTCTACATTGACGTTTTACGTACATCTAACTCTGTTCTACGTTGACGTTTTAAGTACATCTAACTCTGGTCTACATTGACGTTTTACGTACATCTAACTCTGTTCTACATTGACGTTTTAAGTACATCTAATTCTGTTCTACATTGACGTTTTAAGTACATCTAACTCTGTTCTACATTGACGTTTTACGTACATCTAACTCTGCTCTACATTGACGTTTTACGTACATCTAACTCTGTTCTACATTGACGTTTTACGTACATCTAACTCTGTTCTACATTGACGTTTTACGTACATCTAACTCTGTTCTACATTGACGTTGTAAGTACATCTAACACTGTTCTACATTGACGTTTTAAGTACATCTTATACTGTCCTGCATTGACGTTTTAAGTACATCTTACACTGTCCTGCGTTGACGTTTTGAGGGGGGGGGGGCTGACACTGCAATGCAGCTTTAGAAATTGGCACTAGTCCTATAGTCCTTGCCAAACTGCCCAAAACATTTGCCATTTTAAGGGTTTTATCATGTTATCATTATAAGGACTAGTGGACTAAAAGTGTTAGTTTCTACCACTACAATGTATTGCCGTTTTAAGGTGAGCTAGCAGTGTTATGTGTCGCCGTGTCTAAGGAGCGCATATTATATTTAAGCACTGCGTGTCCAAGATGAGCTAAATATTCTGTACACTGTACACAATGAAATACATTGATGTTTCGAAAGAGAGCTAACAGTGTCTTAGGCAGACGTTGCCACCATGAGTTCTCAATGCAAAATCCTGACCCTGCCAAAGTGATCCGAGGTAAGTCATACATCGACCTTGTCAAATATTGGTTAGAAAAGCTATACACAGATATTTAAGTCTCAACATAAACTATCAACTGATATGAATAAGTCACATTATACATAAATACGTTGTAATTGGTCTATTTTACGAGTGCACTTGCCTTGTGCTATGGAGTGTTAATAAGTTCATTAACATAAGATATTTCACTCCGATATGATACCTCCATGCGCTTGAAGATGTCAAATGACCGGGTTCATTGTTGGAGATTCGATGGCGCTCAGAAAAGTCCAGGGTGTATAAAATATCAACAACAGAACGGCCCGACCTTTATTATTCACACACGGAACTGGCTGTTTCCTTTCGTTTTCGTGGTACAGAAATTAGATAAGTTGCTCACTCATGCCAGGAATTTAGAAGCATCAACACTGATTGTTCGATTTTAAAGTTCCTATATAAAGGTTGCCATGTCTTCACGTGTGCGAAATACGCATCAGTCGGAAAGCGCACGTTAAATCTCCAAAGTAAGTAAGTAAGTTCACGAGGAGGTATGGTATCGGAGTAAAGAGAACTAGTGATGTAATACACCATCTGTTCCTACGAAATCAAATAATGGTATACACTGGCTTGCTAACTCTAAGTGAGAATGCTATATACTGACGCTGTCCACTATGAGACCACCTCCGTAATCTAGTGGTTGAGTGTCCGCCATCAGAGCGGAATGTACGGGGTTCAATCGCCGCGTCAAACCAAAAAACGTTGAAAGATGGTATTTGTTGTTACCCTGCATAGCGCTTGGCATTAAGGGGCTAGAACAAGGACTGGTCTGCCTGGAGTAAGTGTACTATGTCTGAGTGGGGTGTTCATGTTGTTTCTTTGACTTGCACTCTCTTCTGTCTTCGCACGAGACAGGTGAGACACTGTCTGAGATCTTTAACTCTCTGCACACGTTCTGATACAAATGAATCAACAAATGTCGGACACTCTGATACACTGGGCTCCTCTTCCCACACATACCACTTGCTGTCTTCTCTTGATGAAGTCAAACCACACTCCTTTATCTATCCCTAGGGGGCCGCCTCCGTGGTCTAGTGGTAAAGCGTCCGCCCGGAGAGCGGAAGGTCCAGGGTTCGATCCCCGGCTGCATCATACAAAAGACTTTGAAAGATGGTACTTGTTGTTACCCTGCCTGGCGCTCGGTATTAAACAAGGTCTGGTCTGCTCGGAGTCAGTACACTGTGTCTGAGTGTCGTATTTATGTTAAACTGAGGCATGGTATGTCAGTACTAGTCCAGGCAGCCACACACACACACACACACACACACACACACCTGATCACCCAAACTCAAACGGTAAATACTGTTATACAGGTACATGTACATTGACAACGCGAAAGCGTAATTCCTTAATTCAATGCTGTCAACAAAATAATTAAGTAAAGCCACATCAGCTGTCAATCTGTACTCTCTCTGTAAGGAATTCCGGGTAAATTTAATTGGTCCCCAGAAACTTAAACTTGTCTTAAGACTTAATGGATCGAGTGGTCGAACTCAATGACTTCCTGGTCATCGTATCCTAACTGTGTAGTCCGATGCTCGCGATGGCAATCACTGGATTGTTTTCAGACCGCAGTCATATATGATTGGTTGCTCAAGTAATCATCAGCTGATATATCACGTTCCTAAAGGACGTTTCTCAAACAAGGAAAACAATGCAACGTTATTTTGAACCAGTTATTAATAGTGAGGTTAAAGCACATATCATATCTCTACATATAACATTAGTATTACATACAAATTATCCAGGTGAGATAACAACATAAAATGGCTTTATTTAGGTGAGCTTACAACAAATTTCATAGTTCCATAGTGTTATTGAGTGAGCTGCAATACTCGTTTCATTGACGTTGTACTAGCGAACTAACAACATCAAGCAGATATATTTTCAGTGACGTTGCCTTAGTGAACTAACGAATTTGTATTCAATTACGTTGTCTAGGTGAGCTAAGAATAGTATATTCAAGGATGTTATATTAGTGAGTTAACAATTTTATATACAATGATGTTGCCTTGGTGAGCTAACAACATAGTATGCAATGACGTTGTGTAAGTGTACTAACAATATTATGCACAATGACGATGTACAGGTGAGCTACTAACATTATATCCAATGCCGGTGTCTAGGTGAGCTACTAACATTATATCCAATGCCGGTGTCTAAGTGAGCTACTAACATTATATCCAATTCCGGTGTCTAAGTGAGCTACTAACATTATATCCAATGCCGGTGTCTAGGTGAGCTACTAACATTATATCCAATGCCGGTGTCTAAGTGAGCTACTAATATTATATCCAATGCCGGTGTCTAGGTGAGCTTACAACGTGGTATAGGTGAGCTTACAACATTATGTCCAATGACGTCTAGGTGAGCCTACAATATTATATCCAATGCCCGTGTCTAGGTGAGCTTACAACATTATATCTAGTGACATTGTCAAGGTGAGCTTACAACGTGGTATAGGTGAGCTTACAACAATATGTTCAATGACGTTTGGTGAGCCTACAACATTATATCTAATGACATTGTCTAGGTGAGTTTACAATGTGGTATAGGTGAGCTTACAACATTATGTTCAATGACGTCTAGGTGAGCCTACAATATTATATCCAATGCCGTTGTCTAGGTGAGCTACCACTATCATTTTTAAGTTTCTTGTGTGTATAAGGGAGGAAACTCTGCACAGCGACTCGCGACGCCTTAAACGACTGGGACACCCGTGCCCCCCTTATATGCAATGACTTGTCTAGGTGAGCTAACAGCATTATGTACAAATCACCCAGACTCTGTGAACAAACAACATTGTGTGCAATCACCTTGTCAGTGTGAGCAACAACATTATGTACAAACACCTTAGTGAACAAACAATATTATTTATCACGACGTTGTCAAAGTGTGCAAATAATATGTCAATGACGTCATCTTATATTGAGTATACAACATTACAACAGGTTATACGTAACCTAATAAGACCATATACAATAGTTATATGCGAGCTACTTCTGTTAGAGCCCTGTCTACCTTGGGCATGCCAGGAACCTCTGATCGTGGGTTCCAATTCCAGTTCGCGCACATTATTTTTCGAGGTTTGTCAGCACCCATCCGTGCTTGTTGGTTTAATCAAAATAACATAGACCTGCATCACTTCGAGTAAATGTAATACTCTCCACATAGGGGTTAAACCAAGCCCCCCCACTCACTTATTACACACATGCGCGCGCGCCCACACACACACCCACACACACACACACACACACACACACACACACACACACACACGCACACGCACGCACGCACACACACGCACACAGACTCGCACACACACACACTCGCACATACTCGCACACACACACTCGCACACACACACTCGCACACACACACTCGCACACACACACACTCGCACACACACACTCGCACACAAAACAGCAAATACTACGTTTCAGGTAGAGCAGGAGGCAATCTGTCTGGCAGAACCAGGGTGGCACGCGGCTCCCATGGTTTTTTACGCAACAACTACGCGCATGGCACAGGCTATGTAATCTCGCGTTTGATCGCGGGATGTGGTCAGGTGTTCTCTCGGCTGGCACTGTACATCACTTCTGGTATTTCTATTAAGACAGGAGACACTAAGGCCACTGATTACAACCACCGAATATCGGGGAAAGAAAACCCCTGCTTTATGTTCCAGATACAGTACTCAATACGCTAGGCTTTAATTGCCTTTCCCATTAAATTCCACCAGTCGTCTGTAGAGCAACGAATACCTGGTTTATCTGAAGACGTGCTGGTAGGGGGCGATGTTATTATAGAAAGTATCAGAAGATGAAGACTCGACGGAGGAGCGTAAGTTAATGTATAAAAATATTTAATGATAGCGACTTTGCACCTGGAAACCTTGAACAGATGTTCCGAGGTATAAACAAATATTTTTGACTAAGTTTGTGGCGATAGGATGTGTTATTATGCTACTGTTGTGTACACAGAGAGGACTGCGGCTTTTCATGGCGAATTACAGTCTGTTTCATTTACAAAAGAAGTATACGTTTCATGAAGTTTGCTGATTCTGAGTGCAGTGAGTGATTGTCACGGAAGTTGAGCGGTGCAATCAAAGAGCCAGACTGGGTCAAGTCTGTTGATACACTACCCTGCAATCCGAACCAAGAATAACTGATTCAACCGGATATATAGCGGATCGCCAGACATAAGAGAGGGATTGTTAATAGCCATCGGTTGTCAGGCACGCATCCAAATGATGTTACTTGTTTAATTCCAGTAAGAATACAACACGAAATACAAACATAATTGCACAGCACTTTGAAAAATAATACAAAACACCAACGCCAGTGAATAACCAGATTCCATTGGGCGGAGAGACAGTGATAAACCAGTGCTATATACCAGGTGAAAAATCACCATTTCTACAGCTTTCCATCCAAAATGGAAACACCAACTGTGTCACGCGCTAAACGGGTACGTCATGCCATCCTCACCGGAATTAAACGTTTCGTCATGTTCCTTTTCTCACATGTTGGACTTACGTCGGCTGTGGTCGCCTACAGCATGCTAGGTGGTGTCATTTTCAAGGGTCTGGAGGCGCCAAGCGAACGGATCCAAAGGGATCGAGTTGAGAAGGCCAGAGTCACGTACACCAAGAAGTTGGTTGAGCTGTCACAGGCGTTGAAGAACACCACGGAGAGTTATGCCATGTGGCAGCAGAACGCGACCAAGTTGGTGGAGAAATTTCAGATGGAAGTTTTCGAGTTGACAGCCTTCAGTGGCTGGGATGGTCAGGAACCGGAAGATGAATTACAGTGGTCGTTTCCCGGTGCGTTGTTGTATGCCATCACCGTCGTCACAACTATCGGTGAGTGGAGTCTATAAATAAACAAGTTTAAACAAGTTTGACATATTGAATCACCCAAAAGCCCCTAAACGGCTTAGCGTGCACAGTTTAAAACATCCATTTCATGTGCGAACTATTTGAGTAGTATTACTGTAAATAAATTCAAGACCACATTGACTCGTTTTCGGCTTAGTTCTCACAATCTGGAAATTGAACATTTTTATATTCCTCGTGAATTAAGAAAATGTGAAGCTTGTTACTTAAACCATATAGAAAATGAAAATCTCCTTTTGTTAATTGTCCACCTTATAGCCATCTTAGGCAAAATTACATAACATCTAAATGTGACATCTTTCCAAATATTCTGAAGTGTTAATACACTCCTGTCATCGCAAGACCCTTTACCAATATGAATACAGCAAAGTACCTGTTTAATACTCTTGCTGTAAGAACACAAATACTCCAACTATGATAATATGCATTATCTTAAAACTGCTATTGTTAAAAAACAAAAATGAAATGTGTTGTATTTTATACTGTTTGCACCTGAATTGTATTTCGTTTGTACAAACAGGACCGTGGCCTACAAGTTCTGAATAAAGTGAAAACTGAAAAAACAAGTCAAAATACTACATAAAGACACGCTGTTTTAACTTTGTAGAAAGCAGCAAAACCTTCTCAAAACAAGTAGAGAGATAGAGAATCTCACCCGAGTGTCTTTTGATATCAAATATATCAACACGAGTTGATAAAAGTGGAAAAATTCCGAGGCTTGCCGAGGATGTTTGCCACTTTTATCAACGAGTGTTGATATATTTGATGTCAAAAGACACGAGGGTGAGATTTTATTTATCATCCAACATCATTCTTTCAACTTTTTCGATTTGTAGACAGTAATTAGCAGTGTCTTCAGTGTAAAAAGTACTGCTAACAGCTTCAGTAGCAGAGCCATTAGTGATGTCATTTGATTGTGACGTCATGGTAACCAGTGATGTCACAATGGTCTGCAAAGCATTGTGATGCAATTTCATTGCAGCGATAACTACAGTGTAGATATCGCTTGATCTCACACAAGCGATATCTCCTGTGGGAGCCAGTTTTGGATGATAAAAGGATATTTTTGTTTCGTGTAGCGTTTAAAGTAGCACTCTGCAAGACTACAGCAATATGAAGGTGGTTGTAAATATAACAATCGGGTCTTGACCAGACAAAACCGTGATTGATATCATCAGTTTAATTCTTGGAAACAATGTGCATTACAATGAGTCAAAGTCAACGTCGTTGATTTGTAATTGGGATATTAACCCAAATACACTGTACATAAACCGTCAACGCCAGAGAATAACCAGTCAAGACTATCCACCGAAACAACTTCTATTGGCCATTACAGGCACAGCGGTGAAATTTGAATGAGTGAACGACTAAAACTGAGGGATAACACCAGGGCACCGCTCCACGGAGCGATCTTAGCTACGACTATCGTAAGCCAGTGCTAAAGTATGGGAGTTACGATCACCTTAACAGTAAGATGGCTTTGTGGAACGGGGCCAGGTGTTCGAGAAAAGGGTAAGCATTGTCTGCCCTACCAGTAGCACCCGCATTAACAGTTTGCATAAAACATATACAATGTGTTTGTTGCCTGACGTCGCACAACAGTTTCCTATAGGTCTTTCAAT
Source organism: Haliotis rufescens (assembly GCF_023055435.1). Classification (NCBI taxonomy): domain Eukaryota; kingdom Metazoa; phylum Mollusca; class Gastropoda; order Lepetellida; family Haliotidae; genus Haliotis; species Haliotis rufescens. Next base: position 29,841,019 of record NW_025963835.1, on the reverse strand, counting down.
GCAAAAGACTATATTACGTGACACATATTTCATGGAATTTAAATTTCGGATCTTTTTAAAAATGCATGGTATATACAATATTGCTGGCGTTTGTTTCATCCTGAGACGTTCACAGAAAACTTATAAATTTATTTGCAGTAGGACATTCTGGATGATAACCTGTCCACAGTTTATTTTATAATATTTACAAATATGTACACAATTATACTCATCTTCAATCTTCATCGCAAACAGGGCAAATACGTAAAACTGATTCATCTGATTGCCATCCCCTTATCTTTTGTTGAGTTATAATATCCATCTTAATTTCATTAAAATAAAACGCGCATGTATTTCAGTGACAAGGCTAGAATATATTTGAGGTTCAAACACTGTTTCGTGGTAGAGGTTCAAACACTGTTTCATGGTAGAGGTTCAAACACTGTTTCGTGGTAGAGGTTCAAACACTGTTTCGTGGTAGAGGTTCAAACACTGTTTCGTGGTAGAGGTTCAAACACTGTTTCATGGTAGAGGTTCAAACACTGTTTCGTGGTAGAGGTTCAAACACTGTTTCATGGTAGAGGTTCAAACACTGTTTCGTGGTAGAGGTTCAAACACTGTTTCGTGGTAGAGGTTCAAACACTGTTTCGTGGTAGAGGTTCAAACACTGTTTCGTGGTAGAGGTTCAAACACTGTTTCATGGTAGAGGTTCAAACACTGTTTCGTGGTAGAGGTTCAAACACTGTTTCGTGGTAGAGGTTCAAACACTGTTTCATGGTAGACATGTGTACAAGATTTCAAGATTTGATACACCTGTGATAAAAATGACACCCGATGCAATTCCCTATTTTGAGCCATGTAAGAAGGTGGGTTAAACCTGTGAATCCTATATCCTAACATACATGTTGGGTCAAATATTCCAATATTGTTGAAATTTATATTAGTTTTTTTCCACTGGGCCCCCCGATATTTCATTGATGCATTTTGCAATTTGAAAAGTGCCAGAAAAAAATGACGCCTGAAAACTTAATAATTGTTAACTGTGGACTGTGTGCTACCTTGTACATCCGTTTTTCCTTGGAAGATGAAATACCACCTTTTCTAAAACAACGTTAGTTTTTTTCGAGGTTAACTGTCAGTCCTGAATATAATTTACCAGAAAACATTTATACAAACGTTGCATTGCATCTCTTTCAACATAATCAAATATTTTCTTAAAATCTACGAAAGTGGTGTAAAATAGTTTTCTTTAGGTCTTTATCAAACAAGCTCTTGATAGAATGTAAAATATGGTGCGTTGTGGAAAGCAAGATCGGAAACCTGCTTGCAACTCAGGAATGCTATCTTCAAGTTAGCCATTATAGTAATGGCAGTTTGATATGACTGTAATAGCCAACGCTCTGGTATTGTTTGCGTTGTATCAGGTGTTAAAACTCCATTCAGTTACATGTAAGTTCGTGAAGATCCGGGGTAGAATAGGTCTTCAGCAACAAATGCTTGCCGTAAAAATCGACTAGGCTTGTCGTAAAAAGCGTAAACGGGATAGGGTGGTCAGGCTCGCTGACTTTGTTGATGTATGTCATCGATCCCAATTGCGTGGATCGATGCTCATGATATCAATCACTGGATTGTCTGGTCCAGACTCGCTTATTTACAGACCTACGTCATATAGCTGGAATATTGCTGTTTGTGGCATTAAACAACAAACAAACAAACATATATGTTCGTTGGTTGAAATGCAAGATTCGCCCTGATTATATCTCTATTACGAAGTTTACCAATATGATTGTCTGTCATGCTTTATGTTTCATTCCCCATCAACACGCTGCTTGACGGACGTGCAGACGCACTCCTTTGTCCGTTCGTTTGGCAGCAAGTTGGAATGAGTGTTAGGTTGTTTCCGGTGCCTAACGCATAAACGTTTCATTGTTTCTCCATGAAGATTGGCACATTAGCGCAGATTTTAAGGTTATTTCTGTTATACCTTACCAATGTGACAAAACAATAAAAAAAGATATGGCAATGTTCTCCTTAATCACTCACCTCCAAATACGTATACGTTATTCCAGATCGACAATGAGAAAATGGCGGCCCCACTAAAACTCCCACAGAAGTAAGGTTCCAGGGTCTATTACTGTTTGTGCGATCTCTGGTTATTCATGAATACCCTTTCCTCGGGAGAAATCACAGTTCAACCGCCACATGACAGACATATTCATGTTCAAAAGCGTTGATGGATATAGACTGTATCCCCTTGTTTGAATCCCAATCGTGAACGAGGGATCTTGGAAACCCAATGGCGAACGACGGAGCTTGTTTGAATACCAATGGTGGGTTACCGACCTTGTTTGAATCCTAATCGTGAAGTACCGAGCTTGTTTGAATCTGAATTATGAAGTACCGAGCTTGTTTGAATCCTAATCGTGAAGTACCGAGCTTAATTGAATCCTTATCGTGAAGTATCGAGCTTGTTTGAATCCTAATCGTGAAGTACTGAGCTTGTTTGAATCCTAATCGTGAAGTACTCAGCTTGTTTTAATCCCAGTTGTGAGTGACGGAGCTTGTCTGAATCCCAATCGTGAACGACGGAGCTGATTTGAATCCCAAATGAGAAGTACTGAGCTTGTTTGAATCCCAATGGTGAACGATTGAGCTTGTTTGATTCCCAATGGTGCACAACGGAGATTATTTAAACCCCAATCACGAATGACGGCCCTTGTTTATACATTGACTGTAGCATATACATCAAAGAATATCGATTGCGATTGTGTATAGAGTTATGAACCGGACAACATGTTTGTAGCACGGCTGTCTTCACACCTCAAAGAGCAGTGGAAATTTATGGCTACGGATCCTAGGGGGTTGAAGTGACCTTTAAGTTAGATTAGATTTGGGGAACATGTAAAAGGCAATACTGGTATGACATCAAACTCTCAAACCCATAGGGATAGATAAAGGAGTGTGTTTTCACAGCAGCAAGTGAAGAGACCAAAGTTCTATAGGTGTGAAGAGGAGCACAGAGTTTCAGAGTGTCCGACGTTTGCTGATTCATCTGTGTCAGAACGTGTACAGAAAGCTAAAGATCTCAGACTGTATTTCACCTGCCTGGTGCGGAGACACGTCGTAGAGAGTGCTAGGCAAAGAAACAGCTTTCTGTGAATGGTTGTACACGGGCTTACCATAAATCGGGATGTTTCCGTCCTCTGATTTACTGAGAACGAAATGCGTACGCCTTGCATTGAAGGAAACAATATAATGTGCCCTTGCCTTGCAAACAATTCTTTATTTATATTTGTTTAAAGGTAATAACTGAGCACCTGTTTATGTATGTGAAAAAATAATTGAGATTTAAAAAATGAAACAATGCTGATTTCATACCAAATCGGATGGTCAGGCCCGGCTGACTGCGGTCGGTCCATCGTTCCACGACGGCGGTGTATAGCATGACACCCTTGGACTATTTAATCCAGACTCGATTAGTTTGTGAACATATTGCTTGAACGAGAACAACAAACGTTTCCAATAGACATGGTGTGTAAATTACATGATAACTAGTGCCAGTGTCCTAGGATCAGTAGTAGCGGACAATGATAACTACTCATTAACTAGTGCCAGTGTCCTAGGTCTGCCAGTACTGGGTAAATAAAAAACGCCAACGTTAGAGAACAAACAGTTTTGATCCATCGACGAAACAGATTCCACTAGGCGTGAAAGGCAAAAAAAGGTGAAAATTATATGAATGGATCACTGAAAATCAGTGATGACTCCAGGTGTTCGTGAAAATGTCCCAAGACCACCATTCCTAAGGAATGGGTGTCATGTCAGTGTCGTCGTCTTGCTCATTCAGATCAGTGTCCACGCCAAACAAAAATAACACTTCGAGGTGTATCATAGTCACTGTATATATAAAATTTCACAACACTTCACGTGTCTCTAAACATAAATGGATTACAAACCTACGACGAGTTCTAACGACAATGTTTCTACAGAAATTCGTTGAACGTGCCACCCCAGGAGATAAATATATGAACTCATGCTTATTGAAATTAATTCTTTTTGAAATTTAAAAAAAATAATTAAAAATTGAAGTGGTCTTCCCTTGCTTGTCGTAACTCATGCTTATTGAAATTAAGTCTTTTTGAAAAATATAAAAAAAAAGTGAAAAAAAAAAATATTTGAAGTGGTCTTCCCAAGCTTGTAAAAGGCGATTAACGGGTCTGGGTGGTAAGGTTCGCTGACCCTGGTTCATAGATCGATGCTCAATCACAGGATTGTCTGGTCCAGACTAGATCATTTACAGGCCGCCGTCATATAGTTGAAATATGTCTGATTTGTCGTGTAACAACGAAATGTATAAACACATACAGTCAAGTCTCGTTAATCCGACATCGTTGGTTTCACATGATTGTGTCGGATTACCGAGTATGTCGGATTAACGAAATTAAGTGATTTGTGATCGAAAATCGGATGTCTTCACGATAGATAATAACCGTGTGTACCTTGTAATAAAATCATTAAAAACGAAATATTTATATTGTTATGTTATTTATTCATTCATTCCTTAATTCATAATTAATGACATTGCAAAAATAATAATAATATTCCCATTTATACATGACAATAGAGACATTACTCACTGAATTTATCACATCAACGACACACGTTTCCTCGTGTAAATGCAAGTGCTTCTGTCCTAACAACTTGCTTCATCTACTTAAAACGGGTGCAGGCTAAAACGGCACCTCAGCAAAACGTCACCGATTTCTCTGGCGAAAACGGCACCGCATTTGGCGAAAACGGCTACTATGAGTCGGGCGAAAACGGCACCTCTATTTTTAATAACGATAACAACGATTTTTGTAGTAATATATAGGGTTTATTTACATGGTATTTTATTAGTGATGTATTTACATTTCCTCTTTTCAGAGATATAAGTAAATATAGGGTTTATTTACATAGTATTTGATTGGTGATTTACATTGTATTTCCTCTTTTCAGTAAATATGTTCATATATACATGTCCATCTTCATCATCATCATCATCATCATCATCATCATCATCCTCCTCTTCACAAAATCTCACAATTATTGGCGCTTGCAAGTTACAATGTAAGTTTAATATCATTTATTTGACCAAGGTAAAAAAAAACAACATTTTGAAGGCACATTTCTCAAAGTCCCCTGCTCGCTTGTATGTATAAACTACTATAACACTCCCCATTACTTTATTGACAGGTTATGGCCACATCACACCGAAGACCAGCTGGGGTCGGATCGTCACTATCGTCTACGCAATCGTCGGCATCCCCCTCACGTTTCTGTGTCTCCGGAACATCGGCTCCTTGCTCAGTTCCTGCGTCAAGCTTGTCTATAAACATGCTTGTTTAGGGCTCATGAGCAGATGGCTACTCCTCAAACGAAGGATGCGGAAGTCTCGCAGATTATCGAAGATACGAGAAGCTGCCGAGAGAGCCAGGAAATGGAGTCGTCAGATGAACGGGGGAACCGCTGAGGCCTGCGGGGAGAACGTCAAAACCGACCATAATTCAGAACTCCTAGCCGAAGATGAAAACAAGCAACCAGTTGAATCGGAATCTCGAGAAATAACGTGCTATGAAACTGAAGGAGAGTTATCTCCCTTAGACGAAGAGCCAGTTCATACTAAGCTGACGGAGGTTCGCGTCCCAGTGTCGATAACACTCTTCATCATGACCGGATACATCATAGGTGGCGCTATAATGTTTGCATTGTGGGAGAAGGACTGGGACTTCCTGATCGCCTCCTACTTCTGCTTCATCACACTGAGCACCATCGGCTTCGGCGACTACGTCCCGGGGAGCAGCATCGACTCGTGGGGCAGCCAGGAGAAGCTGGTGATGTGCTGCCTGTACCTGCTGTTCGGGATGGCCATGCAGGCCATGTGCTTCCACCTCATGCAGGAGGAGGTCCGCTACAAGTTCCGCAAGCTGGCCAAGAGGGTTGGGCTACTGGAGGAGGAGGAGAAGACGGGGGAAGAGGCAGTGAGTGAGTGAGTGAGTGAGCTGGCCAGGAGGGTAGGGCTACTGGAGCAGGAGGAGAAGAAGGGGGAAAAGGCAGTGAGTGAGTGAGCTGGCCAGGAGAGTAGGGCTACTGGAGGAGGAGGAGAAGACGGGGGAAGAGGCAGTGAGTGAGTGAGTGAGTGAGCTGGCCAGGAGGGTAGGGCTACTGGAGCAGGAGGAGAAGAAGAAAAAGGGGGAAAAGGCAGTGAGTGAGTGAGTGAGTGAGCTGGCCAGGAGGGTAGGGCTACTGGAACAGGAGGAGAAGAAGAAGACGGGGGGAAGAGGCAGTGAGTGAGTGAGTGAGTGAGTGAGTGAGTGAGTGAGCTGGCCAGGAGGGTAGGGCTACTGGAGCAGGAGGAGAAGTAGAAGAAGGGGGGAAAGGCAGTGAGTGAGTGAGTGAGTGAGTGAGTGAGTGAGTGAGTGAGCGAGCTGGCCAAGAGGGTAGGGCTACTGGAACAGGAGGAGAAATAGAAGAAGGGGGAAGAGGCAGTGAGTGAGTGAGTGAGTGAGTGAGTGAGTGAGCTGGCCAGGAGGGTAGGGCTACTGGAGCAGGAGGAGAAGTAGAAGAAGGGGGAAGAGGCAGTGAGTGAGTGAGTGAGTGAGTGAGTGAGTGAGTATGTGAGTGAGTGAGCTGACCAAGAGGGTAGGGCTACTGGAACAGGAGGAGAAGAAGAAGACGGGTGAAAGGCAGTGAGTGAGTGAGTGAGTGAATGAGTGAGTGAGTGAGTGAGTGAATGTGTGAGTGAGTGAGCTGGCCATGAGGGTAGGGCTACTCGAGCAGGAGGAGAAGAAGAAGACGGGGGAAAAGGCAGTGAGTGATTGATTGGCAAAGAGGATTGGGCTACTGGAGTGAGTTAATAACATGCTTAGCCTCTTTTTCATGATTTCAATGGAACGCACAATTGATGGACATTTTCACAGAACAGAGTGATATAATGAAGCATAGTTTCACGCTAATCCATTCCGACACACCGTGCGTGAAGTTTAACACCAGGATCACGGGAGATAACAGTACAATGTGGCATACTGGCGTCACGTGACACGCAAATGTAAAGTGACATACAGGTGCATAGTGCCACACAAGTGTATAGTGACACTGACACACCTATGTAAAACGTCATGCGAGTGTATAGTGACACATAGGTGTGAAGTGTCAAAAACGTGTATAGTGAAACCCAGGTCTGAAGTGGCAAGCTAGTGTATTGCGACACACCCGTGTATATTGGCATGGATGTAAAGTGACACAAGAAGTGTACAGTTACACACTCATGATTTTTGTCACAACGGTGTACCGTGACATATCAGTGGTTAGCCAATATAACGTGACAGGGAATACACAAGTGTATAGTGGCCAATTCGGGTACATTATTTTACGAGGGTACACACAGGCGTTCTCACTTTGCCAGCAGCTATTGTTCTAGTTTAAAAATCAGTAGCCCGTGATAATCCCTACAACAATGGGGATTAACACTATAGACTGTTTCACTTTCACTGACTGACTATAGCCAGACTACAGCCTGTCTAGGTAGATATAACACACAAAATGTATGTAGTAGTATAGGTTTTTATTAATTATTAATTAAAAATTACATTTATGTACAGATGTACAAATTTTCAAGACAATATAATATAGCTTAATATCTGTTAAGCTGAACACAGTTCACTTCATTAGTTAAGTTTGGCTCACAGTGGGTCACAGCTAAGTCATGAAGGAGCTCAGATAATGAGAACAGGCTATAGCTGGCAAGTCACATGACCGTACATGTTAATCTCCCCAGCCTGCTGGCAAAGTGAGAGTAAACCGAAATGACCAACTTCGGCAGCGTAACTCAAGCGTATCACGGGGCATGCCAAGGGGCACAGGAAGGATCTCAGGGAGTGTTGAAAGGATCTCAGAGTGTGTTGAAAGGATCTCAGGGTGTGTTGAAAGGATCTCAGGGTGTGTTGAAAGGATCTTGACGTGTAGAGAAAGGCAAATACAGTAAAGTACGGTTATAACGAACTCAAAGGGACTTCTTATTTTAGTTCGTTATAACCGTAGTTCGTTATAAGCATATATACAGCATAATACAGCTAATTATTGGGACCAAAAAAGTAGTTCGTTATATCCGTCAGTTCGTTATAAGCGTGTTCGTTATAACCGTAGTTTACTGTATTTATCCTTTTTGTCCCCGCTACACCCGAGGATGGAATCCTCCAGGAGATCTGTGCAGTCACCAGCGACACATGGTCTTCCTGAACCATGATACAGGATACGTGGTACATGTTATACGGTGTTGATAGAGATGAGATGTTAAACCTGTAAAAATGTAAAATCTTGCTTAAATAGCTTTACATATGAATAAATACCTTGACTATATAGCTGATAGAATATGAGTATTGTTATCAGGTTTAGAACAAGAACATCTATAACAATAGATTAATGTCGGTTAAAAAGCAAGGCGAAGTTAAATTATTCAATTCCCCCAGAAAGAGACAAGAAAGTGACAGTGTGACCTGGTTGAGTGAAAAAAGGAAGTGACAGTGTGATCTGGTTGAGTGAAAAGGAAGTGACAATGTGACCTGAATGAGTAACAAAAAAGTGACAATGTGACCTGGTTGAGTGACAAAGAAGTGACAATGTGATCTGGTTGAGTGACAAAGAAGTGACAATAGGACCTGGCTGAGTGACAAGGAAGTGACAACGTTACTTGGTTGAGTGACAAGGAACTGACAATGTGACCTGGTTGAGTGACAAGGAAGTGACAATGTGGCCTGGTTAAGTGACAAGGAGGTGACAAAGTTACTTGGTTGAGTAACAAGGAAGTGACAATGTGACCTGGTTGAGTGACAAGGAGGTGACAATGTGACCTGGTTGAGTGACAAGGAAGTGACAATGAGCCTGGTTGAGTGACAAGGAACTGACAATGTGACCGGGTTGAGTGACAAGGAAGTGACAACATAACCTGGTTGAGTGACAAGGAACTGACAACATAACCTGGTTGAGTGACAAGGAACTGACAATGTGACCTGGCTGAGTCACAAGAAAGTGACAAAGTTACTTGATTAAGTGACAAGGAATTGACAGTGTGACCTGGTTGAGTGACGAGGAAGTGACTCAATGTGACGAACCAAAACCATACTCACTCGCTCAGTGTGACGAACCAGAGTTTTCTCTACTGTCCTATCTCATCATCCCGCATGGTACAGTCCAATACAATGCCTGGACAGTACACACGTATACAATAACACAAGAACATTGTAATCAAATCGGTGTGTTTATTTCAACGAACACGACATAATAATGCAAACTGCTCATGATACAGATGGGATGATGGAACAACACTGAGCCATTGCAATTCTCTTTTTAAAATATCGAAAATTCAAAAGTCCTTAACTTTGAAAACTATTTAGAGTAAAGAGTTTAATAACAGCTCTGCATGTCAATGCTAATATCATGAAATCACCGCCGCGGGTTGATCACATCACCTTTGTGAGTCGGCCGAAATCTCACCTCAACGAACTGCAGATGTCTATTTACATGTCGCTTTGGAAACCTTTGAAACTTTCTAGCTTCATATTTTCCTTTCCGTGAAAACGGTACACACATCATGACTGGTGTACACGAAGCCACACCTCTCTGTCACCATGACACTGATGTTCTGACACTGGAGGGAGTACATGAAGTCCCACCTCTCTATCAAATCCTAGAGCCTGATTTCCTGACGCTGGAGAGAGTGTAAGCCGTCAGCCTCCTCGCCCGTGTGTTGGAGCAATGGTTGTTCCTGGCATCGTCTCTCTGTCTCAACACGGGGGAGAGATAGTCCAGCAGCTTGGCCTGCTCGCGGATCTTCTGTTTGCCTTGCTCGATCTGGAAGTTCAGGGACGTTATTTCTGTACATTTGTGGACAAGCTGGGTCCGACATTGGTCTAGGTCTGCACGTGCTTTGCACATGCCAGCGTCACAATAAGTGTCCTTGAACCGCACGTTTTTCTCCACCATCTTTCGTTCATACAAATCTATTTTGAGATTTGTTATTTCCTTATTCTTCTCATCTAACATATATTTCAATCGCAATATTTCTTTATTCATTTTGTCTCTCTCTTCGGAATATTTCAGTTCCACTATCTCATACCGTTTCCTGTTATTATCCCTCAGCTGATTCATTTTCAGTTCTTGCTCTTTAATAACACAGTCTTTCTGTTTAATTTCGTTATTCATCCTTTCTTTCATGTCATCGACGCTAGACAAAGTACGTCTCGCCTTTTTCAAATCAGAGATCAATGTGTCGTTCTTCATGCGATATCTTTCATCTCGTTGTTGAAGAACTCTCGCGAGACTTCCAAACTCTCGCTGAAACTCTTGAGCAATCCATTTTTCTTTATCCAACTCTCGCTGCAGCGTAGTTAGGGATCGCTCATATTCCCTCTCACTGAGATCCTGTGTGGACTTGAGGTGGCGGAGTTTGAACAGAAGACTCTGGTTTTCGAATGTCACCCGTTGTTCTATGTAGCGTCTAACAGCCGCCAACTCATCCACGCTCAGCTTCTTCGACAGTCGAGTCTGTTCCCGGAATAACACTGAAAATACAAGGTTGAATACAGATTTTATTCGTAAGAATTGTTTGAACATATATCAACGCTGTATATCAACGATCATTGGGGATTCACAGAACACAGGACACCGTTCCACAAAGCGATCGTAGAGCTACGATAATCGTAAGCAAGCCTTGCAAAGCCTTCGTTCACCGCGCGTCACTATTATGACGTCATATCGCTCAATGTAACGTAAGATAATTTTTTAATTTGAAGTTTACACGATATACGGCTTTTCCACTGGACGAGAGGTCGGTCACATGACCGTGAATTGACGTTCATAGGTGTATGAACGACACAATTTGTGTTCTTGAAATGACGTAACCACTGACGGACTACTTCCACAGTGTTCTTTCTGATCATTAAGAACCTTTATTCTTGGTCTCAGCGTTTCAGTATACATTGAGAAATGTCAGAGAGCGTGACTGCATGATTGTTCACGAATATCCTCGCTACGGCCTATCCTAATGAACAAACGAAGAAATGCACATCTAAACTATCGGGAGTATCGACTCGATCCGTGTCTTCGGCTGACACTGACTGTCTCCAGCAATCTATGAATTTACCTTAGTGTCTGTTTGACGCATCTTTATTCACCTTTCAATGATCGGCCAGTTGATCAATGATGACTAACACATGTAATCGCCACAGGTTCATTAACAACTTCGGAAATTTCTCCCGTCACGTTTATCGTGTCGGCCATATTGACGTCATGTACTTGATGTAAATGTTTTACGAAGTGCTTTCATTGTGACTGACTTACTGAGGTAGTTCTTTACAGAACTTTCTCATCTAATGAGGATATGATTTGAACACATTTGCTGCGTAAGATGTTTCTGAAGAGCAAGTTGTGCATCTATACGCTCATGTCACCTCTCTTTTTGAGGAACTATTTTACTCCGCGATATAGCTGGTTGTTGTATGGCTGTCAGTGTAGACATGAAGTCACACGTACTAAATAAAATTGTGTTTAGGCCTTGGCCTACATCCTTTAAGGTAAGAAATTGTGATACAAAAATTATAAGAATTGACTTTCACTTTGTGTGAGTTCATTGGAGTATGAACCTTCATAGAGTGAGGGCCAAACATTGTATGAACGTCGGAGCTTATCTTATATATATGACGTCACAGTCGTATATAGTGATCGAGTGAGTATGATTTAAGGCTGCATTTAGAAATATTCCAGCAATATCACGGTGGGGGACACCAGAAATGGGCTTCACACATTGTACCAATGTCGGGAATCGAACCCGGTCTTCGGCGTGACGAGCGATCGCTTTAATCCGCGGCAAATAGCAAGTTTGAAATACATTCTCTTTGAAGATTTCTATCGTATTTTGTTTTGCACGAAACATAACGCCACACATCCCTTGAATATTGTCGTAACCGCAACTTTGCATTTTATCGAATGTAATTGTACATATAAGTATTTAAATACGCCTTCCGACAATGACTGTAAAAGTAGTAGTATTCTAAAATTATTCGTCAAATCAACTGTTTCATACCATGTTTACACTGTGCTAACCATTTTCACATTGAACCATACATTTTCAAATTTTCAAGCATTTTTACATTGTGTCAATCATTTTACATTGTAACATCTATTAAGATATTGTATCATCCATGTAAACATTGTATCATCCATTTAGATACCGTGTCATCCATTTAGACATTGTGACATCCATTGATACATTGTAACATCCATTTAGACATTGTATCATCCATTTAGATATTGTATCATCCATTTAGATACTGTTATCCATTTTTACATTGTGTCATCCATTTAGACATTGTAACATCCATTTAGACATTGTAACATCCATTTAGACATTGTATTATCCATTTAGATATTGTATCATCCATTTAGATACTGTGTTATCCATTTTTACATTGTGTCATCCATTGATACATTGTACCATCCATTTCGACATTGTATCATCCATTTAGATACTCAGTTATCCATTTTTACATTGTTTCATCCATTTAGACATTGTAACATCCATTTAGACATTGTAACATCCATTTATATATTGTATCATCCATTTAGATACTGTGTTATCCATTTTTACATTGTGTCATCCATTGATACATTGTACCATCCATTTCGACATTGTATCATCCATTTAGATACTCAGTTATCCATTTTTACATTGTGTCATCCATTAAGACATTGTAACATCCATTTAGACATTGTACCATCCATTTCGACATTGTATCATCCATTTAGATACTCAGTTATCCATTTTTATATTGTGTCATCCATTTATACATTGAAACATCCATTTAGACATTGTAACATCCATGGATACATTGTCACATCCATTTAGATTCTGTGTTATCCATTTCTACATTGTAACATCCATTTAGCCATTGTATCATCCATGTAAATACCGTATTGTTCCTATAGACATTTTGTCATCCATTTAGATACTGTGTTATCCATTTAGATACTGTGTTATCCATGTAGATACCGTGCTGTCCCTTTAGACAATTTGTCATCCATGTAGATACCGTGTTATCCATTTAGATACGGTGTCATCCATGTAGATACCGTGTTATCCCTTTAGACATTTTGTCATCCATTTAGACATTGCATCATCCATGTAGGTACCGTGTTATCCCTTTAGACATTTTGTCATCCACTTAGACATTGTATCATCCATGTAGATACCGTGTTATCCCTTTAGACATTTTGTCATCCACTTAGACATTGTATCATCCATGTAGATACCGTGTTATCCCTTTAGACATTTTGTCATCCATTTAGATACTGTGTTATCCATTAAGATACTGTGTTATCCATGTAGATACCGTGCTGTCCCTTTAGACATTTTGTCATCCATGTAGATACCGTGTTATCCATTTAGATGCGGTGTTATCCATTTAGATACGGTGTTATACATGTAGATACCGTGCTGTCCCTTTAGACATTTTGTCATCCATTTAGACATTGCATCATCCATGTAGATACCGTGTTATCCCTTCAGACATTTTGCCATCCATTTAGACATTGTATCATCCATGAAGATATCGTGTTATCCCTTCAGACATTTTGTCATCCATTCAGACATTGTATCATCCATGTAGATACCGTGTTATCCCTTTAGACATTTTGTCATCCATTTAAATACTGTGTTATCCATGTAGATACCGTGTTATCCCTTCAGACATTTTGTCATCCATTTAGACATTGTATCATCCATGTAGATACCGTATTATCCCTTTAGACATTTTGTCATCCATTTAGATACTGTGTTATCCATTTAGATACGGTGTTATCCATTTAGATACTGTGTTATCCATTTAGACATTGTGTTTCCATAACTTATGTTATCTTTCCAGACACGGTTATCCGTAGTACACGGCTGACAATTACATACTGAGTTATTACTATATCCCATAACAATACATCATACCCCGTCCTTGTATCCCCGTGTCACAACAGGCATACTGTACTCAAATGATAAATGTGAATCTAGAATCGATGAAGATGCGACGAACATACACACACGCAGGCTTAACCAAGTACTCAGCAGCTATCGGGAACTTGAGACTGTAATTGCCCGAAGGACTTCACTGATGAGCTTCTGTCAGATCCATTGATGTATTGTGAGCTGGCGGAGAGCGGGATGTTTGCTGTGTCTTCTGTAGTATTTCTGTATGGATTTCATCCTTGACGAGTTATGACGCTCATACCTGGGCGTGTCCACTCAATACAATGATTTCATGGTACAAGGACATTTCGTTTGGAGAAATGAGAAAACAGCTTAACCATTTCAATCCACTTTTCTGATGTAACATAGCGTTTGTCGATATTCTAACGCAGAAACGTCAAAGTTGGCACCAGCGTGCCTATAACACAAGTACTTCTCGTAGTATTATCGAAATACTGGCATCGCTTGTACTTTATTGTCGGTACCAATGAAGCAAACAGTTCCATCACAACCTCACTGCCTCAGTGCACTTGATATATAGGACGACATTATCTGTGATTTCATTTTAAGACTACCAAGCATGGGTTGATACCTCAGAGAGACGACGTCGTGAACGTCTCCACGTGTAGGCGACAACGTCTGTATGAACGGTTTGCCGACCAGTGATAGCGATCTAGAGAACACCGAACACAGGGAGATGCGGCAAGTGACATGTGAAAGACAGTCGCAACATTTGAGTGGATGTTATTTCACTGAGTGAGTGAGTGAGTATGGTTTTACACCGCTTCTCATTCTAGACGTTGGTGAGTTAATAATAAGATGAGGTTAACGTCGATTTGAACAGTATTGCACATATATCACGGTGTCTTGAAGGGTATTCCAGTTTTATACGGCGTGTCAGCTTGATGTGGGAGGAAATCCGAAATGATGCAGGTCTTAGACTTTTACCACTTTGGTGATAACAAATGTGCACGGATATATGACCTTAGACACATAATCGAAACGAACCGGGACTTGAACGCACGATCATAGGTTTCTGGCGTGTCCAAGGGACTCAACTCTGCAGAGCGAATTGCGGCGCCTTAGACATCTGGGCCACCCGTGCCCGCAGTGAATAAATAAGTAGACGTGCAACTTCATGGATATCATGCATCATACCACTCATTACTAAGTCTTGGTTGCAGTCACTCCAGCTTGATGACGTCGCTAAACGGTTATGGTGTTGACAAACCCTTTCCTCCCACATTAATCAGGGCGAAACTGGTTTAAAACCACGATCATTGGATTCTGGTACGTCCATGGAACGCAACTCTGCAAAGCTAACTCCGAAGCCTTTGGCGACATGACCACCGTTTTATCATTAACACCGAGAAGGAATTAACGCAGAAATACATCTTCTTGCCGATAAAGGCGGCCGTACATCTCGGGAGTTAATCACAGATGCTCCTTCAGGACCTTACGGGGCGGTCGGGTAGCCTAGTGGTTAAAGCGTTCGCTCGTCACGCAGAAGACCCGGGTTCGATTCCCGACATGGGTACAATGTGTGAAGCCCATTTCTGGTGTCCCCCGCCGTGATATTGCTGGAATATTGCTAAAAGCGGCGTAAAACCAAACTCACTAACTCAGGACCTTACTCTTAAACTCACATCAACCATACAGAAACAACAACGATCAACCTAACGGTCGAGCCGCCGCTTGTGACAAACGTGAAGAGGACTGCAGCACATGGTATTTTCTCAACAATACATGGACGGAGTTGGCTGACATGAGTGTTGCCGCCAAGCGAGACATCACGAACGTATATGCAAGGATTTATCTCGGATTCCAAACTAAGTGCCTTTGGCAGACAAATTGGATAAAGTCTTTATGTTTATAAAAAAAATAATTAAGTGATATTAGCATTCAATTTTAACACTGTAACACTAAGCACTAAAAGGGACGATCGGGTAGCCTGGTGGTTCAAGCGTTCGCTCGTCACCCCGAAGACCCGGGTTCAATTCACCATATGGGTACAATGTGCGAAGCCCGTTTCTGGTGTCCCCTGTCGTGATATTGCTGGGATATTGCTTAAAACGGCGTAAAACCATACTCACCCACTCACTCACTCACTCACTCACTAAGCATTAAAGCCTCTTTCGATGTATTGGTCCTGTTATCAGTGACATACAAGTCACCTCTACACAGACTATAACATCACTTATAAACATGACACATGAATTGGGAAATGTTCAATGCCTATTTGGTTTTTTTACGGTCTTGCTGCAGACCCCGGACCGAGTTTAGGCCTCTAAGTAGGTCTAGATAAAACATGGCCTGTGTTGCGATTCCACAGTGGCACGCAGCGTCTAGACATTGTCCATGGAGTTTCACTGACGCGAACAGTATGATCGCATACATTGACATGAATACTGTCTGTAATCAGTCATATAACAAGGGCATTCTTTGATGGGCAAAACATTTGATGTTCTTCAGCGAAAGCATACATGTTCCACTGACACTAACAGTTTTACTTACATTAACATGGACCCGCTCCGCATTAGTCGTATAGTAAAGACGAAACCCTTGACAGTCTACATATTAACCAGATCTTAACGGGCGCCTCCTGTAGTCTGAGAGGAGGCGCATATATTGATGAACATTATACAGCAATAATCTTATAAAATCAGATTTTGTATTCCTACACAAAACTTCTCTGTGTGAATGGTATCGTATCGGAGTAAAGATCTGATTTTATGATATTGATACAGCAACTTTGTCACGGGTCATCCATCACCGTTTGTTGAAATCAATTAAAAAAATGGCCTTTTGATTTGAAAACATTTGTTCTAATTGTAAAAACAGACGAACATGACTGACGTGCGTTGATCGTGTTTCACTAATGTCAATATGTGCGTTACCTTCTAATCCAGGCAGACCTTTAGCGTTCATCCTTCCTGCCGGGTCTATTGGCGTCTGATGAAGCTGTGTGTCGCAGACTTGTCACGTGGTGCAGACAGGTGCGCGGACGATATGGTCACAGCACTGGAGCGCTGTAGCTCTGCTGTATTTAGTCAGCAAACTGTCATGTCTATTAGCGTAATTAGCCCTTGTATATAACAGCATTCCAACACAAGGCGGAGTGTTGACACGCGTCTGTAGGCACGGGCAAGTATATATATATATATATATATATATATATATATATCCTGTATTTAATAAAGTCAGGTTTGTATTAACATACGTTAGGATTTCCAGAGAATATGATAAGAGAACAAAAAATATAAGTATAACGTAAATATAAGATATAGAGCGAAATGGAATAGACTCAAATCACTAACTGTATGAAGAGAAATAATCAATATATCACTAGCCACAAGAAGCAGTAGTTGACTCAAGTTATAGTTTATGCGACATTCTTAGTTTATAACTGAACTTACACTTTATTCATCAATATTTCAACAGCCAAAGGAAGTGAGTGAATCTTTAAAGTATACTTTCACCGTTATGAAGAATACACCACCCCCGTCATGGACGTATAAACATCACAGTCGTGGACGTACACCCCGTTACCATTATGGACATACACCCCGTCACTGACGTTCATACTACCACCGTCATGGATGTACACACTATCACCGTCATGGACGTACACACTATCACCGTCATGGACGTACACAATATCACCGTCATGAACGTACACACCGTCATGAACGTACACACCGTCATGGACGTTCGCACTGTCATTGACATGGATGTATCCACCGTCACTGTCATGGATGTACACAGTATCACCGTCATGAACGTACACATTTACACCGTCATCGTTGAAACATTATCATTGTCAATGCTATATATTTACACTTTCACCGTCATGGACATACACACCAACATTGACGTACACACTTTCACCGTCATGAACGAACACACCGTCATGGACGTACACACCGTCATGGACGTACACACCTACATGGACGTACACACTATCACCGTCAGGGACGTACCCTCTTTCACCGTCATGGACGTTCACACTATCACCGTCATGGACGTTCACACTATTACCGTCATGAACGTACACGCCGTCATAGACGTTCACACTATCACCGTCATGGACGTACACAATATCACCGTCATGAACGTACACACGGTCATGGACGTTCACACTATCACCGTCATGGACGTACACAGTATCATCGTCATGAACGTACACACCGTCATGGACGTACACACCGTCATGGACGTACACACGGTCATTGATGTACACACTTTCACCGTCATGAACGTACACACCGTCATGGATGTACGCACTGTCATTGACATGGATGTATCCACCGTCACTGTCATGGATGAACACAGTATCACCGTCATGAACGTACACATTTACAGAGTCATCGTTGAAACATTATCATTGTCAATGATATATATTTACACTTTCACCGTCATGGACATACACACCGACATGGACGTACACACTTTCACCGTCATGAACGTACACTCCGTCATAGACGTACACACGGTCATGGATGTACACACTTTCACCGTCATGAACGTACACACCGTCATGGATGTACGCACTGTCATTGACATGGATGTATCCACCGTCACTGTCATAGATGAACACAGTATCACCGTCATGAACGTACACATTTACAGAGTCATCGTTGAAACATTATCATTGTCAATGCTATATATTTACACTTTCACCGTCATGGACATACACACCGACATGGACGTACACACTTTCACCGTCATGAACGTACACACCGTCATGGACGTACACACGGTCATGGATGTACACACTTTCACCGTCATGAACGTACACACCGTCATGGATGTACGCACTGTCATTGACAAGGACGTACCCACCGTCACTGTCATGGATGTACACAGTATCACCGTCATTAACGTACACATTTACAGAGTCATCGTTGAAACATTATCATTGTCAATGATATATATTTACACTTACATCGTCATGGATGTACCTACACAATCACGCACTAAGCCTATATTGCACGTATATTTTTGACATATTCTGAATTTGGGACTACTTAACCACACAATAACAGTTGTCGACTTAATCTCTTCTCGGTCATCGGCAGTCCAGATTCATCTCGACACAAACGCTACCAAACATACATGCTCATGTACCAGTCATCTCCCTTTGCTATACAGACATACTCCTCTTTCCGTTAATTACAAACACGCATCATACGAGTTTGACCTGCAATGTCGGTCACAACACGCGGAGAATCTATTTATTCTCGGTTTGTTTCGTTTCCATGGCAACACAGGATGCTTGCTGAATTATCTAGGCTTCACGCAGGTATAAATCGTCTTATTCTCAGCGAGTGTGGTCCATTTTAACTGAACACGTCCAATCAATACAGTCGCGAAATGCTTTGTCCTAATTAGCAATTACTTAATTTAATGAAGAATGGAAAACAGTAGCGTCAATCAAAAATGTCGGGTACCGTGCTGTTTTGTGGATGTAGGTTCATTAATTCTCAATAAGCAGTCTTTGTTTGGGGAGGGAGGGGTGCGTACTTGTTTTAACGAGGAACGAGAGGATTATATTGTGATATTGATGTATGTTGTGACTGCTAACTTATTTGTTTGTTATTTTACGCCGTCGCCAATATTCCAGCTATATGATCAGACAATCCAGTGATTGATATACGTGCACTGTCTCGTACCGATGACACATAGTCAAACAAGTCACCGAGGCATATTTAAGGTTACTGGAAATTTTAACCTATTTCTAACCCGTATTCTCACGTGAGACTGGTAACCGTGGCTACGGGGAGGCTGGTAAGCGTGGCTTCGAGGGTCTGTTGACAGTAGGTGATGTGACAGGGTGTTTAACTTTCAAAAATATTGAGTTAGATAGCAACGTGCATGTATGTGTGTGTGCGTGGCTCGGTCCTGTACAAGACCTGGTCTAATGCCGGTTTTATAGTGCTAGCCCACTGAGATACCATGCCGCAATTTAACAAGGATACCCACTCAGGCACAGTTTACTGCCTTCGATCAGATGAGTCCTTGTTTTATCCCCTTAATGCGGAACAGCAGGCAGGGTAACAACAAGCACTATCTTTTAACGTCTCTTGGTTTCCACGCGGCCTGGATCAAACCACCGACCTTCGACCGGGCGGACGCCCTATCCTCTAGACCACGGAGGATGTCTTGTCAGCATGAATGTTCAATGACAACAGGAAACAAAAACATTAAATCAACAGCTCCAGCTATTTTATCTCAAACCTATTCATTATCAACGGGGGGCACGGGGGGCCCAGTGGTCTAAGGCGCCGCGATTTGCTGTGCAGAGTTGCTTTCCTTGGGCACGCCGGAAACCTATGATTGTGGGTTCGAATCCCCGTTCGCCCCGATTATGTTTCTAGGTTTGTCAGCACCATACCCGTACTCGTGGGTTTCACCGAAGGGGTAAACGTCTGAGACCTGCATCACTTCGGGCTTTTCCTCCCACATTAAGCTGACACGCCGCGATATAACTGTAATATTGTTAAAAGCGGCGTTAAGCTCAACTCACTCACTCATCATCAACATTATCAATGCATTAAGGAAGCTTTTTCATATTTGCTAACAATTCAATTTGTCATTTCGAAACAAGTAATCAATCCATATAACTAACTATCTCCGGCAGAATTATTGATCATACATCATTGTTTCTACTTAGTAGTGATTCTACAGACGAGCACCTGGAAGCTCAACTCAACATTGAAATGACGTAGGTTGAGACGCAGAGCCCAGCTGGAAACCGTGACGTCAGTCGTGGCTTTTTAAAGGTATCCATCAAACGTTCATTTAATGAACGGCGCGACTGTGAGCTTTGTGTGACAGAAACACTGGACGCTTTCGTTTACTCATGTTTTCTTGTGAGATACAGTCGATCAGAAATGTTGAGTCGCATCGGCAATAGGTCAGCCATTTGGTGGCTCATGGGACAGGATGGTGAATTGTCACGTGGTAATTTCATATTGGCGCAGTTAGGTCACGTGACACTTTAAGTCTCCAGCCTTTGGGTAAAACTTGATGACTATTATTAACTCTTATCAAGATGAACATACGAGCTTAGGACTGCCATGTAGAATATACATTTGTATCATGTCAACCATGCGATTGTCCGTCTACGTTCGTCAATCCATATTTTTGCATTGTCGCCTGTGAAACTAATCGGGCTATACATTTCATCAATACAGCGTTATAACCTGTTCTTTTGCAAAATTCAAAACTACAGCTAGACTAACATATAGTCTCTGAAATGAACATATTGTACAGAAAAAACAGTTGCTCAGTTATCTTAATAAAAATTTAATAAAAAGGGAGCCCAGTGATTCTCTTCATTTTCATACTGCAGTAATCTAGACTTGCCAAACATTATAGACTTGCATGGGCTGTAGTTGATATATTTGTATCAGGGTCTGTAAGACAGACTAAAAACTACAGCAGGAAATATTAGTTAGAACTACAACCTTCACGTAACACTGTTACCAAATGTTTGAGGGTGTTACTGAGATCATCGGAAACAATTTGAAGGTTTCAATTTCGAAATATGTAAAGTGGACTAGACAATCCAGTGATTGACATCATGAACATCGATCCACGCAATTGGGATACGGTGACATGCAAGAAACAAGTCAGCGATCCACACCACCTGATCCCGTTAGTCGCCTCTTGCGACAAGCACAGTCGCCTGTTAGGCAAGCATGGGTTGCTGAAGACCTATTCTTCACGGGACAGGTTCAGACACTGTCCCATTGTGACAGAATGTGAGTCTAGGTTCAGACACTGACCTTGTGTGACAAAGTGATGTCGGTCTAGGTTCAGACACTGACCTTGTGTGACACAGTGATGTCGGTCTAGGTTCAGACACTGACCTTGTGTGACACAGTGATGTCAGTCTTGGTTCAGACACTGTCCTTTTGTGACACAGTGTTGTCAGTCTTGGTTCAGACACTGTCCCTGTGTGACACAGTGATGTCAGTCTAGGTTCAGACACTGACCTTGTGTGACACAGTGATGTCGGTCTAGGTTCAGACACTGTCCTTTTGTGACACAGTGTTGTCAGTCATGGTTCAGACACTGTCATTGTGTGACACAGTGATGTCAGTTTAGGTTCAGACACTGTCATTGTGTGCCAGTGATGTCAGTCGTGGTTCAGACACTGTCATTGTGTGACACACTGATGTCAGTCTTGGTTCAGACGCTGTTCCTGTGTGACAGTGATGTCAGTCTAGGTCCAGACACTGTCATTGTGTGACAGTGATATCAGTCTAGGTTCAGACACTGTCCTTGTGTGACAGTGATAACAGTCTAGGTTCAGACAGTGTCCCTGTGTGACAAAGTGATGTCAGTCTTGGTTCAGACTCTGTCCTTGTGTGACACAGATGGGTGTCAGTCCAGGTTCAGATACTGACTTTGTGTGACACAGTGATGTCAGTCCAAGTTCAGACACTGTTGCTGTGTGACACGGGGATGTCAGACTAGGATCAGATATTGTCCTTGTGTGACACGGTGATGTCAGTCTAGGATCAGACACTAACCTTGTGTGATACAGTGATGTCAGTCTAGGATCAGATATTGTCCTTGTGTGACACAGTGATGTCAGTCTATGTTCAGACACTGTCCTTGTGTGACAAAGTGATGTCAGTCTAGGTTTTCAGACACTGTCCTTGTGTAACACAGTGTTGTCAGTCTTGGTTCAGACACTGTCCCTGTGTGACACAGTGATATCAGTCTAGGTTCAGACACTGTCCCTGTGTGACACAGTGATGTCGGTCTAGGTTCAGACACTGTCCTTGTGTGACACAGTGATGTCAGTCTTGGTTCAGACACTGTCCTTGTGTGACACAGTGATGTCAGTCTAGGTTCAGACACTGTCCCTGTGTGACACAGTGATGTCAGTCTCGGTTCAGACACTGTCATTGTGTGACACAGTGATGTCAGTCTAGGTTCAGACACTGACCTTGTGTGACACAGTGCTGTCAGTCTAGGTTCAGACACTGACCTTGTGTGACACAGTGCTGTCAGTCTAGGTTCAGACACTGACCTTGTGTGACACAGTGCTGTCAGTCTAGGTTCAGACACTGACCTTGTGTGATACAGTGATGTCGGTCTAGGATCAGATATTGTCCTTGTGTGACACAGTGATGTCAGTCTAGGTTCAGACACTGTCCCTGTGTGACACAGTGATGTCAGTCTAGGTTCAGACACTGTCCTTGTGTGACAAAGTGATGTCAGTCTAGGTTTTCAGACACTGTCCTTGTGTGACACAGTGGTGTCAGTCTAGGTTCAGACACTGTCCCTGTGTGACACAGTGATGTCAGTCTAGGTTCAGACACTGTCCCTGTGTGACACAGTGGTGTCAGTCTAGGTTCAGACACTGTCCCTGTGTGACACAGTGATGTCAGTCTAGGTTCAGACATTGTCCCTGTGTGACACAGTGATGTCAGTCTAGGTTCAGACACTGTCCTTCTGTGACACAGTGGTGTCAGTCTAGGTTCAGACACTGTCCCTGTGTGACACAGTGATGTCAGTCTAGGTTTTCAGACACTGTCCTTGTGTGACACAGTGGTGTCAGTCTAGGTTCAGACACTGTCCCTGTGTGACACAGTGATGTCAGTCTAGGTTCAGACACTGTCCCTGTGTGACACAGTGATGTCAGTCTAGGTTCAGACACTGTCCCTGTGTGACACAGTGATGTCAGTCTAGGATCAGACACTAACCTTGTGTGATACAGTAATGTCAGTCCAGGATCAGATATTGTCCTTGTGTGACACAGTGATGTCAGTCTATGTTCAGACACTGTCCCTGTGTGACACAGTGATGTCAGTCTACATGGTCTTGGTTCAGACACTGTCCTTGTGTGACAGTGATGTCAGTCATGGTTCAGACACTGTCATTGTGTGAC
Source organism: Haliotis rufescens (assembly GCF_023055435.1). NCBI lineage: Eukaryota > Metazoa > Mollusca > Gastropoda > Lepetellida > Haliotidae > Haliotis > Haliotis rufescens. The sequence continues at coordinate 29,817,086 of NW_025963835.1, read as the reverse complement.
AATGATGTCAGTCTAGGTTCAGACTCTGACCTTGTGTGACACAGTGATGTCAGTCTTGGTTCAGACACTGTCCTTGTGTGACACAGTGCTGTCAGTCTAAGTTCAGACACTGTCCCTGTGTGACACAGTGATGTCAGTCTAGGTTCAGATATTGTCCTTTAGTGACAGTGATGTCAGTCTTGGTTCTGACTCTGTCCTTGGGTGACAAAGTGATGTCAGTCTAGGTTCAGACACTGTCCCTGTGTGACACAGTGGTGTCACTCTAGGTTCAGATATTGTCCCTGTGTGACACAGTGGTGTCAGTCTAGGTTCAGACACTGTCCCTGTGTGACACAGTGATGTCAGTCTCGGTTCAGACACTGACCTTGTGTGACACAGTGATGTCAGTCTAGGTTCAGACTGTCCCTGTGTGACACAGTGCTGTCAGTCTAGGTTCAGACACTGTCCCTGTGTGACAAAGTGATGTCAGTCTAGGTTCAGTCACTGTCCCTTTGTGACACAGTGATGTCAGTCTAGGTTCAGATATTGTCCCTGTGTGACCCAGTGGTGTCAGTCTAGGTTCAGACTCTGTCCCTGTGTGACACATTGATGTCAGTCTAGGTTCAGACACTGTCCCTGTGTGACACAGTGATGTCAGTCTAGGTTCAGACACTGACCTTGTGTGATACAGTGATGTCAGTCTAGGATCAGACACTGACCTTGTGTGACACAGTGGTGTCAGTCTAGGATTCAGATATTGCCCTTAAGTGACAGTGATGTCAGTCTTGGTTCAGACTCTGTCCCTGTGTGACACAGTGATGTCAGTCTACATGGTCTAGGTTCAGACACTGTCCTTGTGTGACAGTGATGTCAGTCATGGTTCAGACTCTGACCTTGTGTGACACAGTGATGTCAGTCTAGGATCAGACACTGACCTTGTGTGACACAGTGGTGTCAGTCTAGGATTCAGATATTGCCCTTAAGTGACAGTGATGTCACTCTTGGTTCAGACACTGTCCCTGTGTGACACAGTGATGTCAGTCTACATGGTCTAGGTTCAGACACTGTCCTTGTGTGACAGTGATGTCAGTCATGGTTCAGACTCTGACCTTGTGTGACACAGTGATGTCAGTCTTGGTTCAGACACTGTCCTTGTGTGACACAGTGCTGTCAGTCTAAGTTCAGACACTGTCCCTGTGTGACACAGTGATGTCAGTCTAGGTTCACATATTGTCCTTTAGTGACAGTGATGTCAGTCTTGGTTCAGACTCTGTCCTTGTGTGACACAGTGATGTCAGTCTAGGTTCAGACACTGTCCCTGTGTGACACAGTGATGTCAGTCTCGGTTCAGACACTGACCTTGTGTGACACAGTGATGTCAGTCTAGGTTCAGACTCTGTCCCTGTGTGACACAGTGCTGTCAGTCTAGGTTCAGACACTGTCCCTGTGTGACACAGTGCTGTCAGTCTAGGTTCAGACACTGTCCCTGTGTGACACAGTGATGTCAGTCTAGGTTCAGACACTGACCTTGTCTGGCACGGTGATGTCAGTCTAGGTTCAGACACTGACCTTGTGTGACACAGTGATGTCAGTCTCGGTTCAGACACTGACCATGTGTGACACAGTGATGTCAGTCTAGGTTCAGACTCTGTCCCTGTGTGACAAAGTGATGTCAGTCTAGGTTCAGACACTGTCCCTGTGTGACACAGTGATGTCAGTCTAGGTTCAGATATTGTCCCTGTGTGACACAGTGGTGTCAGTCTAGGTTCAGGCACTGACCTTGTGTGACACAGTGATGTCAGTCTTGGTTCAGACACTGTCCCTGTGTGACACAGTGATGTCAGTCTAAGTTCAGACACTGTCCTTGTGTGACACAGTGATGTCAGTCTAGGTTCAGATATTGTCCTTTAGTGACAGTGATGTCAGTCTTGGTTCAGACTCTGACCTTGTGTGACATAGTGATGTCAGTCTTGGTTCAGACACTGTCCTTGTGTGACACAGTGCTGTCAGTCTAAGTTCAGACACTGTCCTTGTGTGACACAGTGATGTCAGTCTAGGTTCAGATATTGTCCTTTAGTGACAGTGATGTCAGTCTTGGTTCAGACTCTGTCCTTGTGTGACACAGTGATGTCAGTCTCGGTTCAGACACTGACCTTGTGTGACACAGTGATGTCAGTCTAGGTTCAGACACTGTCCCTGTGTGACACAGTGATGTCAGTCTAGGTTCAGACACTGTCCCTGTGTGACACAGTGATGTCAGTCTAGGTTCAGACACTGACCTTGTGTGGCACGGTGATGTCAGTCTAGGTTCAGACACTGTCCTTGTGTGACACAGTGATGTCAGTCTCGGTTCAGACACTGACCTTGTGTGACACAGTGATGTCAGTCTAGGTTCAGACACTGTCCCTGTGTGACAAAGTGATGTCAGTCTAGGTTCAGACACTGTCCCTGTGTGACACAGTGATGTCAGTCTAGGTTCAGATATTGTCCCTGTGTGACACAGTGGTGTCAGTCTAGGTTCAGGCACTGACCTTGGGTGACACAGTGATGTCAGTCTAGGTTCAGACACTGACCTTGTGTGACACAGTGATGTCAGTCTTGGTTCAGACACTGACCATGTGTGACACAGTGCTGTCAGTCTAGGTTCAGACACTGTCCTTGTGTGACACAGTGGTGTCAGTCTTGGTTCAGACACTGTCCTTGTGTGACACAGTGGTGTCAGTCTTGGTTCTGACACTGACCTTGTGTGACACAGTGATGTCAGTCTTGGTTCAGACACTGTCCTTGTGTGATACAGTGGTGTCAGTCTAGGTTCAGACACTGACCTTGTGTGACACAGTGATGTCAGTCTAGGTTCAGACACTGACCTTGTGTGGCATGGTGATGTCAGTCTTGGTTCAGACACTGACCATGTGTGACACAGTGATGTCAGTCTAGGTTCAGACACTGTCCTTGTGTGACACAGTGGTGTCAGTCTTGGTTCAGACACTGTCCTTGTGTGAGACAGTGGTGTCAGTCTTGGTTCAGACACTGACCTTGTGTGACACAGTGATGTCAGTCTTGGTTCAGACACTGTCCTTGTGTGACACAGTGGTGTCAGTGTAGGTTCAGACACTGACCTTGTGTGACACAGTGCTGTCAGTCTAGGTTCAGACACTAACCTTGTGTGACACAGTGATGTCAGTCTAGGTGCAGATACTGACCTTGTGTGGCACGGTGATGTCAGTCTTGGTTCAGACACTGACCTTGTGTGGCACAGTGATGTCAGTCTAGGTTCAGACACTGTCCTTGTGTGGCACAGTGGTGTCAGTCTAGGATTCAGATATTGCCGTTAAGTGACAGTGATGTCAGTCATGGTTCAGACACTGTCCCTGTGTGACACAGTGATGTCAGTCTACATGGTCTAGGTTCAGTCACTGTCCTTGTGTGACAGTGATGTCAGTCATGGTTCAGACTCTGACCTTGTGTGACACAGTGATGTCAGTCTTGGTTCAGACACTGTCCTTGTGTGACACAGTGCTGTCAGTCTAAGTTCAGACACTGTCCTTGTGTGACACAGTGATGTCAGTCTAGGTTCAGATATTGTCCTTTAGTGACAGTGATGTCAGTCTTGGTTCAGACTCTGTCCTTGTGTGACACAGTGATGTCAGTCTCGGTTCAGACACTGACCTTGTGTGACACAGTGATGTCAGTCTAGGTTCAGACACTGTCCCTGTGTGACACTGTGCTGTCAGTCTAGGTTCAGACACTGTCCCTGTGTGACACAGTGCTGTCAGTCTAGGTTCAGACACTGTCCCTGTGTGACACAGTGATGTCAGTCTAGGTTCAGACACTGACCTTGTGTGGCACGGTGATGTCAGTCTAGGTTCAGACACTGTCCTTGTGTGACACAGTGATGTCAGTCTCGGTTCAGACACTGACCTTGTGTGACACAGTGATGTCAGTCTAGGTTCAGACTCTGTCCCTGTGTGACAAAGTGATGTCAGTCTAGGTTCAGACACTGTCCCTGTGTGACACAGTGATGTCAGTCTAGGTTCAGATATTGTCCCTGTATGACCCAGTGGTGTCAGTCTAGGTTCAGACTCTGTCCCTGTGTGACACAGTGATGTCAGTCTAGGTTCAGACACTGTCCCTGTGTGACACAGTGATGTCAGTCTAGGTTCAGATATTGTCCCTGTGTGACACAGTGGTGTCAGTCTAGGTTCAGACACTGACCTTGTGTGACACAGTGATGTCAGTCTAGGTTCAGACACTGACCTTGTGTGACACAGTGATGTCAGTCTTGGTTCAGACACTGACCATGTGTGACACAGTGCTGTCAGTCTAGGTTCAGACACTGTCCTTGTGTGACACAGTGGTGTCAGTCTTGGTTCAGACACTGTCCTTGTGTGACAGTGGTGTCAGTCTTGGTTCTGACACTGACCTTGTGTGACACAGTGATGTCAGTCTTGGTTCAGACACTGTCCTTGTGTGATACAGTGGTGTCAGTCTAGGTTCAGACACTGACCTTGTGTGACACAGTGATGTCAGTCTAGGTTCAGACACTGACCTTGTGTGGCACAGTGATGTCAGTCTTGGTTCAGACAATGACCATGTGTGACACAGTGATGTCAGTCTAGGTTCAGACACTGTCCTTGTGTGACACAGTGGTGTCAGTCTTGGTTCAGACACTGTCCTTGTGTGACACAGTGGTGTCAGTCTTGGTTCAGACACTGACCTTGTGTGACACAGTGATGTCAGTCTTGGTTCAGACACTGACCATGTGTGACACAGTGCTGTCAGTCTAGGTTCAGACACTGTCCTTGTGTGACACAGTGGTGTCAGTCTTGGTTCAGACACTGTCCTTGTGTGACACAGTGGTGTCAGTCTTGGTTCAGACACTGACCTTGTGTGACACAGTGATGTCAGTGTTGGTTCAGACACTGTCCTTGTGTGACACAGTGGTGTCAGTCTAGGTTCAGACACTGACCTTGTGTGACACAGTGCTGTCAGTCTAGGTGCAGATACTGACCTTGTGTGGCACGGTGATGTCAGTCTTGGTTCAGACACTGACCTTGTGTGGCACGGTGATGTCAGTCTAGGTTCAGACACTGACCTTGTGTGGCACAGTGATGTCAGTCTAGGTTCAGACACTGTCCTTGTGTGACACAGTGCTCTCAGTCTAGGTTCAGACACTGTCCTTTTGTGACAGAGTGATGTCAGTCTAGGTTCAGATACTGTCCTTGTGTGACACGGATGGGTGTCAGTCTAGGTTCAGACAGTGTGCAACATCGCTATGATGTCAGTCTAGGTCCAGATGATAAATTCTGATCACACAAGAAACCAAAGCTCTATTCACCAAGATCTCCAAATGGTAAGATAAACTGACTAAAACCCTGTTCTGCCCTGTCTAAACTTTCCCTTCATGTCTGAGTAAGTGAATTAAGACGACTTCATATTTGAGGTATATCAATTTATTGGTCATACACTTCTTTATCACAGTAGTGTCACATATTGAATAACTGACATTCAACTGTCATGATGAAACACAGATAATATACTTCTGTGGACAAACAATATATAATCAAATGATCAATTACTCAATTCACTTGAATCATGAGTACACTTTGTTATTAAGGGCAGCCCCTGGCAACACAGGCTGTGTTACAGTTCCACGTTTGTTTACTGCCATATGAGTCGAAGCACAACACATTCTGATTATTGTCACCTCTGGATCATGTCTTCAAAGATTAGATCTGAGTGAGGACTTGGTCACATCACGGGCTCGATACACCATCTTGGAGGACTCGTCAAACACAGACTGATGCCGCTCTCGCACTCGCTGCATCCAAGCTTTCACGGTGGGGCTGCTCTCATACAGGTTCTCCTCTTGTACGGCGTACAGCTGCATGAGTTCACAAGCTCCGAGTATGTCCGCTATAGAGATGTCATTCCCACACAGGAATGGCTGTGATTTGAGGAAATGTGTTTCAATACCGGTGACAGCTTTACGAACCAGTTTGCGATATTTCTCCACCTTACCCATGTCAATTGGTTGATTCTTTGCCCTGGGGATTATGAGCTGCAAACAAATATATTTAGTGATACACAAATTAATATTCAAAATATTTTGATTCCAAAAACTACATCGACACCATCATTCGAAATAGTGACCACTGTGGTCTACAATCTTCCTCAGGGGAGACAATCAATACTTAAATTCTACAGAAATTTTCAAGTATATTCCATTTGGTACAGATCAGAGGATGGCGTGTTTAACGTACTGTACTTGGAAATTGAGCCGGGAAGCGAGCCTTATTTTGTGATTTTAATGCAGCATTATGCAAGGCTGTGCACAGATGTACATGGAATAACTCTTGAATTCCTAATTATTATTTAAATAACATAATGTTTCCATTAAGAATGGGAAAACAGTTAGTAACCAGGGAAAATAGTTGGTAACCAGAAATGACAATTGCTCCCTTATAGGGGAGACAATCTACCCCAACCAAGGGGAGACAATATGGTCAAACTCAGGGGAGATAATCAATAGTCAAATTCAATCTCTGACAACTGTCACCTCCCTCTTGGATGCAAATAGGTCTCTTTTGGGCACAAGAAATCCAAATACTACTGCTACTACTTCTTACCCCCTTACAGATGACCAATCTGTAACATACTTGATCCCAAACATAAAAACTGAACAGGGGTCACAAGTACTATCAATTCATGTTGCAATTCTGCATCAAAAAGGTTTCAAAAAGTGTGGAGCCAAACAAACAGGCAATGACATAACCTCACTTGACTTTCAGTCAGAGGAGCATAAAAAAGAACCTCCTCAAATATCAATAACCAGTGTGTGTTCCATTGGACACAAATGATTATGTGGATTTTGGAATGATCGAAGCAAATTTCGTTCAAGCAGGGATACCAACCCTTATCGAAGCTTTGGAGAAATTAGGGGGAAAAAAAAGTAATTTCATGTGAAAAAACATAACATTAACTTTTTTTAGAAGGGTCATCACCTTTGAGAAGCAGTTTCTCGCTACGACATTTTCGTTAGGCCTAAACATGTGATAGCTCCTTGCAATCATAAAATTCAACATGTGGCACTAATTAACTGTTTTTCAGAAAGAAATAGTGGAGTTTCAAGTTCAAAAGTAATGTCAGTGTACATGCAATTAGTTCCCTGTCAGCACAATGATTGATCAATATGATACGAGTGTGTTTTACATGACAACCACTTAGAGACCTTGTATCAACACAATGTGAATAGAAAGCATGGCTCTCAATGGTCTTGTTGTTGAATACTTCATGTCACCATTAACAATTTCCTCCCTGTGATATTTTATGCATGTAAATAGTTCATGAAGAAAATTGACTAAATTTATTTGACTACTTCTGGACTTGGAATATTTAAGGACTTTTTTGCTTTTTTAAAAAAGGAAATAAAAACGAAACGTGTGGCTGACTTTGTCATAATAAGGGGGATGCCTGAGAACCAAGATTATTATTGTTTTTAGCCTTAGAGAAGGACAAGCATAATAAATTAATTGGACAATTTTAGGCTCAAAATTGTAACTATTTGAATAGACAAAATAGTAATGGTTGACATTTCCAATTGAAGCATATTTTAACAAACTACATTCAAGACTAACTCTATACTGAGAACATCTGAGATAAACAAAAATAAAAAAGTTCATCAATATTTGAAATAAATGATTTCTGAGATAAACAATTTATAGGACAAATAATGTTTATGAGAAGTGAGTTTGAGAGAAGGGGAGGTAACTGTGGTGATGATGATACTCACAAGTTCTCGGAAGAGCATGGCAGCACTGCCTCTTGTGTTCAGGTGCTGCCAGTTGCAGTATTCATCAATCTTTGCCTGGGCTCGGAGGTCAGTGCGTGGGTACCAGTGATCAGGAACGTTGTATTTACAGGAAAGGTACTTCAGAATGGCCACACTGAAAAGAAGGATTAGGTAGACAGAAAAGACCACAGCCATACAGTGTCTGACAACAATATTGCCAGGCTGCCATCGGGACATACAGACTTAAGAACCTGAGGCCCTGCCTAAACTCTTCAGGCCCTCACTTAAAAACTGCAGCTCATTGTACAAATAAATCAACACAAAAATGTACTGCAGGCCATAAGGACCCATACAAGTTTGAAACTACGGGCCCAATACAATATAAATGTGAATCATTCAGAGCGGACACGCTTAAGCATTATAAACTGCTCTAATTTTAGGTTCAAAATTCAAAGGTCATAAAGATCAACTACATTCTTGAATGTAATTTTCCCAAATACATTCTGAGTGAATTAAGAATGTTATTCAATGCTGCTATGTGATTGCAAATAATTTAATTCTGGATGAGTGAGTGAGTGAGTGAATTGGGTTTATTGCCCCTTTTAACATTATTCCAGTTCTATCACGTGTGTCAGCTTAATGTGGGAGGAAAGCCCGAAGTGATGCAGGTGTCAAACGTTTACCACTTTGGTGAAACCCACAAGCACGGGTATGGTGCTGACAAACCTAGAAACATAATCAGGGTGAACCGGGATTCGAAACCACGATCAAAGGTTTCTGGCGTGCCCAAAGGACGAAGCTCTGCACAGCAAATAGGGAGCGCCTTAGACAACTGGGCCACCCGTGCCCCTCTGAATGAGATAAACCAATGGTTGAAATAATGAGCGACATTCAACAATGTGAGGGTAAGGACATGTAATCAACCAGGCCACTGAATCTGACCACACAATCCATATTAGTTGCCTCCAATGACAAGGATAGCATACTTGGAACCCTTCATTGGGTTGAACCAAATGTCATATATTTAAAAAACAATTATTTGCATGCAACAAACACTTTGTGAAAACATGTAGAATCTTAAAGCAATCCTTATTATCCTTATCATGTTCTTGAGTATTAGAGGGGCGGTCGGGTAGCCTAGTGGTTAAAGCGTTCGCTCGTCACGCAGAAGACCTGGGTTCGATTCCCGACATGGGTACAATGTGTGAAGCCCATTTCTGGTGTCCCCAGCCGTGATACCAGTATTTTGGTTGTACTTAGAGCAAGTTACTTGAAATTGTATAAGTCACAATTTAACTTTTCATTATTTTTAACTAGATGGTAAGTAACATCAAATATGTCAGTCTGGATTATGGCCTATGATGAGCTAAAAGATTAATGAAAATATAAAACCCAGTAGAGTACCATACCTCTCTGTCAAAACAAATCCATTATCATCAATAACTGGCACCAGCTTGAAGGGGTTGATTCTTGCATATTCCTCTGAGAAGTGTTCTCCTGTAATAAAGTAGCACAAAAACCAGCATGGATTACAGTGAGTCAGAAATATTATCATAACAGTCATAATTATCCCAATAATATCATGTCCACCACAGCACTCTGTAAATAAGTGGTACATCACGGCAAGAGTGAGTGAGCATGGTTTTACACCACTTTGGGCAATATTCCAGCAATATCACGGCAGGAGACACCAGAAATAGGCTTCACACATTGTACCCATGTCGGGAATCCGGGTCTTCGGCGTGACGAACGCCTCAACCACTAGGCTACCCGCCCGCCCCTGTACAGGCCAGACAAACGAGTGGTTGACAGACAGGGCTGGGACGGGTAACTGGTATGGGTCCTGAGTAGGATCCGGGTACCCACAGGACTACCTGGACCAGTGGTTCATCACGTGATATGTTCCTTAAATAAAATAACAATAGAAGTTGCTTATGTTTGCATTTTTTCTGACTATTCATGCAATTTTTCTGAATTTTATATGCTTGAGTAAAGATAAAACTTCAGTCAACTTCAGTGTATGCATGCTCTGAACGTTACATACATGTGTATCTAAATAGTATTTGCCAAGGCTTGGGTAAAACAATTTCCAATTGGACATTATGTACCAAACTCTTGAGACCTTCAGTGGGGTCCTATAGCTGGGTAGGGTCAGGTTATCGGGGGTCAAGTACCTGGGTAGTAAATATGGACTTGTCCCAGTCCTACTGACAGGGTAATCACACAGAAATAGTCAACAATACTTTCAGTCAGCTGGGATAGTTGGGTTTTAACACTTAGACAGTATTTATAGTTAATAACAACTAATATCAGATAGGTCACAATGATCTGTTGGAGCAAGGTTTGTCAGATGGTCAAGCTTATATCCACACCCAGTCACTACGATCGTATGCCTTTCATGCCTATGAACTTGAGGAAAAAGATAATGAAACTTTTCAGAGGTTTTTAAAATGAAACTATAATAAATGTCGTCATAATGAGTGAGTATGGTTTTATGGTTTAGTAATATTTGAAAAATATCACGACTGTGGACATCCGAAATAGGCTACACACGTTGTACCCATGTCATATTGATGAGTGGGATTTATTAATGATCATCTCATATATACAAGAGCATGTCTTTGTTAGACTAGGACTAGTTAATTTGGTAAAATTAACGTCTGTCATCACTGTCAAGTGCCGCAAGTCCCAGTCTCCTAGTTCCTGTACTAAACTTTAGAGTTTTGCAGGGTTTTACCTTGACCTATAAAGTACTGTACTGTTAAATGGAATAATTACTTTAATGACAGGAACTTTATATTTCTTGTGAAGAATTTTGGTACAATAAATATTATTGTGCGTCCCTCGGGACGCAATGTCAAGTTTCCTGTGTCCATTCTTTACATTTCTGCGTCACGTAAAACCCCTGTCTTAGCGGCTGCTGCAACATTATGCTGGGTACAAATTCCATTACAGGTGAACATATTTCAATACAACTTTTGTCAAATAGAGTGTCATGCAAAACTGCTTCCGTTCGTGCCATACCTTTTCGTAACGCAAGTATTTTATCTTCAAACGGTATCTTGTTTAACTTCAGAAACATATAAACAGCCCTCGATGGCTGAGACATCAAATCATAGTACACTTTCAACGCCATATTTTCCGTAGATTAGTTCCCGAATCCTCCACTAAGTGTCGCTGCCCTCCATTCCAGGTGACCTTTGATCGCAAGTTCTCGTCGACTCCCCATGCGCGTCGTCAACTTGCGCCAAGTATATTTCGATATAAGACGGGACCAAGCTTAGCTCCTCACAGCGATAGCCCATTCATGAAGCTCTCAACACCGGGAGTGCACTCTCCTACCCAGAGTTCCATGCGGCCGGCAGCCAGCCAGCATAGTAGGCTGGTTCCCGGCTCCCTATGCACGTCGTCAACTTGTGATATTAGAGACGGGCCCAGCTTAGCCAGCATAGTACCTCTGCCACAGGCCAGCGCCATGTGACGATTCGTCACATCTTACACACTCCAATTAAGCAAATAAATAAACTCATATCCTCGTGTCATGGAAGTTCTATCACTTACGAAAAGTCGCTGAATATTCATAGTAACATTCATATAATCTTTCTTTCAAATATCTTACCTGTGAACTTGTTTATTTATGACAAACATTTCCCAAATCCAGGGATTTTCCATTGAAATTGACACTCGCAGCCCTCTCACTGTCAACAGAAGTGACCCAGAAATCTACGTCACACAAGTTCGATCATTTGATTGGTTGGCTTGTCGCATAACCGGGATGACATGTATGGACGATCTCTTGTGTCAAAATCTGAATTAGAACAGTCCACAGTTGTTTTATGATATCTTTGTCCATCAAACGTTCATTTTATGTTTTAATATTGAAAAAAAGATAATATGAAAAGTCACAAATATCCAGATTAATTACAAGGTTGATGCAGGGAGTTATTCTTCAGGCTCATCATGACAGGGGCATCAAAACTCAGAATGTCAACGCACAACACGAACTGGCGTGCAGAAACGTAAATGTGTCCAGTGCTGACATGTAGGGTGGGTACATGGTGTCCAGGGCTGACATGTAGGGTGGGTACATTGTGCCCAGGTTGTAATGATCAGTGAGACATTAGCTCGAACCTCATCAGGTACAAATTGGTTACATTTGCAGCAGAGTTCGTCATCACTTGTCACATCACTATCGTACGAATCATAACTATCGTCCTGATGCGCCTTGGACCGTGAAGTTCCAGAAGTACTTGCATTCGTTGCAGTGACAGTAGTGTTTTTTTTAAAAGGTTAACTCGGTTTAGGTGCTTGCTTTCCTTTTTTGGGTGCCAATTTCACAGTCTGGTGGGAAATAATTTTATTCAGAATGCCGTCTTCGGTGATGGCCTTGCCCCCGACAACAGCGCTCAGAACGTTTCTCTTTTTAGTAGGCACAGCTTTTTTGAAAAGTACAGTCGTCTTGTCTTTAAATAATCCTGCTACATCATTGCCCTCAGTAGGTGAAGTGGCATCCTTGTCCCCAACTGGCACACATGAATCAATAACACCAGTATAAGGATGCAGCAAACGTTCAGTCGACTTAAAAACTGTTGATGGCGCAAAGTTGATATTGGCGGTGGTAGACTTGTCAAATGGGTAGACTCCACATTTCCTGAAAGAGGATTGCAGATTTGTTGGTGTCAGCGACAGGTTTTAAGCTCTACAGCCAAATTCACAAACAGAATGATTATCTACTGAACTTGTAGGATTTTCCAGCATATACGTATGACGGAGGTTGTTGTAAATTTTAGCAAAAGGTCCAAGGCAACCAACATCCATTGGCTGTAAAACATGGGACGTGTGTGCAGGCAGTACAAACAAAATAATGTGAAGCTGACGTGCCCATTCGATGAGTGGAATAGATACGTGGGATCTATGACCATCGTACACAATAAGAAGTGGACAATCTGCAGACGCGGCGACAGCATGCTTCAGGAAATGCTCTGTCAGATAGTGCTGAAAAATCTCCGTGTTTGACCAGCCAGAGTCGCTCACAGTGCCTGCTGCTCCAGGGGCACTTCCTGAAAGGAGTTCTTCCCGCATCCTCTTGCCCTTGAATACAAAATACGGTGGTATAGAACTACCAGACGCATTGCGCAACCTATAACAGTTGTAGTACTTGATCTGGATGTCACTGCAGCTGGAATACTCTGACTCAATCTAACAACTGATGGTGGGGTATGATGCTCCACAAGTCCCTTTTCGTCAACATTATAAATGCGATGAGGGCATGTTTTCAGGTTGTACTTATCCATGATGTGCCCAAGCTCAATAAAATAATGAGTGACCGTCTCCTCTGAGGTAGCTTTCGCTCTCTGTATCTCATGGGATCGTGGCTTCTTCACTGATAGATCAGGCCATCGCTTCATAAACCCATAGAACCACTGAAGTGATTGGGGTTGTTCATCCTTTGACTTCTTTCCAACACATATTGCTAGGTCTGTGGCAATAGTAGTAACTTCAGCCTTAGTATAGCCATACCCAAAATATGCCATGGCTTTAATATGTGAAACAAGTCCCTGTTCTTCTTTCATGGACAATAGTGGTTCTCCATCTGTGGTACTACATTCAATAAAAACTTTCCCACTAATCCTTTCATGCAGTGTAGCAAATGGAACAGCAAAGTTTGTGCATGGCAGCTTTCCTAATTGCCATTCCATCGAAAACAGCATTATATGCCTTATCTAGGGCTGCAAACAAATATTGCCTATATTGGCCTCTTCTGGTTGGTTCACCATTGGTCAAATCCTGTAAAAATAAAGCTTTATTTTATATGTCACCAAAACTCCAGAGACAGAAGTTCTCAAAAAGCATAAAGTTTTCAATCGGAAATGACCCTAATTTGTTTCCATAGTTTTAAATTTTGGCGAGCACATCACGTGTCTGATCACGTGACATTTACACCATGAAAGTAAACAAGCAGACGACAGGTGTGCCGTCGATTTACAACGTGTGCATTTATTACAATTGACATTTTATTTGAGCTGATCAAATTACATTAGTGATCTCGGGTTAAAAAGTAGTTGTTTGCTGAATATGAGCTATTGCTTACGTTTGGTAACTTGACACGAAGCATTTTCCGGTCCAAGCGAACGAAAGCGGTGTTGTCAGAAGATCAAAGCTGCAGGTACCGTAATTTCTCGTTACATATCGCGAGAAATATCATTCAAAATGGCCGATCGAATTTACAAGTCGATCGAATTTGTGCGACTTTTCCCCTGGTACAATTATACTCACTTAAAAAGCGCCAATAAAATCATAATAAAAGGAAGCAAATGTTGCAAAATGCATCGCACTATTTTTTATGCGCGCAATGACCCATTGTTTACATTCCTTGTACGGTTCATGTGCTGATTCCCCCCCCCCCCCCCCCCCCCCCCCCCCCCCCCCCCAACGTGTCGCTACTACGATATACTGCAGCTGATTATTCGATGTACAATGGGTTTGGGAGATTATTTTAAGAACATATAAAAGTTCAAAGTGTGTTTGTAAATCAATGAAAGAGATTATTTGAACTTCAGATTGATTTATTGAAATATAAAAGTTCAAAGTGTGTTTGTAAATCAATTAAAGAGATTATTTGAACTTCAGATTGATTTATTGAAATATAAAAGTTCAAAGTGTGTTTGTAAATCAATGAAAGATATTAAAAATATTTACTGGTCATGAAACTACTGTTATACGATGAGGATACCTAATGAATTAGGATTTTAATTGGCATGCTGTGAAAAATATTCTCTCATACTGTTACAACAGATCACTAACAGCAAACAAGCACTTTCAGCTATCTGTCATTTGCATGACAAGTAGCATCAGTAGTACTGATTTGATCCTGTGATTCTATTTGGAGTGGTTCATTTGGAGAATTCAAAAATATAATTTATTAAAGATTTAACGGAAGTAATGGTAACTAATGAAATACATTATCTCAGTAAATAAAAATATGACCAGTTTATCAAAAGTAAATAAGATGTCCCGAGCTATTGTGTTATTGGTGCTTTATGTAGGTTATACAATATAAAATACTGCAAATGTACCCTGCATTAAAATTTACGTACGTCATGCTGGGAAAATAATGTACAAACCACAAAACTCAGAGGCCCGTGAAGATTCCGGGGTAGAATAGGTCTTCAGCAACCCATACTTGCCGTAAAAGGCGACTATGCTTGTCGTAAAAGGCGACTAACGGGATCGGGTGGTCAGGCTCGCTGACTTGGTTGATACATGTCATCGATCCCAATTGCGTGGATCGATGCTCATGCTGTCAATCACTGGATTGTCTGGCCCAGACCTCGATTATTTACAGACCGCCGTCATATAGCTGGAATATTGCTGAGTGCGGCGTAAAACAACAAACAAAAAAACAAAAAAAACTCAGAAATACCAGCCCACGTTCACAATGCCCCCATGCCTGGCATCCATTATCTGTATTTGCAAGTTAGAGTGATTTCCCCTTGATTAATGAACAAATAAATTAAAAATATTTTATGTGTGACTCAAACAATAAGTTGTGTTATTATTTCTTACTGTAATCATTGTTATTTTGTAAATTTGCACATTACTTTTAAAATATTTTAATCTAAATCCGTACAAAAAATCTACAAAGAAAGCTATCGATATAATTTGTTACGTTATCAGTAATTTGTTTGTTTTATAACTTTAGAACTAATATCAGAAAAATAATGAACTCAAAAACATGTATATTAATATTACTTTGCTTTTTCACAGTATTATCATGATTACAGTGTGAATGGAGATGTTTCTTTCATAGTTGACCTATATTCTAACTAGATCAGTTGCATGTATGTGAAAATGAAATACATCATTCATTGAATAACGCAAGAAGTAGATAAATAGTTATTCAACCAGGCATGTTTTGTCAGTCATTTAATTAGCATCCCCAAATGTTAAATGATTACAGCCAAAGAATAAATTTCAAAATGACAAATGTGTAGTGATATCATATGAAAAACAACTACCGTATTCGACGTAATAAGCGCCCAGGGCGCTCTCAAAATTATAGGGGGCTCTTATTAGAGTATAAGTTTGGTGAGAAAAAAAGAGAGTTGAAAAAATCGTAAATTTCGTGGTTAATGCTGACAGCCTGAAATGATAAAAAAAAATCTGTGCGCATTATACACGACAAATTATATTTTCAATAATTTAATTGCCCATAATTAAGGGTGCACATAACACACGAGTGTGTCTTATACACGAATAAAAACATTGAACAAGCTGGATGTTACACTGTCTTCAACGTCTAAGATCACTCTACTTGATGAATGTGACATCCAGAACAAGCAGACCATCATCAAAGTACTCAAGACATGTCCCTTGTGCAACCTTGTTGGAGACAACTGTGACATAAGGATCCAAGACTGCCATTACTTTGCAATTCTGTTGGGTTTTTTCACGCATTGTAAAAACAGCAATGAACCAGTCGATAAAGCATCCAGTGACATCCGCCACAGATCTCCAGCCAGAGAAATTTCTACTTACAACTGCCAGTGAAAGGATGTTACTTCTGCAGTCCTACAAAGTACTACTCGGGCGACGGTTGGCCCAATACATCCCTGCCCTGGAGTGGATGGGATCTGTTTTACCAGATCATATTCCCCACTGGGCCCACTTGCACAAAGCGATCTTAGCGGTAAGATGATCGTAACTCCCATACTTTAGCACAGGCTTACAATAGTCTTAGCGCTAAGATCGCTTTGTGCAAGTGGGCCCAGTGAGGTACGTCAATCCATGCAATTATGGCAAATCTGTCAAGTTTTCTTTTTGTCCTGTCCATAAGGTCAAATCATGTATATATTGAGGGAGTGAGTATTGTCATAGCTCTGAAACCACTTTTGGGCAGTGGGTAGCCTACTGGTTATTTCTTATATGTCTGGAATAGAACTAAAATCTCACTCACTCTGAGGAAGGGTGGCCCTGATAATGCCCCTCATATTTTATCTGTACTTGTCTTAATCTGTGTCTTGTTTCCACCTTTTGAACAAAACAGATTCTCTGACACGATGTCAAAGAAGTCAACCATAGTGCCATCAAGACTGATGATACTGAATGAGTCAAAGTATGAGGACTGCGTACAGATCCTGGCAGACAGAGGATATTTTGAGGGAATCATTTTCCGAAGCATTAGGTGTGTTTAAACAGAAAATAGGAATAGATTTTTATTTTTCAATTGTTACATAACATAACTTATAATCTTTCAATCTTTCAAATGTTTCAATCTGAAATGTAGTTCATGTTCATAGTCAGGAATAATTCTACAATAAGATTCCTGTATACATTACTTTGGTTGACAAATACCACCACAAAAACCATACCATAATATATTATCTTTATGCAAAACAGTATTAATATGCACAAGTAATATGTCATATTGTGCATTATAGCTAAAATGGATAGATTTATCATAAGAACGCCCGCATGTTATCAGAAATTATAGCTAAAACGGATATAATTATCATTAAAACGCCCGCATGTTATCAGAAATGAGCGGGCCACTGTAACTTGATAATGCCCTCGTATTGCTTGACGACGGGCCATTATCAAGCCCGTTGTTAGGTGACGTCATAGGGTATAGAAAATGACGTCACGTATTATAGTGACGTCATCTGGTTTGTTCTATGGCGTTTCCATATTTGTAAAATGTGGTCAGTGACATTCATGTTGATTGCAGTAAATGTTTCAAAATCGACATTGTTGTTTCTTTTTATTTGATAACAAATTCCATTCATTTTAGCTATAATAACGGTAACGCTATTTTTCAGGGCATTATCATTTGCAGAAGCCCTCAGTCTTTTCAACTGCCCTCCTTCGTCGGGCAGTTAATGGAAGACCTCGGGCTTCTGCAAATGATAATGCCCTGAAAAATAGCGTTACCCTTATAATAGTTAGGGAGGTAAGTGTTACATTAGACAGTGGTTGTCATGAACTGAATGCAGTGAAGGTTATATCAAGACATTTATCCTTGTACATGTATATGGAGGACTATTGTCCCCAAATAGTGTTCTAATGTGGTTTTCCAATGTTATGTAGGTTCGTCAACTGAACTTGAGAAAATGAAAGTGCCATTCTGGGGTGATCCTATGCCAATAGGATTCTCCCTGGGGTCCAGCCTTGCCTCTTGAAACTTAGATCCTGGATCATAACATGGAAACGGTTCCGATCTTTATGCTACATTTGTATCTAGAGAAGTACATGTTCATGCTGTCAGATTTGCCATCCACCCATTTCAAAATTACGAAATAATTGCAGTATTATATACATGTACAATGCAAGTGTATATTTAGGAGATAAACATACTGTGTTTTCAATGTAGAGCTAGGTTACCTGTAGATTTAACCCCGCTAAATTGAATTTGGAACCGAACGCGCAGCGTGAGGTTTCAAATGTTAAATTTAGCGGGGTTAAATCTACAGGTAACCTAGCTCTACATTGAAAACACAGTATGTTTATCTCCATTCTACCATGACTAAATAAAATGCGAACTCTTTGGTGTTAGCAAATATACTGAGTGAAGCGTCATGGGTTGAGTTCAGTGTTTTGAGTGCGTTATCGATCTGAATTACGGAATCACCGAAAAAAAAATATGGTGCTGTATATCCTCAAGCAGTTTGTTTATACCGTAATACTTCAATCGAACATATGACAGGCATTGAAAGCATATAAGCACGGCAACTTGGTAAGCAAACATGAGGTGGGCATCCGTAAAGAAAACAAAGCAAGCTTTGCAAGGCTTTCGCTCTACATCGCGCGTCACTTTTATGACGTCATGCCGCTCATTGTGACGCAAAAGATATGACGTCACAGTCATATATAGAAAAGCGCCAAAATTCCAAGCTCTCTGTTGTCTCCAAAACGTAAATACATTCCCTTTGTTGATTTCTGTCGTGTTTTTCTGCACAAAATGTATTGCCACACATCCTTTGTATATTGTATTAACCGCATTTGTGCATTTTGTAACCTGTAATTGCAGATATAATTATTTAAATACGCCTACCGACAATGACTGAAAATAGTACCATTCTACGAATATTAGCTTCCGCGGTGAAGCGGCCGTCAAACCAGCTGTTTCAATCAGAGGGGGTTTATTGTGATTTAATAGCCTCTGATTGACCAATCAGAATCGAGTAAATTCCAAATTCATGGTAGAATTTGTCATGATTGAGTAAATATCCAGGTGAGCGATACAGGCCCTATGGGTCTCTTGTCTTATTATCTCGGTCTCAATTTCATCAACTGAATCAAATGGTACATTAACATAACACTATAGACGAATTACTGAGTTTAGGTGCCAGTATTGTTTCTGTGAGAAATGATTGGTCTGTTGATAATGCACTCATTGAATGGTAAATGGAGGATATAGATACAATGTACAGCTAAACATGCATATGTCATTTGACAGTGAAATTGCATGTATGTGATGGATGACTGCTATTGTCTAACTTTATTTGTACTATATGTACTTATTAATGGAAATTATGGTTGAAATAAATACAATGTAACATTTAATTAACCAAACTGGAATAAATACAACATGTACATATAATACTCAAGTTTTTAAGTATTTGTATTGATTGCGTATCTACAATAATAAGAATGTCTATTTTCAAATGAATTGTTTCTGTCAATCAATAATACATGTTAGAATTATGCTATTTCAATGCGTACCGTATTCGACGTATTGGGCGCCCAGGGCACTCTCAAAATTAGAAATAGGGGGCTTGTATTGAAATATTATTTTGTTGAAAAAAAAATAAAAAAATTGAAAGATCGTAAATTTCATGGTTTATGCCGACAGCCTGAAATGTTTATATACGACAGATATATTTTCCCAGAATTTAATTGCCCATAATTAAGAGTGCATATAGCACACGAGTGCGTATTATACACGAACAAAATAAGTCTTGTGTACATTGATCAATCAGAAGGAGTGCTAATTAGGATTGTTCACTAGCCAATATATAAGCAAATATCGCCGTGGGCGCTTATTACGTCGAATACGGTATTAATAAGTGATTAAGCTGGTAATTAAAAAGTGATTGAATGTTTCAAAATCTTATTTCTCTTTTTTCACCTTTATTTGAGAAGTCCTTATAGAACTTAAAATGAGCACTTATTCACAGCACCTTTTGATTGATTACTTTTTTTTGACAACCTGAACTACCTTAGTTGAATATCAAGCATCATATTATGAATAGGTTTATGTTAATGAGTAAGTACTCTCATAATGGTAATATGTACTGTATTTGTACCAAATAAATACATTTAACAAGTTAAAATGATTAATAAGATTTTACAGTCTACGTTGTATATCGATTAAGTAGTGTATTTCATTAAATATCTTCATGGTTGAGTAATAGGTAAAAATTTGTTCCATTTATTCCTTTGTGCACTGACATTTTATTGCACAGTTGGAACAACATCTACATTTATCAAGATAAGCAACAGCCTCTTCAAAACAAAACACCTTCAACATTCCAAACACCTTCAACATTTCAAGCCTCAAGCAGTTCTTTGAACAACAGTAATTTATTATATTTTCTTCAATGTGAGGTACATTTTTAGCAATATCATTATCATTAAAATGTAAAACCGCTACTGCACTCTGCCCCTGTCTACCACTTCGTCCTATTTGTTGAATATAATCAATGATATTACGAGGAGGCTTCCATGGATAACCCTGCTAACACTTGGTGAGTCAAACCCCATACCAACACTTGATGTACAGAAAATTAGTCTGATTTGTGGTTTATCTTTCCTTATTTCATTTGTTGCGTAAGCTAGAACCTCCTCATCCTGGAGAGAGAAAATGGTTATGAATGATGTTGAATGCAGGCTTGGGTGATCAAATTTGTCTAAAGCGTAAATCTGGGCTTGGGAACACCATTCAATGGGAATATACAACAACGTTACAGGAAAATCTGGACCCAAGATGTACAATTCATCTACAATGGGCATATAAACATTCTTACAGCACAAGAAGATATTGGGTTTATAAGGATTTGCCTTTATTATTTTTGGTTTCTTCATATCTAACAGACCAGGAAGTTTGTCCATAGCTTGTGATGTCAGAGTTGCACTTAAAGCAATGGTTAGGCAGGATAAGAAGGTGGGCAGGGTGTTGATCTGTCCAAATGCCTCTCTGAAGTCTCTTGACCTGAAACAAGTATTATTAATAGGTTGTATCAATCTCATTAAAATCAGATCTTAGTTCTCGCTACCGCTAAACAAAGATCTGAGGACATCCCATTACGGGTCACGTCAGACCGACCTTGTGCGAACTTTGACTGACCAATGGAATGACCAATCAGAAGGCAGCTTTCTCGTGCTTTACGGCACTAATTTCAAATTGGCTACTATGCTTCGAAACATATTTTGACAAATTCTCGATTACAAATTTGAAACCTGAACAAAAGAACATTCTGGAACGGCTAATAGATGGTCTAGATTGTATGGATGCAGTCGTTAAACCCGTAACTATCGTTTGGAATACCCCGTGTTAAAGTTTTCGAGGTTGTATGATTAGAAATCACATTCCGACTGTCACTTTCATGATCTGGTAAGCGACGCTCTGATTGGTCGGATGAAAGGTCGTTCTGACGTGACCCCTAATGGGATGTCTTCAGATCTTTGTTTAGCGGTAGCGAGAACTAAGGTCTGATTTTAATGAAATGGTAGGTTGTACAGTCTGAAGAATATATCTTAAAAGGCAGTAAATGTTGCTTAAATGTCACCAAAGAAAGAACTTTTAAAGTACATATAAACCAAACTACAATTTATAACCACAATCTTGCGGGAACTCAAGTTGAGTTACGTGCATGTCATGCTCATATCAAACAATAACAACATACTAGTATTCAGATATAAGAATAGACTTCAGATGTTCCCATATGTATCAAAATGAATGTTGCAAGGCCTGACTTTGCTATCATCCACATTAGCATTAAACAAGCTGGTATTATGCTTCAGGCAATTACATCTTTATTACTTAATTTTTTTTTTTATAAAATGTTGTAATTGGTGACTTCACAATATCATGGTCTAGTGCTAGAGCATCCGCCCGGAGAGCGTAAGGTCCGGGGTTCGATCCCCGGCCGCGTCATACCAAAAGACGTTTTAGATGGTACTTGTTGTTACCCTGTCTGACGCTCGGCATTAAGGGGCTAAAACAAGGCCTGGTCGGCTCGGAGTCAGTATACTGTGTCTGAGTGGGGTATTCATGTTAAACTGCGGCATGGTATCTCAGTTAGCTAGCACTATAAATCGGCATCAGTCCGGACTAGTACAAGCAGCCACACAAACACACACACGTACATGCACGTCGCTATATAAGTGCAATAATCTTGGACGTGACGTTAAACCCCATTTCACCTTCACCTCACCTTAAAATTACGGGCTTTTCACCGGATCTATTTATAGATATTTGTACATGGACACTGACATATAGCGATATTGCAGGAGGTACCCATAAATTCACTCCGCAAAGTATTGTGTAGATTCTAAATATGGTTTGTTTGTATTTATGCATAACAAACTGGTAAATAATAACCACAAAAGACCACTCCCAATGATATAACTACAGAACATATTTACTTACCAAAAAAGTTACCATACTACATTCATTGAAGTCATAATCCTCCCGAAGGGTGGTTCCTTTTCCACTCACACTCAGTCTGCATGCTCTTAGGCCACGCTTACGTATGCTTATCACCTGATCCCTTTGAATGATGTTGAGGGGAGAAATTACCAGGGCCCACTTGCACAAAGGGATCTTAGCGCTAAGATGATCGTAACTCTCATACTTTAACATAGGCTTACAATAGTCGTAGCCCTTAGATCGCTTTGTGCAAGTGGGCCCAGAATAGATCCCGAGTTGTAACCCTTCTTCAGGCGTAGACGCGGAGCAAGCAAGTGGAAGATCAAAGATTTCCCGTAACCAGTGGGAAGACACACTATACAGTCACGCTCTTGCATGTAGATATACTCAAGAGCTTCTCACTGGTGAAATTTTAGTATTATGTCTCCATGTGTGCGCAAAACCTCACCCAGATCCAATCGAAAGCTTCCATTTTCTCGTACGCTAGATTTTGTTGATAAAACAAGGAAGTAGTCCGCGTTTCGGTCACATGATATACACGTGAATGCCATCAACTAATGCCGGAGTGTGAGTACCCCGGTCACGTGGTATATGTGGCAGTGGCAGTGGTGTTATGCTAAGTCCTTTTGTGACACAGATGGGTGTCAGTCTAGGTTCAGACACTGTTCTTGTGTGACACAGTGATGTCAGTCTTGGTTCAGACACTGTCCTTTTGTGACACAGATGGGTGTCAGTCTAGGTTCAGACACTGTCCTTTTGTGACACAGATGGGTGTCAGTCTAGGTTCAGACACTGTTCTTGTGTGACACAGTGATGTCAGTCTTGGTTCAGACGCTGTCCTTTTGTGACACAGATGGGTGTCAGTCTACGTTCAGACACTGTCCTTTTGTGACACAGTGATGTCAGTCTAGGATCAGACACTGTCCTTTTGTGACACAGTGATGTCAGTCTAGGTTAAGACACTGTCCTTGTGTGACACAGTGATGTCTGTCTGGTTCAGACACTGACCTTGTGTGACACAGTGATGTCAGTCTAGGTTCAGACACTGTTCTTGTGTGACACAGTGATGTCAGTCTTGGTTCAGACACTGTCCTTTTGTGACACAGATGGGTGTCAGTCTAGGTGCAGACACTGACCTTGTGTGACACAGTGACGTCAGTCTAGGTTCAGACACTGTCCCTGTGTGACACAGTGACGTCAGTCTAGGTTCAGACACTGACCTTGTGTGACACAGTGATGTCAGTCTAGGTGCAGACACTGACCTTGTGTGACACCAGTCTAGGTTCAGACTCTGTCCTTGTGTGGCACTGTGATGTCAGTCTCAGTTCAGACACTGACCTTGTGTGACACAGTGACGTCAGTCTAGGTTCAGACACTGACCTTGTGTGAAACAGTGATGTCAGTCTAGGTGCAAATACTGACCTTGTGTGACACAGTGACGTCAGTCTGATTCAGATACTGTCCTTGTGTGGCACAGTGATGTCAGTCTCGGTTCAGACACTGACCTTGTGTGGCACAGTGATGTCAGTCTTGGTTCCGACACTGCACTTGTGTGACACAGTGATGTCAGTCTAGGTTCAGACACTGTCCTTGTGTGACACAGTGATGTCAGTCTAGGTTCAGACACTCCTTGTGTGGCACAGTGATGTCAGTCTAGGTTGAGACACTGTCCTTGTGTGACACAGTGATGTCAGTCTAGGTTCAGACACTGTCCTTGTGTGGCACGGTGATGTCAGTCAAGGTTCAGACACTGTCCTTGTGTGACAAAGTGATGTCAGTCAAGGTTCAGACACTCCTTGTGTGACACAGTGGTGTCAGTCTTGGTTCAGACACTGTCCTTGTGATGTCAGTCTATGTTCAGACACTGACCTTGTGTGACACAGTGATGTCAGTCAAGGTTCAGACACTGTCCTTGTGTGACAAAGTGATGTCAGTCAAGGTTCAGACACTGTCCTTGTGTGACAAAGTGATGTCAGTCAAGGTTCAGACACTCCTTGTGTGACACAGTGGTGTCAGTCTTGGTTCAGACACTGTCCTTGTGATGTCAGTCTATGTTCAGACACTGACCTTGTGTGACACAGTGATGTCAGTCAAGGTTCAGACACTGTCCTTGTGTGACAAAGTGATGTCAGTCTAGGTTGAGACACTGTCCTTGTGTGACACAGTGATGTCAGTCTATGTTCAGACACTCCTTGTGTGACACAGTGGTGTCAGTCTTGGTTCAGACACTGTCCTTGTGATGTCAGTCTATGTTCAGACACTGACCTTGTGTGACACAGTGATGTCAGTCAAGGTTCAGACACTGTCCTTGTGTGACAAAGTGATGTCAGTCAAGGTTCAGACACTGTCCTTGTGTGACAAAGTGATGTCAGTCAAGGTTCAGACACTCCTTGTGTGACACAGTGGTGTCAGTCTTGGTTCAGACACTGTCCTTGTGATGTCAGTCTATGTTCAGACACTGACCTTGTGTGACACAGTGATGTCAGTCAAGGTTCAGACACTGTCCTTGTGTGACAAAGTGATGTCAGTCAAGGTTCAGACACTCCTTGTGTGACACAGTGATGTCAGTCTATGTTCAGACACTGACCTTGTGTGACAGTGCTTTCAGTCTAGGTTCAGACACTGACCTTGTGTGACACAGTGATGTCAGTCTCGGTTCAGACACTGTCCTTTTGTGACACAGTTGTGTCAGTCTAGGTTCAGAAACTGTACCTGTTTGACACAGTGATGTCAGTCTAGGTTCAGACACTGTCCTTGTGTGACACAGTGATGCCAGTCTTGGTTCACACACTGTCCTTGTGTGACACAGTGATGCGAGTCTTGGTTCACACACTGTCCATTTATGACACAGTGGTGTCAGTCTAGGATCAGATACTGTCCTTGTGTGACACAGTGGTGTCAGTCTAGGTTCATACACTGTCCTTTTGTGACACAGTGGTGTCAGTCTAGGATCAGACACTGTCCCTGTGTGACACAGTGATGTCAGTCTAGGTTCAGACACTGTCATTGTGTGACAGTGATGTCAGTCTAGGTTCAGACACTGTCCCTGTGTGACACAATGGTGTCAGTCTTGGTTCAGACACTGTTGCTGTGCAACACAGGTAGGTGACAGTCTTGGTTCAGACACTGTTGCTGTGCAACACAGGTAGGTGACAATCTAGGTTCAGACACTGTTGCTGTGCAACACAGATAGGCGACAGTCTAGGTTCAGACACTCTTGCTGTGCAACACAGATAGGTGACAGTCTAGGTTTAGACAGTGTGCTACATCGCATGATGTCAGTCTAGGTCTAGATGATAAATTCCGATCACACCAGAAACTAAAGTTCCATTCACCAAGATCTGCAAATGGTAAGATAAACTGACTAAAACCCTGTTCTTCTCTGGCTAAACCTTCCCTTCACGTCTGAGTAAGTGAATTAAGACAACTTCATATTTGAGGTATGTCAATTTATTGGTCATACACTTCTTTATCACAGTAGTGTCACATATTGAATAACTGACATTCAACTGTCATGATGAAACACAGATAATATATTTCTGTGGACAAGCAATATATAATCAAACGATCATTTACTCAATTCACTTGAATCATGAGTGCACTATGTTATTAACGACAGCCCCTGGCAACACAGGCTGTGTTACAGTTTCACGTTTGTTTACTGCCATATGAGTCGAAGCACAACACATTCTGATTATTGTCACCTCTGGGTCATGTCTTCAAAGATTAGATCCGAGTGAGGACTTGGTCACATCATGGGCTCGATACACCATCTTGGAGGACTCGTCAAACACAGACTGATGCCGCTCTCGCACTCGCTGCATCCAAGCTTGCACGGTGGGGCTGCTCTCATACAGGTTCTCCTCTTGTACAGCGTACAGCTGTATGAGGTCACAAGCTCCTAGTATGTCCGCTATAGAGATGTCATTCCCACAGAGGAATGGCTGTGACTTGAGGAAATGTGTTTCAATATCGGTGACAGATTGACGAACCAGTTTGCGATATTTCTCCACCTTACCCATGTCAATTGGTTGATTCTTTGCCCTGTGGATTTTTAGCTGCAAACAAATACATTAAGTGATACCAAAATTAATATTCAAAATATATTGATATTGATTCCAAAAACTAAATCGACACCATCATTAGAAATAGTGACCACCGTGGTCTATAATTATCTTCCTCAGGGGAGATAATCGATACTCAAACTCTACAGATATTTTCAAGTAAATTCCATTTGGTATAGATCCGAGGATGGTGTGTTTAACTTACTGTACTTGGACATTGAGCCGGGAAGCTAGCTATATTTTGTGATTTTATTGCAGCATTATGCAAGGCTGTGCACAGATGTACATGGAATGACTGTTGAATTCCTCAATCTCTGACAACCATCAAAAGGGAGACAATCTACCCCAACCAAGGGGAGACAATATCGTCAAACTCAGGGGAGATAATCAATACTCAAACTCAATCTCTGCCAAATGTCACCTCCCTCTTTGATGCAAATAGGTGTCTTCTGGGCACAAGAAATCCAAATGCTACTGCTACTACTTCTTATCCCCTTACAGATGACCAATCTGTAACACAGACTTGATCCCAAACATAAAAACTGAACAGTTGTCACAAGAACTTTCAATTCATGTTGTAATTCTGAATCAAAAAGTTTTCAAAAAGTAATATTTACAGTTTTGCATGGACGGTGGCTGTATGGAGACATAAGCTCACTTGACTTTCAGTCGGAGGAGCATAAAATAAAGAACTTCTTCAAATAGCAAACAGCAAATAGCAAGTGTGAGTTCAACTGGACACAAATGATTATGTGGATTTTGGAATGATCGAAGCAAATTTCATTCAAGCAGAGATGCCAACCCTAATTGAAGCTTTGGAGTAATCAGGGGCAAAAAAGTCATTTCATGTGAAAAAACGTAACATTAACTTTTTTAGAAGGGTCATCGCCTTTGAGAAGCAGTTTCTCAAATGCAATTAGTTCCCTCTCTGCACAATGATTGATCAATATGACAGCAGTGTGTTTTCATATGACAACCACTTAGAGACCTTGTATCAACACAATGTGAATTAAAAGCATGGCTCTCAATGGTCATGTTGTTGAATACTTCATGTCACCATTAACAATTTCCTCCCTGTGATATTTTATGCATGTAAATTGTTCATGAAGAAAAATGACAAAAGTTGTAATTTAGGCTGAATAAAATAAAAGAATTGGTTCTCAGGCAATGTTTTTTCCAAATACAGTGTGGGCAGTGTCTTTTTGGGAGTGGGTCGTTCAAACTAGTATGTAACCAAATAAACAGTTGTGTAACCAAAAAAAAGGTTGTGTACAATCAACCTGGGAAAGGGCCTCCCTACATACCGTATTCGACATAATAAGCGCCCAGGGCGCTCTCAAAATTAGAGATAGGGGGCTCTTATTAGAATATTATTTTGGTGAAAACCAACAGAGTTGAAAGATCGTAAATTTCGTGGTTTATGTTGACAGCCTGATATGTTTATATGTGACAGATATATTTTTTCCAGAATTTAATGTCCCATTATTAAGGGTGCATATAACACACGTATTACATTACGTATTCAATCGAAAAGGGTGCTAATTGGGATCGTTCACTAGCAAATTGTTTAGCAAATATCGCCGTGGGCGCTTATTAGAGCGGGACTCTTATTACGTCGAATACGGTAAATGTATTCCTTGATGAGTAAAATACTGGAACACAACTCCTGTTGGACTTGGAATATTTAAGGATTTTTTTTATATATTTTGAAATGGAAATAAAAACGAAACATGTGGCGGACTTTGTTATGAGGCGGGCGCTGCCTGACAACCAAGATTATTATTATTTTTAACCTTAGGGAAGGACAAGCATAAATGCATAATTTGTGGCTCAAAGTTGTAACCATTACACAATATAGTAATGGTTAACATTTCCAATTGAAGCATATATAAACAAATTATATTCAAGACTAAATCTATCATGTATGTCTATTCTGACAACATCTGAGATAAACACAAATATTTGAGATAAATGATTTCTGAGATAAACAATTTATAGGACAACTATTATTTATGTGAACTGAGTTTGAGAGAAGGGGAGGTAACTGTGGTGATGTTGATACTCACAAGTTCTCGGAAGAGCATGGCAGCACTGCCTCTTGTGTTCTGGTGCTGCCAGTTGCAGTATTCATCAATCTTTGCCTGGGCTCGGAGGTCAGTGCGTGGGTACCAGTGATCAGGAACGTTGTATTTACAGGAAAGGTACTTCAGAATGGCCACACTGAAAAGAAGGATTAGGTAGACAGAAAAGACCACAGCCCTACAGTGTCTGAAAACAATACTGCCAGGCTGCCATCGGGACATACAGACTTTAGAACCTGAGGCCCTGCCTAAACTCTTCAGGCCCTCACTTAAAAACTGCAGCTTATCATGCTTATTGTACAAATAAATCAACACACAAATGTACTGCAGGACATAAGGCCCCATACAAGTTTGAAACTACGGGCCCAATACCAGTCAACCAGTCTGGATTATGGCCTATGACTAAAACATGAATGAAAATATAAGACCCAGTAGAGTACCATACCTCTCTGTCAAAACAAATCCATTATCATCAATAACTGGCACCAGCTTGAAGGGGTTGATTCTTGCATATTCCTCAGAGAATTGTTCTCCTGTAATAAAGTAGCACAAATTATGCATGGATTACAGTGAGTCAGAATTATTTTCATAATAGTCAAACATGTCCCAACATAATCATGTCCATTACAGCACAGGGCTGGGACAGGTAACTGGTATGGGCCCTGAGTAAGATCCGGGTACCCACAGGACTACATGGACCCTGGTTAGTCAAATGAAATGCTCACAATAACAATAGAAGTTGCTTATGTTTGCATTTCTTTCTGACTATTCCAGAAATAGTGGCTCATGATTATCCATCAAAATCTAAATACTAATCACACTCAACAATACTTTCAGTGAGCTGGGATAGTTGGGTTTTAACACTAAGACAGTATTAATAGTTTATAACAACTAATATCAGATAGGTCTCAATGATCTGCTGGAGCAAGGTTTGCCAGCTGGTCTAGCTTATATCCACACCCAGTCACTACGATCATATGCCTTTCATGCCTATGAACTTGAGGAAAAAGATAATGAAACTTTTAGAGGTTTTAAAATGAAACTATAACAAATGTGTAACCGATGTTATATTTGGGATAACAATTTCTTAGAAAAGTACAGATTCTCATACATTTTTGGGGTTGAGTCCCGTACGGGAGTGCCAGAGTGAGGCACCTAATCGCCAGCACACAAAGTCAGCGATCTAACCCACTCAGCCACCGAGGCTTCCATAAAATGAAAGTCCGACAACTGGTAGTCTAGATCACGTACTTGTTGCTAGGGTGACGTCTCATGGCATTGTTTCGCCGATGGGTCTTGCAACAAAATTTCACAAATTACGTCATCGGCCACTCATCGGGTATTGTGACATTGTAAAGCTTGAGGTACAAGGCCCGTTCCACAAGGCGATCGTATTGTAGCGCAACGACAGTCGTTAGTCTAAGTTAAACAGTGTTAAAGTATGTGAGTTGCGATAGTCTTAGCCCTACGATAATTTTGTGAATTCTAAAGGTGGTATTAAATTCATACCTTTCAACTTTTGACGTGTTTGAAGTATTATTCTGTCAAACTCAATTGGACTATGCCGTGGATCGTGTAGGTGTCAGCTAGCCTATTCATACTCAACAGTATAATTCTAAAAACGTTATCAATGGCAAGTAATAAATAAAATACTAAACTCGCTCCCGTGTATGGATGTTTTTCTGCAGATCCTTTTTAAGTTTCCACCAAACATTCTCAATGATATTGAGGTCTGGGGACTGGGCAGGCCAATTTAAGCGGTTAATATTGTTGTCATGGTGAAATTCTTGGACCACACGAGCCCGGTGCACAGGAGCGTTGTCATCTTGGAAGATATATGTGTTGTCAGGGAAATGACGGGCGATGACAGGCCAAAGATTGTCATTTAGGATATCAATGTACTTTTGTGCATTAATGTTTCCCTCCACAACACTCACAGTACCAATTCCATGATACGTAATGCACCCCCAAATCATAAGGCCAAACTTCCTCCTCGATGGCGGACATATACAATCGCCAAACCATTCCTCCCCAACCTTTCTCCAAACTCGTACACGACTGTCAAGTCCCACAATTACTTTACATTCGTCACTAAATACCACACGTTTCCAGTGGTCATTCAGGGTTTTCCATCTTTTTCCCCTACACCATGCTACACGATTTCTACGATTCACTTCTCGAATTCTGATACTAGATAGACGTCTTTACGGAACGTTTATTGAATCCCAGTGAATGTAATTTTCTTTCAATTGTCCGCTTACTGAAAGGTCTATCCGTGGTCTCATTGAAAATATTTGTTGGTTGGTTTGTTTGTTTTACGCCGCGCTCAGCAATATTCCAGCTATAAGACGGAGGTCTGTAAATAATCGAGTCTGGACCAGACAATCCAGTGATTGATATCATGAGCATCGATCCACGCAATTGGGATACGATGACATGTATCAACCAAGTCAGCGAGCCTGACCACCCGATCCCGTTAGTCGCCTTTTACGACAAGCATAGTCGCCTTTTACGGCAAGCATGGGTTGCTGAAGACCTATTCTACCCCGGAATCTTCACGGGTCGAAAATATTTGTAATTTCATCAGAAGTTTTTCTGCGATTCTTTTTCACGCAACGTGAAAGTCGTCGGCCATCCCGCACATCAAATTTCACAGGTGTTCCTCGATTTTCCACATTTCCCCTATTTACATACCTCTCAATAAATGAGTATACTGTGCTGGAGGGTATTCCCGTTATTCTGACAATTTCAGACCTTTTAATACCTGCGTCATATAAAGACGCGATCCTTTCTTTTACGCTCGCCGACCCATGTTATTTACATTCCCGGGCGATACAAAGCAGACGACAAATGACGTCATAACTTCATTCACGTGACTGTCACGTGACGTGCTATACCCTAGCTTAAATCTGTTCCCATCTCGAGCTGAAATTTGCAACGCGCGCGATTTCCTGATTCACTGTCCAATACGTGAAAACTGCTGTGTTCGTTTTCCGAATACTTTTGGCGGAATGACATCTCCTCTCAATTTCCTCGGTTCGTACACGATGTTTAATGCAAAAATATAAGCATGAAAAACCTGGCACGATACATCCATGAAGATCCATTTTTGTAATATAGATGGCAATTTCCTGCTTAAAACGTTCAGAATAACACGATTTAATTTTAAAGGGGCACTGATCTAACGCAATTCCCCGGACTAGTTATTGCCTTTGTTATTGTTTTTCCCCCGTGAGTACCCGGATGATACGCAACGCAACTGAGTGTGACCAGAGACTGGGCTACCGTCTGCAAGGACAGCTAAATAAACTTGGAGGCTGGAGGCAATATTTGTTTTACGCATTTTTGAACACTGATTAGTTTAACCATGATCAATAAAGATTTCGACAAAAGGCGCATGTTAATTAATTTTTTCAGCCTAAACAAACAGACAAAAAGAACGGCGGAGCTCATTGTATGTCGTAATTGGAAATACCCCAGATGGTTATAGTTTAATAATAAAAAAAGTATCCATGCAGTGAAAGCATTTTCGGATTTCGGATTGCGTCGATAATACGATTACTACTCACTTGTTGTCATCCACGTTTTCTGGTATAACCCTACACTTGTGTATTTGTCGTCATTCACTTGATGCTCAGTTAATGAATTTATTACAGGTACAGTTAGTGGTAGCACCACTAAGATTACCTGACAAAGGTTCCCATTTGGCATTTATTGTGTCTGGGGTAATTATTCAATCTAAATCCAGGTTTGAAGTGAGGTGAAATGTGTGTTATGTAATATGCACGTGGCAGCCCAGCAAGAGGTGAATGATCAGTTCATTTACTTTTTTTGTAAATCAACGGATCGTTCCTAGTCATCAAAGGATTAACAGAAATACGTTGATTGATTAATCACTGTTATCTTGCACAGTGTCAAAAGGGAGTGTTTACATGTCTAGGTTTACTAAAACAAAGGGAATACACTCATATCATGGCGTGAAGTGTCGATGTAAAAACAACATACTGTGTTCAAAGGGTTAACTAATAATACGTTGATTGTTCATTGTTATCTATCACTCAATGGATTTTTTAGGAACCGTGGACGTAATGAAAATAGTTGTCACGTGGGCTTTTTCAGCCGACCCTTGCGACTTGACACCCATGTGAAACACCTGAAACAATCTAAGTGATCAGTTGAGAAAGGACCACGGGTTATAATATCCCGAAACGATATATATCTTTAAAAATATTTGATTGTTACAGAGACACGTGACATCGAATAAGTTTCTTTGTACAGCTGCAGACGAGTGGGATATTGTTCCTTTGTGTGGATATTCACGGATACATTCCTCGAACAAGGAAGCTGCCCAAAATTTATACATATAAATTTGGTAGGTTGTAATTATGGTATTTGCATTTTGTTTTCCTTCATTCGCTGTAGCACTGAACCGATTCGTTCCTGTTCCTCTACGTCTTGGTTGGGAAATTCTTCAGATTGACTAAATTGATTAAGACGATCAAAAGGGCCTAACAACATCACAACAGGTAATTATGTTGGATTATAAGCCAAACAACAAAGAAATGTACTTTTCAACGTAACATTTTCAGTCTCTTGGTGATGACGTTATGAATGTGTTAGATTACATTTTCTTTATCTACAACGAACATAATTAAGTTGTAAATGCATTATCTAAATAATGTGATAAACATAACATATTTATATACAATAGGATTGGAACTTGAAATGGTGTATAATATGTGGTAGCAAAGATGTTTTACAAACATGAGGATATTTTCTTTGATAAATGTTTTACGAGTGTAATATAATTACTTTGTTATCTGAATGTCATAACATGCATAATCAGCCATTAATTATATGCAGCCTAAATCATGATCATGCAATCTTGTCATATATATTTTGAAGTTTTGAGTTGAGAAATATAATTGCTTGTTGATTTTTTATTTTGCTTGTAACTTTTTAAACCACTTGCAAAAATTTGCTTGTGCCTAAAAAAAAAAAAATTCTAACCCTTTTAATGATCATCTCATATACAATAGCACATGTCTTTGTTAGACTTGGCCTAGTTAATTCGGTTCTCGGAACATGTCTGTCATCACTGTCAAGTGCCGCAAGTCCAAGTCTCCTAGCTAGTTCCTGTACTAAACTTTAAAGTTTTACAGGGTTTTCCCTTGACCTATAAAGACCTGTACTGTTAAATGGAATAATTACTTTAATGACAGGAACTCTATATTTCTTGTGAAGAATATTGGTACAATAAATATTATTGTGCGTCCCTGTGGACGCAATTTATAGTTTCGTGCGTCCATTCTATACGTTTCTGCGTCACATAAAACCCCTGTAATAGCGGCTGCTGCAACATTATGCTGGGTACAAATTCCATTACAGGTGAACATATTTCTATACAACTTTTGTCAAATAGTGTGACATGCAAAAAAGATTCCGTTCGTGCAGAGACCATATCTATTATATGGTCTCTGGTTCGTGGCATACCTTTTCGTAACGCAAGTACTTTATCTTCAGACGGTATCTTGTTTAACTTCAGAAACATATAAACAGCCCTCGAAGGCCGAGACATCAAATCATAGTACACTTTCAACGCCATTTTTTCCCTAGATTAGTTCCCGGATACGCCACTTATAGTGTCGATGACCTCCATTCCAGCTGATCTTTGATCGCAAGTTCTCGTCGACTCCCCATGCGCGTCGTCAACTTGCGCCAAGTATATTTCGATATAAGACGGGACCAAGCTTAGCTCCTCACAGCGATAGCCCATTCATGAAGCTCTCAACACCAAGGGTGAAAGCATTGACCAATGAAGTAGCAGTAAATATTTCGGGATTAAACCATTGGTCAATCGCTACCCAATCAAAAACCCGTTTACTCGTATGCAGATAATGGCGGCCAAATTAAATGAAAATGTCAACACACTGGTTGCGATATTTTTCATCTTGCAGAATTAATATTACATGTTGAATAGGAAAAATGGTAATATTCATTAGCTGATAAAACTTGTCTATTCGTGTATATAATATATAAATATATATTTTGGGGTTAATCTGCTGAATATATTTCGTTTCTAAGTCAAATTCACCAGCTTCAGCTTGCCCAAGGTTATTCATTCAGAATTTTGATCTTCGTTATCACAGGATCAGAGTACACCAGTGAGACGAAAACGAAAACCTGACAACAGTGAAAGCGAAATTGTCAACGCAGACAAGTCTTCAGTTCAGTGTGTAAGTCATATTAGAACATGTCAATATGAAGTTATGAACAGGTTTCAGAGCATGGAGTTCCAATTGCGTGAAGGCGTCCTCAGATGAGAACTCGACGGCAGGACCGTTGTTCGAATCCCATCACAAACATGTTCTCATCAAGTGGTCTACTCAGTATTCCGAGTATTCACTTTAGGGACTTATCTAGAAGTCCAAACTAAATGCATTTGCCAGGCAATTTGGGAAAAGTTCGTAACCTTGCTAAACTTGATGTGTCCATTGTTTTGACTATTTTAACACAGCATCCATGGCATTGGCATTCAATGTAACAGTAATCCTCTTCCATCCTCTTATTGATCAGTGAAATTTATATCACCTCCACATAGCCATAGGATTAGTTATAGGCGAACTTTGTTTATCATGTTTATGTTTTCAGAGACAGAAACTAATACTTTTCGTCTACTAATCATATAATAAAATATGGCACAACCCTTAATAATGACAAATTTCTACTAATCCTTGTGACACCTTACTATTTTGCAGTTTGGTAAGGACTCTGTGATTTCATCACTGGAATTAAAGCAATGCCATTTATTATTATTAGTAGTAGCTGGTTTAATGCAAACACATTTATTATTATATGTAGTAGTAGCTAGCAGTAGTAGTAGTAGTAGTATATAATATAAGGTGTATCAAGGTGAAATCTCTATATATTCATGCATGACTCACCTGACAAGATATTTGAGCTAACAAGAGTACTGCATTTTAGCTGTCCATAGATTCATGTGAATAAAACGAATTGCAGTGTTTGGATCCCTGCCTTATTCTGATTTTTGACTAAGTTATGACCTTGATTACCTTTGACTTTCATTTTGACCCTGTTATCTTATTTAAAGTGATCTTTCTTTATCAGATCTCCTTTTACTAAAACCACAAGGCTTTTATGATACTGAAATTATAAGTGGTGGGACGATACACTGATGCCATCTTCCCTAGTCAAGAGAGTTAACTGACTATAAAAGTCCAGTTTCCATCCTTGCCGAACTTGGCTGGTATTATGGAGTTACATTTT
The DNA here is from genome assembly GCF_023055435.1 of Haliotis rufescens. Taxonomy (NCBI): domain Eukaryota; kingdom Metazoa; phylum Mollusca; class Gastropoda; order Lepetellida; family Haliotidae; genus Haliotis; species Haliotis rufescens. The sequence goes on along the minus strand of NW_025963835.1, from coordinate 29,781,233 downwards.
GGCTAGGTTAACGAGTCTATGCATAGTCCAATCAAAATCGCGCACCGGAATCGAAATCCGGTTCGTAAAGTGTCTTGTAGATTTCGGTCGACTGCAGGATTTGCAAAGCATGTGCACCACTAGCTTGTTGTCAACAGATATTTTCCAAATCTTTTCATGTTTTTAATCAAGGTGCTCACGTGATTTGATGCACTTCGCAATGAAAGACTCGTTTTATCACAATATAGATCTTGATCATCGATCAGATCGTCTTGACAGGGCGCCACCGTTTTGTTTGAAACAAATGCAAGTGATGCGAGAGGTGGAATCTGATTGGTCTACAGGAGAGGCATAGAAGGGACATAGCTCGTAATAGCCACTGGTGGCGCTACGATCGAGCCCAGGAATTCCAGCCTAGATCGGCAAGGGGGGAAACTGGACTTTTAAAGTTAGTTAACTCCCTTGCCTCGGGAAGATGCACTGATGCATCGGTGGATCACGATTTTATACTTCTCGATACAAGTATCGATTACAGTCGCACACAAAGTAAAAAATATCCATTCTGGTCTTGAATGTTTGCTTTCACTGAACACTAATCAGTAGTGCAAGTTATTAGTGAAGACATAAATATTTTCATTTGTTGTGCCATACTTCACACTGCCAACTGTAAATCATCAGTGTGCCATGTATTTGGCCATCCTCTCTATGAAAAAGATGGCTTATGCACCACAGATAAGAGCACATGCAAGTATCGTGAAATATATCAGATCATGAGTAAGGTATCAGGATACGTATCGGATCTCACAGTTGGTGTATCGTCCCAGCCCTAGAAATTATGTGTATGACAATGTTCTGGTGTCTGAAGGTGGCTGAGCTCACAGAATTCCAATGCCATTTAAAACATGGCTACCGCGGTAGCAATATTGAAAATGTCATTTTTGCTCATTCTGCATACAATTATGAAAAAGTTTTAGTTTCATTGTAAATTAGTTCACTACCACTCAACCCCCTTTATAAATTTTCTAATACAAGAAGCAATTGACCTTCAGAGCCTTGTGATTCTATTTTGTGTTGCAATTCCAACTGTTTTTCAATACAGGGACAACAAATTTATATAAGAAGCAAACATGGTTGGGAGACTGCTGTACTGAAAGATGTGACAAGTGACAACAGAAGCCATGGTAACAAGGCTTTTGTTGCAGAGACCACATCAGGGGAGGTAAGATATCAATGAGATACATCTTATGATGCCACTGTATTGGCTTACATTTATGTGATTAGACTTTCATTATCTATAGTACATTCTTTAATGCTGGCATCATTGCCAAATTTGTATTTTTGCTTTAGGTGACCCTTTTTTTATTTCTTGGTTTACGGATGCGCCGCTCGTTCAAAGTCCAAATGTTCAAAAAAAAATAAAAATGAAAATTACCCCTTTTTTTTATTACCGCCGATCTTTTTGTCAAAAAGTTCAAACAAAAATAGATTTCATATCCTCGTTGAGCGTAAAGCACTCTGATATTTCTCACTGGGATCCTTCTCTAATACCATCAAAGCTTGTCAATGCAAAGCGCAGTGGTGACCACTTTAACTCATTCAACACTGCTGGCCGGTCAAGAAGACACGAGTCACACCGCAGGGTAGACCGACCAAGTCACAACGGGTCCTCATCGAACATGTCAAACAGCAAAATAAAGACATTTCAAGCAAATCTTTGAATATATTATACAAAGTAATAAAATCAACAAAGATGTATCTAAAAGTTGCCAAACTGACATCTAAGGCTACTACTTATATTAATAGAATAGCAGAACCATACACTTAACCTATGGTAGTATTGTGAGGGCTAACCCTATTGAGGTCTATATTACTAGCGGGAGACATAATAAAAATAATTCCTTTTGTGTTTATTTTTATCCCCCGCCCAACAAAGTTGGCGTGATATAGAAACGGGCTCCACCCATCCATCTGTACGTACGTACGTCTGTCACGTTTCATTTCCAGAGCATAACTCAGAAACCGTTCAATGTCTTTTCATGAAACTTTGCAGGTCTGTCAAGTACATGCTGAACTGGTGCCTTTTGCTATTTAGAAATTTTAGAAATTTTTATTTTTTCCGTTTCCATGGCAACAAGATGGACTTAGGTTCTGTGAGGGTAGGGTTCGTTTCCGGATCATAACTCATAAACCGTTCAATATTTTTTCATGAAAATTTGCAGGTTTGTCAGGTACATGCTGAACTGGTGCCTTTTGCTATTTAGAAATTTTAGAAATTTATATTTTTTATGTTTCCATGCCAACAAGATTGACTAAGGTTCCAAACTCTTCTTTTTTTACAATTTCCATTGTTCCACCTCCGTTAATAAAGGTTAGGGTTTGTTAAATTTAATTATGTCATAAATTCTTCAACAGGGTCGGGGGATATAGCCACGTCAGTGGCAAACTCTTGTTTTTCTTCTCTCGCTGCTTTCCAGTTCGGGCACCTGGCCCGTGAACTGAAAAATATAAAATGTGTGGCCTTAGTTTGTTAAGCTGTAATACTGTACATATGTTTGTCATGCAGGAGTTGGTGTGCAGACAGGAGGATGTCCTCCACTGTTCCAATGTCCCCCTGTGTAGCACTGAGCGCTTGTCAGACCTTGCTCCACTCAACGAAGCCACAGGTACATCAAGTGATTTTCTCAGGGAACTCAGGGAAACATATGCGAAAACAAACACAAGCAGGCAGTTCCAAATGGAAAATATAATAAAGGCAACACTTGTATTATAGCGTTGTGGATATTTTCTACACCCTGTCATTTCTGAGCATTGTGACATGTACACCCAAAAGGGAGTATGAAAGGAATATATTTGGGGTCTGTGAAGGCTTTCTTGTAAGATCAAAGTTTCGGAATCAAGGCAGAAATGAAATGAACCGGGATCAATTTAGAAAGCTGACATCTGACTGGCTGAAGATGTCATGCATCTGGAGCTTGGAGATAACTCAGATACTCGTGTCAGGTGTGTCCTGAGTAGACTCTGGTACCCACATGACTACCCGGACCCGAAGTTAATCATGTGATATATGGTTAAATGACAATTACAATATAATTCCATGGTTACACTAGTACAAGTTGCTAATGTTCGCATTTCTTTCCGACTATGGGCACATTCCTTCTGACTTTTATATGTTTGAGTAAAGACAAAGCTTCAGTCAACTACAGTGTATACACAATCAGATCGTTTAATACTATATCTAAGACCCGCGAAGATCCAGGGTAGAATAGGTCCTCAACAACCCATGCTTGCTGTAAATGGCGACTATGCTTGTCATAAGAGGCGACTAACGGGATCGGGTGGTCAGGCTCGCTGACTTGGTGGATGCATGTCATTGATCTCAATTGCGTGGATCAATGCTCATGACATCAATCACTGGATTGGCTGGTCCAGACTCGATTATTTACAGACCGCCATCATATAGCTGGAATATTGCTGGTCGCGGCGTTAAACAACAAACCAACCAACTACTATATCTAAACACTCTTTGCCATGGCTCAATTCCCATCTGAGCATTTTGTGCCCAACTTATGACCTCAACAGGTACCCGGGCAGGGTAATAGGGAGGTGGGTACCCAGGTAGTACATTTTGTCTCGTACCAGCCCTACATGCATCCCTCATTTAGATTAGGTGATGCAGTGTTTAGTGTTTAGTGCCTGAAGCACCTGTAAAATGTCTTGATGAGTGTGTGTCATGTCTCCAGTCCTGCATTGTCTGTGGGAGAGGTTCGAGCTGGACTGTATCTACACCAAGGCTGGTTCTACAGTGGTGGCTGTCAATCCATTCAAGGACATCTCCGATCTCTACTCACTAGACACCGTGGAGGCTTACTGCACAAGACAGCCAGGCAACAAGGTAGGTACTTACAACCTGTAGATATTACCCACAGGGCAAGGATTTTATTAAAGCTGATATCACGATACAGACTGATGATACTACAGGTATCATGATAGACATCAGATTGTAAGAAATGATCAAATCACTGAAATACAGCTTTAAAACCTCTTTCTTAATAGGGGGCACGGGTGGCCCAGTCGTCTATGGCGCCGCGATTCGCTGTGCAGAGTTGCGTCCCTTGGTCACGCCAGAAACCTATGATTGTGGGTTCGAATCCCGGTTCGCCCCGATTATGTTTCTAGGTTTGTCAGCACCAATCGTGCTCGTGGGTTTCACCGAAGTGGTAAACATCTGAGACCTGCATCATTTCGGGCATTCCTCCCACATTAAGCTGACACGCCGCAATATAACTGGAATACTGTTAAAAGCAGCGTTAAACCCAACTCACTCACTCACTCACTCTTTCTTAATACATTTATTTAACAATGAAAACCACAAGAAAAAAATCAGTTTTAAATGAAGGGATGTTTTTTAAATGTAACAGTTAGTCAGTGTGTCCTCAGTCACCATGTCCCCATGTTCTGCCATATTAACAGGAGGTGCTATGCTTAGCAGCTACTTCAGCCATTACAGGAGGTAACTCTATTAGTTCCTGTTCTATTTATAGCATATCATGATCTTACACACTGCCGATTCAAATATCATGTGCACCTGAGTAGTGATGATAGCATAGGTATCGTTGAATCGTTATAGCCCTTGATTTTATTGCCATTATTTTCAGCAATTCTTATAGAGTATTGTAGTGTATTCCTCGTGCTGATTGGCTAGTTCATGCCAATTGTTTCAGCCTTGTGACTGAATACATTGAGTCGCCTCTATGACCGGCATAGGTTGCTGGGAACCTTCTCTAACAGGTGACCCAAAGTAATTCCTTATAGAACCCAAGAGGATTATAGAGATAAGGTTTATGAAGTTTTAAACTTGTGTGATATATTTCTTGACAATAAAATATGTTAATACTAAAATAATAAAATACCTAAAATGAAGCCTGGTGTTGAATTGAAGAACACAAATAGTATCCATGCTTTTGTTAGATGTGGAAAGTTTTTTGCAATGCATGGAGTTTGTATTGCATGTAAGGAGCTTGTGTAGTCACATGACCTAATATGGCGACGTCCATGAATTTGCGAGCTGTCATTCATTATAGTATAAGTGTTCAGGAGGGTTTTGTCAATAAAACACATCCTACTTCGCAGAAACTCACATGTCCCAATCATGTTAAGGAGGGTTTGAGTACCCAACACACGTGCACCCTGCTTCACAGAAAGCACGTGTTTTCCATGAAGACCTTGTAAATGAATGGGACATGGGAATTTTTGATAGTTAATTAGACATTTCAGTTTTGACAGTAGTGAAAGACGTCTCTCACACAAGAGTACAACTAACATTATAGTGCCATTACAGGGCAGTATTCAGAATATTAGACATATGAAGTTGCCATAGCAGGGTGATATTATGTTGTACAATACCGGGGGCGGTCGGGTAGCCTAGTGGTTAAAGCGATTGCTCGTCATGCCGAAGACCCGAGTTCGATTCCTGACATGGGTACAATGTGTGAAGCCCATTTCTGGTGTCCCCCGCCGTGATATTGCTGGAATATTGCTAAAAGCGGCGTAAAACCATACTCACTAATTCACTCATTGTACAATACCTGAATGTTTGCAAGCATTGTTTGTAGTTCACTGTGCTACCTGCACATGTCAAATGTGTGATGGAACAGTAGTGCATATTATAAATAGTTTTGGGTTGATAAACGGGCTGAATTGTCATTGTTGTTTTTTGTTCATTATTATAAATATTCCTTAATATCAGTAAGTATTGTGAACTTGGTAGGTTCTAGGTACTAGTAGCTATGGTGAGGTAGTTGATGTAAGTGGTGATAGTGGAGGCGGCAGTTGTATTATGGCGATGTTTCAGTGAAGACCATTTTAATTGATACAAAGTGTTTGTTGAAGTTTGAGTTGATCTGAATAGTCAACAAGTAATCACCATGCCAGGCGGAGGTACATATACTACAAAACATTATATTGTGCATTTCATAAACCAGTACTACTATGACAGTAAGCTGTCATTCAACACAAGACACCATTTGTCAAGACAATATTGTCAGTTATAGGAACTTCTTTGATAACGGTGTTAGAACCTACACCGAAGCGTCGCTCTTAGTTGTATTAAAGAAGTTGTTCATCCATAAATTCCAATCCCTACTTATCCTTACATGTTATAGGAACATCAACATTGCTTGTCACGTGTAGTTTGCTTATGAAGGACCAACATGGAGAAAGAGAAATGCTTAGTTTAGCATTGTAGCATTGAGTAAACTACCTCTGAGTCCCAGATACAACATCCTCCCCACGGCAAGGGAGTTAACTGACTATAAAAGTCCAGTTTCCACCCTTGCTGAACTAGGCTGGAATTCCTGGGCTCGACCGTATCGCCACCAGTGGTTATTACGAGTTATGTTCCTTCTAAGCCTCTCCTATGGACCAATCAGATTTCACCTCTCGTATCACCTGCATTTGTTTCAAACAAAATGGTGGCGCCCAGTCAAAACGATCTGATATAGCGAAGTGCATCAAATCACGTAAGCACCTTGATTAAAAACATGAAAAGACTTGGACAATATCTGTTGACAGCGAGTTGGCGGTGCACATGCTTTGCAAATTCTGCAATCGACCGAAATCTGCAAGACATTTTACAAACCGGATTTCGATTTCGGTGCACGATTTTGATTGGACTATGCATAGACTAGTTAGCCCAGCCAAAATGTTACTCCATAATACCAGCCTAGTTCGGCAAGGGTGGAAACTGGACTTTTATAGTCAGTTAACTCACTTGCCTCGGGAAGATGCAGATACAATTGCCTGGAGATCAGTTGAAGGATGTTTGATGCTGTTGCAGGAATCAAAGGCCCCCCACATCTATGAGATAGCGGAGGAGGCTCACGGTCGGTTGCAGCGAGACTCTCACCCCCAGGGGCAGTGCATCATCGTCAGTGGAGAGAGTGGGGCAGGCAAGGTAAGTTGACAGTCATGTACACTCATGTCAACTAGCAGATATTTCAAATTTAAATATGTGTCATTGTTATGCTTTTAATATTACAGGGTTTTACCTATACTCTCAAAAGTGGGGGTCAAGGGGATCCGCAATAATTAATTTGAAGGGTCCTTTCAGGCAGTATGAGGGTCCTGCGTCGAGGCATCGAAATTCTCTTTATGAGTAAATGAAGCCTACAGACCAGCATATTTGACTTCTGTATCTAGATAGCAAACTTAAGTGGACAGTTCCGAATATAAATACATTTGTAAACTTATCTTATCTCACGCTATGCTTTTCTTCCTTCTTCTTTAGAATGTTATGTGGAAATGTGCCTGAACAAAGTTTCCAGCTTTTAAAAACAATTCACCCGAACACATCCCAGCATCACCATGGTCACTACCCAAACAAATGGGTCACGCACTGTCATCCCGTTGGCCAGACGTTTCGGCAGAGTCCTGATCCCTTACCTGCTCACCTCTGCTTTAGGCATGTGCTGTCTTGGTACTGATTGGATGATCCTCTTGTGGATGTAGTTGATTGTTCCTTTTCTCGTCTCAGCATGCTTCAATCCCTCGGGCGTGATTGATAGCTTTGACAAAGTTTTAAAAGGGATGCCAAGCTGACCCACCTTTTTGTCCACTGGAGATAGTGGTGTTGACTGTCTTGTAGAACTGATTGCCTAGAGACCTCTTCCGGATCAGTTAAGACCGCCTCCGTGGTTTAGTGGTAGAGCGTCCGCCCGGAGAGCGGAAGGTCCAGGGTTCGATCCCTGGCCGCGTCATACCAAAAGACGTTATAAGATGGTACTTGTTGTTACCCTGTCTGGCGCTCGGCATTAAGGGGCTAAAACAAGGACTGGTCGGTTCGGAGTCAGTATACTGTGTCTGAGTGGGGTATTCATGTTAAACTGCGGCATGGTATCTCAGTGATCTAGCACGATAAATCGGCATGAGTCCGGACTAGTACAAGCAGCCACACAAACACACACACTTACATGAACGTCGCTATATAAGCGCAATAATCTTGGACGCGACGTTAAACCCCATTTCACCTCAACTCACCTCACTTCCGGATCAGTTATAAGTCAAACACTGAATCGATTTTGATTCCAGATGCCAGTACACAGTCTTTCATCTAACGATGTCCAAACTATGTAACACATGTTATACCCGATTCATGTTGTTATGTCTAATTAACGTAAGGGGGTCATATCGTCTGTTATGGTGTTTTTTACCCACTCACGAGTTTGTATCTTACGCCACTAGGCAGTGTTATAGATTCTTATACAGTAGAACACGGATATAATGAACTTAGATATAGCACACAGACGGATACAACGAACTGTTAAAAAATCCCCGATTTATCTCCTATATAATTTCATATACAATTTACGTATATAACGAGGCCCATCTATCACTAAATAGTGACATGTATAGCGAACTGAGAAATCTCACTCAGTGTCAAGTGTCACTGACAATTGGCTGTACGCAATCAGCCGTGAATCAACACAACAAATCATCACATATGATAAATATGATTACATTTTGTACATGTATTTGATAACAATCTTCAGAAAATGTTATGAATTTAATGTTATTAAATGAATGTTATAAATTGTTATCAATTGAATGATCACTGCAAATACAAATCAATGCTCCAGTTACGTGTATTGTGTTTTGTCTTATCCAAGATGGCGGACATTTCCGAGCGAAAACGTGCATAACGAACAACGGATATAACGAACTGATTTCTCTGGTCCCTTGTAGTTCGTTATATCCATGTTCTACTGTATTTGTATCACTGTTTAATGTCAGCTTCGACCCGTGAAGATTCCGGGGTAGAATAGGTCTTCAGCAACCCATGCTTGCCGTAAAAGGCGACTATGCTTGTCGTAAAAGGCGACTAACGGGATCGGGTGGTCAGGCTTGCTGACTTGGTTGATACATGTCATCGGTCCCAAATGCGTGGATCGATGCTCATGATATTAATCACTGTATTGTCTGGTCCAGACTCGATTATTTACAGACCTCTGTCATATAGCTGGAATATTGCTGAGTGCGGCGTTAAACAACAAACCAACCAACCAACTAATGTCAGCTTCCTTGTGTATGTCTCACGGTCTTAGACTCTACAGGCTAGAGTATCTATGCCCCACAATCCATAAGTTTGAGATAGGATAAATTTTACATTAAGTTAAATATCTATATACTTATCCTATTTTATATGCTATATGTCTACCAGACCATCCCCGCATCACTGCTCCTCTAGCCTGTTAGCTCTAAGAAAGAGAATGATGTGGCAGAGAGTGAGTGAGTGAGTGAGTGAGTGAGTGAGTATGGTTTTACGCCGCTTTTAGCAATATTCCAGCAATATCACGGCGGGGGACACCAGAAATGGGCTTCACACATTGTACCCATGTCAGGAATCGAACCCGGGTCTTCTTTAACCACTAGGCTACCCAACCGCCCCGATGTGGCAGAGAAGGCTAGTGATTAGGTCGTGTGAGCTCACAACATACAGTGCGAGACCCATTTGTTTGGGTGGTGACCATGGTGATGCTGGGATGTGTTCGGGTGAATTGTTTTAGAATCTGCGTTCTCTAATGTGTTTTTATTTTGGTTGAAATAATAATGTTCAATTCGAGAAATAAAAAAAGCCAAATCATTTTGAAAAGCTGACATCTGATTGGTTCACATACCCATGTATCCTTCACCGTCATTGGTGGTTGAGGTTGGCGCAGGGTTGTCAGATGTTTGAAACTAAGCAGGGAATTCAGTCCTGTCTTAACCCTGATCTTAAAAGTGAATAAAATGTTAAATTTTTGTGGGGTACTTAACTTCAGATACCAGAGGAGGACAACCTAATGACCCCATTAATTTTGAACACTGAAAATGAAAGTAAAGCATTGTTAAAAAATATATTCTTATATATTCTGTTTGTATAATATACATAAGCATTATTTCTGTGTCTGCTGACTTTCAGACTGTGTCAGCCAAGCACCTTCTGAGGTATCTGACAGTGGTGGCCAACCCTCACACAGATCTCTCCCAAGACAGGTTTGTTTGTTTCTTTGTGTGTGTCAATCAGCAATATTCCAGCTCTATGACAGCAGCCTGTAAATAATCAAGTCATGATTGGACAGTCTTGTGATTGATATTATGAGCACCAATAATTTCATCTTCAAGGGCTTATCAGGACAGGTAGGGACAGGGAAAGTTCTACTCATCATTGACAGCAAACAATTTCTTTCTTTCTTTATCCCTATTGTTGGTTTCAAAAACATTATTTCAGGTCGGTTAAGATGGTCGACCCTTTCATTGTACAGTCTCAGGGATGATGACTAGGTTTGGCATTTGCCTTTATCCACTTGCACAAAGCCTAGTGTGAAGATGGTGTGGTTGATTGTCACCTGCAACTATGCTTACACTTAGCATGCTTAAGGAGGAAGACTAGGGTGATTGGCCTGGATTTCAAAGCAGCATCTCAGTGATGTTTCATAGTCGACTCCAAGATCACATCCATTATCTGTTCACCTCAATACAAGGGGGCACGGGTGGCCCAGTGGTCTAAGGCGCTGCGATTTGCTGTGCAGAGTTGCGTCCCTTGGCCACGCCAGAAACCTATGATTGTGGGTTCGAATCCTTGTTCGCCCCGATTATGTTTCTAGGTTTGTCAGCACCATACCCGTGCTCGTGGGTTTCACCGAAGTAGTAAACGTCTTGAGACCTGCATCACTTCGTGCTTTCCTCCCACATTAAGCTGACACGCTGTGATATAACTGGAATACTGTTTAAAGCAGCGTTAAACCCAACTCACTCACTCACTCACTCACCTCAATACATCATGTCTCAGACTTACATGTCAAGTGAATATTGACATTTATATTTGGGTTGTATGTGGTACATTTCTTTTGTTTCAGAAAACTTTCTGAATGTACAGGAAAGGGCAAGGCCATTGAGAGACGAATCCTAGATTCCAATCCCATCCTAGAGGCTTTTGGTAATCACTTGTCATAATTCATAGTTAGAATGAGATGTGTTTAAGTAGAACTACATTTTTTTGTAATTATTCAAATTAGATGATTCTAAAACATTAGTGTATATTGTTCATCCTAATCATCATGCTATGAAAACAAGCCCCCAAATTGAGAAAACTCTGAACGTCTGCTAAATTCCACTCAGTATGTTCCGAGATTTTCTAGAAGTGTCTGTGATTCAGCTGTGTGACATGTGAACACATGAAATAATGATCATCTGTACGGATAACAAATGACACGACTTTCTGTGTTGGACCAGATGTTGATTGTGACAGCAAGACTGTTTTATATGTTTTAATGTGCTCTGTTTGTCATGAAAAGTAATTTTGAAAAATAGAACTTGTGGTGAAATTCAAACAGAGATGAAATGTCACAAATGTGGTCAAATTGAAAAAGTACATGTCTTCCTGAATGGTATCATTCCATAAAACAAAAGTGGCAAATGAGGTACAAAATCATTCGTGCAACATCGGTGGGGGTTGGTTACTAATGGCTCTCATAACAGAAACAAGCTAGGGCAAACATGGTAGCTATGGCTATAAAAGGGACCCTCAAGTGACAAGCTGGTATCCATAACATAGATGTGACATTTATGCGAAGATTATCAGGAAATGAAAGACAATAAGCGATTGGAAGATTAAATGCTGGTCAGAGTGGGAAGTCATGGCCACGTCAGAATGATCTATCATTTGCAACATAGTCATGAACCACTGACGACTGTATGGGTTTGATTGTGTAATGGAACGGAACCCATATGACCGTCCAAGCATCACAGGATAACAGCTCGAGTCACCAGAGACCTCCCACAGAAGCACTCCATCATCACCATGCCTTGGCCCACCCTCAGTCCTGATTTGAACTCTATTGAACACTTGGTGGACAAGATCCCACAAGATCCGCCCAAAGCCGATAACTGCGACAGATCATTCATTTCCACACATAACTTATGTCCAGTACTTTTTGTCATAGGTAATGCTGTTACACCAAGAAATAACAACAGCTCAAGATTTGGTAAATTCATTCAGCTGCAGTTTCAGAGGTGAGCACATTCTTAATACTGGTCTTTATAGCACCTTGCTCATTTTCCTCAACATCTCCAATAGTGTAGACTTTTAGGGTAACATGTTTTAGGAATGGCCAAGTGCAGGAGAGTGCAAGATAGAGTAGCCTCCCTTGAAGCAAGGTTAACATCTCCAATAGTGTAGACTTGGGTTAACATGCTTTAGGAATGGCCAAGTGCAGGGAGAGTGCAGATAGAGTAGCCTCCCTTGAAACAAGGTTAACATCTCCAATGGTGTAGACTTGGGTTAACATGTTTTAGGAATGGCCATGTGCAGGGAGAGTGCAGAAAGAGTAATCTCCCTTGAAGCAAGGTTAACATATCCAATAATGTAGACTTGGGGTAACATGTTTCAGGAGCGGCCATGTGAAGGGAGCAAAGATAGAGACTTACCTCCTGGAGAAGACCAGAGTTGTACACCAGGGGGCGGGAGACTGTAACTTTCACATCTTCTATCAGGTCAGCTTCCTTCGTCATCTTACACACCCCACATGTTACACAGGTGTGAGCAATGGTCACTGAATTCAATCAATAACGTACATTAGAAACTTTCATCATGGAAGTATGAGGTCAGTATGATCCAATTATCATTCAGAGATGCTCACAATAAAGTTTATGTGTCTCGCTCTCAAAAACCCCATCCCCTTTATAAGTGAAAAAAACAGCACCAGTCCACCCCCATTTATAACAATAATACTCGTTTTATTACTGTTCAGAGCAGGTGTATTGATGAACCAGTTTTTCAGTCTACACTATATGAGTCTTATATGTACATGTTTGTTGTTGTCAATGGGTTAAAATTGTGTTTCCTATAGCCAATATTTCCTGGTATCTGACTTACTTTGTGCGGACTCCATCAAGACTAATGTATAGTGGATAATCATTCCTTAGCAAATGGGCTGCCAATCTCATTAAAATCAGATCTAAGTTCTCGCTACTGCTAAACAAAGATCTGAGGACATCCCATTACGGGTCACGTCAGACCGACCTTGCGCAAACTTTGACTGACCAATGGAATGACCAATCATAAGGCAGCTTTCTCGTGCTTTACGGCACTAATTTCAAATTGGGGACTACGCTTCGAAACATATTTTGACAAATTCTCTATTACAAATTTGTAACCTAAACAAAAGAACATTCTGGAATGGCGGATAGATAGTCTAGATTGTATGGATTCAGTCGTTAAACCCATAACTATCGTTCGGAGTTAAAGTTTTCGAGGTTGCATGATTTTTGTTTAGCGGTAGCGAGAACTGAGGTCTGATTTTAATGAGATTGATGGGCTGATGTTGTACTACAAGTGGAAGGGTTTCTTTATGTGTTGCTGTCTGATGTTTACACAGCTGTGTGGAGCTTCAAGCAGTGTCCCTGACACAGAACAGCCAGGATGGGTGTGTCAGCTGAGAACACTGCTACAGGGCCACAGCTTCAACATAGTGCCAGGGAAGGAAGGTGATACCTCACATCAAGTATTACACATACAGCAGTGTGTGTTTACCAGTATCAAGGAAATGAATATCAAGTATCAGTATCAAGGAACTAATGGGGGCACGGTTGGGCCAGTCGTTTAGGGCGCCATTATTTGCTGTGCAGAGTTGCGCCCCTTAGGCACACCAGGAAGCAATGGTCGTGGGTTCAAATCCTGGTTTGCACTAATTATATTTCAAGTTTTGTCAGCACCATATGTGTGTCTTTGGTTTCACCGAAGTGGTAAACGTCAAAGACCTGCATCACTCCTGGCTTTTTTCAACATCAAGCTGACACTGTGATATAACTGGAATACTGTTCAAAGCGGCATTAATCTTAACTCGCTCACTCACTCCAACTTGGGGGCACAGGTGGCCCAGTTGTCTAAGGCGCCGCAATTCGCTGTGCAGAGTTCCGTCCCCTAGACACGCCAGAAACCTATGATTGTGGGTTCGAATCCGGGTTCGCCCCGATTATGTTTCTAGGTTTGTCAGCACCATACCCGTGCTCATGGGTTTCACCGAAGTGGTAAACGTCCGAGACCTGCATCACTTCGGACTTTCCTCCCACATAGAGCTGACACGCCCTGATATAACTGGAATACTGTTAAAAGCGGCGTTAAGCCCAACTCACTCACTCTCACTCACACTCCAACTGAAAATAACTCAATTCTAATCATGCCAATCTAGATTTGTGAGTACATGCTGTGTGCATGTACCAATGTCACACTGAAAAACCTTCACATTTTTATCTGTTTTGTTATCGTGGAAACTGAACTCATATTTGTTTACCATACACATTTGATGTCCAAGAATCACATTTCAAACACATCACATACCTAAATTTCTTTCAGGAGTAACAGAGAGAAAATCCTTGCGAACCACTCTTGAGGCCATGTCTGACATCGGCCTGTCTGACCACCTTCAGCAAGCTGTGCTACAGGTATGTCGAACAATAATATACTGAACGAAAAAATTAGGGATCATGAATATTGTGGAGAAATTTTTATGAAATTGTCTTCACAACAAATAAATACCCCCCCAAAAATTCATGATCCCTAACTTTTTTGGTTCAGTATATGTCTGGCATACATGCTGTGTTGTCTGACAATATACACTAAGCTGTGTTAAATGTAAGTGTATTATAAATCTGTCTCACATACATGTAATATTTCCTAAAATTCTGTCTCGCATATAGCCATGGCTCACCATCAGCAGAAAATCTTGAATGTCAACATACAAATGTTTTGTCACATATTTTGGTATCTCAGCTACTATTTTCCATCACTTATTGTTTACGAGGTGGATACAATCACCAAGAATATATCACTGCTTTGTACCCTACTGTAATGTGTCTCGGTGTCTATGCAGGTAATCGCGGCCATTTTGTTCCTGTGTAATGTGGACTTCACAGCAGAGGATGAGGACTACAGTCGACTCAGCTCACAGTCAGGTAACCCACATCGTGGTGGCACATGGCCCTGTGTACAGTGCACAGGTCACAAATCAGGTGACCGCCTTTGTGGTCTAGTGGTAGAGCGTCCGCCCGGAGAACGGAAGGTCCGGGGTTCGATCCCCGGCCTTTAAGACGTTAAGAGATGGTACTTGTTGTTACCCTGTCTGGCGCTCAGCATTAAGGGGCTAAAACAAGGACTGTTCAGCTCGGAGTCAGTATACTGTGTCTAAGTGAGGTATTCATGTTAAACTGCGGCATGGTATCTCAGTGAGCTAGCACTATAAATCGGCATGAGTCCGGACTAGAACAAGCAGCCACACAAACACACACACGCTATAATTCTTGGACGTGACGTTAAACCCCACTTCACCTCACCTCACCTCACCTCACCTCACCTCACCTCACCTCACCTCACCTCGCTTTCTGAAGGATGTCAGTAAAACGTACACGATTTAAAAACAGTTCCCCTTATTTATAATAATGACGACTCCCTGAATACAAACCCACCTCGGCCAAGTTGGACAAGTCCATTTTATGAACGGGGGGGGGGGGGGGCTAAAATTTGGTATTTCAAGGATATTCTCACAAATTTTCAAGGGGATTATATGTACCTTTTCCCCTAATACAGATTGCCATATCTCACCGACTTTCAGATGCAATCATTCGGACATGGCATTTTTCTGTGTTGCTCAGCTTCATCTATGGGGCACTAACAGCTGACTGGACATGTCCCTCTAAAAAAAAATGTCTTCCAACCTACGACGACATCAAATTGCGAGCACATGTTTGAATCTCCAAAAATGACGATAGAACAATGTTTCATCGTGAAATATACTGTGCTTCATTCTTCATTACTCTTTGCGATTTATCGCGTAGCTATCATATCTATAATGTTATCCCAGGAAGTGTGACAATCGTAGCTAAACATTTTGCACTGTTTTACTTTTAGGATGAATTAACCGATGTTACGGACCAACCATTTGATGTTCGGTATTATTTTTTCATTATTATTTTTTGTGGTAACCAATGTATTTTTCAGTCTACAGCATACCGGTTGTTACTTTTTTCAAACGGGACAATTTTGTTGTTGTTGATAACATCCCAGTGCCCAATACCCAAGCCCACCTACCTTCTCCAGGACCTACCCTCCCAGAATGGTCTGTCCCTTACTTAAGTGGATTTATCTGGACCTGCTTAGAAGATGATATTAAGTCCCAGATCTGCAGCAATTGCCAGTACAAATTTCCCAATTCTTGTTGTAGTTATAACCAATATTTGGCTGTACAGAGATGACTTGTTTCACTGTTAACCACGACTTGCACATGAGGGGCAGTGATGACATTGGTCTATCAATATCACTTGCATGATACATCAATAAATAAATTGCAAGTGATTCCATGGCATTTGATTGGCTAATCCATAAATTTTTGGCATTTATTCTCGATAAACATTACAGATATTAATCCATTGGTGGACAACTGTTTCCTGATTGGCTGATAATAGAGTCGGAAGGGCTTGTGGTGCATTATTGCACAGAACAATGTCACTGAATTTGTGTCGTCGTCTCTTGTTGTGTATTAATGATTTAATTAGCAGTTTGTGAAGTTATCATTGATTTTGATATTTTTTGTATGGTGGTATATGATTTACGCATTCATTTTTCCATTTATTCCTCCAGTAGCGCAAAAAAGGTTTTGAAGTCAATTCTTAATTAAATCAATGATCATGATTTCAAAGGACTTGCAGTTTGTGAATGTAAACAAATGGTATTGTGTGGTTACCATGGTTACAGCTCAGATGTCCTTCCTGGAGCGATCGTGTCTGGAGCTGTCAGGTAGTGGTTATGTTGTTGCCGTTGACGCCTTCCAGAGCAGATTGATTTGTTTGTTGCTGTTTGTTAGCTCGTCTGTTCAAAGATTGACTGAGCTGTTCTGATGGACTGGTGTACAGTCTTCCCTCCCAGGGGGATTTTGGTTTAGCATTAGTCACTAGCAGCCTGTGCTGGGCATACTTGGTAACTTGATGGAGCGAGCGGGTGGTTAGGCTTTGTGAGCTGGTTGACCATATGTCATTGTACCCCAATGGTGTAGATCGTTGCTCACAAAATCAATCACTAGATTGTCTGGTCCAAACTTATAGCTGGAAGATTGATGAGTGTGGCTTTAAACATCAAAATCATTTATAGGGAGCTGCACAGAGCTACAGTCACTGGTTGTGTTTTTTGTGTTTGTTTGTTTGTTTGTTTATTTGTTGTTTAAGCCGTACTCAGCAATATTCAAGCTTTTTGACAGCGATCTGTAAATAATCAAGTCTGGACCAGGCAATCCAGTGATTGACATCATGAGTATCGAGGCACACATTTGGTATAGGATGACATGCATCAACCAAGTTGGTGACCACCCTATCCTGATAGTCGCATCTTACAACAAGCATAATCGCTTTTTAGCAAGCATAGGTTGCTGAAGACCTGTTCTGCCCCGGATCTTCACAGATCACTGCAGCTACTGACAAACAAACCCTGAAGCTTTTTGAAACTTACAGTATGAATTTATCTCATTGTTTAAATTATTTCATATTTGGTTTCTAATATGGATACCTTTTTTATCTTTACTTGGATATCTGTACATGTATTTATGTAAATGTATTGTAGATAAGACCCAGGTTAGAATTGATCTTCAGCAACTCATTGTTGACATAAGAGGCGACTAACAGGATCAAGTCAGGATCACTGATTTGGTTGAGGGATGTCATCATATCCCAATTTCTTAGATCACTGCTCATGATGTCAATCCAGGTGTTCTATCCATTCCACGTCCCAAATAATAACAAGTTGTCCTTGATCTTCTCTCAGTTGTCACCACCCGGTTAGACGGATGGTAGGTTTAGGGCACTGACTTATTGAAGTCATCATGAACTATTGGGCATCGACATTCAAATATTACCCACTAAGGCAGGGATGCAGGTGTAACTGTTTTTGTAATTATCATTGAGCATTATAGTTTTTATTTCATGCTGATTGGTTAGTTTTTTCCAGTCCTTCCATATTCAAGAGATATTAATTGTTTTGATGGACAAACGTACATATTGGTATTTTGTGTGAACCAATGCACATAAACGCATCACGTGACGTCATAGATCCATGACTCAAGATGCACCATTTGTCTCATACAGGATTAGTGTGACACTCTAAAACAAAGACACTCTGTGGTAACACTTGACTGATTATTAGTTTTGTCATTAAGTGGTACTGATTGGAAACATCTCTTCTTAACGTACATACTTCTCTATATGTTTCTGTGGTTCGTGTTTCTTTTGGTGGTGAGTGTATACATTAAGAATAGACTACGGGCAGCAGAGAACTGACAAACTTTAATCCCTCAGGACAAAAAATCAGCTTTTAATTATTCCTTAAGTATTTTCTGGTTGCTTGTGGTGTTATTTAAGAAAAATGTAAGTGTGAACGCACAGATACAATGTTTCAATATTGACATCAAGTATATATTTGTGGTACAGCAACCTGCGAGGCGAGGGTGCAGTGCTGCCACCTGCTGGGCATCTCTGCTGACACTCTAGAGCAGGTGCTGCTCCACCGTAGCATCGAGTCCGGGGGCAACAAGCGTCGCAGTGTCTTCGTCAAACCCCTCTCCATAGCTGATGCTCGCACTCGGCGGGACTGTCTGGCCATGCTCCTGTACTCCAGGTACTGTCACAGACTAGTATAGAGTTTATTGTGATCATGTTTTATTTATCTACTTGTCATTTTGAACACATAACTCAAGAATCTTCTCTCCTTTGAATATACAAAGAGTAATAGTGTTGGAATGGGATGAAGTTGTCCCTAAGGCTTTCTATAAAAAATAAAAATTCAATTAAAATTAAAACGAAAGTCAAAATTTAACTTGTTTATATTCACCTGGTGTAGCAGGTTAAACTTTCCCCTGGCCAGTTCTTTCTGGGGAAATAGCCTTGGCTAAACCTTCCCTGGGAAAAGTATATCCTGGGCTATTTCTTCTCCTTTGGATTTAAGATATACTGAACATCAGTGGGGGGTGGTTCAGCCCAGGCCAGATTCTACCCTATCTGGATTTTGGATATGTCCTGTATAGCTTTTGTTGTGTTGATGAATTTGAGTTGTAACTTTCTTTTTGGCCCCAATATGCAGCAAAGCAGCACCAAGCTATTTCTGTTTGTCTTGTCATGTGGTTTGATTAATCTGTTCAGCCGTACACATGATAGGATTAACATTATTACCATTACTTTAAACTTTGGAGCAGATTTACTTGAAGCTTTTATTTTGCAAGAATTGTTATTATTTACCTAACTCATCTTCAGGGTGCTTTCAAAGTTATTGTAGTCTTGCAATACTACATAGTAGTTAAATTCGGGGCACGAGATACCCAGTCATCACAGGCACTGCAATTTGCTGTCCTGAGTTGCGTCCCTTTGGTGTGTCAGGAACCTATGATCGTGAGTTCGAATCCCGGTTAATCCTTATAATGTTTATACATTTGTCAGCACCATACCTGTGGTCGTGGCTTCCACCAAAGTGATAAACATCTTACACCCTAATCACCTTACTTTCCGCCAGCATCAAGCTGACGCACCAGGATACAACTTAAATACTGTTCAAGGCAGCATTAATCCCACCTCAATCACTCACACACTCACATGTTTAATATTCTAATTTACCAAGGAAATGTATCATATTATGTTCACTACCAGTGTGGATAAAGGGAACGTTACTATTATGGCATGTTTGTCACAAAAGTCAGTGGGGCGGTTGGGTAGCCTAGTGGTTAAAGCGCTCGCTCATCAAGCCAAAGACCCGGGTTCGATTCCCAACATGGGTACAGTATGTGAAGCCCATTTCTGGTGTCTCCCGCCGTGATATTGCTGGAATATTGTTAAAAGCAGCGTAAAGAAAAGTCAGTAAGGAGGGAGATAAGATGGTTACAATGGGTGCATCTCATTGTACCCTGATGGATGTGGATTGTTGCTCATGCTATCAACCACTGGTTTACCTTGTTCAGGTGATGTGTGTTATATTCCTCACTTTTACATATCAACAGCATCCACCCACTCATGTCAAAAGGTAGTGTACTTTGTTCCGATATCTACTGCATAATATACTCTTTCCTTTCAGACTGTTTGATTGGTTGGTCAACTTCCTGAATCAGCAGATTAAATCGGAGGAGCAATCCCGAATGATTGGTGAGAAACATCAAAAAGACTAAACCAAACTGTACACACTGGGTACTCACTGTCATTTAATAATGTACTGGTCCCTCTCCAGCTGTGGCCCCGTGAAGATCCGGAGTAGAATAGGTCTTCAGCAACCCATGCTTGCCTTAAAAGGTATCTATGCTTGTCGTAAAAGGCGACTGACGGGATTGGTTGGTTGGCGCATGTCATCGATCCAAATTGCGTGGATCGATGCTCATGATGTAAATCACTGGATTGTCTGGTCCAGATTTCATTATTTAAAGACCGCAGTCATATAGCTGGAATATTGCTGAGTGCGGCGTTAAACAACAAACAAAACAAAATTCTCCGGCAAGGGTGGAAACTGGACCTTTAAAGTCAGTAAACGTCCTTGCCTCGGGCAGATGCTCACTCTCTCTCACACTCACTCTATCACACTCACATTCACTCACTCACTCACTCACACTTTTGTCATTGTTGTAGTATATCAAGTTTTTGTTTCCAGGATTACTGGACATCTATGGCTTTGAGATGTTTGATGTCAACAGTCTGGAACAGCTGTGTATCAATTACGCCAATGAGAAGCTGCAGCAGCATTATGTCTGTCACTTCCTGGGAGACCTGCAGGTGGGTTTGGGCCACACCAGAATGTTTGACATGCACTACATTGTTCATCATGAGTTTAGCAATCAAATTGCTGAAGTTGGCACCAGTTTTATCAAGTCATCAAATACATGTGGGGATTAACCCCAGAAGCACGAAGTCAAGTACTGTAATACAGTGCAGTGTTTTTTCTTGTTTGCTCTTTGTTTCTAATTATTTCCTTCCCTTTGTTTGCTATATTCAGAGAGAGTATGAAGCTGAGCACATTCCATGGCGACACATTGATTACCATGACAACCAGCTGTGTCTTGATGTGCTGGAGGGGAGAGTTGGAGTCTTTGGTGTGCTCAATGAGGTACAGTCCCTATTAAAAATATATTGCATATTTCGGAAATCTTTCATCGACCATCCAGAGATTTGTCTAGACCAGGGCCCCATTCTGCAAAGTAATCTTAGCACTAAGACGATCATAACTCCCATACTGTAACATAGGCTTATGACAATCGTAGCGCTATGATCACTTTGTTGAATGGGGCCCTGCTCAGGGCCAAAATTAGGCCTAAATCTCTATCAAATGTCAGTAAACATTCCCATATTGGATTTAATAAATTACTTCCTTTTAGAGTTATAATTAATGGTATGGCTTATCATAGGTGACATATGAATATCTGTTTTGAATAATATTACATTTCCTTCCCAATTAGGGGGGTAGTCTCCTGGTTAAAGTGTTCGCTCATCATGCCTAAGGCCCAGGTTTGATTCTCCACATGGGGACAATGTGTGAAGCTTATTTCTGGTGTCCCTTGCCTTGATATTGTTAGAATATTGCTGAAAGCATTGTAAAACCATACTCACTTACTCACTCCGCTTTGAGAAGAGATGATATCCTAGATTGATTTTCCTGATCAGTATTCTGCTATATTGTCAAACTTTACCCATTGCTTTACCCATTCGAACTCCCTGTTCTCTTCTAGGAAGTGTACCTCAACAGGAAGTCTAACCCCCGGAGTCTCGGGGAGAGGGTGCTGGATGTCAACAACAGTGCCCCCATCAAGCGCCCCAAGACCTTCTCCACACATCCTGGCTTTGTCATACAACACTACGCTGGAGATGTGCGGTACGACTTGGAGCAAATCACAACCAAAAACAAAGTAAGTAGCCAGCACATTTTTTAGGGTTCCCCCTTTCATCGTCTTGTGAAAGGGCTGTGATATTATCCTAAAACATCATCTAACTGGAAAGAATATGAATTGGTTCCAAACATTGTATACCTAGATAACAGGATTCTTTGTTGTGTTGTTGTGTTATGGACAATGTGTTGATTGGGGCCATGTTGTCATGGAAACAGTAGAGAGGGGTAATGTGGGCCATGTTGTCATGGATACAATAGAGCGTTGATGTGGGGCCATGTTGTCATGGATACAGTAGAGTGTTGATGTGGGGCCATGTTGTCATGGATACAGTAGATTGTTGATGTGGGGCCATGTCATGGATACAGTAGAGTGTTGATGTGGGGCCATGTTGTCATGGATACAGTAGAGTGTTGATGTGGGGCCATGTTGTCATGGATACAGTAGAGTGTTGATGTGGGGCCATGTTGTCATGGATACAGTAGAGTGTTGATGTAGGGCCATGTTGTCATGGATACAGTAGAGTGATGGTGTTGCAGGACAACATTCCCGTGGAGTTGGTACGGCTGCTGCAGCAGAGTGACAACGCTTTCTTGTCTCACCTGTTTGAAGAGTTCCACACTGTGGAGATGTCAGGCAGGAAGAGGAAAACTGTCCTCACTAAATTCAAGGTAAGTCCAATGTGTTTAGTATAAGCACTGCTTGCCTGCATGTTCCAGTGCTCATTGCATTCTGCCTCTGAATCATTAAGCATACCTGAGAAGAAACTTGTCTTCATCTGAAATATCATAATGACATTTTAAAACTTTTGATTCCAAGTTGGAATAGGACCCAAGCAACCTGTGTGGTTGTATGAGGCGGGCAAATGGATCAGTTGGTCTCTGTGACTTAATTGATTGTTGTGTCATTGTAACCTGAAGGCGTGGATTGTTGCTCATAATATCAGTCACTGGATTGTGTGGTCCGTCATGTAGTGGGAATATTACTGACTGCTGTGATAAAACAACAAACTTAACTATATCACTGTCTTTGTCAGGTTTCTCTTGATGGTCTCTTGGCAACACTCAAGTCATGTGATGTTCACTACGTCCGCTGTATCAAGCCGAACCAGCACAGTCAGCCAGGCCAGCTTGATCCAACCTTTGTCCTCCAACAGCTGAAGGCTAACGGCATCCTTGAGACAGTGGAGATATGCAGGAAGGGGTACTCTGCCAGGTAAGTTGTTGATGACATCCTCAAGACAGTGGGGGGGGGCACAGGTGGCCCAGTCGTCTAAGGCGCCGCGATTCGCTATGCAGAGTTGCGTCCCTTTGGCACGCCAGAAACCTATGATTGTGGGTTCGAATCCCGGTTCCCCCGATTATGTTTCTAGGTTTGTCAGCACCATACCCTTGGGTTTCACCGAAGTGGTAAACTTCCAAGACCTGCATCACTTCGGGCTTTCCTCCCACATTAAGCTGACACACCATGATATAACTGGAATACTGTTAAAAGCAGGGATAAGCCCAACTCACTCACTCACTCACTCAAGACAGTGGAGATAGGCAGGAGGGGGTACTCAGCCAGGTGAGTTGTTGACGACATCCTGGCGACAGTGGTGATAGTCAGCCAGGTGAGTTGTTGACGACATCCTGGCGACAGTGGTGATAGTCAGCCAGGTGAGTTGTTGACGACATCCTGGCGACAGTGGTGATAGTCAGCCAGGTGAGTTGTTGACGACATCCTGGCGACAGTGGTGATAGTCAGCCAGGTGAGTTGTTGACGACATCCTCGAGACAGTGGAGATAGTCAGCCAGGTGAGTTGTTGACGACATCCTGGCGACAGTGGTGATAGTCAGCCAGGTAAGTTGTTAACGACACCCTCAAGGCAGTGGTGATAGTCAGCCAGGTGAGTTGTTAACGACACCCTGGAGACAGTGGTGATAGTCAGCCAGGTGAGTTGTTAACGACACCCTCAAGACAGTGGAGATAGTCAGCCAGGTGAGTTGTTAACGACACCCTGGAGACAGTGGTGATAGTCAGCCAGGTGAGTTGTTAACGACACCCTCAAGGCAGTGGTGATAGCCAGCCAGGTGAGTTGTTAACGACACCTTCAAGACAGTGGAGATAGTCAGCCAGGTGAGTTGTTAACGACACCCTCAAGGCAGTGGTGATAGTCAGCCAGGTGAGTTGTTGACGACATCCTGGAGACAGTGGAGATAGTCAGCCAGGTGAGTTGTTAACGACATCCTCAAGACAGTGGAGATAGTCAGCCAGGTGAGTTGTTAACGACATCCTGGAGACAGTGGAGATAGTCAGCCAGCTGAGTTGTTAACGACATCCTGGAGACAGTGGTGGGAGTCAGCCAGGTAAGTTGTTAACGACATCCTGGAGACAGTGGAGATAGTCAGCCAGGTGAGTTGTTAACGACATCCTGGAGACAGTGGAGATAGTCAGCCAGGTGAGTTGTTAACGACATCCTCAAGGCAGTGGTGATAGTCAGCCAGGTGAGTTGTTGACGACATCTTCAAGACAGTGGAGATAGTCAGCCAGGTGAGTTGTTAATGACATCTTCAACATCCGGTCAGACCATCTCAGTTCTATAACTATTTGTCCTGAATAGCACGATTGGTAGTCACTGATATCTGTCTGGTGGATCAGTGTATTTGCAGTATTCAGCACACAGTATGGAGTCTGTCTCCATAGGAGTGTATAGATTGTGCACCCTAAAACAGGCTACATATGGCCAGGCTATGAGACTCAGCTGATTGAGTGTCACAGTACCGTAATGGAATACTGTAAAAAATGGTGTTAAACCCAACTCACTCACTCACTCACTCACTCACTCACTCACTCACTCACTCACTCACTCACTCACTCACTCACTCACTCACTCCAATCCTGTTGTGGTAGATTAGGTTGTGATGTGTCATGCCTGTAGATATCGGCAAAGGAGAAGACATGATCTGTACACATGTATGATGTATGGTTAGGGAAATATCACATGTTTCCTGTCACAGACTGCCGTACTGGGACTTCCTGCAAAGATACGGCCTCCTCATTCGAGATGAGGAGTGGAGAGCAGATGGGTCCGGGGACAAGGGAGGTGATGTCTCTGACCCTGTGGAGATCTTACTACAGAAACAGCGGTCTGCCACGCCACACCACTCCACCACTCCACAGAGAGTGCTCAGAAGGAGGACAGGTCAGTTACAGTGTGTTTACATACATACAACTGATTAACCGGGATTGTCACATCTTAGTACTGGCATCAGTAACACATGTGAGTGACATCTTCCTGAGGCAAGGGAGTTAACTTACTTTAAATGTCCAGTTTCCACCCTTGCCGAACTAGGCTGCAAGTATTGAGTTATACTTTGGCTGGATGAATGAGTCTATACATAGTCCAATCAAAATCGCGTAGCAAATCGCGAAAAATGGTAAATGGCATGGATTTCAACATGCAGATTTCGGTCGCTTGCAGGATTTCCAAAAGATGTCTACCGTCAACTCGGTGTCGACAGATATTTTTATTTTTATTCATGTTTTTAATCAAGGTGCTCCAATGATTCGATGCACCTATTTCATTACAATTTAGATCTTGATTATTGATCAGATCATCTTGACTGGGCGCCGCCATTTGATTCTAAGCAAAAGAAAGCGATATGAGAGGTGGATTCTGATTGGTCAGGAGGGACACAGAAGGGACATAACTCGTAATAGCCACTGGTGGCGCTACGATTGAGCCCAGAAATTCCAGCATAGTTCTGCAAGTGTGGAAACTGGATTTAAATAGTTGTTCCTTGCCTCGGGAAGATGTGCATGTGACAGCTGCACAGCTTCAGCTGGGATATAGATAAGGCACACCACTGCTTGGTACAGGATATACTCCCAGTATCATCCAAGCCACTCAAGAGCAAGCTGTCATTTCCCTTCTCCCAAATTGTAGTGACGTGTAGAAACAAATATTAACCAACAGACAAAACAATTGGAAATTTCACAAGCACACGTACATGTTCGAGTGTCGCCCAGTCAAGACGATCTGATCGATAATAAAGATCTATATTGTGATAAAACGGATCTTACATCGCGAAGTACATCAGCTCACATGAGCAACTTGATTAAAAACATGAAAAGACTTGGAAAATATCTGTTGACGAGTTGGCGGTGAAAAAGTTTTGCAAATCCTGTGGTCGACCGCTATCTGTTTGACAGTTTAAGAACCGGATTTTGATTTCAGGGTGCAAATTTTTGGGACTATGCATAGACTCGTTAGTCCCGCCAAAAAACTCCATAAAACCAGCCTAGTTCGTCAAGGGAAACTGGGCTTTTATTGTCAGTTAACTCTCTTGCCTCGGGAAGATGGCACACGTAGTGTGTGCAGTGAAATTATAATTTCATTAGTAAAATGTAGTAGATGTGGTATTGGTATCTTCATCATTATAACCCGAAGTAGACAATTTTAAAGTACAAGAAATCTTTCCATCAAGAGCTCGTAAAAAATCTTACCAATAAACCCTTCATGGTGTCAACCAACCACCTCACACGTGTTTGAGTAAATACTTTTAGTTTTTGTGTAAGTCACCCTTTCAGTAAGATTCTATGACAATACGAGTCCCAAACAGTCTATTAGTGATGCAAGGGGCTTTGCTAATCAAAAAAATGCGCCCGTAGAGGCACATAATCTGATAATGTTGTCAGGTCGAACGACCACGTGGATGGTCCGGACTTGAAGATGACCTATGAACCCCTGCTATCAGGCTCAGGATCGTAACGATCGAGTACCAAACAGGATGGGGGCCCAACAGGCGTGTAAAAAAATATCCATGTGTAGTGCCCGATTCAGACCTTGACCAGTCAGTAATATAGCTGGGGTAAGAGTAACCACTGTGAAACATTAGTGTCAGTGGGTTGCCAATTAAACTCCACGCATGGTTGTTGGCTGGGACCTGTGACTGGTGGCATAGATAGAGCTTCAGCAAAGTGCTATCCCTGTGAGGAGCTTGAGACAATACATTGTGACAATATGTAAGCCAGTAAGGACACATACATTTGTCAAAAAAAATCAAGGCATTGTTACATAATTGCTTGTCAGGAATTTAGGGAGCTGGGCAATGCAAAAAGTAAAAGCTGATTTAATTTTAAGAGAATACAAGCAATCGTTGTAATGATGATCACTTCTTCTTCTTTTTAAAGTATTGAAACTAATTTTCCGTGCTATG
This sequence comes from Haliotis rufescens, assembly GCF_023055435.1. NCBI lineage: Eukaryota > Metazoa > Mollusca > Gastropoda > Lepetellida > Haliotidae > Haliotis > Haliotis rufescens. The sequence continues at coordinate 29,754,127 of NW_025963835.1, read as the reverse complement.
TATCCCAGATATTCCTTATATCCTCTAGGCGACACATTTTATATTTTTTGTTTCAGGTCAGAATGACTTTCATATAAATAAATAATTGACTTTTATTTTTGTTTTTACTTCGACCGAGCTTGTGGGAAAAACTGGAATAAATGCGTGAAACATCAAATTAAAAAAAGTGTGGCCCTAGTTGGAGTTGGAGTCCCAGTGTTAATGAAACAGAGACCTACATCTGAGTGTGAATTAAATGATAACATAATAACCTACCCATTTTCAGGATTGTCCAGTCTTGACCACACCCGCAAGTGTTGTGCAGTTGTTCTGTCTCGAGTCCTTGGGCCTCAGTTTGTTCAAAATGGTGGAGTTCGAGATCAGTTTGGAAAGAATAAGATCTTCTTGCTGCAGCAACAGGTATCACTGCTGATTTGTTTCAAAGTCTTCCCAACTATGTGGGGATTCTAGGTTAGAATTGGTCCCCACCTACCTATGCTGGTTATAACAGGCGACCAAATGGATCAGGTGGGCAGGCTCGGCAGCTTGGTTGATAGCATGTTATCATACCCCGACGGCGTAGATCGTTGCTCACATTATCAGTCACTGTATTGTCTGGTCCAAGCTTGATTATTTACAGGCCATTATCATAAAGCTGAAATATTGCTCTGACATTTGCAAATTACACATATATTTTGTCTCACAATGACGCTGCATTGGTAATGTTTGTTGCCTTGTGCTATTATAATATTTTCTTGTGTATAATGTGCTCTGAGTATAACCATGCAAGCTTTAGAAAAGATGCTATCCTGTGTATAATGTGCAATCAAAAACATCATCGCATCGCTTCAGGTGAAGTGAGCAAAATGTAAATTTTGCCATAATAGGTTTCTGAACATGATAATGTCAGTTGTATTCCTTTTTATTCTTGTATTTTTCGTTGAGCAGAGGTTAATATTATCATGGTATCTGATAGTGTAATAACAGAACTATCTGGTGTACCTCAGTATGGAAAAACTCAGAACTGTCTACAATCGTCTTTATATAATGCTCCCACCTCTTCACGGTTGTAGACTGCCTCCGTGGTAGAGCGTCCGCCTGGAGAGCGGAAGGTCCGGGGTTTGATCCCCGACCCCGTCATACCAAAAGACGTTAAAAGATCGTACTTGTTTTTACCCTGTCTGGTGCTCTGCATTAAGGGGCTAAACAAGGACTGGTCGGCTCGGAGTCAGTATACTGTGTCTGAGTGGGGTATTCATGTTAAACTGAGGCAAGGTATCTCAGTGAGCTAGCACTATAAATCGGCATCAGTCCGGACTAGTACAAGCAGCCACACAAACACACACACGTACATGCACGTCGCTATATAAATGCAATAATCTTGGACGCGACGTTAAACCCAATTTCACCTCACCTCACTTTCACGGTTGTATTTGGGAGAAAAAGGTTGGCATTATACACATGACAATATTCTAAGTTGTAGCAGGATCACTCAGGGTACATGAGGTTTATGTGTCCTGCGTAAGACTTTATACCTCGAGTGATCCTGTTACAACGAATTTATCTGACCGACCTGTTCTAATATGACATTGTAAAAGAATTAAAACAAATTCAAAATTGATAGAAAAGAGGTGGTCCTTTGAGCGGAGGTTAGCTTGTGCTCTGTCATGTGACTTTCACTGACTTGGAAAAACCGTACAGAAGTTTGCTTAGAAACGGGGTCTAAGGGATTTATTCTGCCTCTCGGTAATCCATGTGCAGCCTGTCTTGTTTGTGGCAGGGTATAAGGGATTTATTCACCCACTGAGAAGTTGATTTCATTCCAAGGGGGGTTACACAGTATTTTATCACATGGTCCAATCATTCGGACATGGGACCCGTGAAGATCCGGGGTAGAATAGGTCTTCAGCAACCAATGCTTGCCGTTAAAGGCGACAATGCTTGTCGTAAGAGGCGACTAACGGGATCGGGTGGTCAGGCTCGCTGACTTGGATGATGCATGTCATCGTATCCCTATTGCAGGGATCGATGGTCATGATGTCAATTACTGGATTGTCAGGTCCAGACTCGATTAATTTAGGACAGCCATCATGTAGCCGGAATATTGCTGAGTGCTGCGTTAAACAACAAACAAAAAAAAGAAAACATTCTGACATGGCGGTATCGTTTGGTACGTTATGTTGCAGTTTGAGGCCCTGGAGGCAGCACGGAATGGCCTCCTAGCCAGATACGCCATGACCCTCCAGAGGGCCTGGCGGAGATACCTGGAGTGGAGGCAGAGGAGGAGGATGCTGGCTGTGGGGGTTATCTGGGCTGCCTGGAAGACGTACACCGAGCGGAGGTGTCGTGCTCGACAACACATGGCTGCCTGCTGTATACAGAGAGGTGAGATCTTGTTGTCCTGGGTGCCCTGGTACAAAGCGATCTTAGTGCTGAGGTGATCGTAACCCCCATACCCAAACATAGACTTACAACAGTCGTAGTGCTAACACTGTTTTGTACAACGGCACCCTGCTGTATAAAGAGAGGTGAGATCTTGTCGAGAGCTTTAGAGTAATGAATGCAACATCATACCAGCTAACCTTGTAGAGTTGTTTAACTCTACAAAGCAACGCAGAATATGTTGCCATTGTGCTGAAACTAAAGTAGTTATACTCTTGTTATCTGACAAATGAACCCATAAAATCCTGACCTGTAAGCGAAAGATGTTTTATATGCACCGTATGTACACACTAGTAAATACCAAATCTGAAATAGTGATTGTATTCACACGAACCAGGATACAACATTTAAGAAGCACTCGTAAAATATCACAATATAGCAATTGTTTGTTCAAATACAAGGACATGGGTACAATGTGTGAAGCCCATTTCTGGTGTCCCCTGCCGTGATATTGCTGGAATATTGCTAAAAGCGGCACAAAACCACACTCACTCACTCACTTAAGTACATGACCTTTGGAATGAAGATCACTGTTGACTCCATGATACCATTGCTATCCCACACACTGGACTGAGCTAGACTGAACTGATACAACACAGGATTGTTTCCCCTTAGCTTCCAATGTGGACCACCTGTGGATATTCCAGGTAAAACATGTCCCAGTAACCGATGCTGGCTGTTAGAGGTGTCTGAGGTGGATTTGGGGATTTGGTTGATTGTGTGTCACCATACCCCACTGCGTGGCTTGCTAAAGAAGTTAAAATAAGGTCCTTGTTGTTGCCCTGCCTGGTGTGCTGCATTAAGGGGATGGACTGGTCTACTCGGGAGTCGGCACACTGTGTCTGAGTGGGGTATCCATGTTAAATGGTATCTCAGTGGGCTAGTGCTATGAAGTCTGGACTAGTACAAGCAGGAGGAAATGCACGTACACTTATTTAAGTGAAACAATCTTTAACCGCGACGTTTTTACACCCCACCCAATTATCTCATTTATTACAGGGATTTATAAACAATACACTCCGTGTTCCTACCGGTTTTTGAAACTGCCAGTCCTCATGGACTGGCAACTCTAAAAAATTACCAGTCCCCCCTAATTTTTGTCAGTCCCAACTTTCAACAAGTAAAAAACGTATCAAAATTACCTGGTCTTTATTATACCCCCGTTTACGAATTAAATCGGGGGTATATAGTGTTCTGTCTGTCCGTCCTTCCGTCCGAGCTTTTGTACGGCCCATAACTTTTTAACCATGCACCTTAGCTTCATCAAACTTGCTACACACATTTACCACAATGAGTACTTGTGCCTTTTGCTAGTTTGAAGAGCCTGAATTTTTTAATTTTTGCCGTTTCCATGGATACATTAAGAAACATCAAGAATGTATGTTGTGCTAAGCATTGATTATCCCACACTAGATTGAAATATATTTGCAAAAACATGTGTTCATTTCAAACATAATGCATCCTCATGGGGTTACAAAGGAAAGGGCAGTTCATCTGATTTAAAGCAACAGGTATATTTCATTAATTAACAAACTATTTACTATTTGTTGTTGACCAGCGGGGATAACGGGGGTATGTGAGCTTTGCTCACTTCTTTCTTGTTCTTTCAACATCATGTTCACTCCAATGATGTGATCTGTGAAGTAACTGAGTTAGATTAACACGTCATTCACACAAAATTCTCACAATTTCTCTCTTCCTTTTTAGACTAAGTCACTACAAATATATATTTAGCCTCAAAGCAAAGCGAAATTGTTATTTTTCGTGCACTAAAACTAGACAAGGGGAAACCCTAATGGTAACAGACAAGCTGTCTTTCATGAATATCGCCGATGTCTTGTTCAACAACAAAGATTTATGTGATACTTTATTTGCCGATCCACAGGGACTGGCAGTCATATGAAGCACTGGTCCAAGCCTAATTTGACTGGTAATTACTGGTAAATGGGAACACTGTACACTGTGAGGTTAAGTATTGTTACAAGAATATACACATCACTGTCGGATGCAGAGAGGGGTTGCTTTTTTTAACCTGTGTCAGTCCCTCCAAGTGGTTTTATTTCAAAGTGTGCAAGGGGCGGTCGGGTAGCCTAGTGGTTAAAGCGTTCGCTCGTCACGCCCGGGTTCGATTCCCGACATGGGTACAATGTGTGAAGCCCATTTCTGGTGTCCCCCCGCCGTGATATTGCTGGAATATTGCTAAAAGCGGCGTAAAACCATACTCACTCACTCACTCACTCAAAGTGTGCAACCACTTTTTCAAAATCCTTGTTCTGCCTCAGTACTCATTTATATAACATGGTCTAAAATATGTTGAAAAATGCTTTATTTTGATTGTATGTTTGAGAGATCTTATTCCACATACTTGAATTTACCCCACATTGACTGAATATTTTCAGTTGTGCAATTCTTCCTTCCCTTTTGTGATGGAGAATGTCACCCTCTGTGGCAAGCATGGAGTGATCCATATCGTAGCGTGACAGTGTACCATTACCTCCCTACTAATGAATGAATGAAAACATGCAATCGCCACAAATTGGAACTGATCAACCAAAATATTGCTTCGTCAACCACGTGCAAATCAAATTTCAGACCTGTAAATTAATTAAAAATTGAATGCATTATCTTCAAGCATTCGCATGTTCTTAGAAGCTTTAGGTAGCTATATATAATTTAAATTAGATTGATTCTGTAGTTAGGAATGTGGCATGGATTTCGCCAGACATCCGTATTTCTTCCGCTGACCTGGCATCAAAGACTTGAGTGCATCACAGACACCTTGTTGCCTTGATAGGGTTAATGTGGGCCATGTACGTGTGTGTGTAATAATTGGAATTCCTTTTCATACCTCGTGACATTTTAGATGTAATATTGCACTGTTGATCATTAACCATTTACTCTTTCAAATGTTCCCTTACTAGATTACTGTCCCGATTTAACTCACCTGACATTCACTTGTGTGTTTCTGTGCAGTCTGGAGTGAGTGAGTGAGTTGTTTTATGTGGCTTTAAACAGTGTTTCAGTTATATCACTGCTTGTCAGCTTGATGTGTTTTCTGGGGGGTGAGGTTTGCCCCGATTATGTTTCTAGGTTTGTCAGCACCATACCGGTGCTCGTGGATTTCACCGAAGTGGTAAACGTCTTAGACCTGCATTACTTCGGGCTTTCCTCCCACATTAAGCTGACATGCCGTGATATAACTGGAATACTGTTAAAAGCGGTGTTAAACCCAACTCACTCACTCACACTCTGGGGGGTGAGTCCCATCCAGGATTCGAACCAACACTGCCAGAGTGAGGCACCTAATCACCAGTACACAAAGGGATCTAAACCACTCAGCCACTTAGGCTTCCACAAAAATGGTCCTCCGTCAACTGGTAGTCTAGATCACATACTTTGTGTGTGAGAGTTAGGGTTCAAATCCAGGATGGGACTCACTCAACCCCAAAAAGTACTAGAATCTGTACTTTTCTAAGAAGGTGTTATCTCAAACATAACATTTGTTATATTTGACCTCTTTCTAAATGGAATTGTGTATTCATAGCTAACAAAAATGAACAACAAAGGCGAGCATAAATAGACTACCCAGGGACCGAGCATGTTCCTAGAAAGGCGAGAAAACAGATATGACAGATATTTATGTTAGGTTACATGCATGTGGGTAGTACCTTTTGTTTGGTTAAGTTGACAACAATATTTGGGATAACATTTAGATCAATGTTATATGGTTTGGAAGTGTTTGGAACCTTCAGATGTGTGATGACAATTAAATATCCTTTGACATTTGACACTAACCAGTTGTTTTAGATGATTAACCCTTGCTAATTAGAGTGCAGCCTAGACTTATTGAATACAGAGGTAATTACATTTAGTAGACAATGATGTTTTAGAGTAATGTTTACTTGTTGGATAATGGGGATTAAGGCTTGTTTACATTGGCACATTGACACCCAACATTATGTCATAGCTTACATAGCTTTAATGTTAGATTAAACATTGCTTCAACAGAGAATATTGTTGAAATGTTTTGGTTTATGTAACACAGTATTTATTGTTCAACATTTTGGTGATTTAGAACATTGCAAGGATATTATTTTTTGAAACTTTGTGTTAAGGTCTAATTTATGAATAACTACCATTTAAAGTTTTTCTAACAGTTATTATAGTATTAAACATCATTGCAAAACTTATTTAATGATAAAACCAATGGTAAGGGTATGGAGCTGACCGTTAACCTAATCAGTTCAAACTGGGATTTGAACCCACAATCATAGGTTTCCAATATGCCAAGGGGAGGCAACTCTGTACAGTAAATTGTGACGCCTTTGACAACTTGGCCACCTGTGCCTTGTGCTATCTAGTCAGACCACAGGCCTCCCAAGGGTAGAACTTAGTGGATAAAACAAATACATTTATAGGGAATTGCAGTTGGAGTACATACAAAACCACAGTTATCAGGACATAGCAGGGTTAACCAGTTTAAGGGACTGTTAACAACCTACTTGTTCTGATCTACCTATAACTCTCACTGAACTCTCTCATTGACCACCAGACTCATGCAAAAGCGCCTTTGGGCAGATCCAATCTGGAAATTGGCGCTATATAAATTTATCTTATATTTGGGATAACGCTTTCTCATTAAAGTACAGATTCCTGTACTTATTACGTACCAGACAGGACTCAACCCCCAAAAGTATGAATCTGTACTTTACTGAGAAAGTGTTATCCCAAATATAACATTACAACATTTGACCACTTTCTAAATGGCATTGTGTGTTCAACACTTTTTAAGTAAAGTACAAATTCTAGTACTTTTTTTCTTGTTGAGTCCCATCCGGAATTCAAACCCACACTGCCAGGGTGAGGCACCTAATCACCAGCACACAAAGTCAGCGATCTAACCTACTCAGCCACTGAGACTTCCACAAAATGGAAGTTTTACAACTTGTAGTCTAGATCACATACTTTGTGTACCCCTCTGACAAGTTTAAATCTCTGTACTTCTTATTTTTCTTAATTAATCTATTGTTATGCAGTTTGTGACTTTAGCCATGAGTCCAAAGCCAGAGTCTTGTAAAATGTATTATGGACTAGTAAGTCTTACTAATAATATGCACACACTAAGATCTACTGGGCAAGTGACAAGCAGACTCAAAAGGCTTTGGCACAATCTCGTTATGTATACATGTTCAGGGTAATCCTATTCAGGGTAATCCGATTGCATGTCATTTTATATAGCCGTATTTATATACATGTTCAGGGTAATCCTATTCTGGCCATACATTTGAATAGGATAACCCTGAACATGTATATAAATACGGCTATATAAAATGACATGCATTGACATATAATATGTTTACTGTTAAACAAATACAGTGGCATGCATTAAGTGTTAATTTAATGCATTCAATTGCAACAAAAGGCAACTTGGTAACGAAGTAATGCCTTGCTTGTTGAAGAAAGACAAAGCACTTGCTAATTAGGATTCTTAATTAATATTCAGTGCCAAGTGGTTGATGCCATGGACCTGATTAATCTGTAGATAGGTGATTAATTAACTGTTTTGATAGTGTGGACTTAGTGGTGGGTCTCATTTGCTTGTTACAAGAGTATATATACCTCAAAGAGGTAAAACACAGCATATATTTCTTCTCAACTGGATGTCAGATTGTGCTCTGGTGACAGCTTTGTGATTCAAATTGTTTCAACTGGTCCTCAGAAGCTTTTAGTACTTTGACCTGTTTGTTGAAACAAGTCAGCAGCTAATTTTTGAAAACTAATCATCTATTTTTGGCAGCAACTTTGAAACAGAGTATAATATCTGTACCCCTTGTATTTGTTTTATTTGATAGTTGAGGACATTGTTACAAATTGTTCCTCATGTATGTGTCAGGAGTGCAGTGCTGGTTGGCCAAATGTCGACTGAGGGATGCCCTGAAGGCCATCCACACCCGGACCATAGTTCCTGGGTCGTCATGGGTACAGCAGAGTCCAAGTCAAGGCGGCAAGAGGAAGCTGCAGCTCAACCCATCAGATAGACACCCAGTGTCCAGCGGTACCCCCTGTCCTCAGGGTCTGGCGGTCAGCAAGGAAAACCTGAACCCCAGGACAGATCTTCCGTCTGTGTGGGAGTCGCTGTCTGAAGACTCTGGTATCGATGATGGTGCCCAGGCTGGTGGCAGTGGGTACGACATGACGGGGCCACCGACCAAGAGACTGAAACTGACTTGCTCCACCTACGGCAACCTCCATGACGTCCACATCGGCGATGGTGTCGTCACCCGCAGAAAGATACCAGTGGTAAGAATGTAAACTCAATATAGTAGTGTTCTTTGCACTACATATGATAGTGTTAGCTTTGCAGTGGTGCTCCAATATCTATCTCTAAATATTTCATTCGAGAAGACAACCTCTGTGGTCTCAGAGCGTTTACCAGGAGAGAGGGAGGTTGGTGGTTTGACCCCTGTCTGCATCATACAAAAAATGGTATTCATTGTTATCCTGTCTGGCGCTAATCTTTAAGGGGCTATAAGGACTGGTCGGAGTCAGTATACTGTGTCTGAGTGAAGTGTCCATGTTCAACTCTGACATGGTATCTCAGTAGGCAAATACTGTATAACCAGCATTGTCCGGACTAGTACAAGCCTGAAAACCAACTTGTGCAAGTACACCGCTATATAAGTGCAATATTTATTAACCCAATTGTTAAGCCAGTTTTTCCTCACCCCACTTTCATACTGAATGTAACTTACTAGTCTCAATGGGGCAGTCGGGTAGCCCAGTGGTTAAAGCTTTCGCTCGTCACGTCTAAGACGTGGGTTCAAATCCCGACATGGGGACGATGTGTGAAGCCCATTTCTGGTGTTCCCTGCCATGATATTGCTGGAATATTGTTAAAGCGGCATAAAACCATACTCTCTCACTCACCACTAGTCTCAACAAGTATTATGCCTGCAGTGTTGTAGGTAATCTTTGCAATTGTTAATTGACTTGTCTTATGACAGGGATGTCAAAGAGTTGTGTGTGTTTGTTGTTTTAATCTCCATCATTAATACATTGTTATCCTTCACGCTTGCAGGGTGGTATGAGGTTCCACACCAGGGCGAGCGTGCTCAAGAATGCCCATGTTGTCCACAAGAGGGAGCTGGAGAGGGGCATCACAGACTGTCTGATGGACAACCTTGACTGACCTGCTGTTCCTGGAGTACCTCAGCATTGACTATAATCTCTGCGCTTGTAAACAATCTCTGTGCCATTCCGAACAGATACAGTGAAGACTCACAACAGAAACCCGCATATTCTTGTACATAACAGGCGATGGGGTAGCCTAGTGGTGAGAGCATTCGCTCGCCACGCCAAAGACCTGGGTTCAATTCCCCACATAACTACTATGTGTGAAGCCCATTTCTGGTGTAGCCCGACGTGATATTGCTGGAATATTGCAACAAATGGTGTGAAATCATGCTCTGTCACTCACTTGTACATATCGATATGACATTTCGTTTCTGAGTTCAATATTTATTCAGGGTGCATGTTCATTAAGATTTGCACATTATTCTAGCTGCAAGCTTGTTAGTCCACTGTGATTTCAGGGGCCTATTGCACAAAGCTATATTAGCGCTAAGGTAATCATAACTCCCATACTTTAGCATAAGTTTCATAGCACTAAGATGACTTTGTGCAACAGGGCTCAGTCCACAAAGGGATACTGGGGCTACGAGTGCGGGAATAAATGTTGAAGTATCGGAGCTATGGTCATTTTCCACCTAAGATGACCAGGAAGGTGCCATGGAGACGCTCAGTATATCCTCATCCTGAAGTTTGTTGTTAGTTGGATTTAACTGTACATTTCTTAAGAAAGGAGACATAGCTAAATGGCTAACTCTTTTGAGGTATTTGTTAAGATTTTATAACACTTGTTTCTACGTTATCAGATAGTTATATTTGTTTGTGATAGAAGCTGTATAGTGTATTAATCAATCCAGTTTGAAAATTGTTAATCAAGATTGATCATAATTAGATGCTATCACCAGCTGTTTGTTATAGTTTTGTATCTTGCTTTACTTGGTCGCATATGAACATTCCATAATACTTGCCTTGGACCACTTGACATTAATGGTTTTAGCTCTGAGACTTTTGTAACACCTGTACTTTAACATAGTCTAACTATTGGAGTGCTGAGATCGGTTTGTGCAAGTCAGCACTGAGCAGGAAGTGCATGTGTGACCTGAATCTGTATGGTGTCTTTCAATACTCTGTGATATATGGGTATAAAATGTGTCAAACCACCGTGTGCCTTGTTGTTGTCAACCTCCATGAGGTTAGTTGTGTATGGTTCGTATGAACCTGCTTCTGATGTCAATCACAGGACCAGACGATTTTGTCAAAATGACATTATTCTGGTCAAAACCAACAATTGAAATATCAGTTTGAAAACAAAGCATTTTTTATGTTACCCACAACAGCACGGATAAATGTGAAATTATTTTCAGTATTTCTACCTGAGCTTTGTAACAACTGTTTCATTGTTTGCTAAGAGGCCCACAGCAACATGTCATTTGAACAGATTGTCGCAAATATCCCGATCCTGATATTGCTGGGACCGCCTCCGTGGTCTAATGGTAGAGCGTCTGCCTGGAGAGCGGAAGGTCCGGGGTGTGATCCCCAGCCGCGTCATACCAAAAGACGTTAAAACATGGTACTTCTTGTTACCCTGTCTGGCGTGGCATTAAGGGGCTAAAACAAGGACTGGTCAGCTCGGAGTCAGTATACTGTGTCTGAGTGGGGTATTCATGTTAAACTGTGGCATGGTATCACAGTGTGCTAGCACTATAAATCGGCATCAGTCCGGACTAGTACAAGCAGCCACACACACACATACATGTGCATGCACGTAGCTATATAAGTGCAATAATCTTGGGAGCGACGTTAAACCCTATTTCACCTCACCTCACCTCACCTCACCTCACCTCACCTCACCTCACCTCACCTGATATTGCTGCTGTCCACCATCAATTAGTGGAATACTGCTAACAGCAGAGTAAAACAATACTCACTTGTAGTAACACCTGAAGATGCGGGTTTCAACTGGTCTTCAGCAGCCCATGCGTGTCATAAAACAGTGTCTAACCGGATTGGGTGGTCAGGCTTGCTGACTTGGTTGATGCATGTCGTATCCCAAATGCGTAGGTCGATGCATGATGTCAATCACTGAATTGTCTGATCCAGACTCTAATATTTAGAGGCTTCCTTCACACAGCTGGAATATTGCAGAATGCAATATCTTGTAGCGACCGCCTTTGTGGCCCAGTAGTTTAGAGTTTCTGCTCAGGGAGCGGAAGGTCGGTGGTTCGATCCTCAGCGGTGGCGTTCACAGACGATGGTACAAGTTTTCCTGGCTGCTTGGCATAAAAGGGGCTAAAACAAGAATGATTTAGTATTCTGTGTCAGAGTGTGGTATTCTTGTTGAAGTGCGGCATGATATGCACTATAATTAGCGCTTGTACAAGCAGCCAGACACATGCGCTCACGCACGCACACAGACACACACACGCATGCATGCATGCACGTACGTCGCCAGAAAAGTGCAATAGCTTTGAACGCGAAATTAAACCCCATTTCAGCTCACATCACTAAGTAGTCGATGCCTGTTGTCTCTTTCTCACAAGAGAAAAAGCCTGCCTTCTGTTATCTATGACTATCTACCCAGGAAACGAGAGTTTCTGTATACAAACGGTTTTAACCTTAGAAGCAAGTGCCCTTGGAGATACCGGGCTAAAGTTGCTCACTTACAGCCAATGATGGTCTTAAAAGTCGACTTCAGGGATCGGATGGTCAAGTTCGGTGAGGGGGCACGTGTGGCCCAGTCGTCTAAGGCGCCGCGATTCGCTGTGCAGAGTCGCGTCCCTTGTACACGCCAGAAACCTATGATTGTGGGTTCGAATCCGGGTTCGCCCCGATTATATTTCTAGGTTTGTCAGCACCATACCCGTGCTCGTGGGTTTCACCGAAGTGGTAAACATCTGAGACCTGCATCACTTGGGCTTTCCTCCCACATTAAGCTGACACGCCGAGATATAACTGGAATACTGTTAAAAGCGGCGTTAAACCTAACTCACTCACTCACTCAAGTTCGGTGACTACAGATGGCGTGTAAACGTACTTGACGGCGTGGATCGTTGCTCACAATGTAAATCGCTGCATTGTCGACTCTTTTGTTTACATGCTGCCGTCATATAGCTGTAATATTGCTGAGACTAACACAAACACACACTTAGAAACTTGTATGAAAATACCACGAAACGGGCGATACGTATGTATATAGAGAATCTCACCCGAGTGTTTTTTTATATCAAATATAGCAACACGAGTTGATAAAAGTGGGAAAACTCCGAGGCTTGCCGAGGATTTTTCCACTTTTATCAACAAGTGTTGATATATTTGATATCAAAAGACACGAGGGTGAGATTTTATTTATCATCCAACATCATTCTTCCAACTTTTTCAGTTTGTAGAAAGTTATAAGCAGTGTCTTAAGTGTAAAAAGCACTACTAACAGCTTCAGTAGCAGAGCCATTAGTGATGACATTTGATTGTGACGTCATGGTAACCAATGACGTCACAATGGTCTGCAAAGCATTGTGATGCAATTTCATTGCAGCGATATCTACAGTATAGATATCGCTTGATCTCACCCAAGCGATATCTCCTGTGGGAGCCAGTTTTGGATGATAAACAAATTTTCGACCCGTGAAGATCCGGGTAAGAATAGGTCTTCAGCAACCCATACTTGCCGTAACAGCCTGACTAATGGGATCGTGTGGTCAGCCTCACGGAGTTGGTTGATGCATGTCTTTGTATTCCAAGTGCGTAGATCGATGCTCATGATAGTAATCTCTGGATTGTCTGGTCTAGACTAGATTATTTACAGACCACCGTCATATAGCTGGAATATTCCCGAGGGTTAGATAACATCAAACAAAGTATATAAATATGAACATTTTACAGTTTGTTCTATTTCAACTATTGCTGTCGGGAATGGTTTTTAGTTGGACACATTTGCAAGCTTCTGACATTTGAAACTGCCTTAACTGACCAGAAAACCTAATAATCACGCAACAGACTATTAAAGACATGAAGAACTGTATTACCAGTGATTAAGAACTTGACTCGCACTGTAAACGTGGCCATTTTTACTCTGCATATGAATATGTCATACCTTAAATATTCTACTCACAAAAGCCATTATCGGTTTCTCTAACGCTCGACTTAACAGTGTTACCAGATAGAGGCTGTCCTATTCCTAGCTTGTTCAGATAATAGCTTCTTGTGTGTCTGTATGGAGCCTCGTTTGAACTTAAAATACACAGAGTGTAGTGTTCCACGTTTGTAAAGGTGGAAGGGCCACTCCGTGTGGTATCCTTCACTATCAAACTACGTTATAGGATGTGATATTCCAAGTCTGTACAGGAGAATTGGTCATTCCATGCCGGCGCGATGAAGCGGGGCTTTATGTCGCGTCCAAGATTATTGCACTTATATAGGACGTGCGTGCGTGCGTGCGTGCGTGTGTGTGTGTGCTTGTACTAGTCCGGACTGATGCAGATTTTATAGTGCCAGTCCACTGAGATACCATGACGTAGTTTAACATAGATCCCCCTCCGACACAGTATACCACTGATTCCGAACCGACCAGTCCTAATTTTAGCCCCTTAATGCCAAACGATAGGCAGTGTAACTACCAGTACCTTCTTTCAACGTCTTATGGTATGACGCGGCGAGGGATAGATCCCCCAACCTTCCGCTCTCCGAGCGGACGCTCTACCACTAAACCACGGAGGCGGTTCTATTGTTTGTTGTTTAACGCCGCACTCGGCAATAATCCAACTATATGACGGCGGCCTGTAAAATAAACGAATCTTGACCGAACAATCCAGAGATTGACATCATGAGCATCGATCCACGCAATTGAGATCGATAACATGCATCAGCGAAGTCAGCGAGCCTGACCACCCGATCCCGTTAGTCGCCTCTTACGACAGGCATGGGTTGCTGAAGACCTATTCTTCTCCGGATCTTCACGGGGCGAACCAAACCCACTTCGGCCTGTGAAGATCCGGGTTAGAATAGGTCTTCAGCAGCCAATGCTTGTCGTAAGGGGCGACTAACAGGATCGGAGGGTGGGGACTTGATTGATGCATGTCATCGTATCCCAATTGCGTGAATCGATGTTCATGATAATCATTGGATTGATTAAACAAAAAAAACAAAACAAAAAAAACCCCAAACCAATGGTATACAATAGCGACTAACAGGATCGAGTGGTCAGGCGATGATATGAATCAATAGATCGTCTGGTCCAGACTAGATTATTTACAGACCGCCGCCATGTGGCTGGAATATTGCTGAGTGCGGCGTTAAACAACAAACAAACAAAGGTTTGGTTCACCATGGAGTATCATGGCTAATCAAGGATCCCCTTTGTGAGTGAGCATGGTTTTACGCCGCTTTTAGCAATATTCCAGCAACATCACGGCGGGGGACACCAGAAGTGGGCTTCACACATTGTACCCATGTCGGTAATCGAACCCGGGTCTTCGGCGTGAGGAGAGAACGCTTTAAACACTAGGCTACCCGACAGCCCCTTCCCCTTGTGTGTCGATACATATAACTGAACTCATTGCAAATACGCAATAAGCGAAGAGCATTCAGGGAAATACATTCCTTGGGCTCAGTAATAACAGTGAACACGAGCATGAGGTTCGTAGCTGAAATATCCTCTTTATCACACATTGATAGCCACTTTAGCTGCTCCAATAAACATAAATAACAAAGACTTTAATGAACCATCGATGGAAGCCTTTTTTTGTTCGAGTTTATTTCAACATTTTGAAATTTACGGCATCATTTAAATGTCATTACGGAAACATCGGCTCTACAAAGAATTTAGAACGCCAGTGTGTGTCTCTCTTGTGAGTCAAATCGATAGAAGACTATTACCCGAATCTGTGACCAATATTACTCCTTTTCTCAACGAAAATACATACTTCATCATTTACTGCGAGGTCTAACTCCGGCCCTGATTCCCAATTAATGTTATTATCACTGTTTGAGAGTTCCTCAGACTGTGCTCCTGACGATTTGTGATAGAAGGAACATGCCCCTAAGATAGGTTCCGAGAGCTCTATTGCTTGCCACAAGAAGCGAGCAAAATGGATAGGGTGGTGAGATCTGGCGTTATTCATACAATATCACTACTCCATTGCTTCCCTGAAGTGTAATGTAGGTAGCGGACCAAGCTGAGTGAAGCCGAGTGCGCCTTACCTCTTGACTTTGTCAGGCCCCGTTCGCTAAGGCGATCTTAGCGCTACGCCTGCTTTAAGTCAATGTTAAAGTGTAGGAGTTACGATCGTCTCAGCGCTAAAATGGCTCAGCGAAACAGGCCCTGCAGACCAAACAATACAAGATCAGGCAATACTCATCTGTCATTTTGAACAAACAATACAAGGTCAGTTAATACTCAACTGTCATTTTGAACAAACAATACAAGATCAGTCAACACTCAACTGTCATTGTGGCCAAACGATACAAGATCAGTCAATAATCAACTGTCATTTTTGACCAAACAATACAAGATCAGTCAATACTCAACTGTCATTTTGACCAAACAATACAAGATCAGGCAATACTCAACTGTCATTTTGACCAAACAATATAAGATCCGTCAATAATCAACTGTCATATTGACCACTGAATGGCAGTAGCTTGTTCAAACTTGCACTGAGGACACATTTCGACCCAAAGTCTACTCAGGCGGGATGAAGCAATACATTGAAGCTCACAGTTGAAGAAAGCGGTCTGTTAAACCAGACAAGGAATGTCAATAGAGACAAACGATTATTGATTTCATCTACGTTGTACAGATGTATGTGTGTATTAGTGTAGAAGCTACAGAAAGTACGTCAGGTCACAAGGGGCAAATAATCAAAAGAAGAAAAGAAAGTCACTTTGATCTCACGAGTCTGGTGCAGGGAAGTTAAAGGTTGGTGAAATGGTGTTCCCAACTCACTTTGAGACGACAGATGCAGGCTGACATAGGGTCAAGTCAGTAGTTGTGCCAGAATAACCGCCGCACGTATTGACGTTTGGGTTCCGTATGGCTCAAGATACAAGCGAGCGCAGAATGTCTGCTGGTCTCAGTTGTTGTTTGTTTGTTTGTTTGTTGTTTAACGCCGCACATAGCAATATTCCAGCTATAGGACGCCGGTCTGTTAATAATCGAGTCTGGACCAGACAATCCAGTGATTAATATCATGAGTATCGATCCACGCAATTGGGATCGATGACATGCATCAGCCAAGTCAGCGGGCCTGACCACCCGATCCCGTTAGTCGCCTTTTACGACAAGCATAGTCACCTTTTAGGCAAGTATTGGTTGCTGAAGACCGGTCTGAGTTGTAGTTATAGTCTTAAACTATTCCAAGAAGTTTGTCACGCCAAGCACGTCAGAGGAACGCAACGTGTCAACATACTTGATTGAAGGTATCAATATAAGTACGTACACTGTAAAACAGTGTGTTCAGGTCCTAAACACAAAACTGAGCACGTTTACTGGTCCATACGCGTTTAGTGTCTCAACGTGTTTAGGATTATGTTGAACAGCTAAACGGACCCCCACCCCCTCTTTTGAAAACAAAATGCAGTATGACTGTAGTAAGGCAGATGAATAAACCACGTGAGATTCAGTTTTAGTTAAATACAATCTCATTAAAATCAGAACTTAGTTCTCGCTATCGCTAAAACTTGTTTATAATTGGGTTTTTTTCTTCAAATGACGTCCATGTTTACGCTGACGATGTTTCGACGCTCTCAATGACCCCGACGTGATGTGACACCTGTTGTGGTTTAAACTAGTTACTGTATTCACATCATGAAACTAATTTAGGTTTAGCAGCTAGTAAACAACTCCAGCAGTCTATAGATCTGATTATAATGTATTGAAGCTAAGAATTAGGTTCACGAATATTGATCATTGACTGAAGGACAATCCATCGTTATTGAAGTATTGGAATGTGTATCATCGTACAAATATTTGGGAGTTGTATTTTCAAAGAATTTATCATGGTCGAAACATACTTACAATGCTTCATTACAGGCTAAACGGGTATTGTTCTCGGTTCTAAAATCCCTTTCATCACTTAAACCTATTCCACTGAAACTATTTTTTAAAATATTCGATACTAAAATTGCTCCAATTATGTTATATGGGGCTGAAATATGGAGTTTTAAAAACTGCAAAGAAATAGAAAGTATCCATGTACTTGCTTGTAAACGTCTGCTAGGTGTTAAAACGTCTACTCCCAATCATGTTGTGCGAGGAGAGTGTGGAAGATACCCACTGTACATTTCTGCGTATAAACGCTGTATAAAATATTGGTGTAAACTTATGTCCCTACCAAATTCACGATATCCTAAGAAAAGTTATGATATGTTATTTCAGCTAGCCACACATGGTAAAACTAATTGGGCTACAAAAGTCAAAACTCTTTTATACAGCCTTGGATTTGGATATATATGGGAGAACCAATATGTTATTTGCCCCGAATCATTTATTTCCGAATGTGAAGATCGGTTAAAATTTGCTTACGAACAGGACTGGCATTGGTCTTTAGCAAATAGTTCTAAAATGTTCCATTATACACTTTTCAAAAATTCATTCAGTCTAGAGTTGTATTTGTCTGCTATCACTATCAACAAATTTCGTGTTGCACTAGCCCAGTTTCGCTGTAGCTCCCATACTCTCCATATTGAGACTGGTAGATACGTTAATACTCCACGAGAGCAGAGATTGTGCAATAGTTGCAACCAAAGATATGTCGAGAATGAAATTATTTTTTATTAATTTGTAACGCTTATGATGAACTTCGTCTTCAGTATTTACCACAGAAGTATTTTGTACATCCTACTCTTGCTAAATTCAATATGCTTATGGCGGTAAACAATGAAACTGTAATTAGAAATGTTGCAACTTTTATATACCATGCTATGAATGTTAGACTCCAAACACTAAGCCTATAAATGTTTATGATGGACCAAATATTGTACCATGGGCCGCTGGCCTACACATGTACATGAATAAAGAATTAGACTATTGAAGTATCAGTGACTAGATAAGACCCGACCCTTTGGCAAGTTGTCTGCTCTTCCTGTAAGTAACACACCGGTAGGGGGCGGGGCAGTAAATTTCAACCAGAACGTGACCTTCGAGTTGTAACAGCACTTTAATGAAACAGAGATGCTCGACGCCGTGGTACAGAGGCTGTTCTGACTATAGAGATAATGTCAGAAGAAGACTTCAGTCTAAAAAACAATATACCGGTACAAGGTCCTTGGTCATGCGTGTTCAGCACAAGAACGTCGTCGATTACATTCAGATATTCAGTTTCATAGTTGAGATATCTTAGTTTCATAGTTGATGTATCTTAGTTTCCTAGTTGAGATATCTTAGTTTCATAGTTGATGTATCTTAGTTTCCTAGTTAATATATCTTAGTTTCATAGTTGATGTATCTTAGTTTCCTAGTTGAGATATCTTAGTTTCATAGTTGATGTATCTTAGTTTCCTAGTTGAGATATCTTAGTTTCCTAGTTGATGTATCTTAGATTCCTAGTTGATGTATCTTAGTTTCCTAGTTAATATATCTTAGTTTCATAGTTGATGTATCTTAGTTTCCTAGTTAATATATCTTAGTTTCCTAGTTGATATATCTTAGATTCATAGTTAATATATCTCAGTTTCCTAGCTGATGTATCTTAGTTTCCTAGTTGATGTATCTTAGTTTCCTAGTTAATATATCTTAGTTTCATAGTTGATGTATCTTAGATTCATAGTTGATATATCTAGTTGATATATCTTAGTTTCCTAGTTGAGATATCTTAGTTTCCTAGTTAATATATCTCAGTTTCCTAGTTGATGTATCTTAGTTTCCTAGTTGATATATTTTAGTTTTATAGTTCATGTCTTAGTTTCATTGGTGATAGATCTGTTACGTAGCAGTGTATATATATTTTTTTATATGTATATATAGTAGCTATATTTTTAATGATTGCAGGTGGCAGCATTGAAGCGCTCTTATAACTTCGAATTATTGTAGTGACCTCCCTTGGTTGTGTATGGTCCAAACTCCGCACAGAGCTTGACATATTCGTTACCCTCCAGTTTTAGAGAGCTAAGCTGTAAGGAGCTTGGCTTCTTGACAGCTATCAACTTCTTTCGTGAAACTGTGGGTCCTCACATCGAAGTCATTTAAGTCAAGATCACAATCCCAACTAAATCACCTCGAAGTGCTAAAAGTTAAAGTTCAAGTTGTGACACTTCACCATGCATGTTCACCCATGAAGATCCAGGTTATAATAGGTCTTCAGCAACCAATGCTTCTTGTAAGAGGAGACGAACGGGATCGGGTGGTCAAGTTCGCTGACTTGGTTTATGCGTGTCATCTTATCCCAATTGCGCGGATCGATGCTCATGATATCAATGACTGGATTGTCTGGTCCAAACTCGATTATTTACAGACCGCCGTCATATAGCTGGAATGTAGCGGCGTTATACAAGAAACAAACAAAATAAAGCATGTGCATGTTTTACAGACATGTTTATTACCCTACACAGATACAACATTTTATAGAACCTCGATTATCCGGTGTATTCTCTCCTCACTTAAGTAGGATAAGAGCCCAGGACCCATTCACCACCAAAGCTTCGTTTCGAAAGTAACGTTACCATCGCCATCACTTAAAACAAGATTTCTCTCGCTCATAGGTTTAATCTGATTGGGCGGCTATTTTAGCGCTGTGTCTCTCCAATACGGTTCAAACAAAGCTATGGTAGCTAAAGGGTTCGGAGTATTCATCCTGACAGAATGTGGATACATGTATGATACACTGGATAATCGAGGATGTCTAGAAAGCCGGGGGTTGGGTTTTGTACGGAACCGATGTGTGTCGCGAAAATTTCTCATAATTTCTCTTTCATCCTTCAGCAAACCTTGAACAGTCTAACTCATGATTGGACGAAAATGTAATGATCTCCATGGGAATGCGCCCTGCTGATTGGATTACCGTTATCACTGACGTCATCCTAACACCTGACCGGCACTTCCGGTAGGACAGTTTCTGCGGACACATCCGTGTGATGTTGAGTGATTGGGTGGGGTAATTGTGTCCTACCGCTTTAGAGCGATACGTGTGACAGATTTAGCCTTATAATAAGTGGAACTGTACTGCCATTCAATTTTTAAAAAAAATAATTTTGGTTTAAAGAAGCCATGTCTTTGCTTTTCTAGAAATTCTGACATTCGATCTACACGCTGGTCAAATGCACGACCATACTTAATTGTTTTCATCGCTGGATTCAGTTTAATAGACCAGAGATAGTTTGAAGTTTGAAGAATGTCAATATACGTTTTTCTGATTGCTCATTTAACCAGTATCCTTTTACAAATTTGGATCTGACTTACTTTGTAATCAGGAAGAATGAAACCGTTTCAAAGACACAGACCGCCTGCATCTGGTTGTTAAAACACGGAGACGTGTTGATTGGAGCCGAGGTGTGCACAGAGAGGAGGTATTGTCACACAGTGGTCCAGAATGTGATACACAATCCCGTTGTGCCCACGCAGAAAAACAGCCGTTAAAAGTGATGAAACTATCTAAACTTTCAATCTGGCTCTGCATTGAAGTGGCAGGGCATGCTAACATTGATTATTTTGTATTAATAATTGTTGGTCTTAAAGGCATAATCACCCGTTCAGGATATTACGCATTCATATGAAGAAATATCGATTGATCAAAATATTGATGTAACGAAATTTTGGGCATAACAAAAAATCAGACCTAAAATATCGGATACAATAAAATATCTGTTGTAAACGAACGAACCAAACATAATCATAAACCTGTGGGGTACGGGGATGGTGGAGTGGGGTGTGTGGTCTTTGGGTGGGGTGAGGGGATGGTGGGGGATGGGATGGGATACCAGTTTTTCTTGTTGGCGACACAATATATTTCAGCCATTACTTTAAGTCATATATGTTTATCGCGGAAGCTGGGTCAAATTTATGTATCCAACATTTTCAGTACATCGTGAATGTGTGTGTGTGTGTGTGTGTGTGTGTGTGTGTGTCTGTATGTGCGTGTGTGTGTGTGTGTGTGTGCGTGCGCGTGCGCGTGCGCGTGCGCGTGTAAAACCAGAAACAAAGTTTAGTTTTTCAAACATTCCCAGACCCGCCCTGCATATATAGTCGTCGATCGCAGACAAATGTACAGACGTTAAACCCACGCTGGTTACCTGGATGCAGTATATATGTACGTATCGCGTGCAAGTCGACGTGACGTCATTGGTGGAGATGAGGTTATAACACATCTCAAGCTCACGTTTCGCTGTAACCACATTGTGTATTGACGCAGTGTTAAGATGACTTTTTATCTTTACCATACACTTCACATGCATTTAGGAAAGAAATAATCTCTACTGCTTTCAACTGCTGTAATTAACGTGTCACGAATTTCACACGAATACTTGTAGAACTGGTCGTTACCACTAATTGCTGATCACTGACGACGCATGGGAATTCTGGTTTTTAAATTTCATTGTTAAAGTTTAGATTTTAATTAGGAGTCAATTACCCAGAGTGAATAACGCTGCCAGGGACGGAATAGCACAATGACGACCTTGGTGATCGTTAAAACTAATTTACGTAGTCACCTCACGAAACCAATAATTTAAGTTGTGTTATATTGGCACTAGTATTAGACAGACATGTACGTGAAAGAAGTACATAATTTCCACGAGTGTTCAAGTGCGATCCAGCCGCTGTTATTAAGAAGCAAGACAACAGTGTGTGAACAAGGAGAGATTGTCGAGACATTGACGTCAGTTGTACAGAGTATATTATTTCTTAATGATTGAGGGCATGACACAGGTCACGGTGACCCGGGGACGAATGTCATGGTATTTGTGGCTGCTTTAACCAACAGTACATTCTCTGTCTGTACAGAGCATATGTAATTAGCAACAGACATGTATATTGCATTATCAGTGTTAATAACAGTATCAGAGTATTGATCCATGCAGTTGGGATAAGATGACATGCATCAACCGAGTCACCGAGCCTGACCACCCGATACCGTTAGTAGCTTCTTACGACAAGCATGGCTTTCTGAAGATCAATTCTTACCCGGATTTTCAGGGTAATATCAATCCTAGTCACCAATGGAGAAAGCATCACAGCTAATTATGCACGATGATTCACAATAGTGAGTGGGTTTTGCTAGACGCCCATTTGAACAGTATTCAGTTATATCACAGCGTGTCGACTTTATATGGGTGGAAAAATCCAAGCTGATGCAGGTTATCGTCGAATCAGGGATTGCGAACCCACGACCATAGGTCCCTGGTACAGCTAAGGGACGTAATTATGCACAGAAACTAGCTGCGCCTTAGACAACTGGGCCACCGTTGATTCATCATGGCCAGAGATAATCAGGCATTTGGAAAACTTTCATTTAAGTATTATCTAAAATCAGTCTACATTCTACTGATGAATTCGTAGACAAATCAGTCTATATTCCATAAAATAATTCATTGACAAAATCTTCGAAGGGCGCCAACAAGTTCCACACTTGTATGTTTGTGTCGGTTATATCTTTGAGTTTGTTTTATACATATTTAACATTTCATCTACCGCAGTTCTAGCTGTACATATCAAACATTTCATCTAACAGTTCTAGGCATATATATCAAACATTTCATCTAATGCAGATCTAGCTGTACATATCAAACATTTCATCTAACGCAGTTCTGGCTAACAGTCAGTTGTTCACCTAAAACAATCGACGAGAACATATGGTACAAGTCAAAATAGGGAATATAATCGGACATCATTTTTGTCACAAACGCGTCAAATTTGCTAATGGCCTCCACATGTCTACCATAAAACGTTTTGAAAGTTTCACTGAGGCCTTGGATGTTGTAACCGTGACCAAACAACATTTGAGCAAGAGTCATATGACGCTACTTGAAATCTTCATAGAAAGAGCATGCTCGATTGTACCACGAACACATTTCTACCCATGAAGAATAAATATTTCTCTATGTCAATCAAACATTTCATCTAACTTAGTTGATGTTACTGAGATCAAACAGTTGATCTTACACAGTTCTAGTTATTGCGACCAACCATTTCATTTAACAGTTCTACTTACAGCTCCAGTTATAAAGAGTAAACCTTTTCATGTTTAGGCTATATTGATCGACCATGTCATCTGACTTGGTTGCTCGAGTTATATAGATCAAACATTTCATCTAACAAAGTTCACCATCTTTTACAGAATCAAACTTGCCTTCTCTCTTGGCACAGATGATGCGAATATTTACAGAATTATCATGGCACTATTGCCCCATTCCCCAGGGAAATCAATTTGTTTTTGTGTCTTTGAGAAGTCTTTATAAGCTACATTAATTCAACTGACGCTTTAATTGTATATTTGTCTTTGGCGTGTGGCCCAACGTAACAATGACTGCCTTGCATCTTACCCCCATTGAGGAACTTCCCAGGAGATAGAATCAAATTACGACTTGGTTCTCTGTTTATAGTTTTCGTGGCATCCGTTCACTACACTAAACACAATGAACACAAGACTGCTTTCGCAGCCAGTCGTGAAAATTTTATTGTTACTAGCTGTATGAATACGATCTGTTCTTGTAAGTTTTAGCATGACTGAATAAGAGTGTGTTGGGGAATATTTCATTATTGAGGCATGTTGGTTATTGAAAAATTGAAGTTAAAAATCTAGAAAGAGCAATTTGTTTCGCTTGTTTGTTAAATAACGGATTAGCTTTGTTAAATATGGAAGCCATGGAAGCATAGTTTCTTGTAAGTTTTAGCATGACTGAATACGAGTGTGTTGGGGAATATATCATTATTGAGGCATGTTGGTTATTGAAAAGTTGAAGTTAAAAATCTAGAAAGAGCAATTTGTTTCACTTGTTTGTTAAATAACGGATTAGCTTTGTTAAATATCTAAGCCATGGAAGCATAGTTTCAGAAAATGTTCAAATGAATTGGTCATGTGTAAAATTCCTTCCCATTAAAGAACATGATCTTCAGCTGTATGTCCCATTCAGTGGAATGAATGTCACTTACAGAATTACACCTCGACATCATGGCTTTATTAAGTTATCTGTCTCCAAGTTCCTCGTAATGTCATCTGTCTGTCTGCAGGTTGTGAGAACAAGAGATAAACTTCACAAATTGTCCATGGCATTGATTAAGAAAAGACTGCAGTTTTGGGCAAACACAAAATCGCACCAACACACACACAAACAAGCCCTGATCACTGACTCTTATTACATTAAGCGGAATAACATGGTTAATGCAGATGAATATCAGTTTAATGTGCCCTTTATAACACTGTTAATTGTTTGAGGGGGTACCAGTGACGTCACACTGTTGCCTCTCACTCGGGTCGGTCAATGATAATGTTAATGGTATTTCTGTTACAGGGTTCTTGATCAACTTATACTTCAGAAGGGTTTCCACTGTCTTTAGATGTTCCGTCATGCCCGCTGATTCATGATCTTTGTGATGTTCACTTTGTGCGGGGAGTGGTGATCGGGTGCTACAATAACGTTATACACACAATAGACGACTTTCATCTGCAGAAATGGAGGCATGGTGTTTACTGAGACAAACGTCAGTGGAGGAATACTGTTTGAAACGTGAACTTGATATTGAGGCTTTGATTCATCGATGGGGAGGCTTTACGGTCCTTCCTCGTGGGTCTTCACAGACTCTTCATGTGTCTTCACACACCTTTCACACAGGGTTTTCACACAGTTTTCACACGGGGTCTTCACACAACTTTCACAGAGTCTTCACATAGTATTCAAACAGGGTCTTCACAAACAATCTTCATACAGGGTTTTCACACAATCTTCATACATGGTCTTCACATGGTCTTGGACGAACCTTCATAATATTTACACATCTTTTACACAGCGTCTTCAACCAGCCTTCACACAGTATCTTCACACTTTCTTCACGCAGTCTTTACATGAATGTTATAGCAGTTAGTTGACTCCAATAACAGAAAAAAATATTTGTCGGGCCAGGAAACGACAAATCTTCATAAAATAGGTTTTGGTTCTCTTCTTTTGTATCTGCTTTTGACTGACGTCCAAACAGTGTATGTTCTGTATTGACAATGTGAAGATATGACCGACCCTGGGATCTCGCCTGCCATGCATGCAACTGTAGAACATGACGTAGTATTTATGAGGGAGTGATCAATTCCGAAGACTCGATAGACAAGTACTTTTGACAATGTATGGGCCCAATAGCCACAATCACAAGTTCCAACTCGGTTTACAAGAATAGAAATTCTGTCAAAATGTCGATATAAAAAACAAAGGATGTTCCCCTTTCCTCAGGAGATTAGTTAATCTGGACAGTTTCTATTGACTGGTATGGTCTGGAGTAAAGGGGTTCCATTGTGATGGTAAACTACATGGAGGTAAATATATAAACATATATACACAGACACACAAGTGAGGGTGTATATAACATACAAGAGCAACCTATGCCAAAGTTTGCATGATATTTCACGAGCCACATGAATATCTTATTTATTATATACTTATTTTGTAGTTGTCTACCCGAAAGTATTCTTTTGCATTGCAATCCTTTAAACGTAAATTCTCCCTACCTAACACACAAGGACGGATCACCGTCAATGTGGAACTAATGTTAAAGTGAAATCAACAGTTTGTGTACGGTCAAGACACTTACGATATGACAATAGTTCTGTCAGAGTGTTATGTCAACGTGTTTTGTTCACTTCAGTGAAATATATTAAGTGTTATGTTCATTGCAATGAAGATATCACTTTTCTCACCTTCACAAAACACAGCCTTTCATACGTATGTAATAAAAAAACATTTCACTGCAACCTCACACATTAAAATGACCATCATATGCAAAAGTTAACATACTTTCTCATCTCTTTCTCACTTACCCACTCACTCACTCACTCACTCACAGAAACTTCACAAACTTCACCTTGGTGCCAGATTATCCTTTGTGACAGATAAGTCGTTATTGAGAGACCTTTCTATCATGACGTGGTTGTAATCTCTGCACTAATCAGTCATATGTGAAGTATTCAACCCGAAACTTTGTTTCCATGTCAAGGATCAGGGGTATCTGTTTCATGACAAGTTTATTTTAGTGTAGTCAACAATAAATGTCTAACCTTAGAATTACAAAAAACATAGTTTAGAGACAAAGTCAAAAACAGGGGATAACACTTATTGTAACCTTCTCATCCGAGTTGGCAAAGATCAAAGGCTAATTCGTTTAACGGTTCTTCCAGGCTTAACTGCTGCACCGTCGCTCAGGTAATAGGCTTAGTGTCGGGACATTTATAGACCCTCTAATATCCGATGTCGGTTTTTAAGTCGTGAGTTGTGATATCTCCAGTTGCTTTGATGTAAGCACTTGGGTGAACTGCGGTTAAAGCGAACTACCATATTATAGCCTGCTATGAGTTAAGACAGCATCACAAATTACTTACGTATGTGTTTGTAACTTTTGTTTTGTTTATTCTTTAACGTCCTATTCAATAATATGCTCGCAACACGACAGTGACCTGTATTATGTTCGAGTGGGGACCAGACTAGCCAGTGATGAATATTATGAGCAACAAGACACTTCAACGGGCTACCGAGTCACCGAGTCTTACCCCGATATACTGAGTCGACCAGCATCGATAGGGCCATGTCTAACTCAGAATCCCCAGATTGAGGGTGTGTTTTAACTGACAAGACAAAGTCCTCATACGTGGCCCTAACACGTGTAATTAGTGACTATTCAACGTATGTTAATGTCAAAGTTATCCATGTGTAGTCAACTATCCAATCCAACACACGCAGACACACATATAAACGTACACGTACTGACGTGCATCTGCTGATATACAGTTACTCTACAATGCCTGTTTCCCGTGAGAAGTCACTTTCCCAAGGCAGGGGAGTTAACTGACCATAAAAGTCCAGTGTCCTCCCTTGCCGAACTAGACTGGAATTTCCAGGCTCGATCGTAGCACCACCAGTGGCTATGACGAGTTATGTCCTTTCTATGTCCCTTCTATTGACCAATCAGATTCCATTTCTTATATATCATTTGCAATTGCTTGAAACATAATAAAGATACGTAATAAAACGTGTCTTACCCCCGAGAAGCGCATCAGATCACTTGAACGCCTTGATTAAAAACATGAACAGATTTGCAAAATATCTGTCGACGCCTAGTTGACGGTACACATGCATTGCAAATCCTGCAGTCGACTGAAATCTGCACGTTGAAATCCATGTGGTTAACGAACCGGGTGTCTACTTCGTCAGCGATTTTGATTGGGCTATGCACATGTAGCTGGGTGTGGTGTCATCCCAAAGATAAGGCTAACCTCTTCGGTCATGTGGACAAGGCGTCCAACCTCTGATCAGAAGGTCCGTGGTTCGAATCCCAACCCAGGTCTCGGAAAGTTCATGGTGGCTACGACTCGTTAGTCCAGCCGAAATGTAATTCCAGCCTAGTTCGGGAATGGTGGAAACTGAACTTTTATGGTCAGTTAACGCCCTTGCCTCGGGAAGATGGTGAGAATGAAGATAGAATTGTGACATGCCTCTTTCAGCGCTAATGATATCGTTATGTGAGAGTATGGCAGTTGATCGTTACGGTTAGGTCTTTGTTAGATGATGCCCTAAATTCAGCATCTGGAGCGAGATGGAGTTGGTGGTTTGTCTTAATTTGATATTCGAAGTCCATTATTAAAAGTATGCTGATTCCCGTGATGTTGAGTACTCTGTAGAAGTTAGTAATGTTCGCAGTCAATCAAGTGTATACATAATGCCACACTGGACATGTTTTCTCTATGGAGTCAATTATAACACTGTCAATTGTTACACAGAAAATGAAATTGTAATAATTTCATATTATTTGCGACCTAGATATTGACAGTAATCTTAAACATGTGGAGTATTCCAAATAGCATATCGTGTTAAACGAAAAAGTAGTTAAAAACCGTTAGAAGATGTTCAGACTAAATAGCTACTCGACTTAATCAGATAATGTACCTTCTCTAAGATATTCCTGAAAAAAAATACATCTTAATCAATAACTAACAATTCTAGCGATGACACAATCGAGTATTCGCTTAGTTTTGCTTCTTTTATGTATCATTAATTTAACGTCTCTAGTGGAGACATCAAAGCTTCAGTAGATGTAGATGAAAGCAGCCATGCATCGCTAGTTCCTCAGAGTGCTGCATTCATTGATAAAATCACACAGGAAACTTTTCGGTACTGTTAATGCTTATGTCGTGATCAGATAGATACAGTTTCCTATTCATAAGTGAATATATTGATTTTCCTAATATATATGAGTCGACCCAGCGTGTATTCCATGGGACGATTCGAATCCCCGAATATGTTTCCAGGTCTTTCAGCATCACACCCGTGCTCGTTGGTTTCACTAAAGGGGTAGATGTCTGACACCTGCATCACTTTCCGGCTTTCCTCCCGCATGAAGCAGAAATGTTGTGATGTAACTGAAATACTGTTTAAACAGAACTCATATACTCCTGGGGAAAACGAAGAAGGGCCAATGACTTCATGCTTGTCTCTCTGACCTTAATATGGATTGATCTGGTAATTCATTGTAAATTGGTCTTGTTCAGTACACATTAGAATCAGTCATTACCAGTGGTTCCATGACACAGCCTTATAACATTGTCTCTTTGTTTGATGTTTAACGCCGCACTCAGCAATATTTCAGCTGTATGACGGCGGTCTGGAATAATCGATTCTAACCAGACAAGCCAGTGATTGACATCATGAGAATCTATCTAGACAATTGGGATACGATGGCATGCATCAACCAAGTCAGCGAGTCTGACCACACGATCCCGTTAGTCTCCCAAAGTCGCCCCTAACGAAAAGCATTGGTTGCTGAAGATCACAACCCGAATCCTCACAGGCGTTTGGATATAGTTGGTTACATTCACGAGTTATAAGTACATTGTATATGGCGGTAAAGTAAAGACGACTGTGTCCGAGCTTCAGATGGTCTCTTTACACCCATTCCCTGGCTCATGTAGCAACATGGTGGTGTTTTCCTCAATCAGTCTCACACAAGGATATCATGAAGTCATCCAAGGTTGTGAAGATTCTCATAACATTGAAGTCCTCTAATGCAAAACTGATCGATATAGACAGATTACCATGGGAGATATAGACAGGGCAGCTGATTACCATGGGCTGCTCACACGTTCAGCTGTATCGACGGCAGTCCCCAGGACGTCCTCCATGACTTGGAGCTGATTACACACTCCTTACTGTCTCATTGACAGCCATGTATCATTCTGGTAGTTCAGACAGTGCAAAGTGTTTAACAGTGAGCTGACACTGTGACCTCTGTACACTAATAGTGTCAGGCACTTCAGATGCCTTCATTAGTAATCGTGAGAGTAAATGTGTATCTGTTCATCAGTTAAATCCCTCCTGTGTATGCAATGCTCATTAACAGCTATAGGCCAGGGAATTGTTTTTTCACTCAGGCTGACACAGCTGCTGTAGTTCACAACGTGAGACATGCACCAAGGGTAACATTCATTTCTCCTCCTGCAGGAAAATCCTTTAAGAGGCAGATACAGCATGGAGATCCCTTTCTAACCCCAGATACTTGTTGAAACACAAATACACGTAATTAGCTTGAGGGGTCTTTGACAGCCTGTGAAACATCACAGGTCTACTGCCAATATTAACTGTACCTCTGACACCAAAGGGAAATTACGAACATCGATTCATGTCGGCAAAGGGGATTGTCCTGTCATATAAACTATAACGGGATGAGATATAATCCTATAATGGTGAATTAGAACGTGGAATTATTCTTATGTTCTTGTCACTTCTCTTCAGGGAGTGGCAAACTATTCTGGTGATAGCTGACACCGTTAGCATCCTCCCTACACCTAAACAGCATATAAACATCATAGGAATTTACTTGCATGCAATAACACAAACGTTCCTGTAATGTACTTTGCAAACACAAAATACTTGGTCACATTCATTCTTGTAGTAAGGAATATCATCGTGTATAAGTAATTGTGCATTGAGGGGAAAGTATATCACTGTCTAAATGGAAAGAATACCGTTTCGTAACCTTTCAAAAACAACAAACTTGGTCACAGATATTTCGCAAGGCAACTTGAGTTATAGTGAGGGGACACACAAACACACTTTGGTAGTAACTTTTACTGTTAATCCTAACACATCAAGTAGTCAACGGTCTATATTTAGCATGCAAGTTGCATTCCATTCTACACACCAATGAATACCATGCAACTGTCAGGTAAACAATACATGCATATTATATAACAATAAAAGATATCATAGGGTGAACCGAATTTGACAAACCGGGAAGTAAATATCAATCAAATGATGAATGGTCCTATCAGAAGGGCAATGGTAAATTAGTGAGTCCCTGTAAATGGCTTCTCAGCTTCCTATTGTATATGTATACAATATATGTTATATAGCGTTACTGTCAGAACGTGCTCATCCGTTTAGGGAACATCTGGTTGTATCAATGTTACCAATATGCACGAGTGTAAGGTTTAGAATTTGTCTTTTCCATTTCGTTTGACCATCTTTTTGTCTTCGGATTTGTCTACTAGATTTTGATTGGTCTGTCACAGGTCACATTGATTGAAACAGAAATGTACCACTACTGTATCGATGCCAGCGTACACCTCATGACCTGCACTTGTCTATGCAAGGCCCCTGGGGCAAATGTGTCGTGATTGAATCTAAATCACCTACACACACACACAAGGACAACCCACAACACTTTAGTATTAATTCTGTAGCAGGCTGTTGGGTGCAATGCAGCTGTTACAAAACCAGTTTAAACTGCAAAACGGCATTTTAGAATAATTACATCACATTGTCCAGATCATTGGTGCATTGAAGGAAACAAATATCTGTGTTGCTGACAGGCCTGTGTGTGGAAATACATTTGAAACAGTTGATGAAAACCTTGTTGTTGGGGATTTATACTATGAAGGATGCAGTTGATATGTGAAGCCATGTTATCAGTGATAATGCTACAGGCTCTTGATAAACACACAGTTATGACAGTTTCCGAAGTATTAACTTCATACAACTACATGTATCTGCGGAAGCTAATATTCTAAGGTGACAGTGATGCTTCATATCTTCTTTTATCAAACAGATTGCAATCTCAATCTAAATTATCAATTCACAAGGGCTTTGACATTGACAAGGAAATCAAGACTGTCTCTTGAATAAATATCTATTTCTCATAAAAGTCTTCTCACGAACATAATTTCAAATCCTCTCTCAAGAAAAAATTAAATGTTTCGTTAAAATATACACTTATAACAAGCCAACTATCCTCATAATGGGAGATACTGTGTCCATATCATCTAAATTGTTCCAGGTAGGTTTCCTCACTGGACTAACGTTTCTGTTGCACTGCTGTGAATCAGTACTGATATTCTCTGCGAAATTCTTTTTTCGTTTCATTATTTTACACTCGAGTTGCATGGCCATGTTCTTTGAATAATTCGCGAAAGCATGAGATTCTTATGTCATCAATCTGAGTTTGATTGAGAGGATCATTTGAATGATATTTTCTCCCATCAAGTCAATATTATCCACCGAAACAAATCAATTCCATGGTCCTGATAGGATAGTGTAGACGGATAAGCGGGAAGAACATCCTATGTGTAATAATGTCTAAACCCCCCATTCATCACACGCATTATGAGTTATATCAGCTAGTGGAAATCAGAGTAAACATAAAATGTCATCGTCAGAGAATAACCAGTTTTAATTATCTGTAAAAACAGATTCCATTTTGGATATAAGCCAAATAGTGGTGAAAAGTATATGGTATGGTAGCTAATGGGTTCGTTTTTTTTTTATTCTGACAGAATCTGAATACATGTATAATACACTGGATAAACGAGGATGTCTAGAAAGCCGGGGGTTGAGTTTTGTACGGAACTGATGTGTGTCGCGAAAATATCTGATAATTTCTCTTTCATCCTCCAGCAAACCCTGAACAGTCTAACTCATGACTGGACGAAAATGTAATGATCTCCATGGGAATGCGCCCTGCTGATTGTATTACCGTTATCACTGACGTCATCCCAACACCTGACCGGCACTTCCGGTAGGACAGTTTCTGCGGACACATCCGTGTGATGTTGAGTGATTGGGTCGGGTAATTGTATCCTACAGCTTCAGAACGGTACGTGAGACAGATTTAGCCTTCAAATTAGTGGTTCTGTATTGCCATTTAATTTTAAAAAGAATATTTTTGGTTTAAAGAAGCGATGTATTTGCTTTTCTAGAAATTCTGACATTCGATCTACACGCTGGTCAAATGCACGACCATACTTAATTGTTTTCATCGCTGGATTCAGTTTAATAGACCAGAGATAGTTTGAAGTTTGAAGAATGTCAATATACGTTTTTCTGATTGCTCATTTAACCAGTATCCTTTTACAAATTTGGATCTGACTCACTGTTATAATCAGGAAGAATAAAACCGTTTCAAAGACACAGACCGCCTGCATCTGGTTGTTAAAACACGGAGACGTGTTGATTGGAGCCGAGGTGTGCACAGAGAGGCGGTATTGTCACACAGTGGTCCAGAATGTGATACACAATCCCGTTGTGCCCACGCAGAAAAACAGCCGTTAAAAGTGATGAAACTATCTAAACTTTCAATCTGGCTTTGCATTGAAGTGGCAGGGCATGCTAACATTGATTATTCTGTATTAATAATTGTTGGTCTTAAAGGCATAATCACCCATTCAGGCTTTTACGAAATCGAAACAAATGTCATAGGAAATATATCACATAAAGAAATATCGATTTATCAAAATATGGATGAAACGAAATTGGGTGGATGGTGGTGGGTGTGGGGTGGGTGTGGGGGGAGGGGTGGTGGTTTGGGAATACCAGTTTTTCTTGTTGGCGACACAATATATTTCGGCCATTACTTTAAGTCACATATGTATATCTCGGAAGCAGGAGCCGAATTTATGTATCAAACATTTTCAGTACATCGTGAATGTGTGTGTGTGCGTGCGTGCGTGCGTGCGTGTGCGTGCGTGTGCGTGTGCGTGTGCGTGTGCGTGTGCGTGTGCGCGTGTAAAACCAGAAAAACAGTTTAGTTTTTCAAACAATCCCAGACCCTCCCTGCGTATATAGTCGTTGATCGCAGACAAATGTACAGACGTAACTCCCACGCTGGTTAACTGTATGTCCTATATATGTACGTATCGCGTGCAAGTCGACGTGACGTCATTGGTGGAGATGAGGTTATAACACATCTCAAGCTCACGTTTCGCTATAACCACATTGTGTATTGACGCAGTGTTAAGATGACTTTTTATCTTTACCATACACTTCACATGCATTTAGGAAATATATAATCTCTACTGCTTTCAACCCGCTGTAATTATCGTGTCATTATTTCACACGAATACTTGTAGATCTGGTCGTTACCACTAATTGCTGATCGTTGAAGACGCATGGGAATTCTGTTTTTTAAAATTTCATTGTTAAAGTTGAGATTTTAATTAGAAGTCAATTACCACGACTGAATAACGCTGCAAAGGACGGAATAGCACAATGACGACCTTGGTGATCGTTAAAACTAATTTACGTAGTCACCTCACGAAACCAATAATTTAAGTTGTGTTATATTGGCACTAGTATTAGACAGAAATGTACGTGAAAGAAGTACAATATTTCCACGAGTGTTCAAGTGCGATCCATCCGCTGTTATTAAGAAGCAAGACAACAGTGTGTGAACAAGGAGAGATTGTCGAGACATTGACGTCAGTTGTACAGAGTATATTAATTTTTAATGATCGAGGGCATGACACAGGCCACGGTGACCCGGGGACGAATGTCATGGTATTTGTGGCTGCTTTAACCAACAGTACATTCTCTGTCTGTACAGGGCATATCTAATTAGCAACGTACATGTATATTGCATTGTCAGTGTTAATAACAGTATTAGAGTATCGATCCACGCAGTTGGGATAAGATGACATGCATCAACCGAGTCACCGAGCCTGACCACCCGATACCGTTAGTCACTTCTTACGACAAGCATGGCTTTCTGAAGATCAAATGTAACCCGGATTTGCACGGGTGTACCAATCCTAGTCACCAATGGAGAAAGCATCACAGCTAATTATGCACGATGATTCACAATAGTGAGTGGGTTTTGCTAGACGCCCATTTGAACAGTATTCAGTTATTTCACAGCGTGTCGGCTTTATGTGGGTGGAAAAATCCAAGATGATGCTGGTTATCGCCGAAACAGGGAATGCGAACCCACGATCATAGGTTTCTGGTACAGCTAAGGGACGTAATTATGCACAGAAACTTGCTGCCCATTAGACAACTGGGCCACCTTTGATTCACCATGACCAGAGATACTCAGGCATTTGGAAAACTTTCAGTTAAATATGAGGTATCTAAAATCAGTCTACATTCTACTGATGAATTCGTAGACAAGTCAGTCTACATTCTATAAATTAATTCATTGACAAAATCCTCGTAGGGCACAACAAGTTCCATACTTGTATGTTTGTGTCTGTTATATCTTTGAGTTTGTTTTATACATATTTAACATTTCATCTAACGCAGTTCTAGCTTTACATGTCAAATATTTCATCTAACAGTTCTAGGCATATATATCAAACATTTCATCTAATGCAGATCTAGCTGTACATGTCAAACATTTCATCTAACGCAGTTCTGGCTGTACATATCAAATATTTCATCTAACAGTTCTTGGCATACATATCAAACATTTCATCTAACAGTTCTGGCTGTACATGTCAAACATTTCATCTAACAGTTCTTGGCATACCTATCAAACATTTCATATAAGCAAAAGCAACAAAACCGTTTCCATCATCAAGAGAAATATCTGATAAAAGCAAACTCCGATTATATTATCAGCATGTGATTATGAATCAATATCAAATAGTGAAAATACCACCATTTGCAGGAAAGGTCAGCGGATCCTGTTCCATCGGCGGCTCCGGTCACAAATACACCAAAGTCAGTTGTTCACCTAAAACAATCGACGAGAACATATGGTACAAGTCAAAATAGGGAATATAATCGGACATCATTTTTGTCACAAACGCGTCAAATTTGCTAGTGGCCTCCACATGTCTACCATAAAACGTTTTGAAAGTTTCACTGAGGCCTTGGATGTTGTAACCGTGACCAAACAACATTTGAGCAAGAGTCATATGACGCTTCTTGAAATCTTCATAGAAAGAGCACGCTCGATTGTACCACGGACACATTTTTACCCATGAAGAATAAATATTTCTCTATGTCGATCAAACATTTCATCTAACTTAGTTGAAGTTACTGAGATCAAACAGTTGATCTTACACAGTTCTAGTTATTGCGACCAACCATTTCATATAACAGTTCTACTTACAGCTCCAGTTATAAAGAGTAAACCTTTTCATGTTTAGGCTATATTGATCGACCATGTCATCTGACTTGGTTGCTCGAGTTATGTAGATCAAACATTTCATCTAACAAAGTTCACCATCTTTTACAGATTCAAACTTGCCTTCTCTCTTGGCACAGATGATGCGAATATTTACAGAATTATCATGGCGCTATTTCTCCAATCCCCAGGGAAATCAATTTGTTTTTGTGTCTGTGAGAAGTCTTTATAAGCTACATTAATTCAACTGACACTTTAATTGTATATTTGTCTTTGACTCTGGAGTGTGGCCCAACGTAACAATGACCGCCTTGCATCTTACCCCCATTGAGGAACTTCCCAGGAGATAGAATCAAATTACGACTTGGTTCTCTGTTTATAGTTTTCGTGGCATCCGTTCACTACACTAAACACACTGAACACAAGACTGCTTTCGCAGCCAGTCGTGAAAATTTTATTGTTACTAGCTGTATGAATACGATCTGTTCTTGTAAGTTTTAGCATGACTGAATACGAGTGTGTTGGGGAATATTTCATTATTGAGGCATGTTGGTTATTGAAAAATTGAAGTTAAAAATCTAGAAAGAGCAATTTGTTTCGCTTGTTTGTTAAATAACGGATTAGCTTTGTTAAATATGGAAGCCATGGAAGCATAGTTATAGAAAATGTTCAAATGAATTGGTCATGTGTAAAATTCCTTCCCATTAAAGAACATGATCTTCAGCTGTATGTCCCATTCAGAGGAATGAATGTCACTTACAGAATTACACAGCGACATCATGGCTTTATTAAGTTATCTGTCTCCAAATTCCTCGTAATGTCATCTGTCTGTCTGCAGGTTGTGAGAACAAGAGATAAACTTCATAAATTGTCCATGGCATTGATTAAGAAAAGACTGCAGTTTTGGGCAAACACAAAATCGCACCAACACACACACAAACAAGCCCTGATCACTGACTGGTATTACATTAAGCGGAATAACATGGTTAATGCAGATGAATATCAGTTTTATGTGCCCTTTATAACACTGTTAATTGTTTGAGGGGGTACCAGTGACGTCACACTGTTGCCTCTCA
Organism: Haliotis rufescens; assembly: GCF_023055435.1. Lineage (NCBI taxonomy): Eukaryota > Metazoa > Mollusca > Gastropoda > Lepetellida > Haliotidae > Haliotis > Haliotis rufescens. The sequence continues at coordinate 29,716,987 of NW_025963835.1, read as the reverse complement.
CTCGGGTCGGTCAATGATAATGTTAATGGTATTTCTGTTACAGGGTTCTTGATCAACTTATACTTCAGAAGGGTTTCCACTGTATTTAGATGTTCCGTCATGCCCGCTGATTTATGATCTTTGTGATGTTCACTTTGTGCGGGAAGTGGTGATCGGATGCTACAATAACGTTATACACACAATAGACGACTTTCATCTGCAGAAATGGAGGCATGGTGTTTACTGAGACAAACGTCAGTGGAGGAATACTGTTTGAAACGTGAACTTGATATTGAGGCTTTGATTCATCGATGGGGAGGCTTTACGGTCCTTCCTCGTGGGTCTTCACAGACACTTCATGTGTCTTCACACAGCTTTCACACAGGGTTTTCACACAGTTTTCACACAGGGTCTTCACACAACTTTCACAGAGTCTTCACATAGTATTCAAACAGGGTCTTCACAAACAGTCTTCATACAGGGTTTTCACACAGGGTTTTCACACAGGGTTTTCACACAATCTTCATACATGGTCTTCACATGGTCTTGGAAGAACCTTCATAATCTTTACACATCTTTTACACAGCGTCTTTAACCAGCCTTCACACAGTATCTTCACACATTCTTCACGCAGTCTTTACATGAATGTTATAGCAGTTAGTTGACTCCCAAAACAGAAAAAAATATTTGTCGGGCCAGGAAACGACAAATCTTCATAAAATAGTTTTTGGTTCTCTTCTTTTGTATCTGCTTTTGACTGACGTCCAAACAGTGTATGTTCTGTATTGACAATGTGAAGATATGACCGACCCTGGGATCTCGCCTGCCATGCATGCAACTTTAGAACATGACGTAGTATTTACGAGGGAGTGATCAATTCCGAAGACTCGATAGACAGGTACTTTTGACAATGTATGGGCCCAATAGCCACAAACACAAGTTCCAACTCGGTATACAAGAATAGAAATTCTGTCAAAATGTCGATATAAAAAACAAAGGATGTTCCCCTTTCCTCGGGAGATTAGTTAATCTGGACAGTTTCTATTGACTGGTATGGTCTGGAGTAAAGGGGTTCCATTGTAATGGTAAACTACATGTAGGTAAATATATAAACATATATACACAGACACACAAGTGAGGGTGTATATAACATACAAGAGCAACCTATGCCAAAGTTTGCATGATATTTCACGAGCCATATGAATATCTTATTTATTATATACTTATTTTGTAGTTGTCTACCCGAAAGTATTCTTTTGCATTGCAATCCTTAAAACGTAAATTCTCCCTACCTAACACACAAGGACGGATCACCCCCCTTGTATTTGAGACTTAACAAGCAGTTCCGTGTTTGCAAAATCTTAAAAATAAAAAGTAACAAAATATATTTAAGGTCACGAATCTTCTTTATATACAAAGTCAACATCAACACAAATATTCTTGAAATGTACAAAACCGCTTTTGGAAGCGAAAGAATACACCCTGGCCAAGTGATAAAAATGGCGCTTTGCGAAACAAACAGTTTATAAACGAAACATTTTCAAGAGAATAACAAACGACAAGAAGCGAAATTAACTCATTAAAGACCACCTGTCATTAGTTTGCCTTGTCAATGTGGAACTAATGTTAAAGTGAAATCAACAGTTTGCGTACGGTCAAGACACTTACGATATGACAATAGTTCTGTCAGAGTGTTATGTCAACGTGTTTTGTTCACTTCAGTGAAATATATTAAGTGTTATGTTCATTGCAATGAAGATATCACTTTTCTCACCTTCACAAAACACAGCGTTTCATACGTATGTAATAAAAAACATTCCACTGCAACCTCACACATTAAAATGACAATCACATGCAAAAGTTTACATACTTTATAATCTCTTTCTCACTTACCCACTCACTCACTCACAGAAACTTCACAAACTTCACCTTGGTGCCAGATAATCCTTTGTGACAGATAAGTAGTTCTTGAGAGACCTTTCTATCATGACGTGGTTGTAATCTCTGCACTAATCAGTCATATTTCAAGTATTCAACCCGAAACTTTGTTTCCATGTCAAGGATCAGGGGTATCTGTTTTAAAACAAGTTGATTTTGGTGTAGTCAGCAATAGGTGTCTGACCTTAGAATTACATATAGCTGATGTCAATTAGAAAAAAAACAATAGTTCAGAGACAAAGACAACAACAGGGAACAACACTTTTGTAACCTTCTCATCCGAGTTACTTAACTGCTGCACCGTCGCTCAGGTAATAGGCCCTCTAATATCCGATGTCGGTTTTTAAGTCGTGAGTTGTGATATCTCCAGCTGCTTTGATGTAAGCACTTGGGTGAACTGCGGTTAAAGCGAACTACCATATTATAGCCTGCTATGAGGTAAGACAGCATCACAATTTACTTACGTATGTGCTTGTAACTTTTGTTTTGTTTATTCTTTAACGTCATATTCAATAATATGCTCGCAACACGACAGTGACCTGTATTATGTTCGAGTGGGGACCTGACTAGCCAGTGATTGATATTATGAGCAACAAAACACTTCAACGGGCTACCGAGTCACCGAGTCTTACCCCGATATATTGAGCCGACCAGCATTGATAGGGCCATGTCTAACTCAGAATCCCCAGATTGAGGGTGTGTTTTAACTGACAAGACAAAGTCCTCATACGTGGCCCTAACACGTGTAATTAGTGACTATTCAACGTATGTTAATGTCAAAGTTATCCATGTGTAGTCAACTATCCAATCCAACACACGCAGACACACATATAAACGTACACGTACTGACGTGCATCTGCTGATATACAGTTACTGTACAATGCCTGTTTCTCGTGAGAATACACTTTCCCAAGGCAAGGGAGTTAAATGACTATAAAAGTTCAGGTTTCCACCCTTGCCGAACTGGGCCGGAATGTCCAGGCTTGATCGTAGCACCACCAGTGGCTATGACGAGTTATGTCCTTTCTATGTCCCTTCTATTGACCAATCAGATTTCATTTCTCATATCATTTGCAAATGCTTGAAACATAATCAAGACTCGTAATAAAACGTGTCTTACCCCGGAGAAGCGCATCAGATCACTTGAACACCTTGATTAAAAACATGAACAGATTTGCAAAATATCTGTCGACGCCCAGTTAACGGTACACATGCATTGCAAATCCTGCAGTCAACTGAAATCTGCACGTTGAAACCCATGTGGTTAACGAACCGGGTGTCTACTTCGTCAGCGATTTAGATTGGACTATGCACATGTAGCAGGGTGTGGTGTCATCCCAAAGATGACGTCCTTGCTTGCTGACAGGGTTAACCTCTTCGGTCAAGTGGACAAGGCGTCAAACCTCTGATCAGAAGGTCCGTGGTTCGAATCCCAACCCAGGACTCGGAAAGTTCATGGTCGCTGCGACTCGTTAGTCCAACCGAAATGTAATTCCAGCCTATTTCGGGAATGGTGGAAACTGGACTTTTATGGTCAGTTAACGCCCTTGCCTCGGGAAGATGGTGAGAATGAAGATAGAATTGTGACATGCCTTTCAGCACTAATGATATCATTATGTGAGAGTATGGCAGTTAATCGTAACGGTTAGCTGTTAGATGATGCCCTAAATTCAGCATCTGGAGCGAGATGGAGTTGGTGGTTTATCTTAATTTGATATTCGAAGTCCATTATTAAAAGTATGCTGATTCCCGTGATGTTCAGTACTCAATAGACGTTAGTAATGTTCGCAGTCAATCAACTGTATACATAATGCCAGACTGGACATGTTTTCTCCATCAAGTCAATTATAACACTGTCAATTATTACACATAAAATGAAATTCTAATAATTTCATATTATTTGCCCCCTATATATTGACAGTAATCTTAAATATATGGAGTATTCCAAATAGCATATCGTGTTAAACGAAAAAGTAGTTAAAAACCGTTAGAAGATGTCTAGACTACAAGCTACTTTACTTAATCAGATACTTAATCAATAGTTAACAATTCTGGCGATGAGACAAACGAGTATTCGCTTAGTTTTGCTTCTTTTATGTATCATTAATTTAACGTCTCTATTGGAGACATCAAAGCTTCAGTAGATGTAGATGAAAGCAGCCATGCATCGCTAGTTCCTCAGAGTGCTGCATTCATTGATAAAATCAAACAGGAAACTCTTCAGTACTGTTAATGCTTATGACGTGATCAGATAGATACAGTTTCCTATTTATAAGTGTATATATTGATTTTCCTAATTTATATGAGTCGACCCAGCGTGTATTCCATGGGACGATTCGAATCCCCGAATATGTTTCCAGGTCTTTGCTCGTGGATTTCGCTAAAGAGGTCAATGTCTGACACCTGCATCACTTTGGGCTATCTTCCCGCATGAAGAAGAAATGTTGTGATGCTCTGAAATACTGTTAAAACAGAACTCATATACTCCTGGGGAAAAAACGAAAAAGGGCCACGTACTTCATGCTTGTCTCTCTGACATTAATCTGGATAGCTTTGTTGATTCATTGGTCTTGTTCAGTACACATTAGAATCAGTCATTATCAGTGGTTCCATGACAGTCTTATAACATTGTCTCTTTGTTTGTTGTTTAACGCCGCACTCAGCAATATTTCAGCTGTATGGCGGCTGTCTGGAATAATCGAATCTGTACCAGACAATCCAGTGATTGACATCATGAGCATCTATCTAGACAATTGGGATACGATGACATGCATCAACCAAGTCAGCGAGCCTGACCACAGGATCCCGTTAGTCTCCCATAGTCGCCTCTAACGAAAAGCATTGGTTGCTGAAGATCACAACCCGAATCCTCACATGCGTTTGGATATAGTTGGTTACATTCACGAGTTATAAGTACATTGTATATGACGGTAAAGTAAAGACGACTGTGTCCGAGCTTCCGATGGTCTCTGTACACCCATTCCTCTGCGTCATCTGGCATCATGGTGATGTTTTCTTCAATCAGTGCACGTCTCACACAAGGAAATCTTAACATCATACGCGGCCTATCATGAAGTCATCCAAGGTTGTGACAATTCTCATCACATTGAAAGTCCTCTAATACAACACTGATCGAGATATAGACGGATTACCATGGGAGATATAGACGGGGCAGCTGACTACCATGGGATATATAGACAGATTACCATGGGAGATATAGACGGGGCAGCTGATTACCATGGGAGATATAGACAGGGCAGCTGATTACCATGGGAGATATAGACAGGGCAGCTGATTACCATGGGAGATATAGACATATTACCATGGGAGATATAGACAGGGCAGCTGATTACCATGGGAGATATAGACAGGGCAGCTGACTACAATGGGAGATATAGACAGGGCAGCTGATTACCATGGGAGATATAGACAAGGCAGCTGATTACCATGGGAGATATAGACAAGGCAACTGATTACCATGGGAGATATATGCAGGACAACTGATTACCATCGGCTGCGCACACGTTCAGCTGTATTGACGGCAGTTCCCGGACGTCCTTAATGAATTGGAGCTGATTACACACTCCTTATTGTCTCATTGTATTATTCTGGTAGTTCAAACAGTGCAAACTGTTTAACGGTGAGTTGACATTGTGACCTCTGTACTCTAATAGTGTCAGGCACTTCAGATACATTAACTTGTAATCTTTACACTAAATATGCTTCTTTGCATCAGTAAACTACGTCCTCCGTTATACAAAGCTCATTAACAGCTATAGATCAGGAATTGGCCATTCATGGCCTCTCATGAAGTCATCCAAGTTGTGGATAGAAAGTCCTGTAATGCAACACTGATCTAGATAAAGACAGATACCCATGGGAGATCTAGACAGACAAACTGATTACCATGCGAGATATAGACAGGACAACTGATTACCATGGGCTGCTCACACGTTCAGCTGTATCGACGGTAGTTCCCGGGGGTCCTTCGTGACTTGGAGCTTATTACACACTCCTTACTGTCTCATTGACAGCCATGTATCATTCTGGTAGTTCAGACAGTGCAAACTGTTTAACGGTGAGCTGACACTGTGACCTCTGTACACTAATAGTGTCAGGCACTTCAGATGCCTTCATTAGTAATCGTGAGAGTTAATGTGTATCTGTTCATCAGTTAAACCCCTCCTGTGTATGCAATGCTCATTAACAGCTATAGGCCAGGGAATTGTTTTTGCACTCAGGCTGACACAGCTCCTGTAGTTCACAAGTTAGCGTTTCATGTCTCTGTGAGACACGCACCAAGGGTAACATTCATTTCTCCTCCTTAAACTTGTCCTGCAGGAAAATCCTTTCAGAGACAGATACAGCATGGAGATCCCTTTCTGACCCCAGATACTTGTTGAAGTTGTTGACTCCATATAAACACAAATAAACGTAACTAGCTTGAGGGGTATTTGACAGTCTGTGAAACACCACAGATCTACTGCCAATGTAAACTGTACCTCTGACACCAAAGGGAAATTACGAAAATCGGTTCATGTCGGCAAAGGGGATTGTCCTGTCATATAAACTATAACGTGATAAGATCTAATCCATATAACGGTGAATAAGAAACGTGGAGTTATTCTTATATTCCTGTCACTTCTCCTCTTCAGGGAGTGGTAGACTATTCTGGTGATAGCTGACACCGTTAGCATCCTTCCTACACATATAAACATCATAGGGATTTTCTTGCATGCAATAACACAAACGTTCCTGTAATGTACTTTGCAAACACAAAATACTTGGTCACTTTCATCTTATAGTAAGGAATATCATATAATATAAGTAATTGTGCATTGAAGCGAAAATATATCACTGTCTAAATGGAAAGAATACCGTTTCCTAACCTTTCATAAATAACACACTTGGTCACAGATATTTCGCAAGACAACTTGGCTTATAGTGAGGGGACACACAAACACACTTTGGTAGTAAGGGACATCATCCTTGTATATGCAATTAGTCTGTACTGTGTAATGTGGATATGTTCTACCCTTCTGACATTAACTATCGTATTAGAATATCTGATCACTCATATTACTTTAGGTTTACAGTTTCTCGGTCATACATATTTTGAAGCATGTGATCACATAACTGAATTCATCGTCAGTATCAAAATTATTGATTGAAAGATTTTCTTACAATAAGTAAAGAAAGGATAGGTACATGAATTACAACACCCAGTTAATATTACAGTAGATAGTCATGTTGTAACTTTTTACTGTTAATCCTAACACATCAAGTAGTCAACGGTCTATATTTAGCATGGAAGTTGCTTTCAACATAAGAATGAATACCATGCAACTGTCAGGTAAACAATACATGCATATTATATAACAATAAAAGATATCACAGGGGGAACCGAATTTGACAAACCGGGAAGTAAATATCAATCAAATGATGAATGGTCCTATCAGAAGGGCAATGGTAAATTAGTGAGTCCCTGTAAATGGCTTCTCAGCTTCCTATTGTATATGTATACAATATATGTTATATAGCGTTACTGTCAGAACGTGCTCATCCGTTTAGGGAACATCTGGTTGTATCAATGTTACCAATATGCACGAGTGTAAGGTTTAGAATTTGTCTTTTCCATTTCGTTTGACCATCTTTTTGTCTTCGGATTTGTCTACTAGATTTTGATTGGTCTGTCACAGGTCACATTGATTGAAACAGAAATGTACCACTGCTGTATCGATGCCACCGTACACCTCATGACCTGCACCTGTCTATATGCAAGGCCCCTGGGGCAAATGTGTCGTGATTGAATCTAAATCACCTACACACACACAAGGACAACCCACTACACTTTCGTATTATTACTGTAGCAGACTGTTGGGTGCAATGCAACTATTACAAAACCAGTTTAAACTGCAAAACGGCATTTTAGAATAATTACATCACATTGTCCAGATCATTGATGCATTGAAGGAAACAAATATCTGTGTTGCTGACAGGCCTGTGTGTGGAAATACATTTGAAACAGCTGATGAAAACCATGTTGTTGGGGATTTATACTATGAAGGATGCAGTTGATATATGAAGCCATAATATCAGTGACAATGCTACAGGCTCTTGATAAACACACAGTTATGATATGTGCGTGTGTACAAATAGTTTCCGAAGTATTAACTTCATACAACTACATGTATCTGCGGAAGCTAATATTCTAAGGTGACAGTGATGCTTCATATCTTCTTTTATCAAACAGATTGCAATCTCAATCTAAATTATCAATTCACAAGGGCTTTGACAAGGAAATCAAGACTGTCTCTTGAATAAATATCTATTTCTCATAAAAGTCTTCTCACGAATTGTAGAACAACATAATTTCAAATCCTCTCTCAAGAAAAAATTAAATGTTTCGTTAAAATATACACTTATAACAAGCCAACTATCCTCATAATGGGAGATACTGTGTCCATATCATCTAAATTGTTCTAGGTAGGTTTCCTCACTGGACTAACGTTTCTGTTGCACTGCTGTGAATCAGTACTGATATTCTCTGCGAAATTCTTTTTTCGTTTCATTATTTTACACTCGAGTTGCATGGCCATGTTCTTTGAATAACTCGCGAAAGCATGAGATTCTTATGTCATCAATCTGAGTTTGATTGAGAGGATCATTTGAATGATATTTGCTCCCATCAAGTCAATATTATCCACCAAAACAAATCAATTCCATGGTCCTGATAGGATAGTGTAGACGGATAAGCGGGAAGAACATCCTATGTGTAATAATGTCTAAACCCCCCATTCATCACACGCATTATGAGTTATATCAGCTAGTGGAAATCAGAGTAAACATAAAATGTCATCGTCAGAGAATAACCAGTTTTAATTATCTGTAAAAACAGATTCCATTTTGGATATAAGCCAAATAGTGGTGAAAAGTATATGGTATGGTAGCTAATGGGTTCGTTTTTTTTTTATTCTGACAGAATGTGAATACATGTATAATACACTGGATAAACGAGGATGTCTAGAAAGCCGGGGGTTGAGTTTTGTACGGAACTGATGTGTGTCGCGAAAATATCTGATAATTTCTCTTTCATCCTCCAGCAAACCCTGAACAGTCTAACTCATGACTGGACGAAAATGTAATGATCTCCATGGGAATGCGCCCTGCTGATTGTATTACCGTTATCACTGACGTCATCCCAACACCTGACCGGCACTTCCGGTAGGACAGTTTCTGGGACACATCCGTGTGATGTTGAGTGATTGGGTCGGGTAATTGTATCCTACAGCTTCAGAACGGTACGTGTGACAGATTTAGCCTTCAAATTAGTGGTTCTGTATTGCCATTTAATTTTAAAAAGAATATTTTTGGTTTAAAGAAGCGATGTATTTGCTTTTCTAGAAATTCTGACATTCGATCTACACGCTGGTCAAATGCACGACCATACTTAATTGTTTTCATCGCTGGATTCAGTTTAATAGACCAGAGATAGTTTGAAGTTTGAAGAATGTCAATATACGTTTTTCTGATTGCTGATTTAACCAGTATCCTTTTACAAATTTGGATCTGACTCACTGTTATAATCAGGAAGAATAAAACCGTTTCAAAGACACAGACCGCCTGCATCTGGTTGTTAAAACACGGAGACGTGTTGATTGGAGCCGATGTGTTCACAGAGAGGCGGTATTGTCACACAGTGGTCCAGAATGTGATACACAATCCCGTTGTGCCCACGCAGAAAAACAGCCGTTAAAAGTGATGAAACTATCTAAACTTTCAATCTGGCTTTGCATTGAAGTGGCAGGGCATGCTAACATTGATTATTCTGTATTAATAATTGTTGGTCTTAAAGGCAGAATCACCCATTCAGGCTTTTACGAAATCGAAACAAATGTCATAGGAAATATATCACATAAAGAAATATCGATTTATCAAAATATGGATGAAACGAAATTGGGTGGATGGTGGTGGGTGTGGGGTGGGTGTGGGGGGAGGGGTGGTGGTTTGGGAATACCAGTTTTTCTTGTTGGCGACAGATTATATTTCGGCCATTACTTTAAGTCACATATGTATATCTCGGAAGCAGGAGCCGAATTTATGTATCAAACATTTTCAGTACATCGTGAATGTGTGTGTGTGCGTGCGTGCGTGCGTGCGTGCGTGTGCGTGTGCGTGTGCGTGTGCGTGTGCGTGTGCGTGTGCGTGAGCGCGTGTAAAACCAGAAAAACAGTTTAGTTTTTCAAACAATCCCAGACCCTCCCTGCGTATATAGTCGTTGATCGCAGACAAATGTACAGACGTAACTCCCACGCTGGTTAACTGGATGTCCTATATATGTACGTATCGCGTGCAAGTCGACGTGACGTCATTGGTGGAGATGAGGTTATAACACATCTCAAGCTCACGTTTCGCTATAACCACATTGTGTATTGACGCAGTGTTAAGATGACTTTTTATCTTTACCATACACTTCACATGCATTTAGGAAATATATAATCTCTACTGCTTTCAACCCGCTGTAATTATCGTGTCATTATTTCACACGAATACTTGTAGATCTGGTCGTTACCACTAATTGCTGATCGTTGAAGACGCATGGGAATTCTGTTTTTTAAAATTTCATTGTTAAAGTTGAGATTTTAATTAGAAGTCAATTACCACGACTGAATAACGCTGCAAAGGACGGAATAGCACAATGACGACCTTGGTGATCGTTAAAACTAATTTACGTAGTCACCTCACGAAACCAATAATTTAAGTTGTGTTATATTGGCACTAGTATTAGACAGAAATGTACGTGAAAGAAGTACATTATTTCCACGAGTGTTCAAGTGCGATCCATCCGCTGTTATTAAGAAGCAAGACAACAGTGTGTGAACAAGGAGAGATTGTCGAGACATTGACGTCAGTTGTACAGAGTATATTAATTTTTAATGATCGAGGGCATGACACAGGTCACGGTGACCCGGGGACGAATGTCATGGTATTTGTGGCTGCTTTAACCAACAGTACATTCACTGTATGTACAGGGCATATCTAATTAGCAACGTACATGTATATTGCAATGTCAGTTAATAACAGTATTAGAGTATCGATCCACGCAGTTGGGATAAGATGACATGCATCAACCGAGTCACCGAGCCTGACCACCCGATACCGTTAGTCACTTCTTACGACAAGCATGGCTTTCTGAAGATCAAATGTAACCCGGATTTGCACGGGTGTACCAATCCTAGTCACCAATGGAGAAAGCATCACAGCTAATTATGCACGATGATTCACAATAGTGAGTGGGTTTTGCTAGACGCCCATTTGAACAGTATTCAGTTATATCACAGCGTGTCGGCTTTATGTGGGTGGAAAAATCCAAGATGATGCTGGTTATCGCCGAAACAGGGAATGCGAACCCACGATCATAGGTTTCTGGTACAGCTAAGGGACGTAATTATGCACAGAAACTTGCTGCCCATTAGACAACTGGGCCACCTTTGATTCACCATGACCAGAGATACTCAGGCATTTGGAAAACTTTCAGTTAAGTATGAGGTATCTAAAATCAGTCTACATTCTACTGATGAATTCGTAGACAAGTCAGTCTACATTCTATAAATTAATTCATTGACAAAATCCTCGTAGGGCACAACAAGTTCCATACTTGTATGTTTGTGTCTGTTATATCTTTGAGTTTGTTTTATACATATTTAACATTTCATCTAACGCAGTTCTAGCTTTACATGTCAAATATTTCATCTAACAGTTCTAGGCATATATATCAAACATTTCATCTAATGCAGATCTAGCTGTACATGTCAAACATTTCATCTAACGCAGTTCTGGCTGTACATATCAAATATTTCATCTAACAGTTCTTGGCATACATATCAAACATTTCATCTAACAGTTCTGGCTGTACATGTCAAACATTTCATCTAACAGTTCTGGCTGTACATGTCAAACATTTCATCTAACAGTTCTTGGCATACCTATCAAACATTTCATATAAGCAAAAGCAACAAAACCGTTTCCATCATCAAGAGAAATATCTGATAAAAGCAAACTCCGATTATATTATCAGCATGTGATTATGAATCAATATCAAATAGTGAAAATACCACCATTTGCAGGAAAGGTCAGCGGATCCTGTTCCATCGGCGGCTCCGGTCACAAATACACCAAAGTCAGTTGTTCACCTAAAACAATCGACGAGAACATATGGTACAAGTCAAAATAGGGAATATAATCGGACATCATTTTTGTCACAAACGCGTCAAATTTGCTAGTGGCCTCCACATGTCTACCATAAAACGTTTTGAAAGTTTCACTGAGGCCTTGGATTTTGTAACCGTGACCAAACAACATTTGAGCAAGAGTCATATGACGCTTCTTGAAATCTTCATAGAAAGAGCACGCTCGATTGTACCACGGACACATTTTTACCCATGAAGAATAAATATTTCTCTATGTCGATCAAACATTTCATCTAACTTAGTTGAAGTTACTGAGATCAAACAGTTGATCTTACACAGTTCTAGTTATTGCGACCAACCATTTCATATAACAGTTCTACTTACAGCTCAAGTTATAAAGAGTAAACCTTTTCATGTTTAGGCTATATTGATCGACCATGTCATCTGACTTGGTTGCTTGAGTTATGTAGATCAAACATTTCATCTAACAAAGTTCACCATCTTTTACAGATTCAAACTTGCCTTCTCTCTTGGCACAGATGATGCGAATATTTACAGAATTATCATGGCGCTATTTCTCCAATCCCCAGGGAAATCAATTTGTTTTTGTGTCTGTGAGAAGTCTTTATAAGCTACATTAATTCAACTGACGCTTTAATTGTATATTTGTCTTTGACTCTGGAGTGTGGCCCAACGTAACAATGACCGCCTTGCATCTTACCCCCATTGAGGAACTTCCCAGGAGATAGAATCAAATTACGACTTGGTTCTCTGTTTATAGTTTTCGTGGCATCCGTTCACTACACTAAACACACTGAACACAAGACTGCTTTCGCAGCCAGTCGTGAAAATTTTATTGTTACTAGCTGTATGAATACGATCTGTTCTTGTAAGTTTTAGCATGACTGAATACGAGTGTGTTGGGGAATATTTCATTATTGAGGCATGTTGGTTATTGAAAAATTGAAGTTAAAAATCTAGAAAGAGCAATTTGTTTCGCTTGTTTGTTAAATGTCACTTACAGAATTACACAGCGACATCATGGCTTTATTAAGTTATCTGTCTCCAAATTCCTCGTAATGTCACCTGTCTGTCTGCAGGTTGTGAGAACAAGAGATAAACTTCATAAATTGTCCATGGCATTGATTAAGAAAAGACTGCAGTTTTGGGCAAACACAAAATCGCACCAACACACACACAAACAAGCCCTGATCACTGACTGGTATTACATTAAGCGGAATAACATGGTTAATGCAGATGAATATCAGTTTAATGTGCCCTTTATAACACTGTTAATTGTTTGAGGGGGTACCAGTGACGTCACACTGTTGCCTCTCAATCGGGTCGGTCAATGATAATGTTAATGGTATTTCTGTTACAGGGTTCTTGATCAACTTATACTTCAGAAGGGTTTCCACTGTCTTTAGATGTTCCGTCATGCCCGCTGATTCATGATCTTTGTGATGTTCATTTTGTGAGGGAAGTGGTGATCGGATGCTACAATAACGTTATACACACAATAGACGACTTTCACCTGCAGAAATGGAGGCATGGTGTTTACTGAGACAAACGTCAGTGGAGGAATACTGTTTGAAACGTGAACTTGATATTGAGGCTTTGATTCATCGATGGGGAGGCTTTACGGTCCTTCCTCGTGGGTCTTCACAGACACTTCATGTGTCTTCACACAGCTTTCACACAGGGTTTTCACACAGTTTTCACACAGGGTCTTCACACAACTTTCACAGAGTCTTCACATAGTATTCAAACAGGGTCTTCACAAACAATCTTCATACAGGGTTTTCACACAGGGTTTTCACACAGGGTTTTCACACAATCTTCATACATGGTCTTCACATGGTCTTGGAAGAACCTTCATAATCTTTACACATCTTTTACACAGCGTCTTCAACCAGCCTTCACACAGTATCTTCACACATTCTTCACGCAGTCTTTAGATGAATGTTACGGCAGTTAGTTGACTCCCAAAACAGAAAAAAATATTTGTCGGGCCAGGAAACGACAAATCTTCATAAAATAGTTTTTGGTTCTCTTCTTTTGTATCTGCTTTTGACTGACGTCCAAACAGTGTATGTTCTGTATTGACAATGTGAAGATATGACCGACCCTGGGATCTCGCCTGCCATGCATGCAACTTTAGAACATGACGTAGTATTTATGAGGGAGTGATCAATTCTGAAGACTCGATAGACAGGTACTTTTGACAATGTATGGGCCCAATAGCCACAATCACAAGTTCCAACTCGGTATACAAGAATAGAAATTCTGTCAAAATGTCGATATAAAAAACAAAGGATGTTCCCCTTTCCTCGGGAGATTAGTTAATCTGGACAGTTTCTATTGACTGGTATGGTCTGGAGTAAAGGGGTTCCATTGTAATGGTAAACTACATGTAGGTAAATATATAAACATATATACACAGACACACAAGTGAGGGTGTATATAACATACAAGAGCAACCTATGCCAAAGTTTTCATGATATTTCACGAGCCATATGAATATATTATTTATTATATACTTATTTTGTAGTTGTCTACCCGAAAGTATTCTTTTGCATTGCAATCCTTAAAACGTAAATTCTCCCTACCTAACACACAAGGACGGATCACCACCCTTGTATTTGAGACTTAACAAGCAGTTCCGTGTTTGCAAAATCTTAAAAATAAAAACATTAGTAACAAAATATATTTAAGGTCACGAATCTTCTTTATATACAAAGTCAACATCAACACAAATATTCTTGAAATGTACAAAACCGCTTTTGGAAGCGAAAGAATACACCCTGGCCAAGTGATAAAAATGGCGCTTTGCGAAACAAACAGTTTATAAACGAAACATTTTCAAGAGAATAACAAACGACAAGAAGCGAAATTAACTCATTAAAGACCACCTGTCATTAGTTTGCCTTGTCAATGTGGAACTAATGTTAAAGTGAAATCAACAGTTTGTGTACGGTCAAGACACTTACGATATGACAATAGTTCTGTCAGAGTGTTATGTCAACGTGTTTTGTTCACTTCAGTGAAATATATTAAGTGTTATGTTCATTGCAATGAAGATATCACTTTTCTCACCTTCACAAAACACAGCGTTTCATACGTATGTAATAAAAAAACATTCCACTGCAACCTCACACATTAAAATGACCATCATATGCAAAAGTTTACATACTTTCTCATCTCTTTCTCACTTACCCACTCACTCACTCACAGAAACTTCACAAACTTCACCTTGGTGCCAGATAATCCTTTGTGACAGATAAGTCGTTCTTGAGAGACCTTTCTATCATGACGTGGTTGTAATCTCTGCACTAATCATTCATATTTCAAGTATTCAACCCGAAACTTTGTTTCCATGTCAAGGATCAGGGGTATCTGTTTTAAAACAAATTGATTTTGGTGTAGTCAGCAATAGGTGTCTGACCTTAGAATTACATATAGCTGATGTCAATTAGAAAAAAAAACATAGTTCAGAGACAAAGACAACAACAGGGAACGACACTTTTTGTAACCTTCTCATCCGAGTTACTTAACTGCTGCACCGTCGCTCAGGTAATAGGCCCTCTAATATCCGATGTCGGTTTTTAAGTCGTGAGTTGTGATATCTCTAGCTGCTTTGATGTAAGCACTTGGGTGAACTGCGGTTAAAGCGAACTACCATATTATAGCCTGCTATGAGGTAAGGCAGCATCACAATTTACTTACGTATGTGCTTGTAACTTTTGTTTTGTTTATTCTTTAACGTCATATTCAATAATATGCTCGCAACACGACAGTGACCTGTATTATGTTCGAGTGGGGACCAGACTAGCCAGTGATTGATATTATGAGCAACAAAACACTTCAACGGGCTACCGAGTCACCGAGTCTTACCCCGATATATTGAGTCGACCAGCATTGATAGGGCCATGTCTAACTCAGAATCCCCAGATTGAGGGTGTGTTTTATACGTGGCCCTAACACGTGTAATTAGTGACTATTCAACGTATGTTAATGTCAAAGTTATCCATGTGTAGTCAACTATCCAATCCAACACACGCAGACACACATATAAACGTACACGTACTGACGTGCATCTGCTGATATACAGTTACTGTACAATGCCTGTTTCTCAAGGCAAGGGAGTTAACTGACTATAAAAGTTCCGGTTTCCACCCTTGCCGAACTGGGCCGGAATGTCCAGGCTTGATCGTAGAACCACCAGTGGCTATGACGAGTTATGTCCTTTCTATGTCCCTTCTATTGACCAATCAGATTTCATTTCTCATATCATTTGCAAATGCTTGAAACATAATCAAGACTCGTAATAAAACGTGTCTTACCCCCGAGAAGCGCATCAGATCACTTGAACACCTTGATTAAAAACATGAACAGATTTGCAAAATATCTGTCGACGCCCAGTTAACGGTACACATGCATTGCAAATCCTGCAGTCAACTGAAATCTGCACGTTGAAACCCATGTGGTTAACGAACCGGGTGTCTACTTCGTCAGCGATTTAGATTGGACTATGCACATGTAGCAGGGTGTGGTGTCATCCCAAAGATGACGTCCTTGCTTGCTGACAGGGTTAACCTCTTCGGTCACTTGGACAAGGCGTCAAACCTCTGATCAGAAGGTCCGTGGTTCGAATCCCAACCCAGGACTCGGAAAGTTCATGGTCGCTGCGACTCGTTAGTCCAACCGAAATGTAATTCCAGCCTATTTCGGGAATGGTGGAAACTGGACTTTTTGTGGTCAGTTAACGCCCTTGCCTCGGGAAGATGGTGAGAATGAAGATAGAATTGTGACATGCCTTTCAGCACTAATGATATCATTATGTGAGAGTATGGCAGTTAATCGTAACGGTAAGCTGTTAGATGATGCCCTAAATTCAGCATCTGGAGCGAGATGGAGTTGGTGGTGTGTCTTAATTTGATATTCGAAGTCCATTATTAAAAGTATGCTGATTCCCGTGATGTTCAGTACTCAATAGACGTTAGTAATGTTCGCAGTCAATCAACCGTATACATAATGCCAGACTGGACATGTTTTCTCCATCAAGTCAATTATAACACTGTCAATTATTACACATAAAATGAAATTCTAATAATTTCATATTATTTGCCCCCTATATATTGACAGTAATCTTAAACATATGGAGTATTCCAAATAGCATATCCTGTTAAACGAAAAAGTAGTTAAAAACCGTTAGAAGATGTCTAGACTACAAGCTACTTTACTTAATCAGATACTTAATCAATAGTTAACAATTCTGGCTATGACACAATCGAGTATTCGCTTAGTTTTGCTTCTTTTATGTATCATTAATTTAACGTCTCTAGTGGAGACATCAAAGCTTCTGTAGATGTAGATGAAAGCAGCCATGCATCGCTAGTTCCTCAGAGTGCTGCATTCATTGATAAAATCAAACAGGAAACTCTTCAGTACTGTTAATGCTTATGCCGTGATCAGATAGATACAGTTTCCTATTTATAAGTGTATATATTGATTTTCCTAATATATATGAGTCGACCCAGCGTGTATTCCATGGGACGATTCGAATCCCCGAATATGTTTCCAGGTCTTTGCTCGTGGGTTTCGCTAAAGAGGTCAATGTCTGACACCTGCATCACTTTGGGCTTTCTTTCCGCATGAAGCAGAAATGTTGTGATGCTCTGAAATACTGTTAAAACAGAACTCATATACTCCTGGGGAAAAAACGAAAAAGGGCCACGTACTTCACGCTTGTCTCTCTGACATTAATCTGGATAGCTTTGTTGATTCATTGGTCTTGTTCAGTACACATTAGAATCAGTCATTATCAGTGGTTCCATGACAGTCTTATGACATTGTCTCTTTGTTTGTTGTTTAACGCCGCACTCAGCAATATTTCAGCTGTATGGCGGCTGTCTGGAATAATCGAATCTGTACCAGACAATCCAGTGATTGACATCATGAGCATCTATCTAGACAATTGGGATACGATGACATGCATCAACCAAGTCAGCGAGCCTGGCCACACGATCCCGTTAGTCTCCCATAGTCGCCTCTAACGAAAAGCATTGGTTGCTGAAGACCACAACCCGAATCCTCACAGGCGTTTGGATATAGTTGGTTACATTCACGAGTAATAAGTACATTGTATATGGCGGTAAAGTAAAGACGACTGTGTCCGAGCTTCCGATGGTCTCTGTACACCCATCCCCTGGCTCATCTAGCATCATGGTGGTGTTTTCTTCAATCAGTGTACGTCTCACACAAGGATATCTTAACAACATACACGGCCTCTCATGAAGTCATCCAAGGTTGTGACGATTCTCATCACATTGAAAGTCCTCTAATGCAACACTGATCGAGATATAGACAGATTACCATGGGACATATAGACGGGGCAGCTGTTTACCATGGGATATATAGACAAATTACCATGGGAGATATAGACAGGGCAGCTGATTACCATGGGAGATATAGACAGGGCAGCTGATTACCATGGGAGATATAGACAGGGCAGCTGATTACCATGGGAGATATAGACGGGACAGCTAGGTCCGAGCTTCAGATGGTCTCTGTACACCCATTCCTTTGCTTCATCTAGCATAATGGTGGTGTTTTCTTCAATCAGTGTACGTCTCACACAAGGATATCTTAACATCATACGCGGCCTATCATGAAGTCATCCAAGGTTGTGACGATTCTCATCACATTGAAAGTCCTCTAATGCAACACTGATCGAGATATAGACAGATCACCATGGGACATATAGACGGGGCAGCTGATTACCATGGGATATATAGACAGATTACCATGGGAGATATAGACGGGGCAGCTGATTACCATGAGAGATATAGACAGGGCAGCTGATTACCATGGGAGATATAGACAGGGCAGCTGACTACCATGGGAGATATAGACAAGGCAGCTGATTACCATGGGAGATATAGACAAGGCAGCTGATTACCATGGGAGATATAGACAAGGCAAGTGATTACCATGGGAGATATAGACAGGGCTGCTGATTACCATGGGCTGCTCACACGTTCAGCTGTATCGACGGTAGTCCCCGGACGTCCTTCATGACTTGGAGCTGATTACACACTCCTTACTGTCTCATTGACAGCCATGTATCATTCTGGTAGTTCAAACAGTGCAAACTGTTTAACGGTGAGTTGACACTGTGACCTCTGTACTCTAATAGTGTCAGGCACTTCAGATACATTAACTTGTAATCTTTACACTAAATATGCTTCTTTGCATCAGTAAACTACGTCCTCCGTTATACAAAGCTCATTAACAACTATAGATCAGGAATTGGCCATTCATGGCCTATCATGAAGTCATCCAAGTTGTGGATAGAAAGTCCTGTAATGCAACACTGATCGAGATAAAGACAGATTACCATGGGAGATCTAGACAGACAAGCTGATTACCATGCGAGATATAGACAGGACAACTGATTACCATGGGTTGCTCACACGTTCAGCTGTATCGACGGTAGTTCCCGGAGGTCCTTCGTGACTTGGAGCTGATTACACACTCCTTGCTGTCGCATTGACAGCCATGTATCATCCTGGTAGTTCAGACAGTGCAAACTGTTTAACGGTGAGCTGACACTGTAACCTCTGTACACTAATAGTGTCAGGCACTTCAGATGCCCTAATTAGTAATCGTGAGAGTTAATGTGTATCTGTTCATCAGTTAAACCCCTCCTGTGTATGCAATGCTCATTAACAGCTATAGGCCAGGGAATTGTTTTTGCACTCAGGCTGACACAGCTCCCGTAGTTCACAAGTTAGCGTTTCATGTCTCTGTGAGACACGCACCAAGGGTAACATTCATTTCTCCTCCTTAAACTTGTCCTGCAGGAAAATCCTTTCAGAGACAGATACAGCATGGCGATCCCTTTCTGACCCCAGATACTTGTTGAAGTTGTTGACTCCATATAAACACAAATAAACGTAACTAGCTTGAGGGGTCTTTGCCAGTCTGTGAAACACCACAGATCTACTGCCAATGTTAACTGTACCTCTGACACCAAAGGGAAATTACGAAAATCGGTTCATGTCGGCAAAGGGGATTGTCCTGTCATATAAACTATAACGTGATAAGATCTAATCCATATAATGGTGAATTAGAACGTGAGGGTATTCTTATATTCCTGTCACTTCTCCTCTTCAGGGAGTGGCAGACTATTCTGGTGATAGCTGACAACGTTAGCATCCTTCCTACACTTATACAGCATATAAACATCATAGGGAATTTCTTGCATGCAATAACACAAACGTTCCTGTAATGTACTTTGCAAACACAAAATACTTGGTCACATTAATTCTTATAGTAAGGAATATCATATAATATAAGTAATTGTGCATTGAAGCGAAAATACATCACTGTCTAAATGGAAAGAATACCGTTTCGTAACCTTTCAAAAACAACACACTTGGTCACAGGTATTTCGCAAGACAACTTGGCTTATAGTGAAGGGACACACAAACACACTTTGGTAGTAAGGGACATCATCCTTGTATATACAATTAGTCTGTACTGTGTAATGTGGATATGTTCTACCCTTCTGACATTAACTATCGTATTAGAATTTCTGATCACTCATATTACTTTAGGTTTACAGTTTCTTGGTCATGTATATTTTGAAACGTGATCACATAACTGAATTCATGGTCAGTATCAAAATTATTGATTGAATGATTTTCTTACAATAAGTAAAGAAAGGATAGGTACATGAGTCACAACACCAGTTAATATTACAGTAGATAGTCATGTTGTAACTTTTTACTGTTAATCCTAACACATCAAGTAGTCAACGGTCTATATTTAGCATGGAAGTTGCTTTCAACATAAGAATGAATACCATGCAACTGTCAGGTAAACAATACATGCATATTATATAACAATAAAAGATATCATAGGGTGAACCGAATTTGACAAACCGGGAGGTAAATATCAATCAAATGATGAATGGTCCTATCAGAAGAGCAATGGTAAATTAGTGATTCCCTGTAAATGGCTTCTCAGCTTCCTATTGTATATGTATTCAATATATGTTATATAGCGTTACTGTCAGAACGTGCTCATCCGTTTAGGGAACATCTGGTTGTATCAATGTTACCAATATGCACGAGTGTAAGGTTTAGAATTTGTCTCTTCCATTTCGTTTGACCATCTTTTTGTCTTCGGATTTGTCTACTAGATTTTGATTGGTCTGTCACAGGTCACATTGATTGAAACAGAAATGTGCCACTACTGTATCGATGCCAGCGTACACCTCATGACCTGCACCTGTCTATGCAGGGCCCCTGGGGCAAATGTGTCGTGATTGAATCTAAATCACCTACACACACATAAGGACAACCTACAACACTTTAGTATTATTTTTGTAGCAGGCTGTTGGGTGCGATGCAGCTATTACAAAACCAGTTTAAACTGCAAAACGGCATTTTAGAATAATTACATCACTTTGTCCAGATCATTGGTGCATTGAAGGAAACAAATATCTGTGTTGCTGACAGGCCTGTGTGTGGAAATACATTTGAAACAGCTGATGAAAACCTTGTTGTTGGGGATTTATACTATGAAGGATGCAGTTGATATATGAAGCCATAATATCAGTGACAATGCTACAGGCTCTTGATAAACACACAGTTATGATATGTGCGTGTGTACAAATAGTTTCCGAAGTATTAACTTCATACAACTACATGTATCTGCGGAAGCTAATATTCTAAGGTGACAGTGATGCTTCATATCTTCTTTTATCAAACAGATTGCAATCTCAATCTAAATTATCAATTCACAAGGGCTTTGACATTGACAAGGAAATCAAGACTGTCTCTTGAATAAATATCTATTTCTCATAAAAGTCTTCTCACGAACATAATTTCAAATCCTCTCTCAAGAAAAGATTAAGTGTTTCGTTAAAATATACACTTATAACAAGCCAACTATCCTCATAATGGGAGATACTGTGTCCATATCATCTAAATTGTTCTAGGTAGGTTTCCTCACTGGACTAACGTTTCTGTTGCACTGCTGTGAATCAGTACTGATATTCTCTGCGAAATTCTTTTTTCGTTTCATTATTTTACACTCGAGTTGCATGGCCATGTTCTTTGAATAATTCGCGAAAGCATGAGATTCTTATGTCATCAATCTGAGTTTGATTGAGAGGATCATTTGAATGATATTTTCTCCCATCAAGTCAATATTATCCACCAAAACAAATCAATTCCATGGTCCTGGTAGGACAGTGTAGACGGATAAGCGGGAAGAACATCCTATGTGTAATAATGTCTAAACCCCCCATTCATCACACGCATTATGAGTTATATCAGCTAGTGGAAATCAGAGTAAACATAAAATGTCATCGTCAGAGAATAACCAGTTTTAATTATCTGTAAAAACAGATTCCATTTTGGATATAAGCCAAATAGTGGTGAAAAGTATATGGTATGGTAGCTAATGGGTTCGTTTTTTTTATATTCTGACAGAATGTGAATACATGTATAATACACTGGATAAACGAGGATGTCTAGAAAGCCGGGGGTTGAGTTTTGTACGGAACTGATGTGTGTCGCGAAAATATCTGATAATTTCTCTTTCATCCTTCAGCAAACCTTGAACAGTCTAACTCATGACTGGACGAAAATGTAATGATCTCCATGGGAATGCGCCCTGCTGATTGTATTACCGTTATCACTGACGTCATCCCAACACCTGACCGGCACTTCCGGTAGGACAGTTTCTGGGACACATCCGTGTGATGTTGAGTGATTGGGTGGGGTAATTGTATCCTACAGCTTCAGAGCGGTACGTGTGTAACAGGGATTTATTTAGTTAAGTTATGTCGTGTACATAAATGTATAATTAATCATTTTAATCTTATTTCAGGTTTTAGTGATCCAGCAGACGACGATTGGTTTATATATATATAAGTTGAAATTAGTTGTCAGATACATAGAAAGCCACAAATCACTGATATAATGTCATCATAGTCACACGACTATATAGTCCTTATCAAAGTTCTCACCCGGCATGAGGCACAAGTCTAACTCAAGACTGGAATCAGACATGGAACATTAGATCCATCTCTCGGAGGCACAGTTGAATGCTGTCCAAAATAGGCTATTGGCGTTGCACAGATTTCCTCACTGGGGGCTCCATTGTTGCAGCCATGATATAGTGGTGTTAGGGTGTTATTACATAAACCACAGGCTACGGGTTGTGAGGTACAATCTGTTTATTCCAGCGTAGTGGAAGAAGGCACTCTGTAATAATAATAAAAATAAACAATATACTCGATTTAAAATCACACGTGGTCAACTTATCATCCTTATGAACTAAGTACATAAATGCGCATATATATCATCATATACAGGTATTACACAGTAATACATTACACAAATGACTTTATATGATTACATGTTTACATGTGATGAACAAAGTATCTGTTGACATGAAGACTATAGAAAATAGCATGGCCTAATAATGAAACAGACCATAGAGTCTGTACAAAGAAACCTACCCTGTGGGTGACACGGGAGTGTGTCCACGCACCAAGTAGCCCGACAGCCAACTCGTATAGTAAACCTATATAAGGGATAATACATTGATCAAGGGCTACCATTATACTAAGTGAAACATATATACATAATAGTGACCACCACAATGAAAGTCTACAATTTTATCAACAATACAGGATTCATGATATATCAATATTACACCATACAGTAAACAGTTACAAAACAATAATTTCTAGCCAGCATATTGACCAGATTAAACATAGAAAACAAACCATACTCACATTCATACAGATTAAATGGTAGATTGTGTATATACTTACACTAGGTTGATCATGAACATATTTATACCTATTTTATATATGATTTATATTATACCTTAATTTACAATTTATATAACAACTAAAATGTATACTAACTAACCTTTGAGTTGTGCAAAACATCAAGCAGGTGTACAATCCTCATTCAGTGATAGTGTGACTGGTTAGTAACATGGCGGATGACATGTATATTTGAAAACAGGACCAATCAAGTGAGAAGCTTGGCCTGGGCTATTGTTAAAACACCAAAGACAATGACATGAAAATAGACCAACCCAAATACCCTTATAACCAAAATGTGACCAGCCCTGTGACACAGAAATGTGCAGTAAACATAAAAGCAAGAGACAGACGGACTGACAACTAATTTCAACTTGTATATATATAAACCAATCGTCGTCTGCTGGATCACTAAAACCTGAAATAAGATTAAAATGATTAATTATACATTTATGTACACGACATAACTTAACTAAATAAATCCCTGTTACACATTTCCCCCCTGCAACAAAATGGTGTCCACATCATTTGCTGCATCCAGAGATGAGGTTGAGAAGTGTGTTACGAGCACTGACATCATCCAGCACACCGGTTCCAATCAGAGATGCCAGGTACTCTGCTCGTCTCCTCCAGTCTGTATCCATGGTAACTGACATGACATAATCTCCACTTTCCATCCACTGTGGTCTACTTCTTTCACGGGTGGATCTTCTTGGGGGTGGAGGGTTATCTGTCGGTGCGACGTCATCATCACCTGTATCCCGATCTGGTGTTTCTTCCGGAACTACAGGCGTGACTTCTTGAAGCACTGTGACGTCATCGGGAGAAGCTTCCTCTGAAGATGATTCCTCTTCCTGCTCTTGATCTGGAGTAGGTAGATCTGTCGATTCCTCTGCATCATCATCCATCGCAGTGTCTCTTGTGTCCTCCTCTGTTATAACCTCAGTTGGCCCATCGACTGCTTCAGCACTCGAAACTGACGGTTGGAATGAAGTGATGGGGACTATCACAGATTCTTCGTCACTATCTTCAGGATCAGGTTCTTTTCCTTGTAATCTCCGTGATGATCTTGTCTTAGAGAGTGGTGCTGATGGTAAAACCCTACGTAGCTTTGGCACTGTCTTAGATGCTGGTGCTGAGGGTAAAGATCTACGTGGCTTTGGCACTGGAATATCCTGTTGATGTAGAGATCCTACAGGAAGCAAGAGATTCCTATGAAGGGTCTTTCTTCGTCCTTCACCATTCTCTTTCCCTACTTGGTATACGGGTACAGATGCATTTGGCTGGTTGATCACAACATAGACATCGTTTTCCCATTTATCAGCGATTTTATGGCGGCCTTCATAGGCTACAATCTTCACTAGTACTCTGTCGCCTATGTCCAAAACAGCAGCTCTGGTTCGTTGATCGTAATTCTCCTTCTGCTTGTTCTGGGATATCTTCGCTTTTTTTGCAGCCAGTTCATATGCCTGTTGTAGTCTCTTTCTCAATGACTCTGTATACTTGAGCATAGATCTTGGCTTTACTGGGTCTATGTCAAGGCCAAAGGCTAAATCTATGGGAAGTCTTGGGTGTCTTCCAAACATGAGAAAGTATGGAGAGTGCTTGGTGGTCTCATGCCTTGTACAGTTATAGGCATGCACTAAGGGCGCTACCTGTGTCTTCCAATCTTTCTTAGCTTCTGGATCCAGTGTTCCCAACATGTTCAACAGAGTTCTGTTAAATCTTTCACACATTCCATTACCCATGGGGTGATATGGGGTAGTGGAGGACTTGTCAATTCTTAATAGCTTACAGAGCTCGGTCATTAGATTTCCAACAAAGTTAGCACCTTTGTCGGAGTGGATCCTCTTTGGTAACCCGTAGTGACTGACAAAGTTGTTGAAGAATAGATCTGCCGTGGTTTTGGCCGAGGTGTTCTTGCAAGGATAAGCTTGGGCGTATCTAGTAAAGTGATCAGTGATTACAAGCACGTACTGGTGTCCTCCCTTTGATGATTCTAAGGTAAGAAAATCCATGCAAACCAACTCTAGTGGTTGGGTGGTCTCGATGTTAACTAACGGGGCTCTGTCTGTAGTTGCTTTCCTCTTGACACACCGTTCACATGTCTGTAGATGCATGTCAACATCACGTGCCATGCCTGGCCAGAAAAAAACGTTCTTTCAGCAGGGAAAATGTCCTGTCTCTCCCAGGGTGTCCGACATTGTCATGCAAGCTACGAAGGGCTGCTGATCTACATCTGGAAGGTAATACAAGCTGTTCCTGCTCCGAGTCCTCTGGACAGGTGATTCTGTGTAAAACTCCATTTTTGATCTTAAAATGATGGTAGCTCTTTAACAGTGAGGTCATTTCCTTGTCTCCAATATATAGAGTCCTGTCGGGTTTATGTCCAACTTCAAGACTGTCCATAATTGTGGCAATAGCTGGGTCTCTACGTTGAGCGTGACTCCATTCCTTGGCATTGTTGTGGCACTTGTCATCAAATACTTCTGAGTCATCATCACCTATAACATCAGCAGACAGACACAAGGTTTCCACCAAGCTACAGACCTGAACCTTGTTACAGATTGCATTTACAAGATCCGTAGATAGTTCTTCCGTGTCAGTGTCATACCTTTTCGGTAATCTGGACAAAGCATCAGCGTCTACATTACGTTTTCCTGGTCTGTAGGTGATGGTGAAGTTATAACTTGACAAGGCCGCCAACCATCTGTGTCCCGTTGCATCGAGGTGAGCTGTCGTCAAGACATAGGTGAGTGGGTTATTGTCCGTGAGTACAACAAAGTTGTTTCCATAGAGGTAATCATGGAATTTTTCAGAGATGGCCCATTTCAAACATAAGAATTCCAATTTGTGTGCAGAATAATTCCTTTCTGATTTACTCAACCCTCTGCTGGCATATGCAATCACACGTTGTTTACCTCCGTCTTCTTGATATAAAACAGCTCCAAGACCTTGTGTACTTGCGTCCGTATGCAGTTCAAATGGTTTGGAGAAATCAGCATATCCCAACACTGGTGGGGTAGAAAGGCAGGTCTTCAACTGGTTGAAAGCTTCTTCTTGTGCTGATCCCCAATACCATTCCTGTTGAGTCCTTGATTTGGCTATTCTGTGCTTCTTTGGAGTTGTCTTGGGCAGAAGGTCCGATAGTGGTCTGGCAATCTTGGAGAAATCTTTGACAAATTTCCGATAATAACCGGCGAATCCAAGAAAGCGTCTTATTTCCTCTGCCGTTGTAGGTGTTGGCCAATGTCTGATCTTGTCAATCTTGTCTGGGTCAGCTTCTATTCCATCTGCTGATACGATATATCCAACATAACGTACCTTCGTCTTGAAGAATTTGCATTTTTTCGAGGCAAGCTTAAGTCCACATTCTTGAAGACGTCTGAAAACAAGCTCAAGCCGTTCTACATGTTCCTGATAGTTCTTAGAAAAGATTATGAGATCATCCAGATATATCAAGCAAATTTTTAAGTGGAGTCCTTCCAAACATTTTTCCATAAGTCTTTGGTACGTGGCTGGTGCGTTCGATAATCCAAAAGGCATTCTGTTATATTCATAAAACCCTAGCGGGCCAACTGTAAACGCAGTCCTCTGTTTATGTTCTTCTGCCATTTCAACCTGATGGTATCCGCTTTTCATGTCAAGAACAGAGAAGTATTTCATTCCTCCCAGACAATCAAGAAGTTCTTCAATTCGCGGAAGTGCATAACTGTCCTTGATCGTGCGTCGGTTGAGCTCGCGAAAATCTATACATAGTCTCAATCGTCCATCCTTGCGCTTCGCCAAGACAACATTAGAGGCCCATGGGCTATGTGAAGGTCGGATAACTCCAGCAGACAAAAGATCTTGAAGATGGCTCTTCACTTCACTATACATGCCAGGTGGAATTCGACGATGTCTCTGTTTAAATGGAATGTCATCCTGTAAGTCTATCCTGTGTTCAACCATAGTTGAGTGTCCTAAATCGTCATCCCTTTTGGAGAAAATATGTTTAAACTTCATGATAAGTTCAAGCCCCTGTGCTATCTCCTCTCTTGTTAATCCATCCTGTTCAACTTCCACTTGTTCCAGTAAATTGTCAGAGTCCACAGGTGTTCCAGGTGATAAACTCTCAATTGTAACAGGTTGTAGTTCACAAAGAACAGCTCTGGGGTGTATAACAGCTGTCTGTGTGGTGATATTGGACACAAGTACCTCTATTTCCTCAGGGCGGTGGTAATCATAAGTGACAAGAGTTGGTGCAATATCCAAATCAGATGATACCGATGATACTGTGGTAGCCTGTAGGAGGGCACATACTTGACGATATGGGATTCCACGACTCAACTGTCCTTTGATTGTAACTGTACTGTTAGACGGTACGGAAATACTGTTGTATTCTGCAGACTTGACAAGTCCTAACTTTCCTCCATTCTTAGTCAACTCCCTATCCTGTATGACCAAATTCCTGAATGTCAAATACCATGGTTACAGACTGGAGGAGACGAGCAGAGTACCTGGCATCTCTGATTGGAACCGGTGTGCTGGATGATGTCAGTGCTCGTAACACACTTCTCAACCTCATCTCTGGATGCAGCAAATGATGTGGACACCATTTTGTTGCAGGGGGGAAATGTGTAACAGGGATTTATTTAGTTAAGTTATGTCGTGTACATAAATGTATAATTAATCATTTTAATCTTATTTCAGGTTTTAGTGATCCAGCAGACGACGATTGGTTTATATATATACAAGTTGAAATTAGTTGTCAGTCCGTCTGTCTCTTGCTTTTATGTTTACTGCACATTTCTGTGTCACAGGGCTGGTCACATTTTGGTTATAAGGGTATTTGGGTTGGTCTATTTTCATGTCATTGTCTTTGGTGTTTTAACAATAGCCCAGGCCAAGCTTCTCACTTGATTGGTCCTGTTTTCAAATATACATGTCATCCGCCATGTTACTAACCAGTCACACTATCACTGAATGAGGATTGTACACCTGCTTGATGTTTTGCACAACTCAAAGGTTAGTTAGTATACATTTTAGTTGTTATATAAATTGTAAATTAAGGTATAATATAAATCATATATAAAATAGGTATAAATATGTTCATGATCAACCTAGTGTAAGTATATACACAATCTACCATTTAATCTGTATGAATGTGAGTATGGTTTGTTTTCTATGTTTAATCTGGTCAATATGCTGGCTAGAAATTATTGTTTTGTAACTGTTTACTGTATGGTGTAATATTGATATATCATGAATCCTGTATTGTTGATAAAATTGTAGACTTTCATTGTGGTGGTCACTATTATGTATATATGTTTCACTTAGTATAATGGTAGCCCTTGATCAATGTATTATCCCTTATATAGGTTTACTATACGAGTTGGCTGTCGGGCTACTTGGTGCGTGGACACACTCCCGTGTCACCCACAGGGTAGGTTTCTTTGTACAGACTCTATGGTCTGTTTCATTATTAGGCCATGCTATTTTTTATAGTCTTCATGTCAACAGATACTTTGTTCATCACATGTAAACATGTAATCATATAAAGTCATTTGTGTAATGTATTACTGTGTAATACCTGTATATGATGATATATATGCGCATTTATGTACTTAGTTCATAAGGATGATAAGTTGACCACGTGTGATTTTAAATCGAGTATATTGTTTATTTTTATTATTATTACAGAGTGCCTTCTTCCACTACGCTGGAATAAACAGATTGTACCTCACAACCCGTAGCCTGTGGTTTATGTAATAACACCCTAACACCAC